>NW_026991289.1:3070443-3684531 GCF_036370855.1 Dromaius novaehollandiae | reverse complement strand
GGAGGGAAGGTGAGGAGGGGGGATGTCCTTTGTGTGAAGAGGAAGCTCAGCTGTATGGAGCTCTTCCATGGCATGGGCAAAGGGAGGCAGCCCTGAAGGGCAGAGGAGCTCAGGGGTTTGGACAACAGAAACCTGCTGAAGATGTGCAAGGAGAAGTGGCAAGGTGTGCACAGGGCGCAGAAAAACTCCATGCCAAAATATTCACCTATGGTCCCTCTCTAAACAGAGGACAGAAACCCATTGCAGCATTGCAATTTGTCTCATCAGAGGATGGTTATCTGTGAGAGGTGGAAAAGTCCCTCTCTGGAAGGCCCTATTCCCATCTCTTAATGAGGCAGGACACCTAGATGGGGACAAGAAAGGAGCTCACTGACACATGGCTCAGATATTGGTTCAGATGAGTCAGTCTAGGCATCTTATGCCAGTTTAGAAGCCTCTGGGCTGCAGTGGGATTCAGCAAACTCCTGTGAACTCCACAAGCACGCCGCAGGTGGGATTCCCCTTGCCCAAGCTGAAGTGAGCACAACAGAGGTGTCTGCATGGGAACTCCTTGTCTAAGCTCCCACTGTAATCGCTGGAGATGGAGGGTGGGAGTCAGTTGCCCATAAACAAGCACCTGGTGACATTAGAAGAGACAGAGGTGGTCCAAGACATGTGCCAGTGTCTGCTTGCTCTGATGGAGCAACTAAGAGCAAGATCCTCCTTGAGCACTAGGTGGGGACCAGGTGGGGAATTTCCTTGGCCATCTCCAGTGACCCTAGATGCCTAATACTGCTAGAGCACCACTCTCTGTGGAGTTGAGACACGTGGGGATCCCTGCAGTGCAAAATCCTAATGTAATTCAGTGCAGACTCTTGATTTAATGACATAGAAATAGGCTGGCAGGGCCATGTCGGATGCCTGGGGTGTCCAGCACAACTGCATTTTTCTAGCAGATACAGCATGGGACCCACAGGAAAGCCATGGCTTTTTGGAGTGCTGCTGAGCAAGTGCCCCAGGGCATCTCTGATTTCCTACCTGTGCCCAAACAAATGAATCTTTCCTCTGCCTTTACGCACAGCCTGTACTGTCCACATCCAAGTGTGCTGTGCAAATGGGAGGCACAGCACACCAAAGTCTCCGCTCTAGTCTCAGGACTCTCAAACCCTTCTTGCTCTCCTCCCTCTGAACCTCTTCTCGCCCCTGGACAATATGAGCAGGGATTGTGCTAATGATGACCTCAGGGTGGATCACAGGCTGCCCAGGCCCAGGGACTTCTTCGGTGGCACCTTGTCCTGCCAGGAGATCAGTTCACCTCTGCCACAGGCCCCAAGGTGCTGCAGAGTCAGCTCAGCCAGCAAACCCCTCTCCTGGCATTCCTGCATGGCCCAGCTCCGTTTCTCCCTGGCCTTGGGCACTGCAGGGTTTTCCCTCTTAGTGGGAAGCTCCTTTCATACCTCAGCTCTCGGGCAATAAGGCAGCATGCAGGAAGTGAATTGGAGGGAGAGGCAGCAAAGCAGGAATTTAGAAGTATTGTCCAGCAGATCAGAGTTGGTGTTAGGGAAGCCAGAGCTCCCCTAGGACTGACACTTGCAGGGGACATCAAGGACATGGAGAAAAGCTGCTACTACTTCAGCTGCAGTAAAAGAATAACAAGGAAAATATTGGCTCACTGCTGGATTGGGCAGGGAATCTAGTAACAGCAGCTGCAGGTAGGTCTGAGGAACTAAGTGCCTTCTTGGCTTCAGTCTTCACCAACAAGGTCTCCCAGGCTGTTGTGCCTAGGGTCAAGACTCCTGAGGAGAAAACCAACCTGCAGTGCATAGGTCTTGAGTGTGGGATGGCTTGCCAGAACTCAGTCCATACAAGTCTCTGGGATTGGATGGCTGGCATCCATGGACATGGAGAGAGCTGGCTGCTATGACAGCAAGGCTGCTCTCTGTCATCTTTGAAAGGTTGTGGAGAGCAGGGGAGGTCCAAAGGAAAACAACAACAGCAACAACGAAAGGTGGAAGAGCGTTGAGTGAGGGATTACTTGGAAGAACTCAACCCATACTAGTCCACGGGACTGGATGGGCTGCATCCGAGGACATTTAGAGGGCTGGCTGCTATCACAACAGGGCCAGTCTCTACCATCTCTGAAAGGCTGCGGAGATCAGGGGAGGTCCCAATGACCAGAAAAAGGAGTATGTTGTGCCCATCTTCAAAAAAAGCCACAAGGACAACCTGGGGAGCTGCAGGCCACTCAGCCTCACTTTGGTGAGGAGTGTGTCATGGAGTCAGTCCTCTCACATCACATTTCTGGGCACATGAAGGAGAAGAAGGTGCCTGGGAGCAGTCAGCATGGATTTCCTGAAGGTAAATCATTCCTGAGCAACCTGATTGCCTTCTGTGATAAAAGACCTGTACTTGCAGAGGAGAGCAGAGTAGTGGATGTTATTTACCATGATTTTAGCAAGGTGTTTGACACTGTCTCACATTATCTTCTTGTATACAAGTAAGTGTGACAACACACTGCGTAGAGAACTGGGTGGGTAAAAAGCTGGTTGGATGATCACGCTCAGAGGGTTTTTGTGAATGGGTGGTGCTTTACCTGGAAGCCAGTGACAAGTGGAGTACGCAGGGGTCTATACCGGGATCTGTCCACGTTCATCAGTGACCTGGAAGACACAACTCTCAACACACTTCTTTCCACGCCGCCCGCCCCCCGCCAAAAAAAAAATCGGTGGTATTATACTATTATAGAAAAAAAAAAAAGGGAGGTTAGAAGAAAGGCATGAGCTGCAGTCAAGCTAATGCAGAGCCACCTCCTGGGAGATACAGAGACTTAGGAGGAGATGAAAACCACAGTCTGAATCCCACTGAGACCAGCTGGAGCTCTTGCTGTGGAGAGAGAGGTGTATGAGCAGCGTCTTCCAGCTCCTTCAGCAACCTCCTGACTGTTGAATTTGGAATGGAAGCTATGGGCACGCACAACGTCATCATCTGATGTCACTCAATCTAAAACAAATGTGGATGTTCAGACAGAATAGGAAGCATATTAAAACCAGGCCACCTCCTTACCATGAGTTCCACCTACCCCTCTGACTTGAGTCAATGAATCCCATGAGATTAAAGAAGTGAAAAGGTCCCTGTGTGCATCTTTCTTCAGGGGATGTGGTGCGAACAAACAGAGCTGACAGGCCCAGGGTTGCCAGAGCTGCCAACTTCTCCAGAGCATGTATTCCTGCAGGCTCCAGGGGAGACCTTTGCCTGTATGCTGGCTCTCCAGCCGTTTAGAGCCCTGGCCTGTACCGTGCTGCTGGCAATCACCATTTCTAGAACAATAATCAGAAAACAAGAAGTTTGAAAAGAAAGTTACCAAGGCCAACAGATGGGTTTTTTCTTTCTTTTCATCCTTCCCCCCACTTTTATTGTTATTGTTGTTGTTGTTGTTAATGCTCTCCGTACTCCAACAAGTAGTAAGCTGTTCTGTGATCAGGACAACTACCAAAGCCCATTTTCTTGCTGGCTCGTGCCACACCTCCCCTAAGCAATCCTGCCCATCCCCACCATGGCTGCTGGTCCCCACCATGCTGGCTGGGCAGGTGATGGTTCTCACATCACACATGGGCATTGGCCCCCAAATGCACGCAGGGCAAGGGGTCAGTTAGCTGATATGGGGGAGAATTACAACCTTCTCTCTCAGCACACACCTGTCGGGATCGCTTCCTCACCCAGACATTCATTTTCATGATGCCTAGAGTTCAAAAATATTCAGATCTCTACATTTGTCATGTTCAGCTGAAATTGGTCAACAGGTAGCAAGGAAGGTGGGAAGGGAGAAAAGAGCAGAACAGCATTTTTAGAAAAAACATTAACATGAGCATTGAAACACAGGAATTATATCTAAAGAACTGCAAAATGGATGGGTAAGGTTACAGCATTATCCTAAGTAAGATACTGATTTTGTTCAGTCATTGCCATGGTTTCACCTTTCCTTGTGTGCTGTCTTCTAACCCCGGTTGCAAATAAACTTTCTAGTGATCTCACTGTAGTGTTACAAAACACATTTGTGGACAGCATTTCTTTTAACAGTCCTGAAAGCCTGAAAGGCAAAGAGGGCTACACAATTCTATGCAGATCTTTTGTCTAAAAAGATAGACAGCACATTTCTTTGGTCTTGAGTCACTCAAGGAAAAGCATGGATTGAATCAACACACCCAAATCTTTTGTGGACCATTTTGGTCGAGGAAAAGGCTGAGTCCTTCAACTTGATCAGTAAGAACGACGTCCTGTATGGGAACTCTAGTACCGAGTTTCAGCTTCATGCTTACTTCTCCCATGGACTGATATACAAACTCCCCGACAAACTTTTCTTTACTCTCTCCTCTCCCAGCCCTCACTCTTACAACAGCCAAGGCTGTTTACAAGGACCCAGCAGTCTGAATCCAAAGGACACAGACATTTACCTGTTGCAGTTAAGAAATGTTTCCTTTCGTCCAGTAGGCAATGCCAGTAGGCATTGATGTGGCAATTCAGCCTCAGAACCCTGAAAGTGATTCCTCATCACTATACATTGCATTCTCCTTTAAAATATGATTTATACAACCCAGAAGACAAGAGATGTTGGTTAACTTCCCTGGATAGTCCCTATGCCTCACTTGCCCTAGTACGGCTTCCAAAGTAGAGCTGAAATACATTCCCTTGCATTTTGTGATTTAATGTCTTCATCCTACCACAGAACACAGGAGACTGCACAAGTCTCTGCAAAGCTCTCCTGAATATTGGCTCAATGTATTTCTCCAGTGGTGAAAACACCTATTCTCCCAAGGGGAAAAAAAAAAAAAAAAAAAAAAGATGATGATCAGGAATGCCTTCTGTAGTTCCTAGACATGTAAAGAAAATACAATATATGTATATATGTACGTACACATATATGTGTGAATATGTATGTGTGTGTGTATTTATTTTATATATGTATATATTTAATGACAGAGCACTTGTGTAGAACTCCCCACACAACTGCAGGAACTGTGGTTTCGTAGCTCTGTGCTGCGTGCGGTTCATTTCTACCAGCTGATAAGTGTTTCTAAATGCAACAGCCGCCTCTTTCTTTCAGTGTCCAAAAAAGTCCCAAAGAAGCCAACCAAATCCCTGCTTGCATGAACTCAGGAATGAGTCTACTCAGTGGAGTCCAGGCACCCTGCTGGACCCACAGCATCGGGAGCTCGGCACGAGCCCCCTGCCCAGCGCAGCCTGGAGGCAGCTCAGGCCTCCCTGGAGAGCCCCAGCCCAGCAGGGAACAGCCCTGCAAGGCCAGCGCATTTCTGGTGCCAAGGTCAATGCCAGGGTTCAGGGCAGGCGTTTGAGCCCCAGCCCCTGGTTTTG
Source organism: Dromaius novaehollandiae (assembly GCF_036370855.1). Classification (NCBI taxonomy): domain Eukaryota; kingdom Metazoa; phylum Chordata; class Aves; order Casuariiformes; family Dromaiidae; genus Dromaius; species Dromaius novaehollandiae. The sequence continues at coordinate 3,679,182 of NW_026991289.1, read as the reverse complement.
AGGCGTTTCAACCCCGAAGGTCTCACCTGTCGTCGTCGCGAAGGCTCCTGGGATTTGTCCTCTGTCTGCCCAGCCTGTGGGAGAGCAAGACGGAGCAGACACGAGAGGGTGAGCGATGGCGGGGCCCAACGAGGGATCTCCAACCCCGCGTGGTCAACGGGGCGCTGGAGGCTGCGGGGACGGAGCAGACGCACTTCCACGGGAAGCTCCGTCCTGCAGGAGCACCCGGCCTCCCAGGCCACCTCCCGACCTCGGCTTGGTGACCTTTTCCCACGGCTTCGGCTCCTACCTGGCCGGCTGCGCCATAATCCAGGGAGCCAGAGACTGGCGCGCGGGGCATCTGCGCCTGCCCTGCTGGGTGCGATGTCTCCTGGAAGAGGACAGGAACCAAGGTTGGGTTCCTCCACCATAGGGCTGCTCCTGTTCCCGGCGAGCTAGTGCCATCAAGTGGCAGCAAAGCTAATTACAGCCCTATCAGAGCCCACCATCACTCTCACATTGGCCATGGGAGCTGCTGGAGCTACAGATGATGTTTGATGGGCACCTCTGACAGGGAGGTGAGATCCCATCACCTGGTTCAACATGTATGTCTTGCTGGGAACTCACTGCAGTGGAGCTTTAACCTAATTTCAGACACCGTCATGGCAAATACGTACAGTCGAGCTCATCACCCTTGGTTTCTTCTGCAGCCAGCAGAAAAAGAGACGTTTTGAAGGTTCTGCTTCTGTCTGAAAAGACTTGGGCACCAGCCTTCCCTCCTTGGGACATCTCACAGCTTCACCATGCTGGAGGGGAAAGGACGCGAGACACCTACCTCTTCGCAGCACTGCGTGCCACATGCACTTGTCCTTCCTTTTGTCTTTCAAGCTGAGTTTGACTTCTTCTACCATGACACTAAGGTAGATTTCACTGAAGATCTGCTGCTTTTCTGCCCCTCTGAGATGGAAGTCCAGGATCTGGTGGAAAGGCAGGAATTGCTCTCAGGAGCTGCTCTTTCATAGCCAGCACAGCAGAAGAAACCAACCCTGTGACCATCCATCATGGTCAAGCTCATCCGCTTGATGGAGGAGCACAAGAAACCAACCCCATGACCATCCGCCATGGTCAAGCTCATCCACTTAATGGAGGAGCAGAAGAAACCAACTCCATGACTGTCCATCGTGGTCAAGCTCATCTTGGAAGAGTATGAATGAGATGGAAGAGTAGAAGAAACCTTGTCTTAGCATATGTCCCCAAAATTTGGATATTTCATGGAAACAAATAGCTTAGGCTCCAGGCGGCAACTCTTGCCCCAACCTTAGACACCGATATTGGGGTGGGATAAACTACATTTTGACAGAAACCAGTCTCCTTGGTTGTGGAGCAACCTGAGATGGTTCTTCCACCTGAGACAGATGCATTTTTAGTAACAGAAGTTGGAGAACCATCACATTCTACCAACCTAAAGGGATCATAGGAAGGAACTGGAGACACAGGCCATTTTCTAGAGGTCACAGCTCATGTTGAGGATGTTTATATAGGAGTTGAGGCTTGCTAACAGCGCAAGAACCGTCGCTCTGCCACGTGATTGGGCTTATTCCACCCGTAAAACGCTCGGCTCTACCACGTGAAGTACCACCGGCCTCAGCTCTTTCCCAAATCCCAGTTACCTTGGGGTGTACGGCTGCGGGTGCGGAGCCAGAAACAATGTAGGACCTCCCGCAGTTGAGACGCTTGGTCAACGGCGGTTTATCCACCCGGTAGGACATGGATGACTTCTCCCTCTCTTCGATTGCCTGCAGAAAGTCAAACATGGTCAGTGCCAAGAGGGAAAGATGAGCAAACACGGACGTACATGTAGATCCGGACTCGTCAGGCGCCGCCCAGCCTTGGAGGAGCGGTGACGCTTCCACAGTGCGGCATGTGCTTGCTGGGATCTCACCTGCTTTATGGAGCGGTCATCGGGGATCAAGTAGAGATGGAGGGTGACAGGTTCGTTCCTGGTGGCGTGGTAGATCAGCACAAGGGAGTGGAGAGGCAAATGGAGAAGCGAAGCCACCTTCCTCCAAAGCACCCCCAGAAAGGAGAAGCTGGGGTCTTCCAGCACCGTGTGGAACGGCTACACCTCCGCCGGCATCTCCAGGACCAGCTTCCCATCCATGAAGCGGCCAGGTCGCATCTTGGAAGCGTCGTCTTGGCCTACCGGGAGGAAACGAGGTCTGCTTTGGCTTCCAGAGGCTCCCGCCAAGGGTTTAACCTGTGAGCCCGGAGCAGGGACTCCCAGACCTTGGCTTTGGAGGAAGAGGAGGACAGAGAAGGAGGTGCAGGACCCCACAAAGCCAGGGCAAAGCCGCGGCCCGGCTGCTCCACCTCCGAGGCACACGAAGTGTGGCAGGTGGACGGCACCCACGGCGCCAGCCGGCTCCACCCAGATGTTGAACGGGCCGACGAAGGTCCATCTCTCCGCGTCAGCTCCCCACAGGTGCTGCTGCCAGGAGCCGTACTCGTAGCTCAGGGTAACCACCGCCTTCACGTCGAAGCACAGATAGGTCTCAGCGCACCGAAACAAGCTGGCACCAGGGAGGGAAACTCTGAGTGGCAAAGAGGAGAGCTGGATCAGGGAACGGTCAGGAGGTCTAGCTTGGACCCATGATGGAGTTAACATCCTGCACGAGCAGCGCTTAAAACCTGCCTCCTAGAGAGGCCAAAAGCTCTCAGATAACAGCAGCCGCCTGGTAGACACCATAAATTCAAGCAGGCTGCTCCTACCTCAGTCCCGCCAAGCATTCGGCCATGTTGCCTGAGATGCCCCCAATTTGGAGCCACCACCTCTCACCTGTAGGCTTTCTTGCCACCCTCATCTCAAATGATCTCTGGCACAGTCGCTTCTGGGAGATACTGGAGAGAGGAACGAGCGTTAGCTTGGCACCCACCAGAGATGTCCCAGGAGCTCTGCGAGGTGCCGTGGGAGAAGAGCTTGGTAGTTTTGGAGCCAAGGAGGTGAGAGGGACCAAAGCCCAGCCTCGTGGTTTGCATCCTTGCGGGAGTATCACGCGCACGGAGATGATCCCCAAAATTCAGCGCAAGGAAGGAAAGGCAGAGCAGATGGAGAAGATGCATCACACCATTCTCCATCACCAGCTCAGCAAATGGGCAGGAAAAATTAAAAAGCAGGCAGAAAAAATGAAAAAACCCATCTCAAGCCCATCCCAGCAGGTCCCCAGAGACCCAAGGTGGATGTACGTCTCTCCCACCATGCGGCCAGGGCTGCCCAGGCATCTAACCCTGGGCGAGGTGACTCTTGGGGACAACGGAGAGGGACGCCGGAGATAAGGAGCTCCCACCTTGTCCCTCTGACAGCGGCCACAGCTGTCCTCCTCCCTGCGTCGGGCCACCAGGGAAACATCTGTCACGGAAATAGCAGAAGAAATAAATCCCAGACGGCTTTCGAGGCTCTTCAGGGTGTTGTGAGGCAATGGTAACTGCATGCTAGAGCAGCTGCGCTCTCGCTCGCGGTGTGCGACGCTACAGCGTGATCTCCTTTGACCTCGTTTCAACCAAGATCAGACCTGGACCATCCTCCTCTCCCCGGCTGAAGGTTGGGTGAGTTGCATCCCGCCGTTGGTCCCACCAGGGCTGAGCCTCGGTGAAAGGCAGCTCCCCGTTTCAGCAAAATTAAGTGCGCCGGCAACGGGACACGAAGCCCCTGAAACGCCCGTGAAACCTCCCTGTGGACAAGCTCAGCACCACTCACCGGGATTAGATGAGTCCTCCTCGGAGCTGGATGAAAAGCCAAACCTGGACATCACTGAAGAGACACGAGAATAGGTTAAAAGACACAAAAGAAAGACGATGAGCGACACGGAGCCTCAGCGGAGGTCGGAAACATAACCTCGCTCACCCGTCAGCGCAGCATCTTGCTGCACCCAGGACACAACTTCAGCTCATCTGTGGGTTTCTGGAGGAGAAAGAGAGGGAAAAGTCCTCAAAATCTGGAGCCCGGATCAGCTCTCCGCTAAACTGCCGGCTGCAGGCAGGAGCCAGGCTGCCCCATTCCCCGTAGCAAGCAGGAGGGACTTTGTGCCATCTCAGAAGGGTTCAGGACCCAGCTGGATCAAGCCCTGCTTCGAGCAGGTTGGGCCAGAGACCTCCCAAGGTCCCGGCCGAGTTGGATTGTCCCCGCGTTCCCACAACGCTATGCCTGAAACCACCACAACACCCCGTCCCCAAGCGGATGAAAATGGGACCGACCTGCTTCTCTTGCTGCCACCAGAGAAAAGCCACGATTGTTGCTTCTGCTCATTTCTGGAAGGAGACGCAGAGAGGAAACCGGTGGGAAACCCGTTACAGCGGCGCGACGTGGGACGAGGACCCCAACCCAAGAGGACACCCTTAACCCCCCTCCAACCTCCGTCCCAGGGAGGGGGTGCAAGGAAAGAGGACTAGGTTTCACACCCATTATTTCTGCCCCGCTTTTGGCTTGGGAAGTCCCGGCTCCTTCTCCAAGTGACCTAGGTCAAACCGAGCCATGGCTCCAGGGCGTTTCGTTCCTCAGAAAACGCACGTGCAAGGAGGTGGACGTCACTTGTTGGGACAAAGCCAGGAGGAGAAAGGTAGCTGCTCCAACTAGGAGGGTCCAAGCAGCTCTTCTGCACCCTCAGGAGTCAAAAAGAACCAAAAACGGGGCCAGACTGAGCACCAGAAGAAGTAAAAACATGATCTGGGAGCAACTCAGCTGGTAGATCGCATCCTTGTTGGCTGAGAGTCCATAGAGATGCATTGAAGTGACAACGTGTTGGAGGCTTCATGTGTCCAAGGGACCACGTGTCCGAGGGACCACACGTACTTCGGAAATGGAGGAGCCCACCAAGTCCCGACAGAGATGACTGACTGGAAGGACGAGGCAGTACTGGGAGCTGGAAGGAGTTTTGGTGTCTAAAGCTGGGGCTGAATCCCACCGCAAGGGTTGGAGGGGCCAAATCCCACCACGAGCGCTGGAGGAGCTGAATCTCCCCTGGGAAGCTGGAGGAGATACAACCTACCCAGAAACTTGGAGAGGGTAAATCCTACCTGAAGAGTTGAAGAAGATAAACATCACCTAAAAAATCAAGTATGAATCCCACCAGGAGAATTGGAGAGGAATCCCACCTGGAGAACTGGAAGAGAAGGAAAATCTCACCTGAGAAATCAAATATGAATCCTACCAGGAGGATTAGAAAAGGCAAATCCCACCTGGAGAGTTGGAGGAGGAGATAAATCCCACCTGGAAGAACAGGTGTGAATCCCACCAGGAGAGCTGAAGAAGCCAAATCCCACCTGGAGAGCCAGAGGAGAAGGAAGATCTCACCTGGAAAGACAGAGAAGGTTGGATGAGGTCAATCCCACTCCAAAAGTTGCGTGAGGTCAATCCCACCGCAAAGGTTGGATGATATCAATCCCACCCTGAAAGCTGGACAAGCTGAATCCCACCAAGAACACTGGAAAAGCTGAATCCCCCCAGGCAAGTTGGAGAAGGTCAATCCCACCCAGAAAACAGGACAAGGACAATCCAACCGGGAAAATCAGAAGGAGTCAATCCCAACTGGAGAGCTGCAGGAGCTGAAACTCACCCGGAAGGCTGGAAAAGGTCGATCCCACCACAAAAGCTGGCCGAGATCAATCCCACCTGGCAAATTAGAAAAGCTCAGTCCCGGCCCAAAAGCTGGATGGGATCAAGCCCACCTAGAAGGCTGGATGGGATCAAGCCCACCTAGAAGGCTGGAGAAGGTCAACCCCACCCCAAAAGTCGATGAAGTCAGTGTCACCAGGGAGACGGAAAAGGCCGTTCCCACCCCAAAAGCTGGGGGAGTTCGGGGCCACCAGGGAGATCAGACGAGGCCATTTCCACCCAAATGTTGAAAAGGTCAGTGCATTGCTTGCACAACCCTGGCCCTCGCACCCCCGTCCCTCACACACCCCATTCCTCGCACACCCTGTCCCTAGTGTACGCCAATCACTCGTGCACCCCTGTCCCTCACACACCCGTCCCTCGCACAACCTATCCTTCGCACACCCTGTCCCTCACACACCCTGTCCCTAGTGTACCCCAATCCCCCTCACACCCCGTCCTTCACACCCCCGTCCCTCGGGCATCATGTCACCCCGGTCCCTCTCACTCCCATCCCTCGCACCCCTGTCACCCGGTCCCTCGCACCCCAGGTCCCTCGCACCCCCGTCACCTCGTCCCTCACACACCCATCCCTCGCACCCCTAGTCCCTTGCACACCCTCAACCCCGTCCCTTGCACCCCTGTCCCTTGGGCACCATGTCACCCCATCCCTCACACACCCATCACCCTGTCCCTCGCACCCCCGTCACCCCATCCCTCGCACCCCCGTCGCACCCTCATTGTCGTCATCGTTGTCGTCGCCGCCGCCGCCGCCACCCCGGAGCCGCTTTCGCTTGGAGCTGCTTTCGCTTTTTGCTCCTGCCGGAACTGGAACCCGGCGGCCGCTCGGGGTGGGGGGGTGCATGGTGCTGCCCCATGGCTGCCCCACGGCCGCCCCATGGCAGCCCCACATCAGCCCCACAGCACTGCCCCACGCACACGCCAGCCCCACGGCAGGGCCCCACGGCAGCCCCACGGCACTGCACCACGTGCACTCCAGCCGCACAGCAGCCCCATGGGAGCCGCGTGGCAGCCCCACGGCCACCCCGTGGCCTCCCCACGGCATCCCCACATCAGCCCCATGGCGCTGCCCCATGCACATGCCAGCCCCATGGCAGGGCCCCACGGCAGCCCCACAGCACTGCCCCACATGCACACCAGTCCCTCGGCAGCCCCACAGCAGAGCCCCATGGCACTGCCCCCCTGCACACGCCAGCCCCACACACATACCGGCCCCACAGCGCTGCCCCACAGCAGCCCCACGGCCCTGCCCCACGCACAGGCCAGCCCCACGCAGCCCAAGGCAGCCCCCAGGCTTGCCAACCCCATGGCAGCCCCACAGCAGGGCCCCACAGCAGCCCCCCGCACACGCCAGCCCCACGGCAGGACCCCACAGCAGCCCCATGCACACAGCAGCCCCACGCACACAGCAGCCCCACAGCAGGGCCCCATGGCAGCCTGGCAGCACACGTGTGTGCAAGGCAGCCGCACGGCGATGCCGGGGGGGGGGGCACACGTGTGTGTGGGGGGGCGGGGGCCAGCAGGGCCATGTGTCCCCCGTCCCCTCCCCCCAGGGACCCAGGCGTCCAGGACCCCCCCCCCCAGGTGCCATGGGGATCCCCATCCCCCCGCAGGGACCTAGGCGTCCGGGACCCCCCCGGGGCTCAGGCGTCCGAGCACCTCCCCTCCCCCCACCCGGGGCGCCCGGCCGTTACCTCAGGGCCGGCTCGGACGCCTGGGTCCCCCCCGCCGGGAACTACAACTCCCAGCAGGCCGTGCGGCCGCCGCGCCCCCCCTCTTCCCGGCGTCCCGCGCGCGCGCATTGGGCGGGCGCTGAGGCGGCGGCGCGTCCGCGGGGAGGGGGCGGGCGCTGGGGCGGCGCGCGCGCGCATTGGGCGGGCGCTGAGGCAGCGGCGGCGCACGCGCGCGCGGGCAGGGGGTGGGGGCGGGAAGATGGCGACGGAGCGGCTGGAGGCGGCCGCGGGCCCCGGCGCGGGGGAGCTGCTGCCGCTGCCGCCCTCCGCGGCCTGGGCCCCCGCCGAGCTGCAGGCCACGCTGGCCGACATCGGCGCCCCCGCGCAGGGTCTGGGGGGGGGCGGGACCGGGACGGGGGGCGCAGGGATGGGGGGTGTTTGGGCACAGGGAGGGGGGGACTAGGGACAGACCCTGGGGGCTATTTGGGGACGGGGGGGGTTGGGGACAGGGATGGGAGGGGACGGGGACGGGGGGGGTTGGGGACAGGGGTAGGAGGAGACAGGGATGGGGGGGTTGGGGACAGGGATGGGGGGAATTTGGGGACGGGGATGGGAGGAACAGGGATGGGGGGGTTAGGGACAGGCCTTGGGGGCTATTTGGGAACAGGGATGGAGGGATGGGGGGTTTTGGGGACAGGGGTATTTGGGGATGGAAGGGGTTAGGGACTGACCCTGGGGGCTATTTGGGGATAGGAAGGGGGGGACAGGGATGGGGGGGTATTTGGGGACGAGGGGGTAGGGATAGGCCCTGGGGGCTATTTGGGGATGAGGGTGGGGACAGGGATAGGGAGGTTTGGGGGATGGGGAGTACTTGGGGATTAGGGGTTTGGGGACAGGGATGAGGGGATATTTGGGGATGGGAGGGGGTTAGGGACAAGTCCTGGGGGCTATTTGGGGACAGGGAAGGGGGGTTGGGGACAGGCATGGGGGGGGGACAGGGATGAGGGGGCTCTTTGGGGACGAGAGTGGTTAGGGACAGGTCCTGGGGGCTATTTGGGGACAGGGAGGGGGGGTTGGGGACAGGCATGGGGGGGCAGGGATGAGGGGGCTCTTTGGGGACGAGGGGGGTTAGGGACAGGCCCTGGGGGCTATTTGGGGATGGGGGGGGGGACAGGGGGTTGGGGACAGGGAGGGGGAGCTATTTAGGGACTGTGGTGGATTGATTCACGGACTCCGATGTGCTGGATCACAATCAACTTTATTCAAGCAAGCAAGCCCTTTACATGAGCTCTAGCTTGGATCGGTACTTTCCCGAAGGTCACGTTCCCATCATCACTTCTCATCCCGTGCGGCTACTACCTTATCTACATAGTGCTATTTATTCCTCCCAAGGCTTTCGGCTCCTTAACTCTTATCTTGTCCAATCCCTCGCTGTCTGCCCCTACATCTCCCCCTTTTTTATTTTCTAAACTAAATATTGCCAGTGCAGTGTGTATTTGTACAGCAAGTACTTGATGCAAAGTCCTTCGAGTCGTTCTCTGCACAAGGCTTATTAAGCAGGGGAGACAGATAGCAAGGGCTAGAAATCTTAGCAAGATTACCAATCCACACGCCAGTACCTTCTTAACTCACGACCCCAAACATAACGTCCAGTCCTGTCCCTCAAAAGGGTTCCACTCTGATTCTATCTGCAGTGATAGTGCACCTCTATTAGTGAGGTCGTGTAGTCGCGGTAAGCTTTTATGAATCGATATTGACTCTGCACGAGGCAGGCAGGTATTGCCAGAAAATGTCCCGACATGGGCTCATCTTAACTGGCTCTCAGTCCTCATTTGGTGTTTCGAGGGATGCGTCAACAGGTCGAATCAGCCGTGCAGGCATCCAACGAGGCCCATTACCTGTAGAGAGACAAGCATAACCTTTCCCCCACGTTATTAAGGCTGCTGGTTCACTCCATTGACCCGTTTCCAGGTTCTTGTAGTGAACCCAAGGCTGTTCTCGCCATGTAGGGCATGAGAAATGCTTATTAACTGCACTTTGGTCCATATAACGGTTTAAGAGGTTGAGAACATATAAGGCTTTCCACAGCTGCTCTTGTGGGGAGGCACCGGGGCTATTCCCCCTTTTTTGCTTTTCAAGCATGTCTTTTAGAGTACGATGGGTACGTTCCACTATTGCCTGGCCAGTTGGGGAATAGGGAATTCCGGTCACGTGAGTGACCCCCAGGTTTGAGGAAATGCCCGTGTTTGTTGTATGCGGGACCATTGTCAGCTTTAATTTGAGTGGGAACCCCCATTGTGGCGAAACAGGCAAGCCAGTGATGGCATACATCACGGCTTTTTTCCCCAGCATGGGCAATAGCGAAAATGTAATGGGAAAAGGTATCTACAGAGACATGGACATATTTCAATTTTCTGAATAAGGCATAATGGGTAACGTCTGTCTGCCAAATACTGCAGGGTTGCAGGCCTCGAGGGTTAGTCCCTAAGTAGGGTGGTAACAGGGATACATTTTGGCAATCAGGGCAACTTTGAATAAAGTTTTGGGCCTAGTCCCTTGTGATATGATAATTTTTTGTGGCGCTTTTGCATTTTAGTGGGAAAAAAAAAAATCGTGGGACAGTTTAGCCTGCTGATCCAAAGTCCCTTGCTGGGTTCTGCTGAGTTTTCCTCCTTTGTCAGGAATGGGCAATCCTCCTGACATAGTTGGACCAACTCTTTTTTTTTTTTTTTCCTTCCTTCTTTTATTACACACTCTCTTTCTCTCACTCTCTGGGAACCGTGCTCACACCCCCCGAGTCTTTAACTGCGAGGACTGCTGTCCCTTCGCAGCGGGCGGCTTCTCAGCCGATGAGTGCCCCGGTCGGTTCCCAGGCTATACGCACTCACACACACAGTACTGTTCACGCTCACACCAGTCACAGTGACTCTAGACTTCTGTCTTACAGTCTTGCAGTGCGCCTTACGCTGATCAGGCTGTGCACCCCTTCTCCAGCTGGACCGAGCTGGGACTTAAAACCCACTCTAACCCTGGGGATGGGACTCGCACCCGTCCCCTGCCTGGTGCGCCTTACGGTGGCCAGCCCATGTACCCCTTCAGTGCAGTGTTACCAGACCAGGATTTAGAATTTAGGCGGGAATTTAAGACTCACCTTCTCGGTGCCTCTCGTTGCCAAAGATCCCAGGTGAACTCACCTGATGGCGCCAGATGATCGTTTGGAGATGAGAGGCCCTGACAGTGGTCGCCTAGGGTCCCATCTGGGATGCCAAACGGTTATGGAAATTAGGCTTGTCGGCCACCATAACAGGGCCCGACCCTAGGTTCCCGCAGAAAAGTTCAGAGCCAAATCAAAACAAATTAAATAATTAAATATTAATGATGCGCGTGCCGTAATTACAGCTCGAGCTGGGTGCCTCCGAAGAGGGACCGTAACATACACAAATCCTGGGTAATTATTCCTCCTCCAAAGAGGGACCCTAACATAAAAAAATCCTGGGCAATTATTCCCACCCCTCACGTGGTAGTTAGACCAATAGTAATTTTTTTGGTCTGGGGTCTCCTGCTCCTCATTGGGTCTCATCGTCATTCTGAGGTAAGCTGTTTTTCTCCTTACTTCTGTTTTTTGCGGTCTCTGATGATGGTTGTACCTCTGTTTTTGTTGGGTCTTACTGTTGTGTCTCAAGGTCCTGAGGAGGAGGAGGAGGAGGAGGTGATTCTAAATCATAACAATTAACACTGCCCCAGCAGTGAGCTAAGGCTTTGCCACTCAAGGACCTAATGCCCTGCACTGGTCTTATTTCAAAGCCTTGACACCCTCCCTTTGGGAGTGTGAGACGCAGGAATGCAGACTGCTTGTAACTTCCTTATCTTCCCAGCTGGAACCAGCTCTGAGGCCCTTTTCTTACTGGACTAAGTAAAAGTTCGTTATTTTCTCTAAGTGCGGCCTAAGGCTTCAGCAAATGTAGCTCCTCATGCCAAGCAAGATTTATAGAAGTTGTGCTAAGCGGCTACCTCTAGACAGTTTCAGTTCGCTATTCTTTAACACTACTGCATTATTAGCAAAGAGTTTCTAGGGTCCTGCCACACGAGAAGAAGAGTGTCTGCACCAATTAGGTATACGGGTTGTATCTGCCCTTAGCCTTTGCTAATAGGAGAGGGAAGCAACTGCTCTGCCTCTAGCCTAAAAGTACTTGTGGTTGGACACATCCCAGAAGTGTTAACTTCAAGAATCTCCAACAAGGAATCCTTTCTGAAAGATGACCTCTTGGACTCCAAATACTCTAAGCTGCATATTTCTATGTATTTCACAGTCTGTGCGGGATATCTGGCTGCAGATCCTGGCAAGAGCTGAGGAAACTCAAGGCCTGAACCTCAGCGCACAGAAGGCAGCAGGCTGCCAGCATCCCTGACTCTCGCCACCAGGGCAGCCTGGGTCCTGCGAGCCAAGTCACCTCCTCACCTCGCAGCGCTCCCCAGCTCCCCAGCCTGGCGGCACTCCCCACGCACAGCACTGCTCTCTCCAGGCACCTCCTCCTGGGACAAGTGCCAAGACACTGGAGCCACCACCCATCCCCACCACAGGGCACCCCACCACTGTGACACACCACACCCCCAACTCTCGCCTCACAGAGGGTGGCCTGCCAACACGTGCCTGTGCAGCAGGGACACACAGGGCACATGACCATACATGGCACCAGACAGGGCACCCCCAGGGCCCCAAAACATATACAGACCAATTCTCCAGCCCTTCATTTCTCATCTATGCCTCCAAGGCCTTGCAACACAGACTTCCACTCAACAGTCACTCACAGCCCTGCGCCTGCTCACTTCCCACCTCCAAGAATTAAAGAACAGAGATATCGTTCAGATCTCAGAGAAAACATCTCAGAAGCCTCCTGGCATTTTGATGTGGAAGAATATTCTGCAGCACACAGACACTGGAAATCAGAGATTACTTGTTGGGGACCAAGACTGAGTGATGCTGTGTAGGATAGCAGAGGATCTTTAAGGCAGAAAGTAATGATCTGGTAACTATGATTTGTGGCCAGAATGTGTGCACGTGAGTTGCCAGTGATCATGTGTCTTCCTGCCTGTGTCAGCAGACACGGTGTGCCTTCCTGCCTACGTGTCAGCAGCTGCGGTGGGCCTGTCCTGCTGGACTGTCCTGCCCGCCTGCTAGGCATCAGAAGACACCTTCTACCTATCACAGGATGCCACAATGCCAAGGAGATACTTGGAGGAGTGGCTGAGCCTGATGGCTACATAACCAGCCATCGTGTTTTCAATAAAGGCTTTCTTGCACCATTCTTCTGTGTCGTCGAATGCCACAATTACTGATGTCACTGCTCACACCAGCACTTCATTCATTTAGCAGCGTAAATATTCTAGCTGGACGCCCTCCTCCACCGGCAGCAGGCTGTAAGCCAGTACTTAGCAAGAGGTGCATGGTTAAAGTCCGTGTCTACATTCACCAGTGAACATCATCCACATTTTAAATGTAGCACTACTAAATTCATGATGAGGCAGTGGAATAACATGTGACAGATGGTGTGGAATATTATTATCTACTTCTGCTTGATTTACTAGTTGCATCTCTACGCTGCTGCAGAGCTCTGCAGGTGTCAATCCCTCCTCCCAGCACACTCACCAAACCCAGGAGTGACCTCACCGCCAACATCCAAGCCATGGGCCTTCTCCTGGCCTATCAACTGCTCCGGCAGAAGTGACCTCACAAGTCCATACCAGCAGATGCCAGCTGATGGCCTATGGGCTTCAGAGACACAAGTTGCCTCAAAATAACAGCCCCAGTCATGAACATGCTGCTGCCCTACCAGGTACTCTGGCCCAGGAGACCTCACAATCTGCTTCCACACCCATCTGCCTGCTGCTGGCCTACCAGGGACTCAGGCAGAAGTGACCTCACAAGCAAATACCCAAGCCATTAGCCAAGTGTGAACCTTGAAGAGAGAAGTGACCTCACAGTGACTTTCCCAGCAATGTGCCTCCACACAGTCTACCAGGCACTGAGACAGAGCTGAGCTCACAGACATTCCTCCACCACGTGCCTGCTGCTGGCCTACCTGCTGCTCTGGAGGAAATGACCTCAAAGTCCACTCCCAGCAAGGGGCCTGCTGCTGCTGGCCTGTCACATACCGAGACACAACTGACCTCACCAGCACATTCCCCACTTCACAGCCTGCTGCTGGCCTATCGGCTTCTCAGCCAGAAAGCACCTCACAGGCACCTTTACAGCCAGGCGCCTGCCGCAGCCCTAGAGGCTGCTGGGACAGGAGGGACCTCAGAGTCAGTTCCCAGCCAGGTGCCAGCTGCTGGCCTGCCAGCTGCTCTGTCTGCAGTGACCTCACAAGGGACTTCCCAGCCAGGGCCTGCTGCTGGCCTATCAGGGACTCAGAAGGAGATGACATCACAGTCCCCTCACAGCCATGTGTCTGTCACTGGCCTACAAGCCTCTGAGACAGAAGCTACCTCAGGATAACTTCCCCAGCCATCAGCCGAATCCTGGCTTAGCAGCTGCTCAAGCAGAAGTGATCTCCAAAGCACATGTCCTAGCTGTGGACCTGCTGCTGCCCTATCAACTGCTCAGCTGGAAGTGACCTCACAAGCACCTTTCCAGACGCCGCTCTGCTGCTATCCAATCAGGTAATTGGTCACAAATGACCTCACAGTCAACATTCAAGCCTGGTTCCTGCTGCTGGCCTATCAGGGACTCTGGCAGAAGTGACCTCATCATCAACAGCCGAGCCACGGGCCTTCTGCTGGCCTGTCAGCTCCTGACCAAGAGCTGATTTGACACTGGGGATCTCCTGGCCCAGCTCTTGCAGACAGCTGTGACCTCCCTGCCCACAGCCCGGCCACGCGGCTATTGCTGCCTGCAGCTCCCCTGCCTCCCCCAAGGCTCAGCCAGCTCCTGAGCGGCCGCCCAGACTCACCCCAGGGCCTCGTGATGCTCATCAGGCAACAAAACACCCGCTACGGAGCAGTTACTACCCCAAAGCAGCAGCTCCGGGAAAGGCAGGAAAATGGGTCTGCGACCCAGGGCAGGGGCAAAGCTTCCTGCCCCCAAACCCCCGCAGCTGCACCGGCCCAGCTGCTCGGGGGCAGCCGGCACGTCTGGCTCGCAGGGCAGCTCCCCCGGGGCCAGGGCACTTTGTCCCGTGCTCCCGGCCCCACCAGCCCCCGCTGCAGCTCCGGGAGGAAAGCAGCCCCAGGGCAGCACCGCTGCCCCCGCCCCGGCGGGAGGGCACCCGCTGCCATCGGAACGCGCCCGCAGCCCCGCCAGCCCCGCTCACACCCGCTCTGCTCCCGCCCCCTCTGCCCTGCTTGTCTCCCGCCCCGCTTCCAGGGCTGGGTTTTTCCACATGCTGCACTCCGATTGGCTGACAGAGACGTCAGTCAAGTCCCACCCTGCCCTCCCCCTCAGATCAGCCAATAGGAGGTAGCACTGGGGCATTGCCAGGGAAACATCCCAGCCTGCTGCCCTGTCGGCCAGCTCTGCCCCGTTCCCCTTTCCCCCTTTCCCCCACCGCGGTGGGGCGCCACGTTGTGGGTGCCAGCACGGGGCGCGGCGGGGAGCGGCAGGGCCTGGGGGCAGCCTGGCGCCATGTGCCTGGGCAGTGCGGGGCCCCGGGGCCTGGCTGCTGCCCCGCAGGGTCTGGGCTCTGCCGCAGGGGCTCTGCAGGGCTCCTGGCTGCCCTGCGCCCGGGGGCCATGCTCGGTGCAGGGGAGCAGCCCCGGGGCCGGTGCTGGTGCCGGTCCTGGTGCCGGCGTGGGGATCCTGGGCATAGCCAGGGTGCTGGAGCCCACAGGCAGCATCCTGCTGCCCCTGGGCAGGGCAGGGCAGGGCAAGGCAGGGCCCTCTGGCCCCTGGGGCCCCGGCCCCCTGCCTGCGGCAGCCCCAGGGCTCGGCAGCCCTCGCACTGCGACCGGCAGGGCTGGGCCGCAGCCAGGCAGGGGCTGCTCTCTGCGGGGCCGGGCTGGGCTGCAGCACGTCACTCCACAGGGTTGAGGACCCCCAGGGCCCCAGGGCAGCCAGGGCCAGAGCAGCTCTGGGGCTGCCAGTGCTGGGCAGCAGAGGTGTGGGGCCGGGAGGGGGCAGGGGAGATGGCCCTGCTGGGCTGCCCCCAGCACTGCCCCCCACGGCTCAGAGAAACAGGCTTGGGGTCAGCAGGGACTTGTGGGGTGGCGATGGCACCCCCACCTGTTCCCCAGCTGCTCCCCCAAACAGGCTGTCTTTTGGGTACAGAGGTCTGACCCCCATTTGCAGGAGGACAGGGGCTGTGGCCATCGGAGGACAACATCTCTGAGCCCAAAACATGCTCTGCCAAGTTGGAAGCATAAATGGATCCACAGGGAAGGAACAGAGGTTCTTCCAAACAAGAAGATGCCTTAGAGTAATTACAAGGTGTAGGATCCATTTCCAACATGGGCCTTTCCAGCAGGCTCTTGAGAGCCCCATGGGAGCTGCAGGACACCCCAGCCTCCAGGACACAGGACCCCTTTCCTGCCAGAGCCAGATCCCAAAGGGCGGCCCCCTCCCATGGAAACCTGGAGCTGGATTGCCCCCTGCCATGATGGGCTAGGCTTGGGTCTCAGGGCAGCCTGAGGCCCAGGACCCAGTAGCCCTGGCTGCCACATTGTCCCCTGAGCCAGGTGGGACCCTCAGGCAGGGCACTTGTGACAGCCCCCAGCCCTGTCCAGCCACCCCCACAGCCCGGGAACCCCAGCAGTTTTTGCAGTTTACAGTCTCTGTGCGACACCTTGGGAAGGAGCTCCCCAAGCCCTTACCCTTGGCGGAGAGCTGCAGGAGCGTCAAGAACAAGGAACTGCGGTCCATGCTGATGGTCTTAGTCCAGCATATCCCTCCATTTCCCTTGCCCCGGGCCCTCGGCTCACCTGTCCTTCCAAGGAAAAAGGACACTCTTCCTGTCTCATCCTGCAAAACTCTTCTCCAGCATATCCCTGCTCCTCTGCCTTTCAGCGAGGGGCCCCAACGCAGCCCCACTGCCTCCCGTCCCCATACTTTGCCATGGGACAACTCCAAAGGGCAGCAGTGGGGAGCGTGTGAGCAGTGCCCAGCAGTGCCCACGTCTTGCAGGCAAGTGAGAGTTCTGCCGTGGCACTGGGGAGACCTCCCTGTGATGCATCGCTTCCCACTGTGACCTCAGCTCGTGTCATCTGGGGGCTCAGTAGGTCACTGCCATGGAGATGGCAGAGCCAGGGAGAGAGCAGAGATAACTTCCCCTCACATCCTGGAAAGCAGTCACCTGCCCTCACCCCAGTTAGTTTCCAAAAGTTGCTCATAAATCCTTCAAGAACATCTCCAGATGGCGACAAAGGCTGTGAAATAGCTAAAATGGGGCACTGAAGAGGTCACTTCTGCACCCCTGCGCTGACAGGTCTCTGCACTGGGCAGATTTGTGTGGGAAGCTGGGGTTTGGGGGTTGGCTTGGGGATTCGTGTTTTTTCAAAGACAGGCTCAAAGTCATGTGGGATGAAACAGCACAAAGCCTGGCCACAAGCTGAGATGTTTTGGTGAGCCTCCAAACTGATTTCAGCTGTGGGTTGCTCTTTTTGTAGAAGCAGGATGTAGGGCAGTATGGGACAGGACGCAGCCTTTCTCCTTGAGGCACCAAAGCAGCCTCTTTGTTAGGTGCAAGCAGGCCTTGTGGGGTGGCGATGGCACCCCCACCTGTTCCCCAGCTGCTCCCCCAAACAGGCTGTCTTTTGGGTGCAGAGGTTTGACCCCATTTGCAGGAGGACAGGGGCTGTGGCCATCTGAGGACAACATCTCTGAGCCCAAAACATGCTCTGCCAAGTTGGAAGCATAAAAGTATCCAGGGGGAGGGAACAGTGGTTCTCCCAAACAAGTAGACACCTTGGGGTTATTACAAGGTGAAGGATCCATTTCCAACACAGGCATTTCCAGCAGGCTCTTAAGAGCCCCATGGGAGCTACAGGACACTGCAGCCTCCAGGACACAGGACCCCTTTCCTGCCAGAGCCAGATCCCAAAGGGGGACCCACTCCCAGGGAAGCCTGGCCATGGATTGTCCCCCACCCTCCACAAGGGGATGGAGCCGGCCCCACAGGAGCCTTGAGGCTCAGGGTAGCACCATCCCCAGGACCCAGGAGTCCTGGCTGCCACATTGTCTCCTGAGCCAGATGGAACCCTCAAGCAGGGCTCTTGTGGCAGCCCCCCAACTTCACAGTCCAGGATCCACAGCCGTTTTTTCAGTTAACTGTATCAATGCAACACCTCAGGAAGGAGCTCCCAAAGCCCTTACCCTTGGAGAGCTGCAGGAGTGTTGGGAACAGTGAACTGCAGTGCCAGCTGATGGTCTTGGTCCAGCAGTCCTCCATCTCACTCCCCGCCTTGCCCTCAGCTCTTCTGTCCATCCAGGGAAAAAGGATGCTCTTCACAACTCATAACCCAAAACTCCTCTCCAGCCTGCTCCTCTGCCTTTTTCAGAGGGGCCCCAAGGTGGTCTGCTACCTCCTGTCCCCAATCCTTGCCATGGA
This sequence comes from Dromaius novaehollandiae, assembly GCF_036370855.1. Classification (NCBI taxonomy): domain Eukaryota; kingdom Metazoa; phylum Chordata; class Aves; order Casuariiformes; family Dromaiidae; genus Dromaius; species Dromaius novaehollandiae. The sequence goes on along the minus strand of NW_026991289.1, from coordinate 3,661,324 downwards.
GCAACTCCAAAGGGCAGCAGTGGGGAGCACGTGAGCAGCGCTCAGCAGCTCCTGGGTGTCACAGGGAAGTGAGGACACTGGTGCGGTACCAGGGAGACCTCCCTGTGATGCAGCACATCCCACTGTGACCTCAGCTCGTGTCATCAGGGGGCTCAGTAGGTCACTGCCGTGGAGATGGCAGAGCCAGGGAGAGAGCAGACAGATTTCCCTTCCCCTCCCCGTCCTTCACCTCAGGTATTTTCCAAAAACTTGCTGATAAATCCTTCAGGAACATCTCCAGATGGTGCCAAAGGCTGTGAAATATCCAAGAGGGGGCCCTGGAGAGGTCACTTCTGCACCCCTGCACTGTCAGATCTCTGCACTGGGCAGACCCATGTGGGAAGCTGGGGTATGGGGGTTGGTTTGGGGGTTGGCATTTTTCAAAGACGAGATCAAAGTCATGTGGGAACGAAACAGAACAAAGTGTGGCCACAAGCTGAGCTGCTTTGGTGAGCTTCAAAACTGGTTTCTACTGCGGGTTGCTCTTTTTGTAGAAGCAGGATGTAGGACCATGTGGCAAGAGGACACAGCCTTCCTCCTTGAGGCACCAAAGCAGGCTCTTTGTTTTTGAAAGTCCTCAGCAAGGTGTCTCGGTCCGTGGCGCTTAAGGTAGAGATGATACACCAGAAAAGAGCAAACGTGCCCTTAATGCACATCATCCGGAGAGCTTTATCTGGGACCCTGGTACCTGCCATGCTTCACAGCCATGGTAACTGTACTGCATGAACATGATGCTGCCAACTAATAAGAAAGAAAAAAAAATAGAGAAATGGTAAAAATGTGTGAAGTTTTTGGAAAGAGGATTTTTTTTTGTTAATTATCACACTGAGTTATTTCTTGAGAAGATTTCAGCTTATGGCTAGAATCTCCCTTTGGGGCTTGATTCTGTTGCTGCCTGAGATGCCCTGAGATAGTTGTGTTCCCACGTGGTGCTGGAAATTTTGGACGCGGCTCGTATGGGACATTAGCTTGTCATTAGGAAAATTATCTCAGAACAACTCTGTTGAGAAAACCTATTTCCCTCCATTGACTAGAAAAGGAACTCCAGACAACTGGGTCTGGCATGGGGTGAGATCAGCCTCCTCCCTGTTGTCCCCTAATATGGAGTTGCACTTCATTGACTGTGCAGGGAATAAAAAAGGTGTGTGGCTAGATTCATTGGGACACCTGTAAGATGTCACTATAACACAGGTATGTTGAGATTTGTGCAAAATTTAGCCATCCAAAAATGGAGCATTTCCTTGAAGCTGGGCACCCTGCTTTCCTCATCAGTTGAGAGAGCCCCACACCTCAGAGTTCGACGTGCTCTGTGCAAAGAGTGAGGAGTGGCACGGACAGCCGTGGACAGGGGGTGGTTTCCTGAGTACTGGGATCTGTATGAGACACAAAAATGTCTTGTTTAATGGTGCAGGCTTGATTATAGCAGAAATGTTTAGAAAATAACTTTGAAAATGAAGCAAGAAAGAAATTAAGAAAAAGTTTTAAAGCAAACAAATATTTTGTTATACTTTCCAGCTTTTAATTTTTTTGTGTTCTTATTATTTTTCTTGATTTATTTTCTTTTTCTTTTTTAATACAGTGGTTCTTTAGGGGAATGTTGTGTTTTTTCTTTTTTTTAAAGGAAAGAGATTTTCAGAGCTGAGGTGGGATGCAGTCACAGGGCCATGGATGGCTAGAGCCATTGCAGGTGCCCTGCTCCCCTCTGCCCAGCCTCCCTCTGCAGTTTTGAGGGGCTCCAGTCTCCTACAGGTCCCCTGTGAGAGCTGCCAGGCCCTGGCAAGTCCCTCAGAGACACCAGGGCCTCTCCAAGTGCTACTGGGTGCTTGTGGTTGGACAGCTGAGCTCTGCCTGGAAAGGTGAAGATTCCTTTTTCAACATTAGGAAAAATATGAGCCCACTTTCATCAGCTCAAATGACTGGATAATTTTAATGTCAATGTTTTCCTGTGATGAAAGAGTGGAAATCTTCTGGAAGGGTCTTAATCTCAGGAGAAGAAATATTGATCTGTCCTTGACCTTGTGTTTCCACTGCTCTGTCTATTAGGCTGTGGATGTAATCTCAGTGATCTCTCACATATTTCCACATGTCCTGATTAACTTGATCATTTCCAAAGTTATCTTTGCATCAGATGACCTGGACATATGCACTTTCCATAGTTTCACAGTTCTCCTCCTCCCCTTGCTCTTTATCATTCAGATGCCTCCCAACTCTCCAGTTGCTGCTCTGAGCTTCTGGGAGTCTGAAGCTTGCCTTGTCTTTCAGCAGTCTCATTGTCTCTTCAACCAACTCCTTTGTTCTGTTACTTGACTGTCCTTTCCTATCTATCTGTTGAAAACATTTCAAGGAAGGTTATGTCTTGTGGGCAGTGGAGCTCACTGGAGGCAGCCTGGACTTGGCATAGAGTTACGGAGTGTCTTTTATCTTTTATTAAACAGTTTCAGATTTTATTTTTGTTTCATTGCAATTAAGACATCATTCTGTGCCTGTTTGCATCTAGTTCTCTAAGGAAAGCAGGGGGGAATTGGTGCACATGAGCTGTAACCTTCAGCTACAGACCTGAGAGAAAAAAGGTTAGATTTTAACCAGAGTGCTCTAAGTCCCCAGTGGCTGATGAGGGAAGTGGCAGGGGTGGGGAGCTGGGGACGAAGGTTCTCCATACATGTCTCCTATCAAAAGTACTGCTTTTCCTACATGTCCAGAGTTCATTCGGAGACCCAGTGGGTCAGTGTGAATTGGAGAATGTGGGTATCACTTATTCCAAAAAGTCAAGAATAAAGAAAGCTGCAGAAGCAGACATCTTTCGTTTTCAGGTGCTCCTTGAAATCTGCCTAATTTCAATACTCTCCTGAAAACTTTCTCATTAGCCACACAAGACTTGAAGAACTGAAGAAAATTATGGAAAGAGGCATGGCTCCTTAGGGGTTTTTGCATTTTAATGCCCCTTTGGCTGTATCTGGTGCTGAGCCCATGAACTGCAGATGCTCAGAGGAGACTGAACAAACCTCTCAAGAAGTTAAAGTCAGAAGCAAATCCCAAGTTTCTTGGAGGGTTAACAGTCCCACTGAGGGCCATTACCAAGAAAGTCTCCCCAGGGGCTGATAAGGGCAGAAAGTTGGAGGCCCTGATTGCAGGTAGGCAAAGGCAATGTGCAGGTGGCTGTGATGCCGAGTCAACCTTGATTTATGTTATCAAGCAGAGCAGCCAGGCACTGACAGCCAGCCCCTGGGTAGGGTGATCCTTTCCATCGTGCATTGCTCAGGGCTCTTCCTGGGGGCAGTGTGCGGGTGGGGGTGCGCAATGCTGAGTGCAGGACCATGATACGGCACCTCCTGTGCTTGCAAGGGAGAAGGAGGCAGCAAGGCCACAGTGCTTTAAGGCATGGTGTCTTCTTGTGGGCCTTAGTGGCAGAGACTCCAAGCATAGGCAAGAGGACGGAGACCTCAGTTCTGTTGGAGGCTTTCAGCCTTGGCAGTGCCCTCGGCCACCTCCACCACAGGCTGTCCCACACCTGTGCCTGTTTCCTTGCAGACTGTAGACTCCCAACCTGCTTCCCCACCTTGCTCTCACCCCGGGATCTCCCGACCTCCCCTGCTGTCTTCCTGTCCTCACTTGCTTCTCCTTGAAACACAAAGCCAGGGGCTGATCACAGGCTCCCTCTGGGTGACCTGTGGCACCACAGCACTGCCCTTCAAGTGACATTTCCTTTTCCTAATGTCACAGCTGAACCCCACAAGCTGCAGCTTGTGGCTCTTTCCCCTTCTCATGCTGTTCCCCACTACCAAGAAAAGCTCCAGCATCTCTGAAACCACCCTTCAAGCAGTCACAGACTCCTCCTCTACTGCCCTCAGCCTCCCCTTCACCAGGCTAAAGAAGCCCAGGTCCTGCAGCCTCTCCATAGAGGCCTTGTCCTTTAGACCCCTAACCTCATCTTCGCAGACCTCCTCTGGACCCTCTCCAGTTCCTCCCCATTCCTCCACCACAGGGCATCCCACACTGGGACACCCTATTCTAGATATGTCCACACCAGTGCTGAGACGAGGGGGATAATAATTCACCTTGTCTGGGTGGCCACTCACTTCCTAATGCCGCCCCATATGCAGCTGGTTCATTTGTGGTGAGCACTCACCACTGGTTCATATTGCATCCCTTGCAATGTCCAGGTCCTTCTTCTCAGGGTCACTCCTCTACCGGTCAAGTCCCAGCCTGTCCTGATGCACAGGCTGTTCTGCCCGCTCTGATACAGGACCTGCCATTTCTCCTTGTACAATGTCATGAAGTTTCTGTTGGCCAAATCCCCAACTCTTTCAAGACCCCTCAGCTTTGTACCACTGTTCGCCACCCTTTGAGCCAGGCGGCCTCCAGCTCATTTCCCACACCCTCCATTGCTTACTCCTCCATCCCACATCTCCCCAGTTTGGCTATAAAGAGGTTATGGAAGACCATGTCTAAGGCCTTCCTACATTCAAGAAGTGCATGCACTGCGCTCCCCTTGTCCACACAGCCAGTCATTCTGTCACAAAAGGCAGTGAGATTGGTCAGGCACAATTTGCCCTTGATGACATCATGCTGGCTGTTCCCAACCCCTTCATGTGGCTGGAACTAGCTCCAGGAAGATTTTCCTCCCAGGGACTGAGGTGACGCTGACCAGCCCATCACTCCCCAGATCCTCTTTCCTGTCCTTCTTGAAGATGGATGTGATGTTTGGCAGGCAGGAGGGGAGGGCCAGGGGCTGGGCAGTGGCTGTGGGGCTGTGCCAGCTCCTGCTGCGTCACTGGTCCCTGCAGTGGGGAGAAGAGAGACAGAGGATGAGGCAGCACGGGGGTGGTGGCCGGTTGGCAGGGGCAGGTCGGCAGGGGCAGGGGCCAGTGGGGACTGCAGCGAGGGGTCATGGCCGGTGTTTCAGCAGCAGTGGCTGTCGCATTCACTTCACAGGCCAAACTCCCGCACTGAGCCCAGGCAGAAACAGGCCATTTCCCCGGTGCCCGTGCCACCCTCCCAGCAGGACGGGGACATACAAGGAGCCTGCTCTGCCTGCTGTGGTGCTCAGGGCAGCTCCCCAAGGAGCACAGCTTTGCCTGAGGACCTCTTGGTCCATGGCCTTGGCTCCAGCACAGCTGGAGCAAGAACAAGAGCTCGTTGGCCAGGCCAACACCCCACTGGCACAGTCCCTGTGACAGCTTTTGGTGCCCTGTCCCCCACACAGCCCTCCTGCTTTGGCAGCCTCCACAGTTTCTGCACCTTGCCCAGCCTTGGCCATGTCCCACGCAGGGGTTAGCACACAGCCGTCCCCAGGGCCTGCTGGGGTCTGGGCCAGGAGAGAGGCTGGAAATGGCCTGGCTCTTCCCCTCGGCACTGAGCCCAGCAGGAACGAGCTGGCCGCACAGCAAAATCCGCCCATAAACCTGGGTTGTGCAGCCAGGGCTGGAAATGGCCTCCACTCTTCCGTGCCTGGCATGTCTTGCTTCCCCTCCACAAGACCTGGCTCTGCCCCAAAAACCCACTGGTGTGTGTCCTCACCCCAGGGAGTGCATCAGTGCTGGCCTGCCTGGCCACTCCTGGAGCCTCCCCTATGCTCCCCGCAGGGCCCCGAGCTGGTGGTGCTGCTCTGCAGAGCGAGCGGGCTGTGGTGCCCCAGGGCTATGGGGTGACTCTGCACTGGCCGTGGTGGTCAGGGTGGGAAGCAGACCCAGCCGGATGGACGTCATTGCACCTGACAACCCCTTACCAAGGGGTCTGTGACTGTGGATGATGCTCTGAGCAATCAGAGGACATTTTCAAATGGCTCAGGCTGTGTTCAGGTGTGTCCCAAGATGCTGTCCAAGGTTTCTCAATGAAGGTGACATGAACCACTCTCCAGGCTCCCTTCCCCATGCCTGCTGGGTCCCCACTGTGGGCATCTGTCACCAGCATTGTCATAGGGAAGACAGTCCCAGGCAGATACCACTTGACCATTCAGCACCTCCAGGAGCACTGGGCACCCACAAGTGAGAGCTGAATCCAACCCTCATTCCCTAACACAGCACCCCATGAGCTCATCGCCTTGAGCCCAGGGGAACCTTGGAAAAGCAACAGGCCCTTTCATGGTGAAAGCCCCTGAGTGAATTCTTGGCTTCAGCTCTGGAAGAAGAAACTGCCTTTCAAGCACAACACTGAGGAAATAGTCTTTTATTAGAACCAGGCCAGCTCTGACACAGTGACAGACACATTCACAGAAGGCCTCTGGGTCAGACAGACTGAGTTCATGCCTCTGGAGAAGTGGGATGAATTTAAATCATTCTGTACAAGCATGATTATCACAGATACAATACCCAAAGCACAACAGTTGTCTGAGATAAATTCAAGTCACTTACAAAGAGGGATGGGCAACTTCTAGCTGCTGAACTGGTACCAGTTGAATCAGTTTCTTCACTGCATCCTTGAGCTCCTTGTTCCTCATGCTGTAGATGAGGGGGTTCACTGCTGGAGGCACCACCGCATAGAGAACAGTCACCACCAGATCCAGAGCTGGAGAGGAGATGGAGGGGGGCTTCAGGTAGGCAACCATGTCAGTGCTGACAAACAGGGAGACCACGGCCAGGTGCGGGAGGCACATGGAAAAGGCTTTGTGCCGGCCCTGCTCAGAGGGGATCCTCAGCACAACTGTGAAGATCTGCACGTAGGACACCACAATGAAAACGAAACACCCAAAGACTAAACAAACACTAGCCACAACCAGGCCAGCTTCCCTGAGGTAGGAGTCTGAGCAGGAGAGCTTGAGGAGCTGGGGGATCTCACAGAAGAACTGGTCCACGGTGTTGCCTTGGCAGAGTGGTATTGAAAATGTGTTCCCAGTGTGCAGGAGAGCATAGAGAAAACCGCTGCCCCAGGCAGCGGCTGCCATTTTGGCACAAGCTCTGCTGCCCATCAGGGTCCCGTAGTGCAGGGGTCTGCAGATGGCAATGTAGCGGTCATAGGCCATGATGGTAAGAAGGAAATATTCTGCTGAAATTAAGAAGACAAAGAAAAAGACTTGGGCAGCACATCCCGAGTAGGAAATGGCCCTGGTGTCCCACAGGGAATTGGCCATGGATTTGGGGACAGTGGTGGAGATGGTGCCAAGATCAAGGATGGAAAGGCTGAGGAGGAAGAAGTACATGGGGGTGTGGAGGCGGTGGTCACAGGCTACGGCTGTGATGATGAGGCCATTGCTCAGCAGGGCAGCCAGGTAGATGCCCAGGAAGAGCGAGAAGTGCAAGAGCTGCAGCTCCCGCCTGTCCGCAAACTCCAGGAGCAGGAACTCATTGAGGAAGCTGCTATTGGACATTTGCTTCCTCTGGTCTTTGGGGGACTGTCCAGGGAGGAAAAGACATTGACAAGTTAAGACTGACTTTGAACAAAACCCACAGCATTTCTCAGAGCAACTCCCCACACGTCCTTTCTCCTTACCAGGAGGACCTTCCTTCACCTCCTCTACTTCTGCTCTAGTCTGTGCTTTCGGAGTCTACCATGAGCAGCAGGGTCCTCTGTCCATGGGCTCCAGAGGAGACAGCCCTGCTTGTTACACAGACAATCAGAATGAAATCTCAAAACCAGGATGGTCAGTCATTGTGCAGTGACAAAGTGTCCTTGCAGTGCTGTCAGCTGGAGTAGGTGAGACTCCTGAACCCCTGGTTGGCTCAGTTCTACTCCAGTTGGCTGGGAACCCACGTGACCACCCAGCACATACATAATTCATTGCTGTTGATGCACCTTAACCACATAGTATGTGGCAATAATTGCAGGAACACTTTGTATGGACTATTTACAAATGTCTTAGCTATGCACACTCTGATCACTTTTGCAACAAGGACACTTCAGGATACCCCACCCAGGATTTTTATCAACACATTTCAGCATACAAATTGGACTAGACACAGCAATATTTGCCATGGGGGGATTTCTACAACCTACAGAAATTCCTACCTGCAGGGCTGCCATAACTCTCAGTCAAATATTTAATTGCCTAGGTCCAGTCAAGCACCTAGTTTCAAGGTGGTCCATCGTCTCAGGACAACCTATTGTCTCACCTGTGCAGATGACTGGCCAGGAAATTCTTGGGCCAGGTAAGGAGCTAATGACCGAAGTGCTCTGGGTGTGCACACAAGTGTAGCCCTGGTACCCAGCCAAAACCACAAGCATGACCCCAGAACAAAACTGCCTTTTCGTATTTGAAACTCATCTGTAACTTCAGTTCCTTAGCACTCACCAGATGCTCTGCCACACTGGGTACATGCAGATAGCAAACAGCAACATGTATTTGGGGGTGGGGTGGGAGGGCAGTTTCTGGGGATGGATGCCCTGAGCTGAGTGAGGGGGATTTCATACAGTGACCCCGTGGGAATACTCTCCATGTCCTGAGGAAGAGATGACATTAGCATCCAGCCCATAAGTCTCTGAAAGAGAAGAACCCTGGGAGGAATCCATCTCCTCTTTCACCCTTCTGAACAGAGGTATCTGTATCCGAATCAATCACCCGCAGCTCCCTTTCGGTGCAAGGGAGGAAAATAGGCACATGAAGGCAGGGGTTACAGGACCCATCGCAGAGGCCTCCGTTCCACTAAGATAGATCCTATCCTCACATCAGTTTACCACCTGCACGACATCTGCAGCCACAATAGGGGTTGTGGGGCAGGGGGTACAGGCAAGCTCTGTGTCCACATCCTCTCTCCGATTAAGCCTACTCCTAATGGGGAAGGGGTCTGCAACATCTTCACAACCCATTCTCCAGAAGAAGGGCTGTAGCAGAGGGGCTTACTCACCACACATGGGGCACATCTATTGAAGGGATAGAAATCCTTGGCTTTTTCCATTACTAGAGAATCCTGAGGGGCAAAAGTGTTTGGGTTAGTGCATCCTCCAAAAGAGGATGTCTCCTTAGGGAGACTTGGCACATTCCCCAGCCCTACAGACTGCATGGCCCAAAGACCCACAGGCTAGAAGGGATCTTGGACCCCTCGCTCCCATGCAAACACCTCCAGATGGGCACGCAGGAAAGCCTGCATCTTACTCAGCTGTGCACATCCCCCTGCAAAGGAGGTTTTGCTCTCAGCCACTCTGTCAGGCAGTGGTAAAATGGGCACATACAGGAGAGAGGCACATCTGCTCTCCTGGAGGTTGGACTGCAAAATCTCATGCCCTGGATGCTGTGGCCTTGCAGGCAGAGGCTCTGCTAGGTGGCAGAGGAGACACAGGGGCTGGCTCAGGGGAAGGCATCTGCATTGCAGAAGCTGTCAGGGAATTGCCCACATCCACCCTCCCACAGCCTTTCCTGTGAGAAGTTTCCTCTCTTTCATGCATTATCCCGCTGCTGCCTGGCACTGTCCCAGGGGCAGATATCTTCAGGTTTGCATGTGTAAGGAGCAGCTAAGACCAACCCTGAGGAGGCTAACAAAGATTATGGTGATGCTGCGTGTACGCAGAGGGGTGGCTGAAGGGATTTGCTGAGGTTCCTTGCAGACCTTTTGATCTCTCAGTGGTGAAACAGTTTAGGAGTCGCAGTTTCTTGTCTAAACTAAACACCTCTGTTTCCATTGCAGCCCTGTCAAAAGATGGGGAGATTAAGCACAGACTCAGGAAGGAAAGCTCTGCCCTTTGCACGTATGACCAACATATACCTTGCTCCTGAAAAGTCCCCTTCAGAAAATGTCCTGGGGGTGAGCTGGAGCTGAGAGCAGCCCTGAGCCATGCAGCACCCTCTCAGCAGGAGAATGAACCTGCCCCGATGTGGGTCACTCCTTCCACCCAGAGCTTCTCCCTGCAGCACCACCATGGGGAGTTCCCATGGCAGGCTGAGTGCTGACCCTCACAGGCAGTGGAGTCACTGCCCCGGGTGCACAGCACCCTGTGGCACAGGGACACTGCTCCGAATTACAGGTCGTGCAGACCTGGGTGCACTCCCTGGCTTCACACCCCTGCACCATCCCCTCAAGAAGGTAGCTGTGATGCCCTGTCAATCTGACGGTGCGGCTGGGAATCTCTGCTCTAAAGCACCACCTGCTCCAAACAGGAGAAGCTGGCAGAGCCGCCTTGACAGACCCTATCAGCTCTGGAAGGTGCCAGCTGCAGAAGAGCCCTCTGGGAACCACAGCAGTGTTGCCCTGCAGCCAGAGACTTACTGTGTCAAGGGCAGTGTGGATTTCTGCTCAGAGTGTGCTGCTCTCAGCTGTCCTCCTGTTGCTGACTGTCTTTAACTTCTGAGTCGCTCCTCTCATCCTGGCGCCTGCAGGCAGCACCCTGAGTCTTGCTGCTCCTTTAAGAGGAGCTACTCCTGGACAGAGCTGTCTCTCTGCAGTGCCTGCCAGGTTGCTATGGGCTCCTGAAGTCCCAGGAGCCAGGCCCAGCAAAGACGTGACTTTCTCTGTGCCCTGTGCACCTTCAAGAAGTTCCTGGGGCTCCAGGGCTGACATCTCCTGGAAGATCATGTGGTCAGCCCTGGAAAATCTCCATTCAAGTAGCCTGAAATAATCACCGATGGTCCCTCACTAAACAGTGGAGAGAGACTGAGTTCAGCATTCCAGTTTGTCTCATCACAAGATGGTTTTTGGGACAGGTGGAAATGTCCCACTCTGGAAGGGCCTGCTCCCATGTCATAAGAAGACAGGACACGTAGCCAGGGACCAGAAGGGAGTTCATTTGTTCATGCTTTAGCAATTAGTTTAGAGGAGTCAAGCTAGGCATTACATACCGATTCGGAAGCTCCCGGGATGCAGTAGGATTCAGCTGCCTCTCATGCACTCCACAGCCTCACAGGAGGTGGGATTCCCCTTGCCCAAGTTTTGGGGTGCATAGTGTGACTGTCTGCTTCTTGTCTAAGCTCCCATTGTAATCAATGGAGATGGAGGGTGGGAGTCAGCTGGTCATACACAAACAGCTTCTGACATTTGAAGTGTCAGAGGTAGTCCAAGACATGTACCAGTCTCTCCTTGCTCTGATGTAACAGCTCTGAAACCCACATCTTTCTGGGGCATCAGCTGCCAGGTGGAGAATCTCCTTGGCCATTTGAAATGACAGTAGCTGCCTACTCCTGCAAGAGCTCCGCTCACCCTGAAGCTGAGACCTGTGCAGATCCTGATGTTGCAAACAGCTGATGTAATTCAGTTCAGACACTTGGTTTAATGCAATGACAGTAGGCCTGCAGGGCCATGTCACATGCACAGGGTGTCCAGCACAACCACCATGTTTCTAGCAGATACAGCTCAGGACCTACAGGAAAATGATGCCACTCTGGAGTGGTAGCTGGACAAACACCCCAGGGCATCGTGAGTCTCCTACCTCTTCCCAAGCAAAGGATTCCCACCACTGCCTTCAGGCAAAGTCTATCGCATCTACATCCAAGCATGCTGCAAAGATGGAAGGTACTTTGCACCAAGGTCTCCACACATATGCCTACACTCTCCAATCCGTATAGTTCTCCTCTCCCTAAAGCTTTTCTCACCCCCCAGTGATATGAACAGGGACTGTACTAACGATGCAGCTACAGCATGGCTAGATTGCAGGCTGTTCAGGCCCAAGGATGTTCTCAGTGGCACCTTGTCCTTCCTGGACATCCAGTCACCTCCGTCACAGGCCCCAAGGTGCTGCAAAGTCACCTTGGGTACAAAACACTTCTCCTGCCATGGCTGCATGGCCCAGCTCTGGTTCTCTCTGGCCTTGAGTACTGCAGGCTTTGCTCCCTTAGTGGGTGCCTCATATCATCATTTTGTTGCTATCTGCACTCTACGCCAGCAGGTCTCTGTGCTGAACTTTGGCCTTTGCATACACGGTGTCCTTGGCTCTGGGGAACAGGTTTCACAGCAACAGCGCTGCACTCAGCCCTGGTGCCACAGCTGAGGTTCTGCAGCCCAAATATACACAAAGGCACAGAGCCTGGGCCACAAAACAAGAGGAAGGGGAGATGCACAAGCTGTTGCAGAACTACAAAAGCAACCTTAGGCAACCTGAGGAAGTCTGTGGATCACAGACCCCAGTTCCTATGGGGAGACTTTAATCTCCCTGGCATTCCCTGGGAGGGCAATGCAGCAAGATGGAAAGAGTACAAGAGGACTCTGGAGGGTGTGGAGGACACCTTCCGAGCACAGCTAAGCAGGACAGGTCAAGAAGGGTGACACTTTCCTGGACCTGGAACCTGCAAAGAAGGCAGAAATGACTAGGGGTGTGATAATCAGTGTCAGCCTTGCCTGCAGTGGCCACGAGGTAGTGGAGCTCCTGCTCCTGAGGGGAGCGAGGAAGAAGAGGAGCAAAGTCCACACTCTGGATGTCAGAGGAGCAGCCTTGGGCCTACTGGGGAGACTGGTTGAGGAATCCCATGGGAGGCAGCTCTGAAGGAAAAAGGAGCTCAGGAAAGCTGGCAGGTCTTTAAGGCAGCATCCTCCAAGCTCAAGAATGGCCCATTCTGATACCCAGCAGAACAAGCAGACATCCCAGGAGACAGGGTGGCTAAATGCACAACTGAACAACAGTACAAGAAGGCAGCACACAGGAATGGGCAGCAGGGAGAGGCTGCAAAGGGGGAATTCAGAAATATTGTCCAGGGAAGTGGGGAAGAGGAATCTGGTCAGAGCAGATGCAGATAGGTGTGAGGAACTCAATCCCTTGGCTTCAGGCTCTGCCAAGAATGTTTCCCACACCATTGTGCCTATACTAAGGACTCCCCAGGACAAAAACAATCTGGAATGAAGGAGGGTAGAGTCAGCAATTATTTGCAAGACCACAAATCTATGGGCTTGGATGGGCTGCAGACAAGGATGCTGAGAGAACTGGCCTCTGTCTAGCAAGGCCTCTCTCTATCGTCCTGGAAAGCTGTGGAGGCTCAGGAAGGTCCCAATGCCTGCAGGAAGGCCAATGTTGCATCCATCTTCAAAAAAGGCCAAACGAACAGTGCGGGGAACTACAGGCTCTCCAGCTGCACTTTGATCAGGAGAATGTCATGGATCAATCCATCTCGGGTCCCATTTTGGGTAAATGAAGGAGAAGGTGGTGACAGGGAACAGTCAGCATAGATTTACTGAGGGTAAATCATGCCTCAGCAACCTGATGTCCTTCTGTGTTAAAAAAAAATCTATAGTCGTGGATGAATGAAGAGTGAACGTCTGTTACCTTGACTTTAGGAAGGCTTTTTGACACTTCCTCCCACAGCATACTCGCACACCAAGTAGGACTTTATGATCTCAGTGGGTAGACAACCAATTGGCCAAATAACTGGTTGGATGATGAGGCTCAGAGGGTGGTGGTGAGTGGGTAGTGCTCTTCCTGGAGGCCAGAAGAGAAATGGAGCACCACAGGGTCTCCATTGGAGCCTGTCCTGCTTATCACCCTTACGAATGACCTGGAGGGAACAAATTTTATCCTGTTTGTAGATGACCTCAAACTGCGTGGGAGCAGTCTTATTGTTGAGGGCTGCCTTTGAGAGGGACCTAGACAGGCAGGAGGAAAGGGCTGTCAGGAATCTCATGCCATTCAGCAAGGACAAATGCCAGGTTCGGGCACCTGAGACAGACCAACACTGTGGCGGTCTGATTCACGGACTCCGATGTGCTGGATCAGAATCAACTTTATTCAAGCAAGCAAGCCCTTTATATAAGCTCTAGCCCAGATCGGTACTTTCTCAAAGGTCATGTTCCCATCATCACTCCTTCTCATCCCGTGCGGCTACTACCTTATCTACATACTGCTATTTATTCCTCCCAAGGCTTTCAGCTCCTTAACTCTATCTTGTCCAATCCCTCGCTGTCTGCCCCTACATCTCCCCCTTTTTTATTTTCTAAACTAAATATTGCCAGTGCAGTGTGTATTTGTACAACAAGTACTTGATGCAAAGTCCTTCGAGTCTTTCTCTGCATAAGGCTTATTAAGCAGGGAAGATAGATAGCAAGGGCTAGAAATCTTAGCAAGATTACCAGTCCACACGCCAGTACCTTCTTAACCCACGACCCCAAACCTAACGTCCAGTCCTGTCCCTCAAAAGGGTTCCACTCTGATTCTATCTACAACTTATTAGTAAGGTCGCGTAGTCGCGGTAAGCTTTTATGAATCGATATTGACCCTGCACGAGGCAGGCAGGTATTGCCAGAAAATGTCCCGAAATGGGCTCATCTTAACTGGCTCTCAGTCCTCATTTGGTGTTTCGAGGGATGCGTCAACAGGTCGAATCAGCCGTGCAGGCATCCAACGAGGCCCGTTACCTGTAGAGAGACAAGCATAACCTTTCCCCCACGTTATTAAGTCTACTGGTTCACTCCATTGACCTGTTTCCAGGTTCTTGTAGTGAACCTGAGGCTGTCCTCGCCATGTCGGGTGTGAGAAATGCTTATTAACTGCACTTTGGTCTGTATGACGGTTTAAGAGGTTGAGAACATATAAGGCTTTCCAGAGCTGCTCTTGTGGGGAGGCACTGGGGCTATTCCCCCTTTTTAGAGTACGATGGGTACGTTCCACTATTGCCTGGCCAGTTGGGGAATAGGGAATTCCGGTCACGTGAGTGTCCCCCAGGTCTGAGGAAATGCCCGCGTTCGTTGTATGCGGGACCATTGTCAGTTTTAATTTGAGTGGGAACCCCCATTGTGGTGAAACAGGCAAGCCAGTGACGACATACATCACGGCTTTTTTCCCCACAATGGGCAATAGCGACAACATAATGGGAAAAGGTATCTACAGAGACATGGACATATATCAATTTTCTGAATAAGGCATAACGGGTAACGTCTGTCTGCCAAATACTGCAGGGTTGCAGGCCTCGAGGGTTGGTCCCTAAGTATGGTGGTAACAGGGATACATTTTGGCAATCAGGGCAACTTTGAATAAAGTTTTAGGCCTAGTCCCTTGTGATATGATAATTTTTTTGTGGCGCTTTTGCATTTTAGTGGAAAAAAAAAAATCGTGGGACAGTTTAGCCTGCTGATCCAAAGTCCCTTGCTGGGTTCTGCTGAGTTTTCCTCCTTTGTCAGGAATGGGCAATCCTCTTGACATAGTTGGACCAACTCTTTTTTTTTTTTTTTTCCTTTAATCACACACACTCTTTCTCTCACTCTCTGGGAACCACACTCCCACCCCCCGAGTCTTTAACTGCAAGGACTGCTGTCCCTTTGCAGCGGGCGGCTTCCTCAGCCAATGGGTGCCCCGATCGGTTCCCAAGCTATACGCACTCACACACAGAGCACTGTTCACGCTCACACCAGTCACAGTGACTCTAGATTTCTGTCTTACAGTTTTGCAGTGCACCTTATGCTGATCAAGCTGCGCACCCCTTCTCCGGCCGGACCGAGCTGGGACTTAAAACCCACTCAAACCCTGGGGATGGGACTCGCACCCGTCCCCCTGGTACGCCTTACAGTGGCCAGCCCGCATACCCCCTGCCTGGTACGCCTTACGGTGATCAGCCCGCGTACCCCTTCAGTGCACTGTTCCCAGACCAGGATTTAGAATTTAGGCAGGAATTTAAGACTCACCTTTTTGGTGCCTCTCGGTGCCAAAGATCCCAGGTGAACTCACCCGATGGCGCCAGATGATCGTTTGGAGATGAGAGGCCCTGACAGTGGTTGCCTAGGGTCCCATCGGGGGTGCCAAAATTGTTATGGAAACTAGGCTTGTCGGCCACTATAACAGGGCCCTAACATGAACTGTCCTACAGTAAGAAGAACTATGCCCTAAATCTGACTAAGAATAACTATAACTAATAACTAGGACTAATGCTCCTAATGATGCCGAATAGCTCTAACCAATAACTATGACCAATGCTACTTAGGATGCCTATAAGAAATAATTGACCCAAGGGGCCCTTGTTGGCACCACTGGAATGCAGGTTCCAGTGCACAGGAATCTGCTGGCTCACTGCAGGACTCGATGTGGTGGCAGGAGTCAGCAATGGGTACTATGATGCGTGTTGTGAGGCAGTGTTCTGTGTGTGCTTTCACTCAAATGACCTAGAGCAGCTCGTGATGCTCGTGGCATGTGGCCACGACCTGGCCTGTGGCAACTGCCCCACGTGCAGCACCTTTGCTGGCCTGCTGAGCGAAGTGGCCCTCAGTGCCTGACCTGGGACAGCAGAGATGGGTCTTCGAAAGAGCCTCAGGAAATGGCTCCCTGGGATGAGGACTGCTGAGAGCCTGATGGAGAGGGGAGGTCCGAGCTCCCTGGCAAAGCCTCGCAGAGCTGCTGGAACTGGCAAGCAGGCGGCCCTTCCCCATCATGGCACCAATGTTCCCCCTGAGGACAAGGGACTCTCGGAGGTGCCAGTTCTCCTCGCCTGTGCTTGGTGTCTCGTGCCAGTCTGCACCGGTGGCAGGTTGCAGCAGCATGGGCATAGAAGAGGTTGCCTGCTGATTGGGGACCGATAGCCGCCTTTCTTCAGAGGAAGTGCTTCCAGCCTGATGGGACAAGGGCCTGTGCCAGCAAGGGCTTTTGTTGGGGAGCACGTACTTGGGGGGAGAGAGTGCTGCTGCAGTGCCCAGCACCTGCTCTAAGATTGGGCCTTTGGCTTGTCTGAGCCTCAGCAAGACTGCTGATCCTGTTCCTCTTCTGCCTGGGACACCTCCAAAGACAGAGAGAGCAATACCAAGGGACAGCAATGTTTTCACAGTGTTTTCCCTCTCCGGAAAGCAGAGGCAGGTCAGCAGCTGCCAGCTCCAGGTCTCTTCGAAGCCCCGTCAGTTGAGCTGACCCAACGAGGCCAAGGCAAGCAGGCTGGAAAGCTTTCTTCCTGTCCTCGTGTCGCGCTGCTGGGCACTGCTGGCCTGTGCATGCCTCCGGTGGGAAATGGAAGTGACACCTCCCGCCACTGTCAGCAGCCCTTCCTCTGGGAGCAGAGACTGTGCCCAGGCGTTTCCTGATGGGAAGGCAATGGGCTGAATCTCACAGCTGATTCAGCTGTTGTGTAGCCATTGGATCATGGAAGAATTTCCGTTGGAAGAGTTCTCTGCAGGTGCTCTGATCCAAGTCATGCTCCGAGCAGGCTCGGATTCCAAGCCGGATGTAGCTGTGGTCCTTCAGAGACTGGAGCAACCCCTTGCTGGCATGAGAAGACCCCCACACACCTTGAGATGCCCAAGGGCACCAGGCCTTTTCAGCAGGAGATCAGTGGGAAAAGTGAACTCGAGGGCCTGCAAAGAACAAGGACATCCTTTCTCGGCAGCCAAAGACCATTCCAAAGCTCCCCGTGCAGATGTGCTTCGGCGCCAGATGCAGCACCCAGGAAATGCAGGGCATGGGATGTGAGGCTGTTCCAGGTGGTTATCCTCAGTGTCATACCTCTCCACCAACCCTCTGGAGCAGCCAGTGGTTTCCTGCAGGGCCCGGGAAAGATTTTTTTCCCCCCAGCTCTGTCAGGTCTGTGTGTGTTTTTTTTGTTTTGTTTTGGCCACTCTCTGGAGCCCCTAAGGTGGCTGCAGGTTGAGAGAGGAAAGGGGTCGGCCAGCGCTGGTGTCGAGCCCCAGTGGGGCTGGGAAGCCTCCCAGGGCTGGCCGGGAGGCAGGCCTTGCTCACATGCACAGGGAACAGCCGATCGCCAGCTTTGGGGTCAGGAAGGAATTTTCCCCCAGGACACATTGGCAGCAGTCCCTGGGGGTTTTTCGCCTTCCTCTGGAGCATTGAGCACGGCCCATTCCCAAGGCTCCTCTGGGCCCTTGCAGGCCAGTGGCTGCCTGCTTGCAGCACCAAGACACCAGCTGTGTCCTGCAGCTCTCAGTCTCTCCCTGCCCTGGGGCAAGTTTGTCCCAGGAGCTCCGGGACTGCCGTTGCTCCCATGTCCTTGGGGTGTTCCAACAGCACAGTGTGTTTGGAAAGGCTGCAGGCTTGAGGATGAGTGAGGAGCTGCCCCTTGTCATCTGTGCCTGCATGCACACAATAAAAGCCAAGTGCTGTTCTCCTCTCTGAGGTGTGCTGTTTGTGTCGTGCATGTCCTGGCTGTTGCCTGAGAGCTTGCTGCTGCAGCTGCGCTGTCAGGAACTGCCGGTCCCCTCCTGCCCATGGGGCTTGTCATCTTCTGACCTTTCTTTATCTTGCTTCTCTTTGGTTGAGGCTGCCAGGAGATTTCATCTGTTCCAGTGCGATTGCCCTGCTGTCTGCACTCTTGCAAATACAACCCAGGATAAGGGTGGCCATCTTTGCTACAGGAGCAGCCTGCTGGCTTCTTGTCAACTTGCTGTCCACCGGGCCCCCCAGGTCCTTTCCTGCAAAGCTGCTTTCCAGCCAGTCAGCCCCAGCGTGTCCTGCTGGTGGGGGTTATTTCATCTCAGGGACCGGACTTGGTTGAACTCCCCATGTTCCCATCAGCCCGTATCATCATCCTGTGCTGCCCCTCTGCTTAGCAGCCCTGTCCTCCAACAGGTCAGCAACTCGCCCCAATTAGGCATCATTGATGAACTGGCTGAGAGTCCACTCCATCCCACCATCTAAATCATTCACAAAGACAAACAGCATTGGCTCCAGTATTGACCTCTGAAGAACATCACTGGTAACAATTAGTCAGTCGGGCTTTGTACCACTGCTCTCCACCCTTTGAGCCAGGCGGCCTCCAGCTCATTTCCCACACCCTCCATTGCTTACTCCTCTACCCCACCTCTCCCCAGTTTGGCTACAAAGATGTTATGGAAGACCATGTCAAAGGCCTTCCTACATTCAAGGAGTGCATGCACTGCACCCCTCCTTGTCCACACAGCCAGTCATTCTGTCACAAAAGGCAGTGAGATTGGTCAGGCACGATTTGACCTTCATGACATCATGCTGGCTGTTCCCAACCCCTTCATGTGGCTGGAACTAGCTCCAGGAAGATTTGCTCCCCAGGGACTGAGGTGACGCTGACCAGCCCATCACTCCCCAGATCCTCTTTCCTGTCCTTCTTGAAGATGGATGTGATGTTTGGCAGGCAGGAGGGGAGGGCCAGGGGCCGGGCAGCGGCTGTAGGGCTGTGCCAGCTCCTGCTGCATCACTGGTCCCTGCAGTGGGGAGAAGAGAGACAGAGGACGAGGCAGCCCGGGGTGGTGGCAGGTTGGCAGGGGCAGGTCGGCAGGGGCAGGGGCCAGTGGGGGCTGCAGCGAGGGGTCGTGGCCAGTGTTTCAGCAGCAGTGGCTGTCGCATTCACTTCACAGGCCAAACTCCCACACTGACCCCAGGCAGAAACAGGCCATTTCCCTGGTGCCCGTGCCACCCTCCCAGCAGGACGGGGACATACAAGGAGTGTGCTCTGCCTGTTGCGGTGCTCAGGGCAGCTCCCCACGGAGCACAGCTTTGCCTGAGGGACCTCTTGGTCCTCGGCCTCTGCTCCAGCAGCTGGAGCAAGAACAAGAGCTCGTCGGCCAGGCCAACATCCCCCTGGCACAGTGCCTGTGACAGCCTTTGGTGCCCTGTCCCCCACAGCCCTCCTGCTTTGGCAGCCTCCACAGTTTCTGCACCTTACCCAGCCCTGGCCATGCCCCACACAGGGGTTAGCACACAGCCATCCCCAGGGCCTGCTGGGGTCTGGGCCAGGAGAGAGGCTGCCTAGGCCTGGCTTTTCCCCTCGATACAGGCACTGAGCCCAGCAGGAACGAGCTGGCTGCACAGCAAAACTCGCCCATAAACCTGGGCTGTGCAGCCAGGGCTGGAAATGGCCTCCACTCTCCTGCGCCTGGCATGTCTTGATTCCCCTCCACGAGACCTGGCTCTGCCCCACAAACCCACCGATGTGTGTCCTCACCCCAGGGAGTGCATCAGTGCTGGCCTGCCTGGCCACTCCTGGAGCCTCCCCTATGCTCCCCGCAGGGCCCCGAGCTGGTGGTGCTGCTCTGCAGAGCGAGCGGGTTGTGGTGCCCCAGGGCCAGGGGGTGACTCCACACTGGCCATGGTGGTTGGGGCGAGAAGCAGGCCCAGCTCGACAGGCACCATTGCACCTGACAACCCCTACCAAGGTGTCTGTGGTGTGGATGATGCTCTGAGCAATCAGAGGACATTTCAAATGGCTTAGGCTGTGTTCAGGTGTGTCCCTAGTGAGTCCACGGTGTTTCAATGAAGGTGACATGAACCACTCTCCAGGCTCCCTTCTCCATGCCTGCAGGGTCCCCACTGTGGGCATCTGTCACCAGTCCTGCCATAGGGCAGACAGTCCCAGGCAGATACCGCTTGACCATTCAGCACCTCCAGGAACACTGGGCACCCACAAGTCAGAGCTGAATGCAGCCCTCATTCCCTAACACAGCACCCCATGAGCTCATTGCCTTGAGCCCATGGAGAGCCCTGGAAAAGCAACAGGCCCTTTCAGGGTGAAAACCCTTGAGTGAATTATTGGCTCCAGCCTTGGAAGATGAAATCAACTTTCAAGCACAGCACTGAGGAAATAGTCTTTTATTAGAACCAGGCCAGCTCCGAAACAGTGATAGACATATTCACAGAAAGCCTCTTGTTCAGACAGGCTGGGTTTGTGCCTCTGGAGAAGTGGGATGAATTCAAACACTTCTGTACAAACATGATTATCACAGGGAGAATGCCCAAACCACAAGAGTTGTCTGAGATAAATTCAAGTCACTTACAAAGAGGGATGAGCAGCCTATTGCTGCTGAACTAGTACCAGTTGAATCAGTTTTTTCAGTGCCTCCTTGAGCTCCTTGTTCCTCATGCTGTAGATGAGGGGGTTCACTGCTGGAGGCACCACTGAGTACAGAATGGACATCACCAGATCCAGAGCTGGGGAGGAGAGGGAGGGGGGCTTCAGGTAGGCAAACATGACAGTGCTGACAAACAGGGAGACCACAGCCAGGTGCGGGAGGCACATGGAAAAGGCTTTGTGCCGGCCCTGCTCAGAGGGGATCCTCAGCACAGCAGTGAAGATATGCACGTAGGACAGCACAATGAAAATGAAACACACTGAAGCTAAACAGATACTAACCACAATAAGCCCAACTTCCCTGAGGTAGACGTCTGAGCAGGAGAGCTTGAGGAGCTGGGGGATTTCACAGAAGAACTGGTCCATGGTGTTGCCTTGGCAGAGTGGTATTGCAAATGTGTTCCCAGTGTGCAGCACGGAATAGAGGAAACCACTGGCCCAGGCAGCTGCTGCCATTCTGACACAAGCTCTGCTGCCCATGAGGGTCCTGTAGTGCAGTGGTTTGCAGATGGCAATAAAGCGGTCATAGGCCATGACAGTGAGGAGACAATACTCTGCTGAAATTAGGAAGACAAAGAAAAAGACCTGGGCAGCACATCCTGGGTAGGAAATGACTCTGGTGTCCCACAGGGAATTGGCCATGGATTTGGGGACAGTGGTGGAGATGAACCCGAGGTCGAGGAGGGAGAGGTTGAGGAGGAAGAAGTACATGGGGGTGTGGAGGTGGTGGTCACAGGCTACAGCTGTGATGATGAGGCTGTTGCCCAGGAGGGCAGCCAGGTAGATGCCCAGGAAGAGCAAGAAGTGGAAGAGCTGCAGCTCCCGCCTGTCCGCAAAGTCCAGGAGAAGGAACTCATTGAGGGAGCTGCTGTTGGACATTTGCTGCCTCTGCGCTTTGGAGGACTGTCCAGGGAGGAAAAGATATTGACAAGTTAGGACTGACTTTGAACAAAACCCACAGCATTTCTCAGAGCAACTCCCCACACGTCCTTTCTCCTTACCAGGAGGACCTCTCTTCACCTCCTCTACTTCTGCTCTAATCTCTGCTTTCAGAGTATACCATGGGGAACAGGGTCCTCTGTCCATGGGCTCCAGAGGAGTCAGCCCTGCTTGTTACACACACACTCAGAATCAAAACAGGATGGTCAGTCGTTGTGCAGTGACAAAGTGTCCTTGCAGTGCTGTCAGCAGGAGTAGGTGAGACTCCTGAACC
This sequence comes from Dromaius novaehollandiae, assembly GCF_036370855.1. Lineage (NCBI taxonomy): Eukaryota > Metazoa > Chordata > Aves > Casuariiformes > Dromaiidae > Dromaius > Dromaius novaehollandiae. The sequence goes on along the minus strand of NW_026991289.1, from coordinate 3,639,485 downwards.
CCTGGTTGGCTCAGTTCTACTCCAGTTGGCTGGGAACCCACGTGACCACCCAGCACATACATAATTCATTGCTGTTGATGCACCTTAACCACATAGTATGTGGCAATAATTGCAGGAACACTTTGTATGGACTATTTACAAATGTCTTAGCTATGCACACTCTGATCACTTTTGCAACAAGGACACTTCAGGATACCCCACCCAGGATTTTTATCAACACATTTCAGCATACAAATTGGACTAGACACAGCAATATTTGCCATGGGGGGATTTCTACAACCTACAGAAATTCCTACCTGCAGGGCTGCCATAACTCTCAGTCAAATATTTAATTGCCTAGGTCCAGTCAAGCACCTAGTTTCAAGGTGGTCCATCGTCTCAGGACAACCTATTGTCTCACCTGTGCAGATGACTGGCCAGGAAATTCTTGGGCCAGGTAAGGAGCTAATGACCGAAGTGCTCTGGGTGTGCACACAAGTGTAGCCCTGGTACCCAGCCAAAACCACAAGCATGACCCCAGAACAAAACTGCCTTTTCGTATTTGAAACTCATCTGTAACTTCAGTTCCTTAGCACTCACCAGATGCTCTGCCACACTGGGTACATGCAGATAGCAAACAGCAACATGTATTTGGGGGTGGGGTGGGAGGGCAGTTTCTGGGGATGGATGACCTGAGCTGAGTGAGGGGGATTTCATACAGTGACCCCGTGGGAATACTCTCCATGTCCTGAGGAAGAGATGACATTAGCATCCAGCCCATAAGTCTCTGAAAGAGAAGAACCCTGGGAGGAATCCATCTCCTCTTTCACCCTTCTGAACAGAGGTATCTGTATCCGAATCAATCACCCGCAGCTCCCTTTCGGTGCAAGGGAGGAAAATAGGCACATGAAGGCAGGGGTTACAGGACCCATCGCAGAGGCCTCCGTTCCACTAAGATAGATCCTATCCTCACATCAGTTTACCACCTGCACCACATCTGCAGCCACAATAGGGGTTGTGGGGCAGGGGGTACAGGCAAGCTCTGTGTCCACATCCTCTCTCTGATTAAGCCTACTCCTAATGGGGAAGGGGTCTGCAACATCTTCACAACCCATTCTCCAGAAGAAGGGCTGCAGCAGAGGGGCTTACTCACCACACGTGGGGCACATCTGTTGAAGGGATAGAAATCCTTGGCTTTTTCCATTACTAGAGAATCCTGAGGGGCAAAAAAGAGGATGTCTCCTTAGGGAGGCTTGGCACATTCCCCAGCCCTACAGACTGCGTGGCCCAAAGACTAACAGGCTAGAAGGGATCTTGGACCCCTCGCTCCCATGCAGACACCTCCAGATGGGCACGCAGGAAAGCCTGCATCTTACTCAGCTGTGCACATCACCCTGCAGAGGAGGTTTTGCTCTCAGCCCCTCTGTCAGGCAGTGGTAAAATGGGCACAGGAGAGAGGCACATCTGCGCTCCTGGAGGTTGGACTGCAAAATCTCATGCCCTGGATGCTGTGGCCTTGCAGGCAGAGGCTCTGCTAGGTGGCAGAGGAGACACAGGGGCTGGCTCAGGGGAAGGCATCTGCATTGCAGAAGCTGTCAGGGAATTGCCAACATCCACCCTCCCACAGCCTTTCCTGTGAGAAGTTTCCTCCCTTTCATGCATCATCCCGCTGCTGCCTGGCACTGTCTCAGGGGCAGACATCTTCAGGTTTGCAGGTGATAAGGAGCAGCTAAGACCAACCCTGAGGAGGCTAATAAAGATTATGGTGGTGGTGCTGCGTGTACGCAGAGGGGTGGCTGAAGGGATTTGCTGAGGTTCCTTGCAGGCCTTTTGATCTCTCCGTGTAACAGTTCAGGAGTCCCAGTTTCTTTTTTAAAATAAACACCTCTGTTTCCATTGCAGCCCTGTCAAAGGATGGGGAGATTAAGCACAGACTCAGGAAGGAGAGCTCTGCCCTTCACAGGTATGACCAGCATACACCTTCCTCTTGAAAAGTCCCCTTCAGAAAATGTCCTGGGGGTGAGCTAGAGCTGAGAGCAGCCCTGAGTCATGCAGCACCCTCTCAGCAGGAGAATGAACCTGCCCCGATGTGGGTCACTCCTTCCACCCACAGCTTCTCCCTGCAGCACCACCATGGGGAGTTCCCTGGGCAGGCTGAGTGCTGACCCTCACAGGCAGTGGAGTCACTGCCCCGGGTGCACAGCACCCTGGGGCACAGGGACACTGCTCCGAATTACAGGTCGTGCAGACCTGGGTGCACTCCCTGGCTTCACACCCCTGCACCATCCCCTCAAGAAGGTAGCTGTGATGCCCTGTCAATCTGATGGTGCGGCTGGGAATCTCCGCTCTAAAGCACCACCTGCTCCAAACAGGAGAAGCTGGCAGAGCCGCCCTGACAGACCCTATCAGCTCTGGAAGGTGCCAGCTGCAGAAGAAACCTCTGGCAACCACAGCAGTGTTGCCCTGCAGCCAGAGACTTACTGTGTCAAGGGCAGTGTGGATTTCTGCTCAGAGTGTGCTGCTCTCAGCTGCCCTCCTGTTGCTGACTGTCTTTCACTTCTGAGTCGCTCCTCTCATCCTGGCGCCTGCAGGCAGCACCCTGAGTCTTGCTGCTCCTTTAAGAGGAGCTACTCCTGGACAGAGCTGTCTCTCTGCAGTGCCTGCCAGGTTGCTATGGGCTCCTGCAGTCCCAGGAGCCAGGCCCAGCAAAGACGTGACTTTCTCTGTGCCCTGTGCACCTTCAAGAAGTTCCTGGGGCTCCAGGGCTGACATCTCCTGAAAGATCATGTGGTCACCCCTGGCAAATGTCCATTCAAGTAGCCTGAAATAATCACCGATGGTCCCTCACTAAACAGGGGAGAGAGACTGATTCCAGCATAGCAGTTGCTCTCACCTGAGGATGGTTATCTAAGAGAGATGGAAATGTCCCACTCTGGAAGGGCCTGCTCCCATGTCATAAGAAGACAGGACACGTAGCCAGGGACAAGAAGGGAGTCCATTTGTTCATGCTTTAGCAATTAGTTTAGAGGAGTCAAGCTAGGCATTAAATACCGATTCGGAAGCTCCCGGGATGCAGTAGGATTCAGTTCCCTCTCATGCCCTCCACAGCCTCACAGGAGGTGGGATTCCCCTTGCCCAAGTTTTGGGGTGCATAGTGTGACTGTCTGCTTCTTGTCTAAGCTCCCATTGGAATCAATGGAGATGGAGGGTGGGAGTCAGCTGGTCATACACAAACAGCTTCTGACATTTGAAGTGTCAGAGGTAGTCCAAGACATGTACCAGTCTCTCCTTGCTCTGATGTAACAGCTCTGAAACCCACATCTTTCTGGGGCATCAGCTGTCAGGTGGACAATCTCCTTGGCCATTTGAAATGACACTAGCTGCCTACTCCTGCAAGAGCTCCACTCACCCTGAAGCTGAGACCTGTGCAGATCCTGATGTTGCAAACAGCTGATGTCATTCAGTGCAGACACTTGGTTTAATGCAATGACAATAGGCCTGCAGGGCCATGTCACATGCACAGGGTGTCCAGCACAACCACCATGTTTCTAGCAGATACAGCTCAGGACCTACAGGAAAATCATGCCACTCTGGAGTGGTAGCTGGACAAACACCCCAGAGCATCTCGAGTCTCCTACCTCTTCCCAAGCAAAGGATTCCCACCACTGCCTTCAGGCAAAGTCTATCGCATCCGCATCCAAGCATGCTGCAAAGATGGAAGGTACTTTGCACCAAGGTCTCCACACATATGCCTACACTCTCCAGTCCATCTAGTTCTCCTCTCCCTAAAGCTTTTCTCACCCCCCAGTGATATGAACAGAGACCGTACTAATGATGCAGCTACAGCGTGGCTAGATTGCAGGCTGTTCAGGCCCAAGGATGTTCTCAGTGGCACCTTGTCCTTCCTGGACATCCAGTCACCTCTGTCACAGGCCCCAAGGTGCTGCAAAGTCACCCTGGGTACAAAACACTTTTCCTGCCACGGCTGCATGGCCCAGCTCTGGTTCTCTCTGGCCTTGAGTACTGCAGGCTTTGCTCCCTTAGTGGGTGCCTCATATCATCATTTTGTTGCTATCTGCACTCTACGCCAGCAGGTCTCTGTGCTGAACTTTGGCCTTTGCATACACGGTGTCCTTGGCTCTTGGGAACAGGTTTCACAGCAACAGCGCTGCACTCAGCCCTGGTGCCACAGCTGAGGTTCTGCAGCCCAAATATACACAAAGGCACAAAGCCTGGGCCACAAAACAAGAGGAAGGGGAGATGCACAAGCTGTTGCAGAACTACAAAAGCAACCTTAGGCAACCTGAAGAAGTCTGTGGATCACAGACCCCAGTTCCTATGGGGAGACTTTAATCTCCCTGGCATTCCCTGGGAGGGCAATGCAGCAAGATGGAAAGAGTCCAAGAGGATTCTGGAGGGTGTGGAGGACACCTTCCGAGCACAGCTAAGCAGGACAGGTCAAGAAGGGTGACACTTTCCTGGACCTGGAACCTGCAAAGAAGGCAGAAATGACTAGGGGTGTGATAATCAGTGTCAGCCTTGCCTGCAGTGGCCACGAGGTAGTGGAGCTCCTGCTCCTGAGGGGAGCGAGGAAGAAGAGGAGCAGAGTCCACACTCTGGATGTCAGAGGAGCAGCCTTGGGCCTACTGGGGAGACTGGTTGAGGAATCCCATGGGAGGCAGCTCTGAAGGAAAAAGGAGCTCAGGAAAGCTGGCAGGTCTTTAAGGCAGCATCCTCCAAGCTCAAGAATGGCCCATTCTGATACCCAGCAGAACAAGCAGACATCCCAGGAGACAGGGTGGCTAAATGCACAACTGAACAACAGTACAAGAAGGCAGCACACAGGAATGGGCAGCAGGGAGAGGCTGCAAAGGGGGAATTCAGAAATATTGCCCGGGGAAGTGGGGAAGTGGTTAGGAAAGCCACAGCTCCTCTAGCATGAATGGTTGCAAGGGATGTCACAGGCATGAAGATGATCTGCTATTGCTTCACTGAAAGTAAAAGCTTTAAAAAAATGTGGGCACATGGCTGAATGCAGCAAGGAATCTGGTCAGAGCAGGTGCAGATAGGTGTGGGGAACTCAGTCCCTTGGCTTCAGGCTCCACCAAGGTCTCCCAGGCCATTGTATCTATACTAATGACTCCCAAGGAGAGAAAAAAACCCGCAATGAAGGAGGGCTGAGTCGGGAATTATTTGCAAGAGCACGAATCTATGGGCTTGGATGGGCTGCAGCCAAGGATGCTGAGGGAGCTGGCCTCTATCTCGCAAGGCCTCTCTCTGTCGTCTTGGAAAGCTGTGGAGGCTCAGGAAGGTCCCAATGCCTGCAGAAAGGCAAATATTGCATCCGTCTTCAAAAAAGGCCAAAAGGACGATGCAGGAAACTACTGGCTCTTCAGCCTCATTTTGATCAGGAGAATGTCATGGAGCAAGTCATCTCTGGTCCCATTTCTGGGAAAATGAAGGAGAAGGTGGTGACAGGGAACAGTCAGCATAGATTTACTGAGGGTAAATCATGCCTCAGCAACCTGATGGCCTTCTATGTTAAAAGAAGTGTGTTTGTCGAGAAACAGAGAACAGTGAACGTCAGTTACCTTGACTTTAGGAAGGCTTTTGACACTTTCTCCCACAGCATACTCGCACACCAGTTAGGACTTCATGATCTGAATGGTAGACAACCAATTGGCCAAATAACTGGTTGGATGATGAGGCTCAGAGGGTGGTGGTGAATGGGTAGTAGTCTTCCTGGAGGCCAGAAGAGAAATGGAGCACCACAGGGTCTCCACAGGGGCCTGTCCTACTTATCACCTCTATGAATGACCTGGAGGGGACAACTTTCATCCTGTTTGTAGATGACCTCAGACTGTGTGGGACCAGTCTTATGCTTGAGGGCTGCCTTTGAGAGGGACCTGGACAGGCAGGAGGAAAGGGCTGTCAGGAATCTCGTGACATTCAGCAAGGACAAATGCCAGGCTCTGGCACCTGGGACAGACCAACACCCTGCAGAGAGACAGGCTGGGGACTGAGTGGTCATGCAGCAGCTCTGCTGAGATGGGCACATGTATTTTGGCATACAGAAGGCAAAATATGAGACAGCAGTGTGCCTGCGGAACAAAGAAGGCCAACAGCATCCTGGGCTGTATGAACAGGAGCATGGCCAGGAAGTCAAGGGAAGTGCTTATCCCTTCTCCTCGGCACTTCTTAGGCCACATGAACAATACCGCATCCAGTTTTTGGGCCCCAAGTACAAGGCCCCTTCCTCCCTGCCCCCTACACAAGGAGGTCCTCAAGAAGACAAAGACAGGCTCTCCATAATGGTGCATGGCAGAAGGATGAGAGACAACAGCCATAGGTTGAAACCAGAGAGGAACAGGCTGGAGAGAAGGACAAACCTTTCCACTGAGAGGATGGTCAAGCATTGGAACATGTTGCCCAGACCAAGCTGTGCTGTCTCCATCCCTGGAGGTTTTCAAGACTGGATCAAGGCCTCAGCAACCCGGCCTGACCCCAAAGCTGACCCTGCAGTGAGCACAAGGTTGGGCTAGAGGCCTCCTGAGGTCCTGTCCAGCCTAAAAGACTCTGTGATTCCTTCCCCTCTGGGTTGATTCTTGTCAGCGTTAGGGAAAGCACTCAGTTCTCATGACCGTGGAAGTGACCTTGTAACCACATATCCAGACATGTGCTGCCTTCTGTCTTCACAGGGACTGTGGGGGAAGTGACCTCAAAATCAACATCCAAGCCATGTGCCTGCTGCTGGCCAATCAGGTGCTCAGTAAGACGTAATCTCACAAGCACAAAGCCGAGTTGTCTCTGCTTCTGGAGTACCAGGCACTGAGGCAGAAGAGACCTTACAAGCAAAATACAAACTGGGAGCTTGTTCCTAGCTGACCATCTTCAGAGACAGAATGACCTCGCATGCATTTCCACAGCATGTTCTTCCTCATGGCCTATCAGCTGCTTAGATTGAAGCACTTGCATGAACCTGTGCCTGCTGCTGGCCTACAAGGTACTCAGGAAGAAGCCATCTCAAAATCAACACTGAAATCATGAACCTGGCTCTAGCCTACCAGCTACTATGGTGTGAGTGACATCACCAGGACATAGCTGCTTCAAGCACACAGAGTCCACGATGCCTGCCCAAAAGCTGGGAGGCTGCTTGCAGGATGGCTGTGCTCACCACCACTCCCTTGACTCCAGCTACTCCCAACAATGCAGCTAGAGCTAAGTGGGGCTCCTCACACCCACTCAAAGCTCAGGTGAAAACCAGCGCCTTGCCAGGGGCAGCAGTGGCAGCACCTAACCCCACCACACTGAGCACTCTCATGCCTGCATGTGGGGTGCTCCCTCGTTTCCCTGCTGCAGCACACACAGGTCCACTACAGCAGGACAGTGGGGGAACCTGCAGAGCCTGCACCTGGAAGGGAGAGAGACCTGGGCTGTGCATCCCTTGCAGGGCACTCTTGCCTTGGCTTTGCTCCTCAGAGGCACTCCTTGTCTAAGGAGATGTGGCACAGGAAGGACTCAGCCCCTGGAGAGTCAGCTCCCAAGAACACACCTGCCCGTCTCCAAAGACCACCTCACCACAAGGCCTGCACTCCTCCAAAGAGCTTCCAGCACGCTAACACCTAGCCAGCAATGAGCAGCGTCCACGGCCTCCTCCTCCCTCAGCACACACTGCTGCAGGGGAAAGCTCTTATTAGCAAAAGCAAACGAGGAAAGGAGGGAAAAAGCAGGCTTGGTTCACATCTCAGAGCAAGCAGAAACACTCCCTGGCCTTTAGGCAGCATCCTGCCTGCACATCCTGGCAAGTTCGTAGCAGACTCAAGGCCTGAACCTCAGCGCACAGAAGGCAGCAGGCTGCCAGCATCCCTGGCTCATGCCACAAGGGCAGGCTGGGCCCTGAGAGGAAAGTCACCCCCGGCTCTCCATCCTGGCAGCACTCCCCACGCACAGCACTGCTCTCTCCAGCCCCCTCCTCCCGTGCCGAGCAGCAAAACACTGGGGCCGCTGCCCAACTCCAAAATAAGGCACCCCACCACAGTGACATGCCACACTCACCACCCCTCTGTTATGGAAGTTAGGCTCGCCGGCCACCATAACAGGGTCCAACCCTAGGTTCCCACAGAAAAGTTCAGAGCCAAATCAAAGCAAATTAAATAATTAAATTTTAATGGCGCACGTGCAGTAATTACAGCTTAAGCTGGGTGCCTCCGAAGAGGGACCCCGAACAAAGAAATCCCTGGGCAGTTATAGCTTTTTCAAATTAAGTTTCCCACCCCTCACGCGGTAGTTAGACCAATAGTAATATTTTGGTCTGGGGTCTCCTGCTCCTCATTGGGTCTCATCGTTGTTCCTAGGCAGGCTCTTTTTCTTCCTTATCTTTACTGTTGTGGTTTCTGCCAACGGTTGTACCTTCGTTTCTTGCTGGGTCTTACTGTTGTCTCTCAAGGTCCTGAGGAGGAGGAGGAGGTGATTCTAAATCATAACAATGAACACTGCCCCAGCAGTGAGGTGAGGCTTTGTCCCTCAAGGTCCTAATGCCCTGCACTGGTCTTATTTCAAAGCCTTGACATCCTCCCTTTCCAAGTGTGAGATGCAGGAATGCAGGCTGCTTGTAACTTCCTTACCTTCCCAGCTGGAACCAGCTCTGAGGCCCTTTTCTTACTGCACTAAGTAAAAGTTCATTATTTTATCTAAGTGCAGCCTAAGGCTTCAGCAAATTTAGCTCCTCATGCTAAGCAAGTTTTATAGAAGTTGTGCTAAGCAGCTACCTCTAGACAGTTTCAGTTTGCTCTTCCTTAACACCTTGCTTCACAGAGGGTTCCCAGCCAACATGCACTGGAATCGCAGATTGCTAACGTCACTGCTCACACCAGCACTTCGCTCATTTAGCAGCATAACAATTCTATCTTGACTCCCATGTCGACTGGTAGCAGGCTGTAAGTCTATACTTAGCAAGAAGGACAAAGTCAAACTCCATGTCTGCGTTTACCAGAGAACATCATCCCCATTTTAAATGTAGCGCTACTAATTCATGATGATGGAATGGAAGAAAATTTGTGTCACATGGTGTGGAACAGTATTGTCTACTTCTGCTTGTTTTATTAGTTGCTTTTCTATATTGCTGTAGAGATCTGCAGGTGTCAGTCCCTCCTCTGGGCACACTCACCACACCCACAAGTCACCTCACCACCAGCAGCTGCTGGCCTAGCAGTTGCTCGGATAGAAGTGACCTCACAAGTGCATGCCCCCACCAGGGGCCTGCTGATGGCCTGTGGCTTTAGCGACACAAGTTTCCTCAAAATACCTTCCCCAGCCACCAACCTGCTGCTGCCCTACCAGGTCCTCTGCCAAGGAGACCTCACAATCAACTTCCACACCCATCTGCCTGCTGCTGGCCTAGCAGGGACTCAGGCACAAGTGACCTCACAAGCAAATACCCAAGCCATTAGCCAAGTGTGAACCTTGAAGACAGAAGTGACCTCACAGCGTCTTTCCCAGCAATGTGCCTCCACACAGTCTGTCAGGCACTGAGACAGAGGGGAGCTCACAAACACTGTCCCTGCCGCGGGCCTGCTGCTGGCCTCCCTGCTGCTCTGGAGGAAATGACCTCAAAGTCCACTCCCAGCAAGGGGCCTGCTGCTGCTGGCCTGTCACGTACCGAGACACAGCTGACCTCACCAGCACATTCCCCACTTCACAGCCTGCTGCTGGCCTATCGGCTTCTCACCCAGAAGGCACCTCACAGGCACCTTTACAGCCAGGCGCCTGCTGCAGCCCTAGAGGCTGCTGGGACAGGAGGGACCTCCGAGTCAGTTCCCAGCCAGGTGCCAGCTGCTGGCCTGCCAGCTGCTCTGTCTGCAGTGACCTCACAAGCAACTTCCCAGGCAGGGGCCTGCTGCTGGCCTATCAGGGACTCAGAAGGAGATGACCTCACAGTCACCTTCACAGCAACGTGCCTGTCACTGGCCTATGAGCCCCTGGAACAGCAGCTACCTCACAGTAACTTCCCCAGCCGTGAGACAAATGCTGACCTACCAGCTGCTCAGGCAGAGTGATCTCAAAAACACAGATCCCAGCCAGGTTCCCGCTGCTGCCCTACCAACTGCTCAGGCAGAAGTGACCTCACAGGCACCTTTCCAGCCACAGCTCTGCTGCCATCCAAGCAGTTCATCAGTCACGAGTGACCTCACCATCAACAGCCAAGCCTTGGTCCTGCAGCTGGCCTATCAGCTACTCCAGCAGAAATGACCTCATCATCAGTAGCTGAGCCATATGCCTCCTGATGGCCTGTCAGCTACTGACAAAGAAATGATTTGACGATGGTGATCTTCTGGCATAGCTCTTGTAGACAGCCGTGACCTCACTGCCCACACCCCAGGCACGCAGCTATTGCCCCTGCAGCTCCCCCTGCCCTCCCCAAGGCTGAGCCAGCTCCAGAACAGCCTCCCTGAGTCACATCGTGACAGCACAGATTCACATCATCCCCTCACCATGCTCACAGGGCAGCCAAACACCCCTCAGGTACCAGGTGCTACACCAAAAGTTTAGCTTCTGCCTGGGTTGTGCCTACACCTAGCCTGTGAAACCTAAGAATTGGAGAAAGGCCTGCAAGTAATTCTGGGCAACATCTTCTAATGGGAAGACTGCACGGGAGCAGCGATCACGCAGCTGAAGACAGCAGGGCCTCATGTCCCAGCAGCTCAGAAGTCTGGCTCCTTCCCCAGGGCTGAACACACCCAGCAAATCCTCTAGACATTCAGGACAACAAACATTCTCCTATTTTACGCACTGGCAATTTGAGACATGGGGAGGGTCTCCAGCAAGGGCATCTCAGCTGGTGAAACCTGCAGAGCCGGGATTCAGCAACTCTTCACCCTGACCTAGGAGTAGGGCTAATAACAACAGCAAGCACAAGGACTGGCTGTTCATCCACGTTCAAGGCCCCTGAAAAGCAAAACAGCTCAAGCTGCTCTGGAAGCACCCTTCACCCTGCTTCCAGGGTCGCAGGTTTCGGGGCAAAGCAAGAGGCCTGGAGCAAAAGCAACAGCTAAGGCACAACGTGACTTTGCCCAGCAGCTCCCAAACGCAGCTCTGAGCAGCACCTGGGGGCTGCAGTGGCAGCAGCAGCTCAGGGAAACCCTGGAAAATGGGTCTCAGGCCCAGGGCAGGGGCAAAGCTTCCTGCCCCCAGACCCCCCCAGCCGCCCCGGCCCAGCTGCTCGGGGGCAGCCGGCACGTCTGGCTTGCAGGGCAGCTCCCCCGGGGCCAGGGCGCTTTGTCCCGTGCTCCCGGCCCCACCAGCCCCTGCTGCAGCTCCGGGAGGAAAGCAGCCCCAGGGCAGCACCGCTGCCCCCGCCCCGGTGGGAGGGCACCCGCCACCATCGGGACGTGCCGCAGTCCCGCCAGCCCCGCTCACACCCGCTCACACCTATCCCCTCGCTCCCGCTTTACTCCTGCCTCGCTTCCAGATCCAGGTTTTTCCACATGCTGCAGTCTGATTGACTGACAGAGCCACCAATCAAGCCCAGCCCTGCCCTCCTTCTCCCACCAGCCAATAGGAGGCAGCACTAGGGCATTGCCAGGGGAACGTTACCCCCTCCTGCCCTGGCAGCCAGCTCTGACCCTTCCTCCCCCTCCCCCCCTGCGCTGCGGTGGGGCGCCATGTTGTGGGTGGCAGCGCAGGGTGTGGCGGGGCGTGGCGGGGCCTGGGGGCAGCCCGGCACCGTGTGCCTGGGCAGTGCGGGGCCCCGGGGCCCGGCCGCTGCCCCGCAGGGTCTGGGCTCTGCCGCAGGGGCCCCATGGGACTCCTGGCTGCCCTGCGCCCGGGGTCAGTGCTGGGCGTGGGGGAGCAGCTCTTGCGCTGAGCCCCGCAGGGCTGGGCCGCAGCCAGGCAGGGGCTCCTCTCTGCAGGGCTGGGCTGGGCCCCGGTGCGTCGCTCCGCAGGGCTGAGGAGCCCCGGGGCCCCAGGGCAGCCAGGGCCAGAGCAGCTCTGGGCCTGCCAGTGCTGGGCAGCGGAGGTGTGGGGCTGGGAGGGGGTGGGGGCGATGGCCCTGCTGGGCTGCCCCCAGCACTGTCCCCCACAGCTCAGAGAAACAGGCTTGGGGTCAGCAGGGCCTTGTGGGGTGGTGATGGCACCCCCACCTGTTTCCAAGCTGCTCCCCCAAACAGGTTGTCTTTTGGGTGCAGAGGTCGGACCCCCATTTGCAGGAGGACAGGGGCTGTGGCCATGAGAGGAAGATATCTCTGAGCCCAAAACATGTTCTGCCATTTTATAAGGGTAAAAGGATGCAGAGGGGAGGAACAGAGTTTCTCCTGCAACAGTAGATGCCTTGGGGTTATTACAAGGTGAAGGATCCATTTCCAACACGGGCATTTCCAGCAGGCTCTAGAGAGCCCCACAGGAGCTGCAGGACATCCCAGCCTCCAGAACACAGGACCCCTTTCCTGCCAGAGCCAGATCACCAAGGGGGTCCCACTCCCAGGAAACCTAGTAGGTATTGCCCCCTGTTATGTCGGGATGGAGTTGGCCCCAGAGGAGCCTTGGGGCTCAGGTTGGCCCGAGGCCCCAGGACCCAGGAGTCCTGACTGCCACTTTGTCCCCTGAGCCAGATGGGACCCTCAGGCAGGGCTCTTGTGACAGCCCCCAGCTCTGTCCAGCCACCCCTGCAGCCTTGGACCCACAGCAGTTTTTGCAGTTAACAGTCTCAGGGCAACACCTCGAGAGGGAGCTGCCTTACCCTTGGTGGAGAGCTGCAGCAGTGCTGGGAACCAGGAACTGCGGTCTGGGCTGATGGTGTCAATGCAGCTTGCCCCCTTCTCATCAGCGTGCCTTTCCAGATGGGGAAGAAGGACGCTCTTCCCATCTTGTCACCCAAAACTCCTCTCCAACATGTCCCTGTTCCTCTGCCTGTCAGCGAGCAGCTCCAACCCAGCCCCGCTGCCTCCTGTCCTTCCTCCTTGTCATGGAGTGGCTCCGAAGGACAGCACTGGGGAGCACATGAGCAGTGCCCAGCAATGCCCAGGTCTCGCAGGCAAATGAGGACGCTGCCATGGCAGCACCAGGGAGACCTCCCTGTGATGCGGCACGTCCCACTGTGACCTCAGCTCGTGTCACCTGGGGGCACAGTAGGTCACTGCCAGGGAGATGGCACAGCCAGAGAGAGAGCAGAGAGATTTCCCCTCATGTCCAGGAAAGCAGTCACCTCCTCTCACCCCAGTTATGTTCCAAAAATTTCTGATAAAACCTTCAAGAACGTCTCCAGACAGTGCCAAAGGTGTGAAATATATCAAATGGGGCACTGGAGAGGTCACTTCTGTGCCCTTGCATCGACAGGTCTCTGCCCTGGGCAGACGTGGGTCTTGGGGGTTGGTTTGGGAGTTGGTGTTTTTCAAAGTCACAATCAAAGTCATGTGGGATGAAAGAGCACAAAGCATCACCACCAGCCGAGATGCTCTGGTGAGCCTCAAAATTGGTTGCTCCTGTGGGTTGCCCTTTTTGTAGCAGTAGAATGCAGGACAATGTGGGACAGGACGTAGCCTTCCTCCTTGAGGCACCAAAGCAGACTCTTAGCTTTTCAAAATCCTCAGCAAGGTTTCTTGGTCTGTGATGCTTAAGATAGAGATGATATGCCAGAAAAGAGCAATCATGCCCTTAATACACATCATCCGGAGGGCTTTATCTGGGACTCTGGTCCCAGAGGTTGCCATGCTCCAAAGCCATGGGCCAGACCAGGTAGCAAACCCAGGAAGTTTTCCCATTTCCCCTGAATTTTGCCCTGCTTTCCTTCTGGCTGAGCCTGGAGAAACCAATTCTTGTTTTGGACCCCATTTGGTAAATGCCTTTTCAGCATCACCTCAGGGCTGTGCTTGTCCCCTGGGTACAGTCCCTGGCACCCTGGCTCTCCCAAGGACACTCTACAGCTCTGGCACCCTGGATCTCCCACAGCTTTGACCCTGGGCTTCTCAGGACATGCCCACACACTGCAGGGCTGCTGCCAGGCTCCAGTGCAGAGCCTGGAAGGCAGTGCAATGCCTCAGGACCTGCATTTGGGCTCATTCAGAAGTTTGTGAGATGACCATGTCCCAGCTCTGCAGCTGCTGGAGTTTGAGAACGTCCCTACCACCAGCCTTCCTGCTCTTCCTCATCTCTGCACCGTCTTGGGGTGACTCTTGCAGAAGGGAGGCTCCATCCCCCTTGAATGCTGTCAGAGAAGGGGCTTTCCAAGTCACTGCAAAAGGAAGGACTCGTCTACTTCTTTGGGTTGCTCATTCAGCATGTGGCACCCTCTCTGTGACACTGTGAGTCCCGGTCTCTCTGCCCTTTCTCTCCCCCATCTCCTCTATGTCTTCCCAAAGTCTTCTCCATGCACCAGGGACATGGCTTTAAATGACAGAAGTGTTGCTGTAGAGAGCTCACTTGAAGCTGAGACACATTTTGGAGCTGAAAGACTGATGGAGGCTAGTCTGGGATGTGGCTGTGCCCCTACACCCCCTCCTGCTCTGGGCCCAGGAAGGTCCCAGAAAGGAGAGCTGTGGACTTGGTGTGGTGGGATGGGTTGCTCTGAGCAATTCATGCAGGACTCAGGGATGTGGAAAGAAGCTCAGAAAAATCTCAGGAAAATCCCTCTTCTCTAGGACTTTGTATCAAGCCTTTTCCAGATTTTTGTACAGAAGCACAACCCAGTCCGGGATCCCCAAGAGCAGCACGGCCCCTGTCACGGCCCGGGATCCCCAGGAGCTGTGTGACTCTCTCTTCTGTTTCCATGTGCCCTGATTAAATGGACAATTTCTACCATCACCTTTACAGCACCCTAGCTGGACATTGCAACTTCCCATTTTTTTCCAGTTTTCTTCCTCCCCTTCCTCTTGGTTCATTCAGATACCTAGCTGCAGAGTTGCACTTGAGGAGGTTTGAAGCTTGCTCTGTCTTTCACTAGTCTGTCCCTTTAGCCAAGTCCTTAACTGTGTTTATATTTGGCATTTCCACTCTATCCAAAAGGTTTCTAGTAAGACAATCCCTGGTGGAAAGTGGACCTTATTGGAGGCAGCTTGGACTTAGCATACACTTGAAGAGTGTAATTAGTTTTTATGGAATTGTATCATGTTTGAGTTTTTGTTTGCTTGCAGTTAAGAACAGTCCTTCTGTGTCTATTTGCAGCTAGCTGTCTAAGGAAAGCAGGTGGGAATTGGGGCCTATGGGCCCTATATGAGCTGTAACACTCAGTTGCAGACTTGAGTGGAATAAGGTTAGCTTTTAACAGGAGTGATGCAAGTCCCAGGTGGCTGATGAGAGCAATGGCCGGGGTGGGGAGATGGGGAGGAAGAGTGTCCATACAGTGTGTGACCTCTGGGACACTGCTTTTCCTACATGTCCTGACTTCCTTAGGAGACACTCTGGATCAATATCAGTTGGAGAATTGGAAAGCTGAATAATAATAATCCTAAAAAACACTTTAAAAGCAGAAATGCTTGTATATTATTGAAGTCTCCATCTTTCAGCTACACCCCTGAAAATTCTCCCACTAGCCACACAAGACTTGCAGAAAATGATAGGGAGAGACGTGGTTCATCAGGGCTTTTTGCCTTTTAATGAGCCCCATGGTGAATTTGGTGCTGAGTCCATAAACTACAGCTAGTGAAAGGTGATTGAAGAAAATGTTCAAGAAGTCAAAGTCAGAAGCAGAGCCCAAAGTCCCACATAGCATTAATGGGTCCCACTGAGGACAGACAATTAGCAACAAAGACTCCTTGGGGGCTGATTAGAGGAGAAAGTTGGAGGCAGTGATTACAGGCAGGCAAAGGAAATGTGCAGGTGCCTCTGATGACAGGTCAACCCTTGATGTGTGTTATCAAGCAAAATGGCCAAGCACAGACACCCAGCTCCTGAGGAGGGAGATCCTTTCCCTCACGCATTGCCCAGTACTACCCCTGGGGGCAGTGTTCAGGTGGGGGGTGTGCAATGCCAAGTGCAGGACCACAACATGGCACCTGCTGGGGTGCCCTGGTGGGCAAGGGGACAGTGAGGCCCCAGTGTCTCCTGGCAGGCCTCAGTGACAGAGACAATGGCCATAGGACAAAGACCTCTGTTCTTTTGGGCCCTACAGCATGCCAATGCCCTTGGCTGTATCCACCACAGACTGTCCTGCACTATCCCATGCCTGCTGCTGGGTGCCTGCAGACTGTAGACACCCAACCTGCTTCCCCACCTTGCTCTCACCTTGGGATCTCCCTCCCTTTACTGATGCCTCTCAGCCAGCTCTCAGCATCCTCGGCTGTAGGCCATGTGATCCCTTACACTTGCATGGGTTGAGTTCTCCCATGTAAAACCTGACCCAACCCTCATGCCCTGCTGGTTGTTTTTCACCTTGGGAGACCTGATTCTAGGACAGTGGCCTGAGACACCTTGTTGGTGGGGACTGAAGCAAAGGCTTTGAGTTCCCCAGACCTATCTGCAGCTGCTGTTACTGAAGCAACAGCAGTTCATCTCTGTGCCCTTGACATCCCTTGCAAGTGTCAGTCCTAGAGGGGCTTTGGCTTTTCTAACTGCTTCCTGATTTCCCTGGACAATATTTCTGAAGTCTTCCTTTGCAGCCTCTCCATGCTTCCCATCCCCTCCTGTTGTTCAGTCGTGAGTTCCCTGTTAGCCGAGCCTGTTTCCTGAGACATCTGCTTGTTTTCCTGAGTATCAGTATGGGCCATTCTTGAGCTTGGAGGATGCTGTCCTTAAAGACCTGCCAGCTTTCCTGAGCTCCCCTGCCCTTCAGAGCTGCCTCCCATGGGATCCCTCTACCAAGCCTCCCACTGGGCCCAAGTCTGCTCCTCTAACACGCTCAGGTTCATAGTGAGCAGAGCTCTTGTAGTAGTAGGCATCAAGTGTCATTTCAGCTGGCCAAGGAGATTCCCCACCTGGTTCCCAGCTGATGCTCTAGAAGGATGTGGGTCTCACAGTTGCTCCGTCAGAGCAAGCAGACACTGGCACGGTCTTGGGCGACCTCTGACACTTCCAGTGTCCAAAGGGGAGTGTGTGCATGCAGCTGACTCCCTCCCTCCATCTCCACTGATTCCAGTGGGGGCTTAGACAGGGAGCCCCCATGCAGGCAGGCATTTTGTGCACACTACAACTTGGGCAAGGGGACTTCCATGTCTTATGAGTTTGTGGAGTGCACGGGAGGGAATCTAGTCCCAGTCCATCCCAGGGGCTTCTCAATGGGCATTAGATGTATTGATTAACTCTGCTAAATCAGTCCCTGAAGCACAAGTAAATGCACTCCCTTATTCTCCTTGTGCAGGTGTCCTGTCTTCTTATGAGATGGGAGCAGGGCCTTCTGGAGTGGGATATTTCCACCTCTCTTAGAAAACTGTCCTGTGATGAGACAAACTGCAGTGCTGGACTCCGTCTCTCCCCACGGTTTAGAGAGGGACCATTAGTGATTATTTCAGTGTCCTTCAGTGGACATTTCTCAGGGGCGACTCTGCTGCCTTTCAGGAAGTGTCAGCCCTGGAGTGCCAGAAACATCCTGAGGGTGCACAGGGGACAGAGAAAGTCACATCTTCAGCTGAGCTTCTGCTCCTGAGCTGGGCCTGGCTCCTGGGACCACAGGAGCCCATGGCAACCTGGCAGGAGCTGCAGAGAGACAGCTCTGTCCAGGAGCAGCTCCTCTTAAAGGAGCAGCAAGACTCATGGCACTGCCTGTAGGGGCCAGCATGAGATGAGTGACGCAGAAGCTAAGGACAGTTGGGAAGGGGAGGATGGCTGAGAGCTCCCTGCAGGGAGAAATCTTCACAGCCGTTGGCACAGTAAGTCTCTGGCTGCAGGACAACACTGCTGTGGTTTCTGGAGGGCTCTTCTGCAGCTGGCACCTTCCACAGCTGATAGGGTCTGTCAGGGTGGCTCTGCCAGCTTCTCCTGTTTGGAGCAGGTGGTGCTTTAGAGCAGGGATTTGCTGGCACACGGTCAGAGGGACAGGGCATCATGGGACACTGCAGGGATGTGAAGCCAGGGAGTGCACCTAGGGCTGCGCAGGCTGTAATGCAGGGCAGTGTCCCTGCACCCCAGGGTGCTGTGTGCCTGGGGCAGTGACTCTGCCGCCTGCGAGGGTCAGCACTCAGCCTGCCCGGGGAGCTCCCCACAGCACTGCGGGGAAAAGATCCGAGTGGGAGAAGTGACCCCCGGCAGGGCAGGTTCATTCTTCTGTTGAGAGGGTGCTGCGTGGGTCAGGGCTGCTCTCAGCTCCAGCTCACCCCCAGGAGATTTCCGACAGGCCTTTTCTAGAGGACAGTCAAGACAGGGACAGGGTTAACTTATAGATAAGGGCGCTCCTGAGTCCGTGCTTTCATTTTCCTACTGTTTGCAGAGTGCTGGCAGGGAAAAGACATGGGAGAGAGCAACAGCTCCCAGGAGGAAAAGCTCCGAGTAGTGAAGATATGATCAGTGAATGAGAGGAAATTAGAACCATAAATGCTGTGTGTGTTGGGGGGGGGGGGGATTTGGAGACCTCCCTGTTGTCCCCTTCAATGCAGACCTCTTCCTCTAAGCAAGCCCCCTGTGTCTCCTCTCCCACCCGGCAGAGCCTCTGCCCTCAAGGCCAGGGGGTCCAGGCATGAGCCCCCTCCTCAGCAGCATGAGCTCCAGCAGGGGTTAGGGGCATCTCTCTGACAACGTGCCCATTTCCCACTGTGTGACAAAGGGGCTGAGAGTGACTCCTGTGATGTTGCCGTGTGGGAGGTGGTGTGCACAGCTGGGTGAGGGGAAGGCTTTCCTGCATGCCCGTCTGTCTCTTGCTCCTTGCTTTCCCTGTGGTAGGAGTGTCACAGTATTGCTCCTTGTTTCCTCACCTCTCTGTGCTGGGCTGGTTCTTGCTCTCCTGCACTCTGGGATTAAGGACAGGGTTCAGCTGCAGTTAAGGCAGTAACTTCCCACTCCCACTCCAGTGTCTGGAGACAGAATGAAGATGTGAGGGCAGGGTCCACCTCAGCTGGAAAGACATGTCTAGGAAGGGTCGGGTCAGCCCCTGCCTTCACTGCACTGTTCCTCTCCCTTGGCAGAGTGGGAGCTGGTGTGACTCATCCAGACACAGACAGCCCTGTTCAAGAGGGCAAGGCTGGGGGAGATGAATCCCTCCATGGACCTTTTCTTCCAGATACAGCTGCCATGAGTGCTGTATTTGTCTCGCACAGTGATAAAAAGAGAATACTCCTCCTGGGTCACCAAGCCAAATCCCCTTTACTCAGCTCAGGGCACCCATCCCCAGGTATCCCCACCGAATACAGGGGGCACTCTGACACCTCCATTTACCCGCCCCAGCAGAGCAGGGCTGACTCCTCTGGAGCCCATGGGCAGAGGCCCCTGCACTACATGGCATCCTCAGCACAAAGCGGAGGTGAGGAAAGGGAGCTGAAGAAGGTAAAGGAGAGAGGCCTTGTGGGAGGTGCTTTCAGGAGTGGACTGGATTTTGCTCAGAGAAGCCTGTCCTATCTTGTCAATGCCTTTTCCTCCTTGGACAGTGCCCTGAAGCAAGGCAGAGCAAATGTCCAACAGCAGCTCCCTTAATGAGTTCCTCCTCCTGGCATTCACAGGCACGCGGGAGCTGCAGCTCTTGCACTTTGTGCTCTTCCTGGGCATCTACCTGGCTGCCCTCCTGGGCAATGGCCTCATCATCACAGCTGTAGCCTGCGACCACCGCCTCCACACCCCCATGTACTTCTTCCTCCTCAACCTCTCCCTCCTCGACCTTGGCACCATTTCTACCACTGTCCCCAAATCCATGGCCAATTCCCTGAGGAACACCAGGACCATTTCCTACTCAGGATGTGCTGCCCAAATATTTTTATTTTCCTTTTTCATGTCAGCTGAGTATTCTCTTCTCACTGTCATGGCCTATGACCGCTATGTTGCCATCTGCAAACCTCTGCACTACGGGACCCTCATGGACAGCAGAGCTTGTGTCAGAATGGCCGCAGCTGCCTGGGGCAGTACTTTTCTCAATGCTCTTCTGCACACTGCTAATACATTTTCAATGCCACTCTGCCAAGGCAACACAGTGGACCAGTTCTTCTGTGAAATTCCCCAGATCGTCAAGCTCTCCTGCTCAGACGCCTACCTCGGGGAAGCTGTGGTTACTCTGTTTATTGCCTGTTTATTCTTTGTGTATTTTATTTTCATTGTGCTGTCCTATGTGCAGATCTTCACTGCTGTGCTGAGGATCCCCTCTGAGCAGGGCCGGCACAAAGCTTTTTCCATGTGCCTCCCGCACCTGGCCGTGGTCTCCCTGTGTGTCAGCACTGGCATGTTTGCCTACCTGAAGCCCCCTTCCATCTCCTCCCCAGCTCTGAATCTGGTGGTGGCTGTTCTGTACTCGGTGGTGCCTCCAGCAGTGAACCCCCTCATCTACAGCATGAGGAACAAGGAGCTCAAGGAGGCACTGAGGAAACTGATTCAGCTGGTACTAGTTCAGCAGAAATAACCTGCCCATCCTTCTTCACAAGGGGTTTCTAATTTCTCTCAAACAACTCCTGTGCTTTGGGCATTCTCCCTGTGATTGCCATGTTTGTACACGGATGTCTGAATTCCTTCTACTTCTCCAGGAGCTCAAACCCAGTCTGTCTGACCCAGAGGTCTTCTGTGAATATGTCTATCACTGTGTCAGATGTGGTCTCTTTAATAAAAGAGGATTTCTGCAGTACAGGCCTTGAAGGTTGGGCCCTTCTTCCAAAGCTGGAGTCAAAAATGTGCTCAAGGACTTTCACCATGAAAGACCCTGTTGCTTTTCCAGGGCTTTCCTTGGGCTCGAGGCGATGAGCTCAAGGGGTGAATTGTTAGGGAACGAAGGCTGGATTCACTTCACACTTGTGGGTGCCCAGTGCTCCCATATGGGTATCTCCCATATGACAGGACTGGAGACTGATGCCCATCCTTCTCAAAGGGAGTATGGATCCCCCAGGAGAGCACAGGGCCTCTGCAAGAGCACCATGTGCCTCGGGGTGGGCAGTGAATGAAGCTTCACAAAATCAGGTAGAGTCACCCAAAGGTGAAGGGCTAAACCAAGGAACGTCCAGGCTAGTGAGAGCTCTGCAGTCCAACAAGAGGCAGTGGGGACCCTGCAGGCACAGGAAGGGAGCCTGGAGAGTGGTTCAGGTCACCTTCAATCTAGAACCAGGGGCTATATTTAATGACACACCTGAACACAGCCTGAGGCATTTGAAATGCCCTGCGACTGTGCAGGACATCATCCATGGCCACAGACCCCTTGGTGGGGGCTTGTCACGTGCAATGATGCCTGTCCAGCTGGGTTGCTTCCCACCCTGACCACCATGGAGTCACCCTGTGGCCCTGCTGCCCCACAGCCACTCGCTCTGCAGAGCAGCACCGCCAGCTCGGGCCCCGCAGGGAGCACAGGGGAGGCTCCAGGAATGGCTGAGCAGGCCAGCACCCTTGCACGGACACACTCACCTGGGGAAAGGCTCTCCAGAGAGCAGGGATATGCCACCCCCACGCTGCCCCATCTCCCATCCCCTCTCCCCACACTGCAGGGACCAGCGGTGCAGCAGGAGCTGGCACAGCCCCACAGCCACTGCCCGGCCCTGGCCCTCCCCACCTCCCCCACCAAACATGGCACCCATCTTCAAGAAGGACAAGAAAGAGGATCCAGGGAAGGAGCTGGGGCTTGTGGTGGACATCAAGTTGACAAGAAGTCAGCAGGGTGCTCTTGTAGCAAGGACAGCCACCGTTTTTCCGGGTTGTATTAGCAAGAGTGCAGGCAGCAGGGCAAGTGCAGTGGGACACACAAAATATCCTGGCAGCCTCAACCAAGGAGGAGCAAAATAAAGAAAGAGCAGAACTCACAGACTACCCACGTTGGAGAGAGTGGTATGCTCAGCGAGTGCCCAGGTACTGCAAGCACTTTAAAACAGTCAGAAAAAGGCATTTCTGCCAGTGGCCAAGTGGCTGGATGTCCCAGACTTGCTCACGGGAGACTTCTGGTTTACTCTACCTCTGATAGCATGGCCAGGATGATGATTTTTTAGTGATAGAACATGACTTTGCTAATCTAACTTAACCCAAGATTAAAGCCTCATGCTCAAGCACACCAGTGAGGGGAAAAGAAGCACCAAAACCCCTTTCCATTGCCTCCAGTGGCTGCAAGATGGAGCCTGATTCTAGTCTGAAAAAGAAAGCATTAGGACTGAATGTCCTGAGGGGGACTATAAACTACCTGATACCTTTTGTGCTCCTTGGTGATGTTTCCCCTGGTCCCACCTCAGTCTACCCTGAACTGTATTTTCCCCCTTGCCTAATAGATCAGGACTGTGAGGAAAGAGCCAAGTCCAGGCCACTGCCACGCTGATGGTCTGGGCAGCCTGAGGAGCCCATTGAGAAAGTAAATGGGTGCACGAGACCTCACAGCACAGGCCTGGAAAAAGCAAGCGGCAGTGACCCTCGCAAGGTGCCAAGGAGCCCAACCCTGAGCCACGAGGCTGCATATGGCTTCCTCTGCTCATGCCGTGGGCTCAGGACACACCTCACAGAGTCAGATACATTTCTGTGGGAGAGGCCGAGGAAGAAAGTAGAAATGAACCAAAAGAGGGGGAATGCAGGCCAGGAGTCCCACCAGTAAACATCTCCAAGTACAGGTGGATTCACCCCCTCTCTGGCAAGGCCATTTCTTCCATGACCAGCAGCACCTGCAGGAAGGAGGGTTTTTTCCTGACACCCCTTGTGGGATGGAGGGCAGCAGGATTTGAGAGACCTCTTCCAGCCAGGGACAAGTTTCTGGGCACTCAGGCAAAGAATTCAGCCTGGGACCTTAAAGTGCAGGGTGGCTGAAGACTACGAGATGCCTCCAATGTGTGGCTCACAAGGGACCTGAGTCACATCACAGCCACCACTGAGACACCCTCAGAAGCAGAGCCCGTAACGTGCGGCCTGAGCAAGACCTGCAGTATTTCCCAGCCTTTCTCTGTGCACGTAAAGCTTTTGTTTTAGCCCCTCAGCACTGGGGAGCAGTCTCGGCTCCTGGAGTGGCGGGGAAGGCACCAGTGACTGCCAGCCCTGCCACTGCACCCAGAATTTCATTGTGTTGAACTAAACCAAGTCCCCCAGGTGCTCCCTGCAGCCGGCTGGATGGGCATAGATGGGACCTGTCCCTTCCTGTTCCTCTCAAGCATGTTGTTTGAGGAGGTGCTGGAAGAACAGGCCTGGAGGGATCCTCATGGCCCTGCACTGCCTGGGGCTGTGATAACTGATCATCTCCCTCCTGCAGACGGTTCCTGGGCCAGGTGCTTGAGGACAAGCAGCCAGCGGTGCTTATGGGAGTCCCCCAGGAGCATGCCCTCTGGGTGGGCAAGGAGACCTCAGGCTCATCACCCTGTTGGAGACCAGCTGGCCACTCAGAGGACTTGGAGTAGGAGGGACCGGTCCCACGACTCGTGAGGTGAAGGTGTTGACGTGTGCCTGGGGCCAGGACACTGCTACCTCCTAGGCCCTCTCCCAGCTCCTGGGAAGCCACTGCAGGAGCAAGCAAATCCTGGAGAACAGCCTTTCCCACATTCCTGGATGCCAATGGCAGGGTCACCTATGTGTGAGAACATGAGAGGCCAGCAGCAGGGACACGGCTGGGGTGTCATAGGGGGTCCTGGGGCCCTTTCAGGCCAGTGACTTTCAGGCGGGCCTTTTGGAAAATCCTAGGCACATGTGATTCAAACTGCACACGCCAACAGCTGGAAGGCCTGGCAGCAGCCGTCTCGGGGCATGGTCTTAGTGTTGACAGGCCACTGTGTAACCTTCCAGAGGTTGTGCTTACGCTGGACGTGTTTAGAAGAGAGAGCCCTTCTTTGCTGGACCTGCTGCTGCTCTGTGCCTGAAAAAGTCCGGCTGGGGCCCTGGCCCTGATGCTGTGAGGCAGGGCGGAAGATGGGCCTGCACCCGTGGCCCGGGGCCACGATCTGGTGCCCAGAACAACTGAGCTCGCCCCTCCCCTCCAGCACCCCCACCTCCACCTGCCAGCAGGTCACTGCTGCCCAGCTGCTGGCACTGTGCCCAGCTCTGCCAAGCTCCCCGGCTGCTGGTGGAGCTGCGAGAGAAGCCACTGCCCAAAGCCAGCAGCTGACTGGACTCCTGCCCTTCCTGCGGTGACAGGGGCACCTTGGTGCACAGGGACACAGAGCAAGGGGCCCAGCAGGCTTTCCTGGGCACGCCCAGTGTGCAGCCACGCAAGGACAGGACCAGCTGCCCTGGCGTCCTGGGCACAGGGACTGCGCGAGGGCTGGCACCCCAGGGACCTTGTGCCACGCGCCGATGCTGGTCCAGCAGGCAGCTGGCAGGGGAGGCTGCGGCGGGGCCCCGGGGCCCCCATGTCACAATGCTGTCCCCCGGCAACGCAGTCACAATGCCCCGGGGCAGCATAAGGGGCGCAGCCTCCCGGGCCCCCTGCCAGAGCACAGAGCTGCCTGCAGCCAAGGGCTCTCGGCAGGCTCTCGGCAGGCTGTCCTTGGGCACGAACACACCCCTGCGAGGGCAGCAGGGCTATCGATGGCTACCAAGCGGGGCATTATGGCAGGACATGAGGGGCACCAGTGCCTGCACCTCCGGCCACCGAACGATGGAAGCACTCAGCAGCTGCACCTCCATTTGGTACGGAGACCTCCTCCTGGCCTTCCGCTCACCTTCCTTCCAGCCCTTGCTTTGCACCTTATCTGCCCGGCTTTGCTGCTGAGACCACTCACTGCTCTGCCTCACAGACTCGTCGAGTGCCTGTGTCTGCCGCTCCACTCCCTAACACTGCCTAAACACGGCCAGAAGAAAACCGTGATGGAGAAGACAGGCACGGTGAGACCCTAGGATGCCTCTTTGCCAAGGAGAGCGAGAGAACAGGCCTAGCCAAGAGAGGTGCACCACTCTGCAGCCTCCTCAGGTCACGAGGGAGACATGAGAGCCCCAAAGCACTAGAGATCTCTCTGGCCCCACCGGCCTGCACTTCCCATTGGCAAGAGACTGCAGGGAACTGAGGAGCCTGGTGCTGGCCCAACCACTTTCCCATGCGCTGGAACAAACCTCTGCCTTCCTCTTGCTCTGCCCCTGCTACCCTTGTTTCTCCATTTGTGGTGGCCATTGGTGTTGCGTCAGTAGCATTCTGAGGAGGCCACATGAGCTTCAGCAGTGCTGAGACAAAGCTGAAGCTGTCCTGTGCTTTTGGGGTGGAGAAAGCCCTGCCTTTCTGGAGCTCCCAGGTTGGCTGTGTTCTGCATTGTGCTGGCTCAGGGAGTGCTGCTGGGTGTTTGGAGCTGTCCTCTGAAAGCTTGTGGTGACCTCAGGCATCTGGTGGTTGTCCGGCCCTCAAGGGGCATGGTGGAAATTGTCTTGGGGCTGCTCCATCTTGGGAGCTGTGGCAGCGGCATTGGCAGGAGAGGTCAGCGGGGAGGGACATGCTGAGGCTGAAGGGCGCGGTGCTGTGTTCTGGTGCTAGTGCAGAGCTTGGAGGCAGTGCACTGCACAGGGTTCGAGTAAGACTGGTTGGGCATTTGCAGGAGCTGTGCAGGATTTGACTGTGGAGCGCTTCCTTCCTTCCTCCAGGGAACAGGAGGGAGACAAGCCAGCAAATCAGAGAGGCTGCCTGTGCTCGCGTGTCTCTCCATATCATGCTCTTCCAGCGGGCTTGCCTGCTGAGTGTCACGCGAGGCTATTCTGCACTTGCAGCTCCCCAGGGAGAGCTCCATTCCACTGCTCCTTGGGAGAGGGAAACACGGCTCTTGCATAGACTGCAAAAAGAGAGCAGCCGTCTCATTCTTTCTGAAGCCATTTCCGGGCCCTTGTTGGCACCACTGGAATGCAGGTTCCAGTGCACAGGAATCTGCTGGCTCACTGCAGGACTCGATGTGGTGGCAGGAGTCAGCAATGGGTACTATGATGCGTGTTGTGAGGCAGTGTTCTGTGTGTGCTTTCACTCAAATGACCTAGAGCAGCTCGTGATGCTCGTGGCATGTGGCCACGACCTGGCCTGTGGCAACTGCCCCACGTGCAGCACCTTTGCTGGCCTGCTGAGCGAAGTGGCCCTCAGTGCCTGACCTGGGACAGCAGAGATGGGTCTTCGAAAGAGCCTCAGGAAATGGCTCCCTGGGATGAGGACTGCTGAGAGCCTGATGGAGAGGGGAGGTCCGAGCTCCCTGGCAAAGCCTCGCAGAGCTGCTGGAACTGGCAAGCAGGCGGCCCTTCCCCATCATGGCACCAATGTTCCCCCTGAGGACAAGGGACTCTCGGAGGTGCCAGTTCTCCTCGCCTGTGCTTGGTGTCTCGTGCCAGTCTGCACCGGTGGCAGGTTGCAGCAGCATGGGCATAGAAGAGGTTGCCTGCTGATTGGGGACCGATAGCCGCCTTTCTTCAGAGGAAGTGCTTCCAGCCTGATGGGACAAGGGCCTGCACCAGCAAGGGCTTTTGTTGGGGAGCACGTACTTGGGGGGAGAGAGTGCTGCTGCAGTGCCCAGCACCTGCTCTAAGATTGGGCCTTTGGCTTGTCTGAGCCTCAGCAAGACTGCTGATCCTGTTCCTCTTCTGCCTGGGACACCTCCAAAGACAGAGAGAGCAATACCAAGGGACAGCAATGTTTTCACAGTGTTTTCCCTCTCCGGAAAGCAGAGGCAGGTCAGCAGCTGCCAGCTCCAGGTCTCTTCGAAGCCCCGTCAGTTGAGCTGACCCAACGAGGCCAAGGCAAGCAGGCTGGAAAGCTTTCTTCCTGTCCTCGTGTCGCGCTGCTGGGCACTGCTGGCCTGTGCATGCCTCCGGTGGGAAATGGAAGTGACACCTCCCGCCACTGTCAGCAGCCCTTCCTCTGGGAGCAGAGACTGTGCCCAGGCGTTTCCTGATGGGAAGGCAATGGGCTGAATCTCACAGCTGATTCAGCTGTTGTGTAGCCATTGGATCGTGGAAGAATTTCCGTTGGAAGAGTTCTCTGCAGGTGCTCTGATCCAAGTCATGCTCCGAGCAGGCTCGGATTCCAAGCCGGATGTAGCTGTGGTCCTTCAGAGACTGGAGCAACCCCTTGCTGGCATGAGAAGACCCCCACACACCTTGAGATGCCCAAGGGCACCAGGCCTTTTCAGCAGGAGATCAGTGGGAAAAGTGAACTCGAGGGCCTGCAAAGAACAAGGACATCCTTTCTCGGCAGCCAAAGACCATTCCAAAGCTCCCCGTGCAGATGTGCTTCGGCGCCAGATGCAGCACCCAGGAAATGCAGGGCATGGGATGTGAGGCTGTTCCAGGTGGTTATCCTCAGTGTCATACCTCTCCACCAACCCTCTGGAGCAGCCAGTGGTTTCCTGCAGGGCCCGGGAAAGATTTTTTTCCCCCCAGCTCTGTCAGGTCTGTGTGTGTTTTTTTTGTTTTGTTTTGGCCACTCTCTGGAGCCCCTAAGGTGGCTGCAGGTTGAGAGAGGAAAGGGGTCGGCCAGCGCTGGTGTCGAGCCCCGGTGGGGCTGGGAAGCCTCCCAGGGCTGGCCGGGAGGCAGGCCTTGCTCACATGCACAGGGAACAGCCGATCGCCAGCTTTGGGGTCAGGAAGGAATTTTCCCCCAGGACACATTGGCAGCAGTCCCTGGGGGTTTTTCGCCTTCCTCTGGAGCATTGAGCACGGCCCATTCCCAAGGCTCCTCTGGGCCCTTGCAGGCCAGTGGCTGCCTGCTTGCAGCACCAAGACACCAGCTGTGTCCTGCAGCTCTCAGTCTCTCCCTGCCCTGGGGCAAGTTTGTCCCAGGAGCTCCGGGACTGCCGTTGCTCCCATGTCCTTGGGGTGTTCTGGCTTGTGCAAACAGCACAGTGTGTTTGGAAAGGCTGCAGGCTTGAGGATGAGTGAGGAGCTGCCCCTTGTCATCTGTGCCTGCATGCACACAATAAAAGCCAAGTGCTGTTCTCCTTTCCGAGGTGTGCTGTTTGTGTCGTGCATGTCCTGGCTGTTGCCTGAGAGCTTGCTGCTGCAGCTGCGCTGTCAGGAACTGCCGGTCCCCTCCTGCCCATGGGGCTTGTCATCTTCTGACCTTTCTTTATCTTGCTTCTCTTTGGTTGAGGCTGCCAGGAGATTTCATCTGTTCCAGTGCGATTGCCCTGCTGTCTGCACTCTTGCAAATACAACCCAGGATAAGGGTGGCCATCTTTGCTACAGGAGCAGCCTGCTGGCTTCTTGTCAACTTGCTGTCCACCGGGCCCCCCAGGTCCTTTCCTGCAAAGCTGCTTTCCAGCCAGTCAGCCCCAGCGTGTCCTGCTGGTGGGGGTTATTTCATCTCAGGGACCGGACTTGGTTGAACTCCCCATGTTCCCATCAGCCCATATCATCATCCTGTGCTGCCCCTCTGCTTAGCAGCCCTGTCCTCCAACAGGTCAGCAACTCGCCCCAATTAGGCATCATTGATGAACTGGCTGAGAGTCCACTCCATCCCACCATCTAAATCATTCACAAAGACAAACAGCATTGGCTCCAGTATTGACCTCTGAAGAACATCACTGGTAACAATTAGTCAGTCGGGCTTTGTACCACTGCTCTCCACCCTTTGAGCCAGGCGGCCTCCAGCTCATTTCCCACACCCTCCATTGCTTACTCCTCTACCACACCTCTCCCCAGTTTGGCTACAAAGATGTTATGGAAGACCATGTCAAAGGCCTTCCTACATTCAAGGAGTGCATGCACTGCACCCCTCCTTGTCCACACAGCCAGTCATTCTGTCACAAAAGGCAGTGAGATTGGTCAGGCACGATTTGACCTTCATGACATCATGCTGGCTGTTCCCAACGCCTTCATGTGGCTGGAACTAGCTCCAGGAAGATTTGCTCCCCAGGGACTGAGGTGACGCTGACCAGCCCATCACTCCCCAGATCCTCTTTCCTGTCCTTCTTGAAGATGGATGTGATGTTTGGCAGGCAGGAGGGGAGGGCCAGGGGCCGGGCAGCGGCTGTAGGGCTGTGCCAGCTCCTGCTGCATCACTGGTCCCTGCAGTGGGGAGAAGAGAGACAGAGGATGAGGCAGCCCGGGGTGGTGGCAGGTTGGCAGGGGCAGGTCGGCAGGGGCAGGGGCCAGTGGGGGCTGCAGCGAGGGGTCGTGGCCGGTGTTTCAGCAGCAGTGGCTGTCGCATTCACTTCACAGGCCAAACTCCCACACTGACCCCAGGCAGAAACAGGCCATTTCCCTGGTGCCCGTGCCACCCTCCCAGCAGGACGGGGACATACAAGGAGTGTGCTCTGCCTGTTGCGGTGCTCAGGGCAGCTCCCCACGGAGCACAGCTTTGCCTGAGGGACCTCTTGGTCCTCGGCCTCTGCTCCAGCAGCTGGAGCAAGAACAAGAGCTCGTCGGCCAGGCCAACATCCCCCTGGCACAGTGCCTGTGACAGCCTTTGGTGCCCTGTCCCCCACAGCCCTCCTGCTTTGGCAGCCTCCACAGTTTCTGCACCTTACCCAGCCCTGGCCATGCCCCACACAGGGGTTAGCACACAGCCATCCCCAGGGCCTGCTGGGGTCTGGGCCAGGAGAGAGGCTGCCTAGGCCTGGCTTTTCCCCTCGATACAGGCACTGAGCCCAGCAGGAACGAGCTGGCTGCACAGCAAAACTCGCCCATAAACCTGGGCTGTGCAGCCAGGGCTGGAAATGGCCTCCACTCTCCTGCGCCTGGCATGTCTTGATTCCCCTCCACGAGACCTGGCTCTGCCCCACAAACCCACCGATGTGTGTCCTCACCCCAGGGAGTGCATCAGTGCTGGCCTGCCTGGCCACTCCTGGAGCCTCCCCTATGCTCCCCGCAGGGCCCCGAGCTGGTGGTGCTGCTCTGCAGAGCGAGCGGGTTGTGGTGCCCCAGGGCCATGGGGTGACTCCACACTGGCCATGGTGGTTGGGGCGAGAAGCAGGCCCAGCTCGACAGGCACCATTGCACCTGACAACCCCTACCAAGGGGTCTGTGGTGTGGATGATGCTCTGAGCAATCACAGGACATTTCAAATGGCTCAGGCTGTGTTCAGGTGTGTCCCTAGTGAGTCCACGGTGTTTCAATGAAGGTGACATGAACCACTCTCCAGGCTCCCTTCTCCATGCCTGCAGGGTCCCCACTGTGGGCATCTGTCACCAGTCCTGCCATAGGGCAGACAGTCCCAGGCAGATACCGCTTGACCATTCAGCACCTCCAGGAACACTGGGCACCCACAAGTCAGAGCTGAATGCAGCCCTCATTCCCTAACACAGCACCCCATGAGCTCATTGCCTTGAGCCCATGGAGAGCCCTGGAAAAGCAACAGGCCCTTTCAGGGTGAAAACCCTTGAGTGAATTATTGGCTCCAGCCTTGGAAGATGAAATCAACTTTCAAGCACAGCACTGAGGAAATAGTCTTTTATTAGAACCAGGCCAGCTCCGAAACAGTGATAGACATATTCACAGAAAGCCTCTTGTTCAGACAGGCTGGGTTTGTGCCTCTGGAGAAGTGGGATGAATTCAAACACTTCTGTACAAACATGATTATCACAGGGAGAATGCCCAAACCACAAGAGTTGTCTGAGATAAATTCAAGTCACTTACAAAGAGGGATGAGCAGCCTATTGCTGCTGAACTAGTACCAGTTGAATCAGTTTTTTCAGTGCCTCCTTGAGCTCCTTGTTCCTCATGCTGTAGATGAGGGGGTTCACTGCTGGAGGCACCACTGAGTACAGAATGGACATCACCAGATCCAGAGCTGGGGAGGAGAGGGAGGGGGGCTTCAGGTAGGCAAACATGACAGTGCTGACAAACAGGGAGACCACAGCCAGGTGCGGGAGGCACATGGAAAAGGCTTTGTGCCGGCCCTGCTCAGAGGGGATCCTCAGCACAGCAGTGAAGATATGCACGTAGGACAGCACAATGAAAATGAAACACACTGAAGCTAAACAGATACTAACCACAATAAGCCCAACTTCCCTGAGGTAGACGTCTGAGCAGGAGAGCTTGAGGAGCTGGGGGATTTCACAGAAGAACTGGTCCATGGTGTTGCCTTGGCAGAGTGGTATTGCAAATGTGTTCCCAGTGTGCAGCACGGAATAGAGGAAACCACTGGCCCAGGCAGCTGCTGCCATTCTGACACAAGCTCTGCTGCCCATGAGGGTCCTGTAGTGCAGTGGTTTGCAGATGGCAATAAAGCGGTCATAGGCCATGACAGTGAGGAGACAATACTCTGCTGAAATTAGGAAGACAAAGAAAAAGACCTGGGCAGCACATGCTGTGTAGGAAATGGCCGTCGTGTCCCACAGGGAATTGGCCATGGATTTGGGGACAGTGGTGGAGATGAACCCGAGGTCGAGGAGGGAGAGGTTGAGGAGGAAGAAGTACATGGGGGTGTGGAGGTGGTGGTCACAGGCTACAGCTGTGATGATGAGGCTGTTGCCCAGGAGGGCAGCCAGGTAGATGCCCAGGAAGAGCAAGAAGTGCAAGAGCTGCAGCTCCCGCCTGTCCGCAAAGTCCAGGAGAAGGAACTCATTGAGGGAGCTGCTGTTGGACATTTGCTGCCTCTGCGCTTTGGAGGACTGTCCAGGGAGGAAAAGATATTGACAAGTTAGGACTGACTTTGAACAAAACCCACAGCATTTCTCAGAGCAACTCCCCACACGTCCTTTCTCCTTACCAGGAGGACCTCTCTTCACCTCCTCTACTTCTGCTCTAATCTCTGCTTTCAGAGTATACCATGGGGAACAGGGTCCTCTGTCCATGGGCTCCAGAGGAGTCAGCCCTGCTTGTTACACACACACTCAGAATCAAAACAGGATGGTCAGTCGTTGTGCAGTGACAAAGTGTCCTTGCAGTGCTGTCAGCTGGAGTAGGTGAGACTCCTGAACCCCTGGTTGGCTCAGTTCTACTCCAGTTGGCTGGGAACCCACGTGACCACCCAGCACATACATAATTCATTGCTGTTGATGCACCTTAACCACATAGTATGTGGCAATAATTGCAGGAACACTTTGTATGGACTATTTACAAATGTCTTAGCTATGCACACTCTGATCACTTTTGCAACAAGGACACTTCAGGATACCCCACCCAGGATTTTTATCAACACATTTCAGCATACAAATTGGACTAGACACAGCAATATTTGCCATGGGGGGATTTCTACAACCTACAGAAATTCCTACCTGCAGGGCTGCCATAACTCTCAGTCAAATATTTAATTGCCTAGGTCCAGTCAAGCACCTAGTTTCAAGGTGGTCCATCGTCTCAGGACAACCTATTGTCTCACCTGTGCAGATGACTGGCCAGGAAATTCTTGGGCCAGGTAAGGAGCTAATGACCGAAGTGCTCTGGGTGTGCACACAAGTGTAGCCCTGGTACCCAGCCAAAACCACAAGCATGACCCCAGAACAAAACTGCCTTTTCGTATTTGAAACTCATCTGTAACTTCAGTTCCTTAGCACTCACCAGATGCTCTGCCACACTGGGTACATGCAGATAGCAAACAGCAACATGTATTTGGGGGTGGGGTGGGAGGGCAGTTTCTGGGGATGGATGCCCTGAGCTGAGTGAGGGGGATTTCATACAGTGACCCCGTGGGAATACTCTCCATGTCCTGAGGAAGAGATGACATTAGCATCCAGCCCATAAGTCTCTGAAAGAGAAGAACCCTGGGAGGAATCCATCTCCTCTTTCACCCTTCTGAACAGAGGTATCTGTATCCGAATCAATCACCCGCAGCTCCCTTTCGGTGCAAGGGAGGAAAATAGGCACATGAAGGCAGGGGTTACAGGACCCATCGCAGAGGCCTCCGTTCCACTAAGATAGATCCTATCCTCACATCAGTTTACCACCTGCACGACATCTGCAGCCACAATAGGGGTTGTGGGGCAGGGGGTACAGGCAAGCTCTGTGTCCAC
This sequence comes from Dromaius novaehollandiae, assembly GCF_036370855.1. Lineage (NCBI taxonomy): Eukaryota > Metazoa > Chordata > Aves > Casuariiformes > Dromaiidae > Dromaius > Dromaius novaehollandiae. The sequence continues at coordinate 3,606,654 of NW_026991289.1, read as the reverse complement.
ATCCTCTCTCCGATTAAGCCTACTCCTAATGGGGAAGGGGTCTGCAACATCTTCACAACCCATTCTCCAGAAGAAGGGCTGTAGCAGAGGGGCTTACTCACCACACATGGGGCACATCTATTGAAGGGATAGAAATCCTTGGCTTTTTCCATTACTAGAGAATCCTGAGGGGCAAAAGTGTTTGGGTTAGTGCATCCTCCAAAAGAGGATGTCTCCTTAGGGAGACTTGGCACATTCCCCAGCCCTACAGACTGCATGGCCCAAAGACCCACAGGCTAGAAGGGATCTTGGACCCCTCGCTCCCATGCAAACACCTCCAGATGGGCACGCAGGAAAGCCTGCATCTTACTCAGCTGTGCACATCCCCCTGCAAAGGAGGTTTTGCTCTCAGCCACTCTGTCAGGCAGTGGTAAAATGGGCACATACAGGAGAGAGGCACATCTGCTCTCCTGGAGGTTGGACTGCAAAATCTCATGCCCTGGATGCTGTGGCCTTGCAGGCAGAGGCTCTGCTAGGTGGCAGAGGAGACACAGGGGCTGGCTCAGGGGAAGGCATCTGCATTGCAGAAGCTGTCAGGGAATTGCCCACATCCACCCTCCCACAGCCTTTCCTGTGAGAAGTTTCCTCTCTTTCATGCATTATCCCGCTGCTGCCTGGCACTGTCCCAGGGGCAGATATCTTCAGGTTTGCATGTGTAAGGAGCAGCTAAGACCAACCCTGAGGAGGCTAACAAAGATTATGGTGATGCTGCGTGTACGCAGAGGGGTGGCTGAAGGGATTTGCTGAGGTTCCTTGCAGACCTTTTGATCTCTCAGTGGTGAAACAGTTTAGGAGTCGCAGTTTCTTGTCTAAACTAAACACCTCTGTTTCCATTGCAGCCCTGTCAAAAGATGGGGAGATTAAGCACAGACTCAGGAAGGAAAGCTCTGCCCTTTGCACGTATGACCAACATATACCTTGCTCCTGAAAAGTCCCCTTCAGAAAATGTCCTGGGGGTGAGCTGGAGCTGAGAGCAGCCCTGAGCCATGCAGCACCCTCTCAGCAGGAGAATGAACCTGCCCCGATGTGGGTCACTCCTTCCACCCAGAGCTTCTCCCTGCAGCACCACCATGGGGAGTTCCCATGGCAGGCTGAGTGCTGACCCTCACAGGCAGTGGAGTCACTGCCCCGGGTGCACAGCACCCTGTGGCACAGGGACACTGCTCCGAATTACAGGTCGTGCAGACCTGGGTGCACTCCCTGGCTTCACACCCCTGCACCATCCCCTCAAGAAGGTAGCTGTGATGCCCTGTCAATCTGACGGTGCGGCTGGGAATCTCTGCTCTAAAGCACCACCTGCTCCAAACAGGAGAAGCTGGCAGAGCCGCCTTGACAGACCCTATCAGCTCTGGAAGGTGCCAGCTGCAGAAGAGCCCTCTGGGAACCACAGCAGTGTTGCCCTGCAGCCAGAGACTTACTGTGTCAAGGGCAGTGTGGATTTCTGCTCAGAGTGTGCTGCTCTCAGCTGTCCTCCTGTTGCTGACTGTCTTTAACTTCTGAGTCGCTCCTCTCATCCTGGCGCCTGCAGGCAGCACCCTGAGTCTTGCTGCTCCTTTAAGAGGAGCTACTCCTGGACAGAGCTGTCTCTCTGCAGTGCCTGCCAGGTTGCTATGGGCTCCTGAAGTCCCAGGAGCCAGGCCCAGCAAAGACGTGACTTTCTCTGTGCCCTGTGCACCTTCAAGAAGTTCCTGGGGCTCCAGGGCTGACATCTCCTGGAAGATCATGTGGTCAGCCCTGGAAAATCTCCATTCAAGTAGCCTGAAATAATCACCGATGGTCCCTCACTAAACAGTGGAGAGAGACTGAGTTCAGCATTCCAGTTTGTCTCATCACAAGATGGTTTTTGGGACAGGTGGAAATGTCCCACTCTGGAAGGGCCTGCTCCCATGTCATAAGAAGACAGGACACGTAGCCAGGGACCAGAAGGGAGTTCATTTGTTCATGCTTTAGCAATTAGTTTAGAGGAGTCAAGCTAGGCATTACATACCGATTCGGAAGCTCCCGGGATGCAGTAGGATTCAGCTGCCTCTCATGCACTCCACAGCCTCACAGGAGGTGGGATTCCCCTTGCCCAAGTTTTGGGGTGCATAGTGTGACTGTCTGCTTCTTGTCTAAGCTCCCATTGTAATCAATGGAGATGGAGGGTGGGAGTCAGCTGGTCATACACAAACAGCTTCTGACATTTGAAGTGTCAGAGGTAGTCCAAGACATGTACCAGTCTCTCCTTGCTCTGATGTAACAGCTCTGAAACCCACATCTTTCTGGGGCATCAGCTGCCAGGTGGAGAATCTCCTTGGCCATTTGAAATGACAGTAGCTGCCTACTCCTGCAAGAGCTCCGCTCACCCTGAAGCTGAGACCTGTGCAGATCCTGATGTTGCAAACAGCTGATGTAATTCAGTTCAGACACTTGGTTTAATGCAATGACAGTAGGCCTGCAGGGCCATGTCACATGCACAGGGTGTCCAGCACAACCACCATGTTTCTAGCAGATACAGCTCAGGACCTACAGGAAAATGATGCCACTCTGGAGTGGTAGCTGGACAAACACCCCAGGGCATCGTGAGTCTCCTACCTCTTCCCAAGCAAAGGATTCCCACCACTGCCTTCAGGCAAAGTCTATCGCATCTACATCCAAGCATGCTGCAAAGATGGAAGGTACTTTGCACCAAGGTCTCCACACATATGCCTACACTCTCCAATCCGTATAGTTCTCCTCTCCCTAAAGCTTTTCTCACCCCCCAGTGATATGAACAGGGACTGTACTAACGATGCAGCTACAGCATGGCTAGATTGCAGGCTGTTCAGGCCCAAGGATGTTCTCAGTGGCACCTTGTCCTTCCTGGACATCCAGTCACCTCCGTCACAGGCCCCAAGGTGCTGCAAAGTCACCTTGGGTACAAAACACTTCTCCTGCCATGGCTGCATGGCCCAGCTCTGGTTCTCTCTGGCCTTGAGTACTGCAGGCTTTGCTCCCTTAGTGGGTGCCTCATATCATCATTTTGTTGCTATCTGCACTCTACGCCAGCAGGTCTCTGTGCTGAACTTTGGCCTTTGCATACACGGTGTCCTTGGCTCTGGGGAACAGGTTTCACAGCAACAGCGCTGCACTCAGCCCTGGTGCCACAGCTGAGGTTCTGCAGCCCAAATATACACAAAGGCACAGAGCCTGGGCCACAAAACAAGAGGAAGGGGAGATGCACAAGCTGTTGCAGAACTACAAAAGCAACCTTAGGCAACCTGAGGAAGTCTGTGGATCACAGACCCCAGTTCCTATGGGGAGACTTTAATCTCCCTGGCATTCCCTGGGAGGGCAATGCAGCAAGATGGAAAGAGTACAAGAGGACTCTGGAGGGTGTGGAGGACACCTTCCGAGCACAGCTAAGCAGGACAGGTCAAGAAGGGTGACACTTTCCTGGACCTGGAACCTGCAAAGAAGGCAGAAATGACTAGGGGTGTGATAATCAGTGTCAGCCTTGCCTGCAGTGGCCACGAGGTAGTGGAGCTCCTGCTCCTGAGGGGAGCGAGGAAGAAGAGGAGCAAAGTCCACACTCTGGATGTCAGAGGAGCAGCCTTGGGCCTACTGGGGAGACTGGTTGAGGAATCCCATGGGAGGCAGCTCTGAAGGAAAAAGGAGCTCAGGAAAGCTGGCAGGTCTTTAAGGCAGCATCCTCCAAGCTCAAGAATGGCCCATTCTGATACCCAGCAGAACAAGCAGATATCCCAGGAGACAGGGTGGCTAAATGCACAACTGAACAACAGTACAAGAAGGCAGCACACAGGAATGGGCAGCAGGGAGAGGCTGCAAAGGGGGAATTCAGAAATATTGTCCAGGGAAGTGGGGAAGAGGAATCTGGTCAGAGCAGATGCAGATAGGTGTGAGGAACTCAATCCCTTGGCTTCAGGCTCTGCCAAGAATGTTTCCCACACCATTGTGCCTATACTAAGGACTCCCCAGGACAAAAACAATCTGGAATGAAGGAGGGTAGAGTCAGCAATTATTTGCAAGACCACAAATCTATGGGCTTGGATGGGCTGCAGACAAGGATGCTGAGAGAACTGGCCTCTATCTAGCAAGGCCTCTCTCTATCGTCCTGGAAAGCTGTGGAGGCTCAGGAAGGTCCCAATGCCTGCAGGAAGGCCAATGTTGCATCCATCTTCAAAAAAGGCCAAACGAACAGTGCGGGGAACTACAGGCTCTCCAGCTGCACTTTGATCAGGAGAATGTCATGGATCAATCCATCTCGGGTCCCATTTTGGGTAAATGAAGGAGAAGGTGGTGACAGGGAACAGTCAGCATAGATTTACTGAGGGTAAATCATGCCTCAGCAACCTGATGTCCTTCTGTGTTAAAAAAAAATCTATAGTCGTGGATGAATGAAGAGTGAACGTCTGTTACCTTGACTTTAGGAAGGCTTTTTGACACTTCCTCCCACAGCATACTCGCACACCAAGTAGGACTTTATGATCTCAGTGGGTAGACAACCAATTGGCCAAATAACTGGTTGGATGATGAGGCTCAGAGGGTGGTGGTGAGTGGGTAGTGCTCTTCCTGGAGGCCAGAAGAGAAATGGAGCACCACAGGGTCTCCATTGGAGCCTGTCCTGCTTATCACCCTTACGAATGACCTGGAGGGAACAAATTTTATCCTGTTTGTAGATGACCTCAAACTGCGTGGGAGCAGTCTTATTGTTGAGGGCTGCCTTTGAGAGGGACCTAGACAGGCAGGAGGAAAGGGCTGTCAGGAATCTCATGCCATTCAGCAAGGACAAATGCCAGGTTCGGGCACCTGAGACAGACCAACACTGTGGCGGTCTGATTCACGGACTCCGATGTGCTGGATCAGAATCAACTTTATTCAAGCAAGCAAGCCCTTTATATAAGCTCTAGCCCAGATCGGTACTTTCTCAAAGGTCATGTTCCCATCATCACTCCTTCTCATCCCGTGCGGCTACTACCTTATCTACATACTGCTATTTATTCCTCCCAAGGCTTTCAGCTCCTTAACTCTATCTTGTCCAATCCCTCGCTGTCTGCCCCTACATCTCCCCCTTTTTTATTTTCTAAACTAAATATTGCCAGTGCAGTGTGTATTTGTACAACAAGTACTTGATGCAAAGTCCTTCGAGTCTTTCTCTGCATAAGGCTTATTAAGCAGGGAAGATAGATAGCAAGGGCTAGAAATCTTAGCAAGATTACCAGTCCACACGCCAGTACCTTCTTAACCCACGACCCCAAACCTAACGTCCAGTCCTGTCCCTCAAAAGGGTTCCACTCTGATTCTATCTACAACTTATTAGTAAGGTCGCGTAGTCGCGGTAAGCTTTTATGAATCGATATTGACCCTGCACGAGGCAGGCAGGTATTGCCAGAAAATGTCCCGAAATGGGCTCATCTTAACTGGCTCTCAGTCCTCATTTGGTGTTTCGAGGGATGCGTCAACAGGTCGAATCAGCCGTGCAGGCATCCAACGAGGCCCGTTACCTGTAGAGAGACAAGCATAACCTTTCCCCCACGTTATTAAGTCTACTGGTTCACTCCATTGACCTGTTTCCAGGTTCTTGTAGTGAACCTGAGGCTGTCCTCGCCATGTCGGGTGTGAGAAATGCTTATTAACTGCACTTTGGTCTGTATGACGGTTTAAGAGGTTGAGAACATATAAGGCTTTCCAGAGCTGCTCTTGTGGGGAGGCACTGGGGCTATTCCCCCTTTTTAGAGTACGATGGGTACGTTCCACTATTGCCTGGCCAGTTGGGGAATAGGGAATTCCGGTCACGTGAGTGTCCCCCAGGTCTGAGGAAATGCCCGCGTTCGTTGTATGCGGGACCATTGTCAGTTTTAATTTGAGTGGGAACCCCCATTGTGGTGAAACAGGCAAGCCAGTGACGACATACATCACGGCTTTTTTCCCCAGCATGGGCAATAGCGACAACATAATGGGAAAAGGTATCTACAGAGACATGGACATATATCAATTTTCTGAATAAGGCATAACGGGTAACGTCTGTCTGCCAAATACTGCAGGGTTGCAGGCCTCGAGGGTTGGTCCCTAAGTATGGTGGTAACAGGGATACATTTTGGCAATCAGGGCAACTTTGAATAAAGTTTTAGGCCTAGTCCCTTGTGATATGATAATTTTTTTGTGGCGCTTTTGCATTTTAGTGGAAAAAAAAAAATCGTGGGACAGTTTAGCCTGCTGATCCAAAGTCCCTTGCTGGGTTCTGCTGAGTTTTCCTCCTTTGTCAGGAATGGGCAATCCTCTTGACATAGTTGGACCAACTCTTTTTTTTTTTTTTTTCCTTTAATCACACACACTCTTTCTCTCACTCTCTGGGAACCACACTCCCACCCCCCGAGTCTTTAACTGCAAGGACTGCTGTCCCTTTGCAGCGGGCGGCTTCCTCAGCCAATGGGTGCCCCGATCGGTTCCCAAGCTATACGCACTCACACACAGAGCACTGTTCACGCTCACACCAGTCACAGTGACTCTAGATTTCTGTCTTACAGTTTTGCAGTGCACCTTATGCTGATCAAGCTGCGCACCCCTTCTCCGGCCGGACCGAGCTGGGACTTAAAACCCACTCAAACCCTGGGGATGGGACTCGCACCCGTCCCCCTGGTACGCCTTACAGTGGCCAGCCCGCATACCCCCTGCCTGGTACGCCTTACGGTGATCAGCCCGCGTACCCCTTCAGTGCACTGTTCCCAGACCAGGATTTAGAATTTAGGCAGGAATTTAAGACTCACCTTTTTGGTGCCTCTCGGTGCCAAAGATCCCAGGTGAACTCACCCGATGGCGCCAGATGATCGTTTGGAGATGAGAGGCCCTGACAGTGGTTGCCTAGGGTCCCATCGGGGGTGCCAAAATTGTTATGGAAACTAGGCTTGTCGGCCACTATAACAGGGCCCTAACATGAACTGTCCTACAGTAAGAAGAACTATGCCCTAAATCTGACTAAGAATAACTATAACTAATAACTAGGACTAATGCTCCTAATGATGCCGAATAGCTCTAACCAATAACTATGACCAATGCTACTTAGGATGCCTATAAGAAATAATTGACCCAAGGGGAACTAAAAATAAGAACTCTATCCTACACTTAGCCAAATACCTACGAACTTAGACCCCCCCCCCCCCACAACTGCTCTAAGAATTCTCTAAGTAACTGCCTAAGAACCCACTAAGACTACAATAACTATACCTACACTATCTTCATACTACTTATCTTCCTAATCCTAAAATACTAATAATCCTAACTAACTTATCGCCTGAAGAGAGCCGTGGTAGGGTGGTGGGAGCCGTTCCTGGGTGCTGTCTCCATCCTGCAGCGGAGGTGGAGGGGAGTCCTGGCAGGGAGGTGGCCCCATGGTTGGCCCTGCCTCTGCTGGGCAGATGTTGGTGCCCGGCAGTCAGGGGCGGGCCAGGAGGTGCCGCGCAGCCCTGCGCTCCTCAGCCTCCAAGGCCGGCGCCTTGGGCTCGGCTCCCCCGGGCTGAGTGCCAGCCACAGCCTGGTCTTGCTGGGTGGCCGTGCCCTTGCTTGTGGGCAGCGGGGGCCTTCTGCCGGGCTAGCGCCTCCTCCTCCTCTTTGGCCCCTGGGGCAGGTCCAGGGGCTGCCTCCTCCTCCTCTTTGGCCCCTGGGGCAGGTCCATGGGCTGCCTCCTCCTCCTCTTTGGCCCCTGGGGCAGGTCCAGGGGCTGCGGGGCAGGCTGCCCCTCCACAGGGTCCACCTGCATGGGCTCCTCCTCCTCCTCCGCGCGCTCCACCTCCACGGGCTCCAGGGCGGCTGCGGCACTCGGCAGGAGGGCGGCGCGGCGGTCCCAAACGGTCGGGCCCACTTTCCTCCTGATGCGCAGCGCCACCTTCCTCCTCATCCACAGCCGCTCCGGCTGGCTCATGGCGGGCAGGAATGGAGAGCACCTTCCTGGCCCTTCTCCCACCAACGGTCTCCCAACAGCTCTGGAACAGCGGTGCTGAGGTCACTGATGATGACATAGGTGGGCCGTGGTGACGGCATGCCTGGTTCCATCCCCACCTGTGGGGGCCCTGCCGGGCTCTGCCCCACGGGGGGATCCTGGGGGCTGGAGGGGGCCCCCATGGGCAGGGCCTTGGTGAATGTGTGTGTGTGTGTGTGTGAGACAACTGGGAAACCAGGGGATCCAAGGCCAACGACAGGACCGACTGAGTGTCTAAGGGCAGTTCTTGGAGGGAGCCACAGTGCGGGTGTGTGCGCGTGTGCATGTGTGTGTGTGTGTGTGAGTGAGGGCCGTGCTGGGCACAGATGGCTCGGTTTGGGAGCAGGGCTCTGCAGGAGGCCCTGTGTGCGAGGAGACCACGAGCTGCCCTGGGCCAGGCTCAGCCCCTTCCAGCCAACTCTGCAACAGACGACAAGAGCCCATTGCGCACCAGGACTTCAGGCAGTCAGAGGAGCCCATGGTGCCTCTGCTCCAACGTCCTTAAGAACGGGCAGGAGACGCTGCAGGCAGGAGACACAGGAGGAGGCACATGGGAGGAGATACAGGAGACATGAGAGGCCCCCGTGAGGAGAACTGTGATGAACCATGTTTGGAGAAACAAAAGGCAGGAGCTACGTGGCAGGGGACATTGTCAGGCAAATGGCTGGAGTCGCACTCTTGCAAGGAGGTGCTCCATGCTGGAGCTGGTCCTCCTCTGAGGGCACCGTGGCCCGGGGAGGAGCCACGCTGCAGCAGGGACAGCCCCGAGGGACCACCGCCCGGGGAGGACCCACGTTGGAGCAGGCACATGCCTGAGGGACAGCTGCCTTGGTGGGAACCCGCGCTGGGGCAGAGGAGTGGCTGCTTCCTGTAATGTGACTAGTAGCCTGTGGAAAGCAAGAAACAGAAGAGAACCCTGTTCTTTAAACAAACCGTTTCGAGAGTGCTACATGTATGAAAAATAACAGGGTTGTCCAAGGGGAACATTCACTCTTTTACTCCACTCTGGTCCCTGATTCTCTTCACACACTTTCTGGCCATCTTGTGCACGCTGAAAGCCTCCAGGTTCACAAGCCTTACTCAGGTCCAGGGCAACAACCTCCACTGCTCTCCCCTCAGGCACCAAGCTAGTCATCTCCACGGAGAAGCCTATCAGGCCACCTTTAAGCACAAATACTTAGAGAAGCCGACCCTCCAAGGGATCTTTTCCCATGGCAATGCGCTCCCTCGCCTGCCTTGCAAACTGCTCTTTCCTTGGAGGAGTCTGAAAGTGCCAAAACGTCCTTTCCTTTGGACTCAGGAAAACTGGATGGCCGCTGCAGACACCTTTACCCCTGGCGCAAGTAGGGATGCCTGGCATCCTTGCTCGTAGAGTCACTGAGACACAGGTCCCAAGGGCTTTCACTTGTCAGAAAGGGAATCGCCCTTTGCTGCACCTCCTCCTTCAAGGGGGGCCTCCTCCACCCGCAATAACTGCCATGCATCTGGAGGCAGCAACAGGCAGAAAGGGGTGGGCAAAGAGCCTCCTGCCAGGGGAGACTCTGGGCCAGGGAAAAGGGGGGCCGTGTGCTCCATGGGGGAGCGAGGTGATTCCCACGGACACAACAGCTGTGTGACCTGGGAATAGTGATGGACACCTGGCCCAGGGAGGTGCGTCTCCTTGGGAGGGGCAAGCGCGTGCCAGGGTTTGGGGAGACTCTGCCATCGGTTGCGTTTTTCTCCTGACGAGGAATTAGAGCCTCCTCTTGTGCCTCTGTCTCTCTGCCCCTCGCTTTGTGGATTTCAACGCCTGCAGTCGCATCTACCTCCCTCTCCTGCAGGACCACCTGCTGCTGCGCAGGCAGGCGCACAGCTCGGCAGCAGGGCACAGAGACCAAACCCCTCTGGTGCTCACACCAGCTCACCTGGCGTGTGCAGTCACGGGCAGCTTCCAGCAGCTGCCTTCTGGAGCTCCCCATCAGCGATGCAGGGGACTCCCTGCTTTGACTGCCCACTTCCACTTGGCTTTGGAAGTCTCACAAAAAGCATCCAGGCCGCGCAGCTCTCCCTCCCCAGGCCCTCGGGGATCCTCTCCGGCAGAGACACGGGAAGGTCTCTCCGGGGCAGCTGCTGCCCCCGCGGCAGCACCTCAGCAGCCCCCCCCACGCCTCGCCCAGGCCCCAGGCCGCGCACGCGCAGCTGCTGCTGCCTCCCCAGTGCCTGCGGCCTCCGCGCATGCGCGCAGCCCCGCCCCTCGCCCGCCCTGCCCGGGGCGCTCTGCCGCGGGGCCCCGCACTGCGCACGCGCACGCGCACTGCCTCGCCCCGCCCCTGCCCTGCTCGCCCCGCCCCTCCCCTCCCGTGCCCTCCCCTCCCACCTGTCCAGCCCCGGCAGGCCACGCGCCGCCGCAGCCAATGGGGAGCGCGCAGCAGGGAGGGGCGGGGGGCGGAGCGTCAAGGCGGGAGGCCTCACTCGCATTGGGGGCGGGCAGGTGGGGGGTGTGGGGCAGTGGGTGCTGGTGTGGGGCGGCAGCTGTGGCTGGGTTGAGCTGGGCCAAAGCCTTTCTGAGCGCGGAGGGGATTCGTCAGAGCTGGGGGCGACGGCGCGGAACCGGCCCGTTTCTGCCTTGCTCCGCTTCTGCCGTCGCTGTCTCGGCAGCCTGTGCGTTTCCGGAAGGCAGGTAAGGCCTGGAGCTCCGCGAGCCCGCGAGGTGCCCGTGGGCAGAGGCCTGTGCTCTTGCCAGGCTGGGGACGGAGGGGCAGTTTTTGCCAGGAGAGGGTCTGGCTTTGCGAGGAGGCTGTGAAAGGACAGGAGTGCTGTTGGCAGAAGGCTGAGGTGTCCTGGTGCTGCTGCTGGGCTCTGGAGAGGCTCTTGGAAACGCCCGTGTGAGAGCTGGGTCGTTTGCTTTGCCAGAGCCTGTGATTCCTGCTGCTGAGCTTGGCTTTGTGTTGGGAAGCGCGGTCACGGCCCCTGGTTTCTCGCCCCTGGTTCTGCTGGTGCCTGCAGAGCGGGGAAGAGGCTCTGCCGTCGGAGACGCCTTGGCCTCCTGGCTGGGAGGAAGCCCTCGTGGCAAGCCTTTCTTCTGCCCTTCTTTTGTCTCCAGAGCTCTGGTGGGGCCAGTGGAGGGCTTCTGGTTGGATGTCAGTTAACGTGTCAGCTCTGCAGCTGCCCACTGTGCAGGTTCTCTTGGGATTGGTGGAGGTGGTGGTGGTGGGTGCTGCCTGTGTCTGCTTGGTTTGGAGCGGGTGGGATGGTGGTGAGCTTGTTGACTTCAGGCAGAGCCCATGTTTTTCTTGCTGCCCAGATGCAGCTAAAGTTTGGGAGAGTGTGTGAGTGCTACTGCCAAGCACTGCTGCTGAACGAGGTGGGGCTCATGTCCTCATTGTCCCTCCGACCTTGATGAGTGCTGGCTTCTGCTTGCATGCTGCCACTGAGCAGCCTTCTTCCTGCCTGCCTTGGAAAGCAGCAGCCAGGCCCCAGCAGGAGCCTGCAGCTGGCAGTTTTGCCCCAGAGCAAGCTCTCCCTCACCGGAGAGCAGAAGCAAAGCACAGCTGGAGAAGCCGAGTGTGGGGTTTCTCCTCTGGGGCCCTCTCTAGCTGCTCCTGGCAGGGTGGAACAACCCGCCAGAGATGGTGGCATGCTGTGGAGAGTTTCTGCCAGGTGTGGTCCCTCCTCGGAGGTTCTGAGGCTCCAGGGGTTTTTCCCTGCTTGTGCGTCAACTCTCAGCTGGTGGGAGGTGAAGGAGTGGGAGAGGGGGAGACTGGAGAGTGCAAGGCTCTCCTGCAAAGCGCCGCATCTTGCCCCTTTGGAGATCACCCTTAGTGTGCCCTGACAAGTCTAGTCTTCGTTATTGTGTGTGTGAAAGCCCTGCTTTTGTTCCTTTGTTGCTCTCCTGTTTTCAGCCTGTCCAGCTAGCAGGCGTGGGTAACATGTCCGTTCCGGAAAACTACTTGCGTGATGTGGAGAAGAAGAGTTTGCATGTTTGGAGACGAGTGTTTCGGGTGGACAAGGTGTTTCTGCTGGAGAAGAATCTCAGCTCTGAGAAGAGCCCGTGGCCTGGTAAGAAGCGAGATTCAAAGCTGGGCTTGCCCCTGTGTCGTAGCGAGGATCTGCTTCACGATTAGTGAAATACAGCTGCATCTTTGGCAGAACTGCCTCCCACTGCAGAGGCAGGAGCCCAGCACGGGCGCACAGGACGCAGAACAACGTCCCGCTGTGCTCATGCCAACTCCTCCTGCTATCTCCTTGTAGTCTGCTCCCACCGTGTCCAGGCAGCTCCCCCAGGACCAAGGAGGCCGGCAAGCAGCACCCACCTCCTCCAGCCAGGTGCACGGCTGCTCTCACTGTTCCTGAAGGCTGTTGGAGACTATTGCAGGTACATGCCCTGGGTTGCTGTAATGACTGTGCTGTTGCAAACGGTGCCAAAGCCCCATTGTGCACATACCGACTCTGCCAAGAGCCCTTAAGCACTCTTCCGTTGACCATTGCTCTTCCTTCCTTCAGATCTCCTTGTGGGCCAAAGGCCTGCTCTACCTTTCCAGTGTGTCCTTGCCTCCTGTACTTGCAGGAAGCAGCCACGGACACTTCCCCAGGGCACTGTTGGCTCTAGCAGCAGGACCTGCTGCATTCTGAGGCTGTGGCAATGCCCAGGTCTTTTCTAGACCCTTGGTAGTTGAGATCATTGGTCCTCCCAGACCGCTCAATGGTGTGTGCAGTGAAGGGAGGAGCCGGGCGTAACTTCAGGCCTGCTCACCTTTCCGGAGCCAAACTCTGGCGACAGGCCGGCTGAGGAGAGAGCCCAGGAGTGAGGGTACGACCTGCAGAAAGCCATGCCCTGGCAGCAGCGGAGACTAATCCTGTGTGCTGTGGCGTTTCTGTGGCCCTGCAGGAAAGCGGCGAGCTGTGCGCGCAGTGGGACCGAAGGCAGAGCCTGGGCTCCTTGTACAGAGAGTGGCAGGTCAGCCCCTGGGTGTGCAGCTGGTGTTGGCAGCAGGGCTTTGGTTTCATGAGCGTGGGCCCCTCTTTGTGCATGAAGGCTGGCGTGGAGAGATGGTCCCCACGTGCCCCCGGGGGCAAAAGCAAGAAAAGCCCAAGCCCCGTGAGTAGGAAGAGGTGCACAGATGAGGGCAGGGCCTGCTTGCCCCGGTGGCCTGGCGGTCCAGCAGCTGGACGTCCCGAAGGCGAGCCAGCAGCGAGGCACCAAGGCTGGGGGGTGTCAGGCTTCATCAGGAGGAGAGTGTGCCCGTGTGCTGCCGTGAGGCTCAAGCCGGTGGCCAAGGTGGTGAGGAGAGCCCAAAAGTCGGCGCCCCTGAGGGGAGAGGAGGATGCATGGAAGAGTGAGGAAGGGATGGTGTGGGAGGGCAAGGCAAAGGTGCAGGGTGATGTGGAGCAAAGAAAGCCTGGAGGGGCCCAGCGCAGTGCGTGCACGCCAACAGGGAAGTGCTTAGAGAGCAACAGTCTGGAGAAATCAATCTCTGGCACCTTTTGTGGGAAATCTGCAGAGCCGGGCACCTGTCTCAGGGGTCCGTCCGCTAATGCCTGCAGCCTGGGGACCAGACAGGAGCACTTTGCAGTCTGTGTGCAGCTGCGGGCCTGCAGCGTGGCATGCCTGGAGCGCTGCGGTGGATGGCTGCAGCCTCTTTGGGAAGGCCCGTCTGGGAAGGGGCGGAGGGGCAGTTGGCCTTTCTGTGAGCAAGCAGCGGGAATGCAGGAAGCTCTGCCAGGGCTGGACGGTGAGGCATATGGGTGAGGCTTCGTGGCCCGAGCAAGAGGAGTGGTCTTGCAGTGGCTGGCTGTGTGCTCTAGAGGGCCTGAAGAAGGACAGCATCTGCACGGTGTAGGAGGCAGAGAGGTGGGGAGAGGAAAATCCCTGCTGCGGCACAGATGGCAGCTCGGAGCTGGGCTCAGAAGCTGGCACCAGAGGCTTGGAGGCAAAGCCGTGGTGCTGGAGGTGCCCCCGGTGAGCAGCAAGGCCTTGTGATGTCGGTGCTAGCACGGTCACCAGCGAGGCCTTGTGATGCGGGTGCCCTGGTCACAGCAGGAGGTGGTCACGGGGGTCCCCATGGCAACGTGCAGGGCTTTGTGATGGGGGTGGCATCGTGCCCCCAAGGCCATTGTGATGGGGCGGTGCCCGTGGTGACCGAGTCCATGCTGGGAGCAGAGCCCCTGGGTGTGCCCTCTGAGGAGAGCAGCTCGCTGAGGAGGGAGCAGCTCTCTTGAGGGCCAGAGTGGCAGGTGCGCAGGAGAAGCTCCTGCAGATGGACAAGGGGCGGCAGGCGAATGCCGGCTCCCAGCCCGTGGATGGGCTTTCTGTGAGGCCGAAGCGCAGAAGCAAGGTGAGCGGTGGGGCTGGAGGGAGAGGCAGGCAGCAGGGCTGGGAGCCGCACGGAAAGCATGAGGACGGTGGGGAAGAGGAGGTGGGGCAAGCGAGCCAGGCCTGATCTTCTCTGGCCAGGGGGTATTTCTTGCTGGTGCTGGGGATTTTCTGGTGCACAAAGCACACCGATCGGGGTGCTCCAAGGCCCAAATGGAGCCTGTGAGCTGTGCTGAGGGTCAGAGAGCACCTCTGGGCTTAGCGCAGCTGGGCCGTGCTCGGCCTTGAGCTTCCCTTCGATGTGGGGCTGGGCTTTCCTGTGCCTGAGGGGCCACTTGTACCAACGCAACCGCCTCCATCATGTGCTTCCTTCTCCCTGCAGGGGGGCCAGTGGGAGCTGCATGCAGTGACGCAACGCATCCCAACCCCGACTTCGTCGCACCGAAGGGACAGGCGGCCGTTGCTGCCTGGCCCACAGAGTTTGCAAGGCCTCGAACACCTCATTGCAGAGGTACCGAGCTGAGCAGCGATGGTGGCAAAGCCTCTGCCTGCCTGGCTGCAGCTGCGGAGAAGCAGGCGGGAAGCAGTGGGAGAGACCAGGAGGTCTCAGGCTCCTCAGGGGAACTGCCTTTGCCCCTGTCCTGCGCAGTGCTGATGAGCCCTGTCCCCATGCAGCCTTTGGGAGCAGGGTGGGAGCCGCCTGCGTGGCAGAGCGCTGCCGCTGTTGAGGGCATCAGAGGTGCTGGAAATTGTGGGAAGGATGGAGAGCGGGGGCGGGGGCTGGGGGGGAGGAAGGGGCTGCAATCACTTTCCTATCTCCTGGGCTTGGATTGCAGACGGTGAAGGACACTGCCAGAGATGTTCTCATCGCAGCGTTCAAGAGAGAAACGGAAACACTCCATCTGCCCAGCTTAGCACCTCGTGCACCCAAGGCAGCTAGGCAGCTCCTTGGAGGCCTGGAGGCCTCTGCAGCTAAAACGGCAGGATCTGCCCGTGGAACCAAGCTGCCTGCTCTGGAGACATCCTGCAGATCTTCTGCAAGAGGCAGGGCCAAAGCCAGGGAGCAGCTGCCGCCTCTTAGTGCTGCTGTGATGTGTCTGGAGTGCAGGAAGAGCCTGGCAGAGGAAGGTCTACAGGCAGTGCATCTTCCTTTGCCTGCCCTTCAACAAGGCAAGCGGGAAGCTGGGGCTCTGCCCCGGGCACTTCAAGCTCCTGTCCGCTGCTTGCCTGAGGCCAGGGCTGGGTCTTCCGCGCTGGGAAAAACAAGGCTGCTGCGAGCTGATGGTGCCAGGACAAGTCTTCCTGTGCAAAGCCGGCAGCTGCCAGGAGGCACCTCCTTTGTTGCGGGAGCACAGAGCATTCCTCAAAGGCAGATGCGAGGCATGCCAGCATGCAAGGAGCAGGATGAGCCGTGGCCAGGCTGCCTGACAGAGCCAAGGCTGCCACCGTTGCTGCTGAGGGTGGCTTTTCCGAGAACTGTCGAAGGACTGTGCCAGGAGCTAGGTAGCCAGGTGCTGGCAGCTCCCAGAGATGCCTGTGCGCAGGAGACCAAGGCACAATGGTTGGAGACGATGGCGCACAGGCAGGACTTGGTGCGGAGCAAGGCCTCAGCGTCCCAAGGTGTTGAGCTGCAGCCTGCAGAAGGGCAAGTTTCCCCCGCTGAGAATCCCCAAGGAGAATCAGCCTCTTCTGGCGTGGGGGAGGTCCCGCAGTGGGAGACAATGGCCAAAGGTGTTTCACAGCAGGTTGGGCTCAGCAGCCCCCGCTTCACAGAGGTGCCACCCAGCTCTGCCAAAGCCGTTGCTGGCAGCTGCCCCAGTGAAACGGTCACAGCAGAGTCCTCCTGGCCTTCCTGGCCTGAGCCTGCTGGCCTTATTCAGAGCATCCTTGCAGATGCGTGCATGGAATTGAGGGCTGAGAGCCAGAGACTTGCTGCACACAGCCCTGTAGCACCTGCCGCAGCTCTGGAATCCACAGGCCTTGAGCTCGTGTCTGCAGCCTGGAGCTGTGCTGATGACATGAGTCTTGGACGTGACCGGCAGCTGGTGCAGCCTGATGTGGACAAAGGCACAAAGGAGCTCAGTGCAGCCGTGCCACAGAAGATATTGGCACATGCCCTTGGTCTAGCAGCAGTGGCAAAGAGAGCCCAAGAGGAGAGCAGCGAGCATGGCAAAAGCACAGCTGCCACAGCTCTGCAAGGGCCTGATGCCCACACTCGTGATGGCAAAAGGAAGGTCATGGGGGCCGGTGCACCAGCTTCCCCGGGCAGTGGCCATGGACTGGTCACACTAGGATGGCAACTTGCAGTGCAGAGGCCGAAACAGCAGCCTCTGGGCATCATCTGTCGCCTTCGAGGCACGCCGCTGCACATACACCCCGACAACCCCGCGCAGTATCTCGCCGTGCTCTCAATCAAAACAGAGACGCTGGAGGAGCTCGACAGGAGCTGCGTGGCGCGCACCGGGCAGAGCTTGGCTCAGCTGCGAGAAGCCTTTCTGGAGAGGAAGGAGCCGAGGCCGAAGGAGAGTGAGGGCAAGGAGCGGAAGGGCAAGGGGAAACGTTTCTCCCTGACAGCATCGGGATGCCTCAATGTTCGCCCCAAGGAGGTGAGTGCAAAGGGTGGGCCGGGGCAGATGGTGACCCTCCGTGTGCTGGGGCCAGCCGCTGCGCCCTGCTGCAACAGCGTGATGGTGGCAGTGCTGGCAGGGCTACGGGGGGCATTGCTGGTGGGAAAAGCAGCTGCCTTCACAAATCTCCCTCTCTGGCTTCAGCTCTGTGCCAGAAACTCCTTCTATAACCTGTGGCAACCGGAGGTGACGCGAGTGGAGCTCCTCAAGGACGCCAGGTCCAAGTGGGAGGTGCAGGAGCGGCTGTACGCCCATGCGCCCAGGAGGGAGCTGGGAGCTGGGAAGAGAGTCCAGGGAGCGCCGGAGGATGCTGGCGTGGAGTGGAGTGATGAGGAAGAGGACGTTGATGAAGAGCCTTTGCAATGGGAGGAGCTGGAGAAAAACACGGCCTTGGTCATGAGCTGGGTCAGACCGAGCCTCAGGAGCCTCTTGGCAGACCCACAGCCGTGTCCTGAGGAGGTGCCCTGCTCCCCCGTTGTGAAGGGCAGAGATGCTGCCAGGGAGGCAGCTGGTGACCTGCAGAGCACGCCTCTGGCCCCAGCAGTGCCCCGAGGAGCCGAGGCAGCGGCATCTCCTTTGGCAGGAGGCTGCCAGGATGCGGGGGACAGTGTGCCTCTGTCCCCATCAGCCAGCACAGGGACAAAGGCGGAGGCCTCCCCCGCAGCCAGAGGCCCTGAGGATGCAGGGGAAAATGCTCCTCTGCCTCCATCGCTTCCCGCAGAGGCTGCGCCAGAGGCCTCCCACTTGTGCGGAGGCCCTTGTGGGGAGAGCAACAGCCTGCCTCTCCAACCACCGTTCCCCGAAGAAAGCGCAGCAGAAGGCTCTGCCCTGGCCGCAGGCCTTCCTCACCAGGTGAGCAAGGAGCATGGCGTCGGCACCCACCACCCAAGGGAGGTGCGGTGTGAGCAGTGTCTGGGGTGTGCAGGGTGGGTGAGAAGAGCTGCCCCATCGCATGGGTCCCCCGCGGCCGTGGTGAGAAGCTGTCCCCCCAGCCCTTTGCGCTCTGCACTCTCTGCCCTGGGGAAGATGCCTGGTGCTCTGCGTTTCCAAGTGCCAGAGGCCCAGGGCTGACGTGCCCTCCCCGGCCTGCACAGCACCCAGCCCTGGGGCATGGATGCTGAGCGAGGAGGGCAGGGGCAGCCCCAGCAGCAGCCGCCTCCCACAGCCAGCGAGCCAGCCCCCTTGTGCCCCGCACCCGGCCACCTCCATCCCCCGCTGCCCGTCGTGGCCCCCGGCCCAGCCCTGCTGCTACGGCCCCAAGACAAGCCTTGTGCCACTGCCCAGCCAGCTGCATGTGCCTCCCCTTGGGGCTCGCGGCCACTCACAGCATCCCCCCACCCCAGACCCTTTCCCCCCTCACATATCCCAGGGCACCAGGATGCTGAGCATGGCCAGCTGATACCACACAGGGGTGTGTTGCTGCTCTCCCCATGCAGGTTGCCTGGGAGCCCAGAGAGGAGCACAAGTCGTCGTCTTCCCTCCGGCCCACGCCAGAGGTGGACTCAGGTAGGTACCCAAGTCGAGAGCCGTTCTGGGGACGGCACAGCCAGCGGCACTGAGGCTGGCAGCAGGAAGCACCCAGGGGCTGGCCATGCCGAGGCCAGGAGCCCTCGGGAAAGCCCTTGCTGCCAGGGACAGGCGGGTGCTTGCCCTGCGCCTGCCCAGCCCCTCGCCCACGGCTCTCCTTCCTCCACAGGCATCGCCGCCCTCCCGCATGCTGCGGCTTCCAGGCGATGGCCGTCGCGGCTCAGGGCAGCGCTTCGGGCTCTGCGCAGGGCTTTTAGCTGCCACTGTGTCTCAGGGCAGTGAGAGGAACAGCGCGAGGATGCAGCTGCCAGACAGGTCGCCCGAGATGGGGCATGGCGCAGAGCAAAGAGGCAGAGCGATGGAGGCTCTCTCCTGGCTGCTACAGCAATGCTGCCGCGTCGTGTCCCAGAGCCCATGTTCTGCTCCAAATAAACCCTCAGCAGCTGTTCCCACCGTGTTACTTGGTGTCAGGGAACTGTCAGGAGAAAGACTAGTGCAGGCGCTGCCAAGGAAGGCAGTCAGGGCTGCAGAGAAAGCCCTACAAGCAGTCACAGAGTGAAAGAGCAGCTGGGGTGAGAAGGGTCTTCCGGAGGTGTCTGCTGCAACCTCCTGCTGCAAGTGGAGGCAAGCAGAGGAGGTTTCGCAGGGCCTGTCAGGGTCGAGCTCTGACCGTCTCTGGCGATGGATTCCCGCACAGCCCTGGCACCCTGCTCCAGTGTTGCACCACCATTCGGCTTCCAAGGCCATTTGCAGTCTCTGAGGGGAATTTTCCCTGCCGCAAGCTGTGCCGTTGCCCCTCGTCCTGTCCCCAGGCCCCTCAGGACGTCTCTGGCTCCATGCTCTCTGCACGCTGCCCAGAGGCAGCAGTGAGATCCCCCTGCGCCTTCTCTTCCGCCGGCTGCACAAAGCCAGCACCCTTGGCCTCTGATCCTGTGTGCTGTGCTGCAGCTGCCAGGCAGCTTGGGGGCCTGCGCTGGGCTTGCTGCAGTGTGGCCCCGTCTGCGTGGGGCAGGGGGCTGGGGATATGGTGCAGTGGGGAGGGGCCCTGGGATATGGGTGCAATAGGGCAGGGCCTGGGGATGTGGGTGTAATGGGGCAGAGGGCTGGGGATATGGGTGCAATGGGGCAGGGGGCTGGGGACATGGGTGCAATGGGGCAGGGGGCTGCGGAGGTGGGTGCAGTTGGGCAGGGGCCTGGGGACATGGGTGCAATGGGGCAGGGGGCTGGGCATATGGGTGCAATGGGGCGGGGAGGCTTGGGATATGGGTGCAATGGGGCAGGGGCCTGGGGACATGGGTGCAATGGGGCGGGGGGCTGGGGAGGTAGGTGCAATTGAGCAGGGGCCTGGGGACATGGGTGCAATGGGGCAGGGGGCTGGGCATATGGGTGCAATGGGGCGGGGAGGCTTGGGATATGGGTGAAATGGGGCAGGGGCCTGGGGTTGTGGGCGCAATGGGGCAGGGGGCTGGGACCATGGGTGCAATGGGGTGGGGGGCCTGGGTTCATGGGTGGTGGTGGGTGCTGATGGGTGGCCACCTGGGCCCATGGGTGACAACACGGGTGCAATGGGGCTGGACACCTGGGTCCATGGGTGGCGGACGGTGCTGATGGGGTTGGACAGCTGGCTCCATGGATGGGTGTGGGTGCTGATGGGACTGGATGCCTGGCTCCAGGGGCGCAACGGGGCTGGACGCCTGGGTCCCCGGGCAGCTCCTCACCCATGGGTGCCACCTTGGGCAGGTTTCCACATCTTCCAGTAGATGTACGGGTGCAGGGAGTGGGCCGGGGGCCACCTACCAGCACTCGGCCTTCGATGGGCGCCACTCCCTGAGCTCCCGCTGCTGGCCCCGTGTCCCCATCACCATGTCCCCGTGGTCTCCTGTCCCTATCCCTGCCCCCGTCCCTGCATCCTCGGGTCCCCATCTCCACCGCTGGGTCCCCGTCCCTTGGCCGAGCCAAACTCCATCCCCGGAGCTGACCCCCGTCCCCACCGTGTCCCCCCGTCCCTGTGACAGAGCCAACTCCATCAGCATCCCCACGGCATCCCCGTCCCCACGGTGTCCCCATCCCCACAGCATCCCCATTCGCCTGCCGTCCTCGTCCTCACCACGTCCCCATCCCCGTGGTGTCCCCGTCCCCCTGCCCCTGCGACAGAGCCAACTCCATCTCCAGCCCCACGGCGTCCCCGTCCCCACAGTGTCCCTGTCCCCACGACGTCCCCCTGCCCATGACAGAGCCAACTCCATCTCCAGCCCCATGGCATCCCCATCCCCACGGTGTCCCTGTCCCCACCACGTCCCCCTGCCCCTGTGACAGAGCCAACTCCATCTCCAGCCCCATGGCATCCCCATCCCCACGGTGTCCCTGTCCCCACCACGTCCCCTGCCCCTGTGACAGAGCCAACTCCATCCCATCCCAATGGTGTCCCCGTCCACACATCGTCCCCAACCCCACATCATCCCCATCCCCACAGTGTCCCCCTGCCCCTGTGACAGAGCCAACCCCATCTCCATCCCCACATCGTCTCCATCCCCATGGCATCCCATCCCCACATCGTCCCCACTTCCACATCATCCCCATCCCCACATCATCCCCATCCCCCCAGTGTCCCCGACCCCACATCATCTCCATCCCCACATCGTCCTCGTCCTCCCACATGGCCTCCGCGCTCCCGCCCACCACGCGCTCCGCAGAGATCTGCCCAGCGCCCGGTGGCGTCACCACTGCCGCGCCGCGCCATTGGCGGGCGGCCGCCGGCGGGGCCAATGGCTGCGTGACAAGGTGGGGCGGGAGCCGCAGCTCGGCCCTGCGCAGCGCCCTCTGCGCGCGCCCTCGCTGTCGCTTCTCCCAACCTGCCGCGCCGGGATCTGCCCAGCGCCTGGTGACGCCTGGGTCGACGCGAGCCGCTATTGGCGGGTGGGACAGAGCGCAGCCAATGGCGGTGTGCCGCAGCGGAGCCAATGGTGGTGCGAGGGCGTGGCCCCTGTGGGCTTCGGCGCTGCGTGAGGGCGACGGCGATGGCAGCGAGGAGGCGGTAGCGGGGCGGGTGATGGGGCCGGGGCTGCTGCTGCTGCTGCTGCTGGGGGGCGGTGGGGCGGTGGGGAGTGGTGAGTGCGGGCGGGGACCCCAGCCCCCCTCTGCCCTCCCCCGCCGCCGGGCTCCCCGTCAGCGGCCCCACGGACCGGCCTGCAACCGCCCCCGGGAGGTGCTGCCCCCCCGACCTGCCCCCCGGGACGTGCTACCCCCCTGGACCCCCCCGGGATGTGCTGCCCCCCCAGAGCCCCCCAACCTTCCCCGCCCGGGCTGTGCTGCCCCCCCGACCTGAACCCTGGGACATGCTGCCCCCCCGACCCGCCCGTCTTGTCCCCCCGGGACATCTTGATCCCCCGGATGCCCCCCAATGTGCCCCCCCGGCCCCTCACTGCATCCCGTGTCCCCGCAGGCCCCCACTCCCTGCGCTACTTCACCACCACCGTGACGGAGCCCAGCCCGGGGCTGCCTGCCTTCATCTCTGTGGGCTACGTGGACGGAGAGCTCATCGATCGCTACGACAGCGAGATGCAGAGAGCGGTGCCAGGCGCGGCCTGGATGGAGCAGGAGGGTCAGGACCACTGGGACGAGGAGACCCGGATCAATCAGGACTGTCAGGAGACTTTCCGTGTGTACCTGGACACGCTGCAGGAGTGCTACAACCAGAGTGGGGGTGAGCATGGGCCGGGGCTCCAGGGGCCGGGCCGGGGCTCCCGGCAGCAGCCGCTCGCCATCAGCGCTGGGGGCTGCGGGGGCTGGGGTACCCCGGCCCTGCACTGGGTGCCGGGTCCGAGCCCCTCTGGTGCCCCTGAGCCCCCGTCTCCCTGCTTGTGTCTCAGGGTATCACACAGTGCAGCGCACGTACGGCTGTGACCTCCTGGAGGATGGCGGGACCCGGGGGTTTATGCAGCTTGGCTACGACGGGAAGGACTTCATCGCCTTTGACAAGGACACGCTGACATTCGTCACGGCGGATGCTGCTGCGCTAATCACGAAGAGGAAGTGGGAGGCTGAGAATGAGCCTGAGCGCTGGAAGCACTACCTGGAGAACAGCTGCATCGAGGGGCTGCGGAGATACGTGGAATACGGGAGGGCCGCACTGAAGAGGAGAGGTGAGGGCGAGGCAGGACCCCCCGGACACGGGGACGGGCCCCGGGCTCGGCGCTGGGCCCAGGCGCCCGAGGGCGCTGCTGGCGGCGCGGTGCGGCGTGTGCATCCGGGCCTGGGCGCGAGCTGCCTGACCTCCCTCCCTCGCGCCGTCTCCCCAGAGCGCCCCACGGTGAGAGTGTCGGCCAAGGAGAGCCACGGCTTTGTGACCCTGTCGTGCCGGGCTCACAGCTTCTACCCGCGGCCCATCAGGATCAGCTGGCTGAAAAAGGGCCGCGTCCAAGCCCAGGAGACCAAGCGGGACAGTGTCACGCCCAACAGTGATGGCACCTCCCCGCCTGGGCCAGCTTTGAGGCCCTCCCCACAGAGAAGCACGAGTACCAGTGCCGTGTGGAGCACGCCAGCCTGCTGGAGCCCGGCCTCTTCTCCTGGGGTGAGCGCAGACGGCCGGAGCTCGTGGAGCGCCCGCTGGGGGCAGCTCCCGGCCCCTGCTCCCGGCCCCACTCTCTTCCAGAGCCACCGAGCTCCCTGCTGCCCGTTGTCCTTGGGGCGGTCGTCGCTGTGGTTGTCGTCATCGCGGTGATCACCAGCTTTGTGGTCTGGAAGAGCAGATGGGGTAAAGCGCCAGGGCTGGGGAGGCGGGGGGAGGGAGGCCGGGAGGAGAAGGGGCCCGAGCTGGCGCCCCGGGACCGGAGCAGAGCCGGGCTGCGAGGGGCCGCGTGGCCTGATGCCTCTTTCTTCCCGCAGGGAGGAAGGAGCAGGGGTACGCGATCGCCAAAGGTGAGTGCCGGGGCCGCTCCGTCCCAGGCCGCGCCTGGCAGTGGGGCAGCATTTGCTCTCTGGTTTCTGGCGGCCGCGGGGCTGGTGCGTCCCGTCCCCCGCCTGTCCCCATCTCCTCTCTTCCATGCCCCGCAGCTTTTCCCCGGCTGCAGGGCAGGGAAAGGGTTGGCGTCCCGCCGCTGGTGGCTGAGGCGCCCGGGTGCTGCCCTCTGCTCCTGGCGCCTGTGAGGCGGCTCCAGGGCCGGGTCCCGGCCCAGTGGGCTCTGCCCTGGCCCGGCTTTGCCCGCGGCTGGTGCGGGGCCCGCAGTGCCACTGGCACGGGGCCGGGACTCACTGCCGCTCTTCTCTCACAGGCCACGACGGGGCATCCAGCAGCTCCAGAATGGGTCAGAGCTGGTGCTGGGAGCGGGGCGGGGGGGCCCAGCCCGGCAAGATACCAGGCTGGCACCCGCTGCGGGGCTGCCGGCCAGCCGGGCGCTGCGGCTGGGTCCTCGGGGGCTTCTGCCTGCTCCCCTGGCTCTGGGAGGGGGGATTTAGCCCCGCAGTGCAGCTCCCATGGGGGACGGCGATGTGGGGCTGGGACCTGCAGGACAGGGAGCGCACGGGGGTGCGGGGGTACCCCCCGCCCCCCACACCTCTGCCTTTATTGATTTTTTCCTCTCTTGTCTTTGCAGGAAGCAATGCCGCCTTTTAAGCGCTCCGTCCTGGTAAGCGAGGGGCCGCAGCCGGACCCGGCAGCACAGGCAGCGGGGCCCAGCCCGCCCGAGCGCCTGCCGTCTCCTCGCTGCAGCTCCTGGGACGCCGCCAAGTCTCCTCGGCTCCCACAGCCCGGGAGCAGCAGCACCCGACGCCCCGCTCGAGGCTAAACCCGCCCCGTTTGGGTGCTCGGGCGCTGCGGGGTGCAGGTGGGCACCCGGGGGCAGGTCGGGGGGGCTCAGGATTTTGTCTCACCGCGCCTTGGATCTGCTCCCTGGCTCCAACATGCTGCAAAAAGCTGTGAAGGTGGCAGGAAGCCCCCAGAGAAGAGGAGCACTCGGAGCCTGCTCCTGCCGTGGTCCCAGCTCTGAGCTGGGGTAAAACTCACTGGTTTTATCGGTGTGCAAGGCAGGGTTTCCATCTGCCAGTTGCCTGGGAAATAGAGAATTTGCTGGATTTTTTCAGCACTTGTCCTGGTGGCTCTCTTCGAACAAGAACGCTGTTTTTGCAGTGGCTCTCTGAACAAGAACGCTGTTTTTGCAGTGGCTCTCTGAACAAGAACCCTGTTTTTGCAGTGGCTCTCTTCGAAGAAGAACGCTGTTTCTGCGGTAGGCCTCTGAACAAGAACGCTGTTTTTTTGGTGCGTCTCATAGCACAGGAACGTTGTTTTTAGGTGTGTCTGTTACGACAACAGTGCTGTTTTCTGCCTGTACTGTTATGGAAATTAGGCTTGTCGGCCACCATAACAGGGCCCGACCCTAGGTTCCCCCAAGTAAAGTTCAGAGCCAAATCAAAGCAAATTAAATAATTAAATTTTAATGATGCGCATGCAGTAATTACAGCTCGAGCTGGGTGCCTCCGAAGAGGGACCCCAACAAATAAAAATCCTGGGCAATTATAGTTTTTTCAACTTAAATTTCCCACCCCTCACGCAGTAGTTAGACCAATAGTAATTTTTAGGTCTGGGGTCTCCTGCTCCTCATTGGATCTCATTGTTGTTCCTAGGCAGGCTCTTTTTCTTCCTTATCTTTACTGTTGTGGTTTCTGCCGACGGTTGTACCTTCGTTTCTTGCTGGGTCTTACTGTTGTCTCTCAAGGTCCAGAGGAGGAGGAGGAGGTGATTCTAAATCATAACAATGAACACTGCCCCAGCAGTGAGCTAAGGCTTTGCCCCTCAAGGTCCTAATGCCCTGAACTGGTCTTATTTCAAAGCCTTGACACCCTCCCTTTGGGAGTGTGAGACGCAGGAATGCAGACTGCTTGTAACTCCCTTATCTTCCCAGCTGGAACCAGCTCTGAGGCCCTTTTCTTACTGGACTAAGTAAAAGTTCATTATTTTCTCTAAGTGCAGCCTAAGGCTTCAGCAAATTTAGCTCCTCATGCTAAGCAAGTTTTAGAGAAGTTGTGCTAAGCGGCTACCTCTAGACAGTTTCAGTTTGCTCTTCTTTAACACAAGTGGCAGTGTCCCTCCTGAGGTGCCAAGAATCCCAGTCCCTGAGCCATGGGGCTGGATACGACCTCCTTGGATTATTCATGACATGGGCTCATGACACACACCCCAGAGTCAAATACATTTCTGTGGGAGAATGGGAGGAAGAAAGTAGAAATGAATCAAAGGAGGGGGAATACAGGCAAGGAGGCCCACCGGTAAACATCTCCAAATACAGATGGATTTTGCCCCCACTCTGGCAAGGGCGTTCTTCCACAACCAGCAGCACCTGGGGGACGGAGGGTCTTTTCCTGATAGCCCTCATGGTGTGCAGGGCATCAGGATTTGAGACAGCCCTTCCAGCCAAGGGGCAATTTCTGGGGATCCATGGGATCTCTTCTTGCTTTCTCCACAGGTCTCATTACTGATTACTTGCAGAAGAGATGGCTTTGGAGGGATCCCAGGGCAGCCTTCCAATGGCTACAAGGAAGTCATCAAGAAGATGGTGCCAGGCTCTTCACCAGGGTGCATGGGGGGAGGACAAGAGACAATGGGCATAAGTTGAGAGAAGAGACATTCGTGCAGGACATAAGGAAAAGGTTTCCACTGCAAGGATGGTCAAACATTGGAAATGGTTGCCCAGAGAGGTGGTGCGGTCTCCTCCCCTGGAGGTTTCCAAGACCAGACTGGATGAAGGCCGAAGCAACCTGGTGTGACCCCAGAGCTGACCCTGCTGTGAGCAAGGAGACTGGGCTAGAAACCTCCTGAGGTCCCTTCCACCCTGAAGGAGTCCGTGATTCATCCCACTCTCGATCTTCTCTTGTTGATGTCAGGGAAAGGAGGCAGGTTCCCTGTGACGGTGGAAGTAGGCCAGCTTTCTTGTGCTCCTCCAGGCAGAATTGTTCAGATGCAGGGCTTCTTGGCAGGAATCCCCAAGACAGCCATGACCAATGCTTTGCTTCACTTTTAATTTCCTTGTTTTTTTCTTTTCCCCCTTCTAAGTGTGTCTCTTTTACCATCCTAATCCCTTCCCCTACAGTCAGCCCACTCCTGATTACCCTTAACTCTTTGGTGCTGGGGATTTCTTGTTTTTTATTTTGGTGTGTGGGGGGTGTTTTTTTGTTTTGACACAGAGGAGCTTTTGTCCAGAAGGATCTTGAGAAACTCGGGTGATTCGGACAACAGATACCCTATGAAGATTTACAAGAGAAGTGTCGAGTCCTGTGCCTAGGCAGGAATGACCCCGTCCATGAGTAGAGGTTGAGGGACCTGGGCTTCTTTAGCCTGCTGACGTGGAGGCAAAGGGCAGTAGAGTAGGAGCCTGTGACTGTTTGAAGGGTGGTTTCAGAGATGATGGAGCTTTTCTTGGTAGTGGGAAACAGCATAAGAAGGGGAAAGAGCCACAAACAGCAGCTTGTGAGGTTTAGATGTGCCATTAAGAAAAGAAAATGTGACTCGTAGGGCAGTGCTGTGGTGCAACAGGACACCCAGAGGGAGTCTGAGTTCAGCCCCTGGCTTTGTGTTTTAAGGAAAAGCAAGTGAGGACAGGAAGACATCAGGAGAGGTCGGGAGATCCCGGGGTGAGAACAAGGTGGGGAAGCAGGCTGGGTGTCTACATTCTGCAAGGAAACAGACACAGGCATGGGAAAGCATAGGACAGCCTGAGGTGAAGATGGCCAAAGGCACTGCCAGGGTTGAAAGCTTCTAACAGAACTAGGTCTTTGTCCTCTTGGCGATAGCTGGGTGCCTCTGCCACTGAGGCCCACAAGATGTCATTCCTTAAAGCACTGTGGCCTTGCTGCCTCATTGTCCCTTGCAAGCACAGGAGGTGCCGTATCATGGTCCTGCACTCAGCATTGCGCACCCCCACCTGCACACTGCCCCCAGGAAGAGCCCTGAGCAATGCATGATGGAAAGGATCACCCTACCCAGGGGCTGGGTGTCAGTGCCTGGCTGCTCTGCTTGATAACACACATCCAGGTTGACTTGGCCTCAGAGCCACCTGCACGTTGCCTTTGCCTACCTGCAATCAGGGCCTCCAACTTTGTGCTCTAATCAGCCCCTGGGGAGACTTTGTTGTTAATGACCCTCAGTGGCACCTGTTAACGCTCCAAGAAACTTGGAATTTTCTTCTGTATTTAACTTCTTGAGAGGTTTGTTCCATCTCCTCTCAGCATCTGAGGTTTGCAGGCTGAGCACCAAATACAGCTGAGGGGTCATTAAAAAGCAAAAACACCTAAGGAACCATGCATCTTTCCATAATTTTCCTCATTTTGTCAATTCTTGTGTGGCTAATTGCGAAACTTTCAGGAGAGTATTGAAATTAGGCAGATTTCAATGAACACCTGAAAAAGACAGATGTCTGCTTCTGAAGCTTTCTTTATTCTCCAGTTTTCAGAATAAGCAATACCCACATTCTCCAATTCACACTGACCCACTGGGTCTCCAGATGAAGTCTGGACATGTAGGACAAGCAGTATTTTTGATAGGAGACATGTATGGACAACCTTCTCTCCCAGCTCCCCAGCCCTGCCATTTCTCTCATCAGCCACTGGGGACTTAGATCACTCTGGTTAAAATCTAACCTTTTTCCACTCAAGGCTGTAGCTGAATGCTACAGCTCCTGTGCACCAGTTCCCATCTGCTTTCCTTAGAAAACTAGCTGCAAGCAGACACAGAAGGATTTGTCTTAATTGCAATCAAACGAAAATAAACATTATCCAGTTTCATAAGAAATAAAATACAGTCCTCAACTTTACGTCAACTCCACGTTGCCTGTAGTGAGGTCTAGAGTCTACAAGGAAATGTTCTTGACAAATAGATAGGAAAGGCTGGATAGACACACAGTGAAGGAGTTTAAGAGACAATGAGTCTGCTGAAAGATGAGGCAAGCTTCAGACTCCCAGAAGCTCAGAGCAGCAACTGGAGAGCTGAGAGCTATCTGAATGATAAAGAGCAAGGGGAGGAGGAAAATTGGGAAACTATGGAAAGTGCATATGTGCAGATTGTCTGATGCAAAGATGCCTTTAGAAATGATCAGTTTAATCAGGATTTGTGGAAATATGTGAAAGGTTGTTATGGAAATTAGGCTTGTTGGCCACCATAACAGGGCCCGACCCTAGGTTCCCACAGAAAAGTTCAGAGCCAAATCAATGCAAATTAAATAATTAAATTTTAATGATGTGCATGCAGTAATTACAGCTCGAGCGGGGGCCTCCGAAGAGGGACCCCGAGCAAAGAAATCCCTGGGCAATTATACTCTCCAATCTGAGCTCTCCACCCCTCACGCGGTAGTTCGGACCAATAGTAATATTTAGGTCTGGGGTCTCCTGCTCCTTATTGGGTCTCATCACTGTCCCTAGGCAGGCTGTTTATCTTTACTGTTGCGGTTTCTGCTGACAGATGTGTCTTGATTCCTCGGGTCCCGCCCTTGTCTCTCAAGGCCCTGACAGAGAGTTGTTGTTCCAGCAATTAGCACTGCCCCAGCAGTGACAGTAGGTGTTATCTCTCAAGGTCCAGACAAAGGGAATATAATCCAGACCCCGAGATAGTCCAGACTCCCCCTCCAATCAACACTGTTTCAGCGGCGAGAGGAGGCCCTGCTCCCCAGGGTCCCAGCGCCCAAGCAGGCCTCACTTCAAAGCCTTGACATCCTCCCTTTTGACAGGAATGCAAACTGCTTGCAACTCCCTTATCATTCCAGTTTGAACCAGCTCTCAGGCCCTTTTTACCTAGTTCAGTAAGAAAGTTCATTATTTTATCTAAGTGCGGCCTAGGGCTTCAACAAATATAGCTACTCATGCTAAGCAAGTTTTATATAAGTTGTGCTATGCAGCTACCTCTAGACAGTTTCAGCTCAATATTCTTTAACAAGGTTACTGAGATTATACCCACGGCATAAGACAGAGCAGTGGAAACATGAGTTAGCAGGCAGATCCACATTTCTTCTCCTGAGATTCATACCCTTCCTCAAAATTTCCAGTATCTCATCATGGGAGAGTGTCCCTCATGTCTCTGAGGGTCCTGCCTGGGCCTGGCAGCTCTCACAGGGGACCTGCGGGAGACCGGAGCCCCTCGGAGTTGCAGATGGAGGCTGGGCAGAGGGCACCAGGGCACCTGCAATGGCACCATATGTCCAGGACCCTGGGACTGCATCCCACCCCAGCCCTGAAAATCACTTCTCCTTTCCAAAAAAAAAAAAAAAAAAAAACAAAGGAAAAGAAAAAGAATCTCCCCAAAAGACCAGTGTATCAAAAAAGAACCGAACAAAAAAAGGGCAATAAGAACACAAAGAAGTTTAAAAAGTTGAAAAGTGTAGCAAAACTTTTTTTTTCCATTTTTGATAATTTATTTCTTTCTTCTGGCCATATTTGAGCACTACAGTAATTACTCTATGTGAGTTTACATGTTTATATATATGTATATTTTATTCTTCATGATATACTTCCTGGCAACACTGAATGGAGAAACTTTCTTCTGAGAACTACTGCATTCAAATTGGCATTTTTCCACTCTCTTCTTCTGCCTCTCTGTCCTCTCTTCCTCTGCCTAGTCTGTCTTTACAGAGCCCTCATGGCCCCTCTGCCCTCCAGGGAAGTCTCCTGTGGGATCCTGCCAAGCAGGATTCAAGCTGAAGTCAGCTCTCCTTCAGTCCTCGGTTGTGATTCTGCTTCTTGTCTTACTTCTCCACCATCTCATGATCATTGCAGCCATGGCTGCCCTCAACCTTTACGTCTCCATCTGCTTCTGCTTTGCTTGTGACTGACAGAGTCCAGCTGTTGTTTGCTCACTGATTGCCTGTGCCAAGAAATTGTTCTCAGCACTCTCCAGGAATCTCCTCTCCACAAGTGAGCTAAGACTCAGGCTGTGCCCGAGGTGATCGGGCAGGAGCTTCAGAACCTGCAGGCCTCAACCAGCTCAGTGACACATTGGAAAATGTGCCCAGCTGAGTTGGACACCTGAACTGTCAGGTCAGAAATGACTCCCTTAGAGCAGAGGGGAGCACATGGAAAGGTGAGGAACTTAATTCTGAGGGGGCTTGCAAGTTATCTGCACAAAACAACTTCAGCTTTGCAAGCTGAGTCTCAGCTATGACCCATGAAGTATTTCCTGCTGACTTGAAGGCAAGTGCTTGAGCATCACGACTCACTGTAGCCATTGCACTTCTGGGAGAAGTGTTTTTAAAGGCCAATTGTTTTCTGAAGAAATACTTTGTCAGTGGAAGATTTCCTTATTTTGCGCATTTTAAAAGCTAATGACTGTGGCACTGCCACTTGAAAGGGTGCCTCTGAGCACTCCACTGTGGCAAGACCATTTCCTTGTTAACTGTGGGGGTGAAAAAAGTCCCACATGACCTAAACTGCTCTCTGCAGTCTCCTGCTGGATGTCAGCCCCTGAATGTCTGGTGTCAGAGCCCAGGGCAGTGCGCAGGGTGCAGGGAGCAGCAGAGAGCCCTGAACCACCAAGGCCTTCTGCAGGAAGAGCTCAAGACCCTCTCTCCCAGCTATATTTCACTGGATTGAAGGGGGATTAATCGGATCGTGAAGTAATGGCTAATTGGGGGATACTACTGCATTATTAGCAAAGAGTTTCTAGGGTCCTGCCACATGAGAAGAAAGGAGTGTCTGCACCAATTAGGTATATGGGCAGTATGCCCCTGTAGCCTTTGCTAATAGGAGAGAGAGGCAACTACTGTGCCTCTAGCCTAAAAACACTTGTGGTTGGACAGATCCCAGAAGTGTTAACTTCAAGAATCTCCAAAAACAAAGCCTTTCAGAAAGGTGACCACTCCAAATACTCTAAGCTGCATATTTCTATGTATTTCAGTCTGTGTGGAATATCTGGCTGGAGATCCTGGCAAGAGCAGAGGAAACTCAAGGCCTGAACCTCAGTGCACAGAAGGCAGCAGGCTGCCAGCACCCCTGACCCACACCACCAGGGCAGCCTGGGCCCTGCGATCCAACTCACCTCCTCACTTCACCCCACTCGCCAGCTCCCCAGCCTGGCAGCACTCCCCGCACAGCACTGCTCTCTCCAGGAACATCTTCCCGTGCCAAGCAGCAAAACACTGAGGTCACCACTCGTCCCCACCGCAGGGGACCTGGCCAGTATGACACCCCATATCCCCTGCCCCTCACCTCACAGAGGGTGGCCAGCCAACACGTGCCACTGCATCACAGACACGCAGGACATAGCACCACACATGGCAGCAGCCAGGGCACCCTCAAAGGGCCCAGAAGACACAAAGGCCAACTTTCCAGCCCTTCCATTCCCTTCTAGTCCTCCAAAGCCTTGCAACAGGCACTTCCTCTGAACAGCCACTCACAGCCTCGGTCCTCCTCAGCTTCCCCATTGAAGAAACAAAGCACAGAGATGCCGTTCAGACCTTGAAGGGAAATTTCACAACCCCTGGTGTTTTGATGTGGCAGAATTTCTACAGCACACGGACACTGGAAATCAGAGATTACCGACTTCAGTGCTCACACCAGTGCTAGATTCATTTAGCGGCCTAAAAAATTGAGCTGAACTCTTTGGACACTGGAAGCAGGTTGTAAGCCTCCAGTTAGCAAGAAGTACAAAGTTAAACTCCATATCTACGTTTACTAGAGAACATGATCCTCATTTTAAATGTAGCACTACTAACTCATGATGACGGAGTGGAATAACATTTGTGTCAGATGATAGTGTGGGACATTATCATCTACTTCTGCTTCATTTATTAGTTGCATTTCTATTCTGCTGTAGAGCTCTGCCGGCATCAATCCCTCCTCTGGGCACACACAGCAAACCCAGAAGTGACCTCACCAATGACAACCAAGCCATATGCCTTCTCCTGGCCTATCAGCTGCTCAGATGGAAGTGACCTCACAAGCGCGTACCCCCAGCATGTGCCTGCTGCTGGCCTATGGGCTTCCAAGTCAGAAGGCACCTCAAGGTAACTTCCCCAGCCATTTGCTAATGCTGGCCTATGAGGTACTCTGACAAAAGAGACCTCCCAATCAACGGCCATCTGCCTGCTGCTGGCCTATCAGGGACTCAGAAGGAGATGACCTCACAGTCAACTTCACAGCCATGTGTCTGTAGCTGGTTTATAAACCTCTGGGACAGAAATACTCTCATGACAACTTCCCCAGCCATGACACAAATGCTGTCCTATCAGCTGCTCTGGCAGAAGCGAGCTCCAAAGCCCATGTCCCAGGCATGGATCTGCTGCCACCCCATCAACTGCTCAGCCAGAAGTGATGTCACAAGCACCTTTCCAGCCACAGCTCTGCTGCTATCCAATCAGTTCATCACTCAGAAGTGATTACCTCACAATCAACATCCAAGCCTTGCTCCTGAGCTGGCCTACCAGGTACTCAGGCAGAAGTGACCTCATCATCAACAGCTGAGCCACGTGCCTCCTGCTGGCCTGGCAGCTACTGACCAAGAGGTGATTTGACACTGGTTATCTCCTGGCTCGGCTCTCACAGACAGCCGTGATCTCCCTGCTCACAGCCCGGCCACACGGCTATTGCTGCCTGCAGCTGCCCCTGCCTCCCCCAAGGCTCAGCCAGCTCCTGAGCAGCCGCCCGGACTCACCCCGGGGCCTCACAACAATCACAGTGCAGCAAAACACCCATTACACACCAGTTACTGCCCCAAGAGAACATCAGCTTCTGCCTAGGTAGCACCTACACCTGGCCCGTGAAACTTAGCAATTGCAGAAAGGCCTGCAAGTAATTCTGGGCAACATCTCCTAACAGGAGGATTGCATGGGAGCAGCGACCATGCAGCTGGAGACAGCAGGGCCTCATGGCCCAGGCAGAGGCAGAAGCCTTCCCACAACTCCCAAGTCTGGTTCCTGCCCCAGTGCTGAACACACCCAGCACATCCTCCACACCCCCAGGACAACAAGCACTCTCCTGCTTGGGGCCCTGACACTCTGAGACACGGGGAAGGACTGCGGCCAGGGCATCTCAGCGGGTGGAACCAGCAGAGCCGGGATTCAGCAGCTCTGCAGCCCCACCTGGGAGCAGGGCTAATGGCACCGGCCAGGGCAGCACTGGCCGCCCAGCAGCTGCCAAGGCCCTGCAGGAGCCCAGCAGCTCCCAGCACAGAGCTGCTCTGCAAACACCCTCCCGGCTGCTGCCAGGGCCGCAGGGCTGCGGCCCAGCAAGAGGCACGGAGCAGCCGCAGCGGCTGGGGCCCGGCGGGACCCGCGGGGACAGCCTCTCTGCGAGCCCTGGGAAACGCACTGTTCAGGACAGAAGGGAGCCTGGGGCAGGGCCCTGGCGAGGCCCCCAGCAGCCTGCTGCACTCCCATTGGCTGACGGAGCCATCAGTCTAGCCCAGCCCCCCTTCGTCCCCTTGCCGGCCAATGGGAGGGCATCACTGGGGGCGATGCCATGGCAATGCTGTGGCCCTGTGTGACCTTGTGGGCAGCCCCTGCCCTCCCTTCCCCTGCCCCTCCCTCTGCCCTCGCCGTGGGGCACCATGTTTTGGGCTCGGCAGCCCTGAGGCTCAGTAGGGCTGGGCCATGGCCAGGCAGGGGCTGCTCTATGTGGGGCTGGGCTGGGCCCCAGCACATCTCTCCGCAGGGTTGAGGACCCCCAGGGCCCCGGGGCAGCTAGCGCCAGAGCAGCTCTGGGCCTGCCAGTGCTGGGCAGCGGAGGTGTGGGGCCAGGAGGGGACGGGGGGGATGGCCCTGCTGGGCTCCCCCCAGCACTGTCCCCCATGGCTCAGAGAAACAGGCTTGGGGTCAGCAGGGACTTGTGGGGTGGCGATGGCACCCCCACCTGTTCCCAAGCTGCTCCCCCAAACAGGCTGTCTTCTGGGTGCGGAGGTCTGACCCCATTTGCAGGAGGACAGGGGCTGTAGCTATCTGAGGACAACATCTCTCAGCCCAAAACATGCTCTGCCATGTTATAAGAGTAAAAGGATCCAGGTGTAAGGAAGAAAAGTTTTCCCAAATGAGTAGACCCCTTGGGGTTATTACAAGGTGAAGGTTTCATTTCCCATTTGGGCATTTCCAGCAGGCTCTTGAGAGCCCCCCGGGAGCTGCAGGACAGCCCAGCCTCCAGGACACAGGACCCCTTTCCTGCCAGAGCCAGATCCCAAAGTGGGTCCCACTCCCAGGGAAGCCTAGCCATGAATTGCTCCCCACCCTCCACAAGGGGATGGAGCCAGCCCCACAGGAGTCTTGGGGCTCAGGCCGGCCCGAGGCTCAGGACCCAGGAGTCCTGGCTGCCACAGTGTCCTCCAAGCCAGATGGGATCCTCAGGCAGGGCCGTTGTGGCAGCTCCCACCCCATCCAGCCACCCCCAGAGCCCGGGACACACAGCCCTTTTTTTCAGTTAACACTATTTGTGCGACATCTCGGGGTGGCGCTTCTGAAGCCCTTACCCTTGGTGGAGAGCTGCAGGAGTGTTGGGAACAAGGAACTGCATTCCGGGCTGATGGTCTTGGTCCAGTATCCTCCATCTCGCTTTCCCCCTTGCCCTCAGCTCTTCTGTCCCTTCAGGGGAAAAGGGCGCTCTTCGCATCTCATTTCCCCAAATTCCTCTCCAACCTGCTCCTCTGCCTTTTTCAGAGGGGCCCCAACATAACCCCCTGCCTCCTGTCCCCATGCCTTGCCATGGAGCAGCTCCAAAGGGCAGCGGTGGGGAGCACGTGAGCAGTGCCCAGCAGCTCCTGGGCCTTGCAGCGAAGTCAGGGCACTGCCATGGCACCAAGGAGACCTCCCTGTGATGCAGCACATCGCACTGTGACCTCAGCTCGTGTCATCTGGGGGCTCAGTAGGTCACTGCCATGGAGATGGCAGAGCCAGGGAGAGAGCAAACAGATTTCTCCTCCCCTTACCTCCCTTCACCCCAGGTATTTTCCAAAAACTTGCTAATAAATTCTTCAGGACCATCTCCAGACAGTGCCAAAGGCTGTGATATACCTTAAAGGGGGCCCTGGAGAGGTCACTTCTGCACCCCTGCACTGTCAGGTCTCTGCACTGGGCAAACCTGTGCAGGAGGATGGGGGGTTGATTTGGGGTTTGGCATTTTTTAAAAACAAGATCAAAGTCTGGGTCAGACAGAGACATCTGCACTGATGGGGCCTGGCATGGGGAGAGAGCAGCCTCCTCCCTGTTGTCCCTGAAAATGAAGTCACACTTCATTGACCGTGCAGGGAATGAAAAGGGAGTGTGGCTAGATGTTTTAGGGATTCCTTTAAAACGTCACAGTAACACAGGTATGCTGAGATTTGTGCAAATTTGGCCATCCAAAAATAGACAAAGCTGGTCACCCTGCTTCCCTCTAGCAGTCGAGAGAGCCCGACACCTCAGAGTGCGACGTGCTCTGTGCAAAGAGTGAGGAGTGGCACGGACGGCCGTGGGCAGGGGATGGTTTTCTGAGCACTGGGCTCTGTGTGAGACACAAAAATACCTTGTTTAACGGTGCAGGCCTGATTATAGCAGAACTGTTTAGAAAATGACATTAAAAACGAAACAAGAAAGAAACTGAAAAAATCAGATTTAAAGCAAATAAATACATTTTTATACTTTCCAGCTTTTTCTCTTTTTTGTGCTCTTATTGTCTTTCTTGATTTGGACTGGATAATTTTAATTAGACATCTGTGTTTTCTCGTGATGACATAATGGAGATTTTGAGGAAGGGCATGAATCTCAGGAGAAGAAATGCTGATCTGCCCCTTAACTTGTGTTAGCACTGCTCTGTCTCCTATGCTGTGGCTTTAACCTCACTAATCTTTCCCCTATTTCCATGTGTCCTGATTAAACTGATCATTTCTAAAGTCAACTTTAGTGTATGCACTTTCCATAGTTTTCCAGTCTTCCTCCTCCCCTTGCTCTTTATCATTCAGATAGCTCTCAACTCTCCAGTTGCTGCTCTGAGCTTCTGGGAGTCTAATGCTTGCCTCGTCTTTCAGCAGTCTCATTGTCTCTTCAACCAAGTCCTTTACTGTGTCTCTATCCAGCCTTCCCTATCTATTTGTGAAGAACATTTCAAGGAAGGTTGTTCCTTGTAGACTGTGGACCTCACTGGAGGCAACTTGGACTTGACATACAGTTGAGGAGTATATTTTATTTATTATGACACTGGATCATGTTAATTTTTGTTTGATCGCAGTTAAAACAAACCCTTCTGTGTCTGTTTGCAGCTAGTCCTCTAAGGAAAGCAGGTGGGAATTGGTGCACATGAGCTGTAACATTCAGCTACAGCCTTGAGTGGAAAGAGGTTAGATTTTACCAAGAGTGCTCTAAGTCCCCAGTGGATGATGAAAGAACTGGCAGGGCTGGGGAGGAATCTTTTCCATGGATGTCTGACCTCAAGGATGCTGCTTTTCCTACATGCCCAGACTTCATTAGGAGACACTCTGGTGTCGCCTTCTGATGCGACACTCTCCCGTTCGCCTGAGACGGCACGGAGGCTCCCCCAGCCTCCGGGCCAATGAGCACTGACACCAATATGAGGATGCTGCAAATGGCGTTTATTGTACGCATGTATTCGCTTATGTACCTACAAGCATACTGCTATCTCTACGTCATATCCTTCCTCTTCCTTCCTCTTTCCGTGCCATCGCGAGATCTTCCGATCGCCGTTCCCTACACTCTGGATCAATGTCAGTTGGGGAATGCGGATATCACTCTAGTTTGTAACCTGAAAAATAAGGAAAACTTTAAAAGCAGAAATCCTTTTTTTTTTTTTAACCTGCTCATTTAAATCTTCCTGTTGTAAATACTCTCCTGAAATCTCTCCAATTAGCCACACAAAAATTGAAGAGCTGAAGAAAATTATGGAAAGAGGCATGGCTCCTTAGGGATTTTTTTTTTAAAGATCTTTCTGGTTTTTTTGGTACTGAGTCCATGAACCTCCAATGCTGAGAGGAGACTGAACAAACCTCTCAAGAAGTTCAAGTCAGAAGAAAATCTCAAAGTTTCTGGAAGTGTTAATGGGTCCCACTGAGGGCCATTTCCAAAAAATCCTCCCCAGGAGCTGATTAGAGCGCAAATTTGGAGGCCCTGATTGCAGGTAGGCAAAGGCAATGTGCAGGTGGCTCTGATGCCAAGTCAACCTTGATGTGTGTTACCAAGCAGAGTGACCAGGCACTGACACCCAGTCCCTGCGTAGGGTGATGCTTTCCCTCACATGTTGCTCAGGGCTGTTCCTGGGGGCAGTGTCAGGGTGGAAGGGCGCAATGCCGAGTGCAGGACAGTGATATGGCACCTCCTGGGCTCCCCGGGGGTGAGTAGGCAATGAGATCCGGGTCAATAAGGAAAGGACATCTTGTAGGCCTCTGTGGCAGAGAGAACAGCCATAGCCAAGAAGACAGAGACCTGAGTTCTGTTGGAGGCTTTTGGCATTGCCCTTGGTTGTCTTCACCACAGACTGTTCTAAGTTGTCCCAAACCTGCACCTGTTTCCCTGCAGCCTGCAGACACCCAACCTGCTTCCCCACCTTGCTCTCACTGCAGGATCTCCCCACCTTTACTGATGTCCCTTTTTGCTCACTTGCTTTTTGTTGAAACACAAACCAAGGGGCTGCTCACAGACTCCCTCTGGATGACCTGTTGCACCACAGCACAAGTGATATTTCTTTCTCCTGGAGTTCAGTCTGTTCCTTTCAAGCTGCTGTTTGTGGCTGTTTCCCCTTTTTGTGCTGTTTCCCACTACCAAGAAGAGTGCCAGTATCTCTGAAACCACCCTTCAAGCAGTCACAGGCACCTACTGTACTGGCCTCAGCTGTAACACTTCACCAGGCTAAGGAAGCCCAGGTTCCCCAGCCTCCCCATGCACTTTAGGCCCCCAGCCCCATCTTGGCAGATCTCCTCTGGACCCTCTCCAGGTGCTCCCCATTCCTCCAGCACTGGGCAGCCCACACTGGGACACACTCTTCCGCATGTGGCCACACCAGTCCTGACTCAAGGAGGAGTAATAACTTCCCTTATCTGGGTGGCCACATTCTTCCTAATACAGTCCTGTATGCAGTTGGCCTGATTTTTCATGAGCCCACACCACTGGCTCCTATGGCATCCCTTGTAACGTCCAGGCCCTTCTCCTCAAGGTCACTCCTCTGCCGATCAGATCTCAGCCTGTCCTGATGCACATGTTGTTCTGCCGTGCAGTGCTGGACTGTCCACTACTCCTTACACAACGTCAGGAGGTTTCTGTTGGCCAAAGCTCCAAATCTCTCAAGGCCCCTCTGGACTGAAGCTCCTTTGTGTCAGCCGTTGATGTGTGTGTGCAGAAGGCTCATCCTGTCTTGCAGTGCCTCTGGCAGGATAACAGCATGAGGAAGTGCAGGACACTGCAGATACAGTAAAAGAGGAACTGCTTACAACGGTAGAAATCAGCATGGCAAGCATCTCAGAAAAGCTGAATGAAGGCACAAAGAAAGCAAAACCAGGGCCAATCGGAAAGGGAGACAGGGCTTGGCTGACTGCATGCAGGGGGATGGGGGTGGTAAAAGAGAAGAACTTGGAAGGTGGAAAAGAGGGAAAAATGTAATAAAAGGTGAAGCAAAAGAAAAAAAGAGAATCAGGCTATTTCTGGGTACCTGCCAAGCAGTTCTGAATTTGAACTACTTCGATCGGAGCAGGACAAGAAACATGCAGTTGATCTGATCATACTTTTGTGAGACCTACTTGCATGATCACAAGCAGTGACTCATAATTAAACTTTGAACTGAAAACCTTCCCGGCCCAAGAGGCAACCTCACACCACTAGGAGGGCTTGGCTCTGGAGAGGCCATGTTTGGGACTAACTCACATGCAGCAAAGGAATTTAGACCTGCAAGAACTGCAGTAGCTATCACCAGAGATGATGGAATCACAGAACCATTCAGGTTGGAAGGGACCTTGGGAGGTTTCCTGTCCAGCCTCCTGCTCACATGGTGATCAACACTGAATTCACACCAAGTTTCTTGGGACTTTGTGCAACAGAGTCCTGAAAGCCTCCAAAAACAGAAAGTCCATAACCTCTCTGGACCCTTCTTCAAATGCTTCATTATCCCCGGTGAATTTTCTTCCTTCTATCCAATTTTGACTGCACTTGTGTCAGCTTATACTTGTTGCCTCTCATTGTGCTGCCAACTCTGCAAAAGCCTGGTTCTTTATTGATGATAACCTTGAGTTGGAAAGCTGCTATGAGTTCCTCCCAAAGCCTCTCCCTCTCCAGGCTGAAGAAGGCCTGTTCCCTCAGCCTCTCCTCACAGGGCAAGTGCTCCAGTGCCGAACACCTTGGAGGCCTGCCACTGAGCTCACCCCAAGTGATCAACAGTGTTCTTCTACAGAGGGCCCCCAATGGATGCAGTATCTCTAAGTGCTCTAACGAGTGTTGAGTAGAGGGCGATAATCACTTCCCTCGATCTCCTGGCTGTGCTCTCGTTCAGGCAGCCCAGGATGCTGTGGCCTCCCTTGCTGCCAAGGCATGCTGCTGGCTCATGCTTACCTTGCTGCCCACAAAGACGCCCATGTCCTTTTCTCTACAGTTGCCCAGCTGGGCACTGCTCAACCATATCACTGCAGGGTGTTGGTCTACACCAGGTGCAGGGCCTGGCACTGGTTTTGGTCTCGAATTTCACAAAGTTCCTGACAGTGCATTCCTCCTGCCAGCTGACGTCCCTCTGAATGGCAGCCCTTGGGCTTATGACTGTTTTCCTGATGAGGTACCATCTGTGAATGTGATGAGAGGTGTGTCCTCCAGGTCACTGATGAACTTGTTAGACAGGATAGGTCCCAGTATAGAGCCCTGCATCCTCCACTTGTCACTGGCTTCCTGGTAAATCACAACCCATTCATAAAAACCCTCTGAGCTTGATCATCCAACCAGCTTTTCACCCATCTGGTTGTCTACACAGCCTATCATAATGCCTTTTTTGTATACAAGAATATAGTGTGAGACAGTGTCAAACACCTTGCTAAAGTCATGACAAATGATATCCACTACTCTCCTCTCCTCCACAAGTACAGATCCTTTATCATGAAGGCAATCAGGTTGGTCTGGAATGGTTGAACCTCAGTGAATCCATGCTGACTGTTCCCAGGCACATTCTTCTTCCTTCTGTGCCCAGAAATGTGATGCGGGAGGATTCACTCCATGAAACACCCCTCACTCAAATGAGGCTGAATGGCCTGCAGCTTCTTGGTGTGTCCTTGTGGCCTTTCTGAAGACAGGCAAAAAATATTTGTTTTTCTGCTCATTGAGACCTCCCTTGATCTCCACAACCTTTCAAAGATGACAGAGACTGGCCTTGTGGCAATAGCAGACAGCCCTCTCGAAGTCCGCAGATGCAGCCCATCCGGTCCCATAGACTTGTGCGGGTGGAGTTCTTGCAAGTCATTTCTCACTGAACTCTCATCCACCGTTGGTTGATTTTTTTCCTCTGGAGTCCTGATTCTGGGCACAACAGCCCAGGAGACCTTGTTGGTGAAGACTGAAGCCAAGAAGGCACTGAGCTCCTCAGGCCTTCCTGCATCTTCTGTTACTAGATTCCCTGCCCAGTCCAGCAGTGAGCCAGCATTTTCCTTTATATTCTTCTACTGTACCTGAACCTGTAGCAGCTCTTCTTCATGCTCTTGATGTTCCCTGCAATTGTCAATCCTAGGAGAACTTTGGCTTCCCTAACACTGTCCCTGCTTCACTGGACAATATTTTTGAGTTGCTCCATTGCAGCCTCTCCCTCCTTCTGCTTCCTGCTTCCTGCATGCTGCCTTCTTGCCCTGGAGCTGAGTTTTGAGTTCCCAATGCAGCCAAGCCGATCTCCCGAGATGGTTGTTAGTTTTACTGAGTATTGGAGTGGACCATCCTTGTGCATGGCAGGTGCTGCCCTTAAAGACCTGCTGGCTTTGCAGAGCTGCCTGTCCCTTCAGAGCTGCCTCCACTGGGATCCCCCACTAGTCCCCTGAACAGGCCCAAGTCTGCTCCTCTGAAGTCCAGGGTCTGTGCTCTGCTACTGTCCTCCCTCACTCCCTTTAAAGTCAACATCCAGAATGCTACTTTTTCATGGTCACCGTAAGCAAGGCTGACACTGGCTATCCCATGCCTGATGAATTCTTCCCTGTTTGAAATTTCCAGATACAAAGAAGCATCACAAATCATGCATTTGTGCTAACAAGTTGTCTCTGATGCCCTCCAGAAGCCTCCTGGCCTGCTTGCACTCTGCTGTTTGCCCTTCCAGTGAATGTCTGGGAAGTTAAAGTCCTCCCCTTAAGAACCAGGGTCTGCGATCCACAGACTTTCTTAGCTTGCTTAACAAAGACTGCAGCCAAGCACTCACTGAAACCCTTGCCTTGATGTATGAAGAGCTCCACACATCCGAGCTGCCCCTTCACATAAAGGGCATCCCCCCTCCTCGTTGTCCCTGACAATCTCTCCTGAAGAGCTTGTACCCTCCAAGGAGAGCCCTTCAGTCATGTGAGTGATCCCACCACGTCTCAGTTATTCCAATGATGTAGCAGTCCTGTGACAGCTTCTGCTCCTGGCTGCAGGCATTTCCATATATTTGCACTACAGAGCCTCAGCTGTGGCACAGAGAACAGACTGGTCATGATGAAATCAGTTAGCAAGAGCCAATGACATCATGTGTACGATGGCTCCACTTCAGAGCAGAGACCTGCTGGCATAGATAGCAGGTGGCAATGTAATGGTGAAAGGAGGTTCCCACTAAGAGAGCAAACCCTGCAGTGCCCAAGGCCAGGGAGAAACAGAGCTGAGCTGTGCAGGAATGTCAGGGGAGGAGTTTGCTGCCTCAGCTGACTCTGCAGCACCATGGGGCCTGTGACAGAGGTGAACTGATCTCCAGGCAGCACAAAGTGCCACTGAAGAAAGTCCCTTGGCTTGAACAGCCTGTGATCCAGCCACTCTGAGGTCATCATTAGCCCATTCCCTGTTCATCCAGGTGTGAGATGAGGTTCAGGGGGAGGAAATCCAGAAGGGTTAGAGGCTGCAGAGTGGAGTGGAGAGCTTGGTATGATGTGCCTCCCATTTATGTAGCACACTTGGATGTAGATGGGACAGACTTGGCCTGAAGGCAGAGGTGGGATTCAGTTGTCCAGGCACAGGTAGGAAACTTGAGAGGCTCTGGGACAGTTGCCCCGTAGCAACTCCAAAAGGGCATGGTTTTCCTGTACATCCCATGTGGTATCTGCCAGACACATGTGGTTGCATTGGACACCTCAAGCATCTGACATGGCCCTGCAGGCCTATTTCTGTCATTGAATCAAGTGTCTGCACTGAATTCTGTTAGTTTTTTGCACTGTAGAGGTCTGCCTGTGTCTCTGCTTCATAGTGAGTGGAGCTCTGGTAGTAGCAGAAGGCATCTAGTGTCATTTCAGATGGCCAAGGAAATTCCCCACATGAGGCTCTAGAAGGATGCAGGTCTCTCAGTCACTCTATCAGACCAAGCAGACACTGGCATATGCCTTCGACCACCTCTGTCTCTTCAACTGTCACCAGGTATTTGTGTGTGGGCAACTGACTCCCACCCTCCATCTCCAGTGATTGAAATGGGAGCTTAGACAAGGAGCTTGCTTGAAGACATCTCTGTTGTGCACAGCTTGGGTAATCCCACCTCCTCTGTGCTTGTG
Organism: Dromaius novaehollandiae; assembly: GCF_036370855.1. Classification (NCBI taxonomy): domain Eukaryota; kingdom Metazoa; phylum Chordata; class Aves; order Casuariiformes; family Dromaiidae; genus Dromaius; species Dromaius novaehollandiae. The sequence goes on along the minus strand of NW_026991289.1, from coordinate 3,563,599 downwards.
GAATTCACGGGAGTTAACTGAATCCCACTCCAGCCCAGGGACTTCTAACCTGGCATAAGATGCCTCAGTTGACTCATCTGAATCAACACCTGAACCATGGAGAAGTGAACTCCCTTCTTGTCCCTGTCTTGCCTGGTTAAAATATGGGAAGAGGACTTCCAGAGTGGGACATTTATACCTCTTGCAGATAACCATCCTCTGATGAGACTAATTGTAATGCTGGAATCAGTCTTCAGTGTTTAGAGAGGGACCATCAGTGATTATTTTAGTCTACTTCAATGAACATTTCCCAGGAGGAGGGAGCCCAAGGGACAGAGGAATTTGTGTCTTCAGCTGGGCCTCTGTTCCTGAGCAGGGCCAGGCTCCTGGGATGAAGGGAGCTCATGGCAACCACCTGGCAGCACTGCTGAGAGACAGCTGTGTGCAGGAGCAGCTCCTCTGCCAAGAGCAGCAGGGCTGCAGGCACTGCCTACTGCTGCAGATGCAAGATGAGACAAGAGGGAGAGAGAAGTGGAAGGCAGCGTGGAGTGGGAGGACAGAGGAGAGCTCCTTGTGGGAGAAATCTTCACATCCCTTTACACGGTCAGTCTCTGGCTGTAGAGCAACGTTACTGTGGTTCCTGGAGGGGTCTTCTGAACCCAGCCCATTCCATGACTGACAGGCTTTTTAAGAATTGCTCTCCCTGTTCTTCTAGCGCATAGGAGGAGGAGATGCTTCAGAGCAGGGATTCTCTGCCACACCGTCACAGGGACAGGGCATGCTGTTACCTTCTTCCAGGGACCCTGCAGGGGTGTGAAACCAGGGTGTGCACACAGTCTGCCCTGTGCTGTAATTCAGAGCAGTGTCCCTATGACCCAGGGTGCTGTGAGCCCAGGCAGTGTCTCTGCCACCTGCGAGGGTCAGCACTCAGCCTGCCCGGGGAGCTCCCCACAGCACTGTAGGGAGAAGCTCTGGATGAGAGGATCGATCCCCAGCAGGGCAAGTTCATTCTCCATTTGAGAGGGTGCTGCGTGGGTCAAGGCTGCTCACAGCTCTAGCTCGTGCACAGGACATGCCCAAGGGGTCTGCTCAAGAGAAAGATCAAGGGAAGGGTTCCTTGAAAGAGAAGGAGCTTTCCTTCGGGTGTCTGTGATTTCAGTTCCCTAATTTTAGCAGGGAGAATGAAGGAAAGAGTTTTCTGTTTTGTCAAGGAACTGGGACTCCTGAACCTTCACTCTGAGAGATTAATAGGCTTGTGAGACATCTCAACAAGCCACTTCATCCCCACCTTAGCCTAGAGACAGCATCAACATCACCTTTGTGGCCTCATAGGACTTTATGTGAGCTGCTCCTTAGGATGTGCATGCACAGAGATGCCCCTGGACAGTGCCCTGATCCGGGAGGTTACTGTAGGGCAGAACTGAGCACCCAGAGGGTGGGGTGGCATCTGTGAGCACTGATTGGGAAAGGATGTTGGGACAGACAAAGAGCTGCCATCAGGGACAGCTCCAGGCAGCAGAGATGGGCAGGGAATGAGAGGGAACTGCTAACAAAATTGTCCTGGCAGGATGGATTTGGGTAAGTCATGGTCAGTCCCTCCGATGCAGACCCCTCCCTCTGAGCAAGCTGCCCCTGTCTCCTCTCTCACCCAGCAGAGCCTCTGCCCTGACAGCCATGGGGTCCAGGGCATCAGCCGCCTCCTCTGCAGGCAGATCTCTGGCGGAGGAGAGGGGCATCTTTCCTGCTACGGGCCTGTTTATTGCTGCCCAACAAAGGGGCTGAGAGTGACTGCCCTGCAATGTCACTGTCTGCAAGGTGGCATGCCCAGGTGGGTGAAGTGAAGGCTTTCCCCAGTGCCCCTCTGTCTCTCTCTCTCCTTGCCTCCTTCTGCACCAGGATCATGATGTAGCTCCTTTTTTTCCCTCCTGTCCATGCTGCTCCTGTTCTTTCAGGCTCCCTGGGGTAGAGGCGGGGTTCAGCTGCAGTTCAGATACTGACACTGCAAGTTGGGCAACAGAGGAATCTGCATGGAAATGAGGTTTCCCCAGCCCCCTTCTAACCTTTGCGGTTCCAGGAAATGCAGTCTGTGGGGTTGGGAAATGAGCTGATCCTCCATTAAGGAGAGACCATCTTCAGTCCTAACAGGCCTTTGACTGTTTCCCTGTGGTGTTCTGCCAGGCTGCAAGCTGCCCTCCAGAAAGGCACTGCTGTCTCACAGCATTGCTGTGACATCTGAGAGATCCATGAAGAAGGTGCAGAGATGCTGAAAGTATGGAGATGGTGGTGGGAGCTGTATATGGGCATCTGAAAAGAGCCCTGTGTGTCCTTGGCTAGAGGGGGATTGCGGAGACCTCCCTCAGGTGCCCAGAGAAAGAGTGAGAAGGTTGGAGATCTGCTCTTTGAAACTGGACTGCTCTGCTCTCAGCAGGGGCTGGTTTCTTTTTAGGGTAACATCATCCTTCACTCAAAGAGGTGCAAGCGCAGGAGAGCTGGGAACAAAGCCAATAGACAGACAAGATGTCCTCACTCCGCGGTAGGTGACATTGAATCTGATCTTCTCAGGGCTCACAGTAGAAATGCTGAGAATTTCTGCCTTTAAGGAACACTCCCCAGGGGTGACAAGGACATCTCGAAGAAAATAAACGCTATTTAAAAAATCCTTAAAACTCTGTTCCTCAAACCTCATTCTTTAGAATTGGGAGTGAAGATGCTGAAAAGCCTTTCCACGTGATGGGTGGATTTCATTTGACAGAAATTGTGAATGTCAGAGCTAGTCACCCCCATTCCCCCGTTCCCACTACTGTACAGCAGGACTGACTCCTCTGGAGCCCAAGGGCAGAGGTCCCTGCTCCTTACAGCACACCCAGCCACGCAAACTGGAGCTCAAGCAAGGCAGCTGCACACAGATCCTCTCAGTAAAGGGAGGCAATGTGGGGGAGCTGTATGAGAACTGCAACAATTTGGGGCCTTTTTTGCTTGAAAAGTCTCTCCTGACTTGTCAATGTCTTTTCTTCTTTGGACAGTTCCCCATGCCTGGAGATAGCAAAATGTCCAACAGCAGCTCCCTCACCAAGTTCCTCCTCCTGGCATTCACAGACACGTGGAACCTACAGCTCTTGCACTTCTCCCTCTTCCTGGGCATCTACCTGGCTGCCCTCCTGGGCAACGGCCTCATCATCATAGCCGTAGCCTGCAACCACCGCCTCCACACCCCCATGTACTTCTTCCTCCTCAACCTCTCCCTCCTCGACCTCAGTTTCATCTCCACCACTGTCCCCAAATCTGTGGTCAATTCCCTGTGGGACACCAGGGCCATTTCCTACTCGGGATGTGCTGCCCAGGTCTTCCTGGTTGTGTTCTTGTTTGGAGGAGAGTTTTCTCTTCTCACGGTCATGGCCTATGACCGCTATGTTGCCATCTGCAGACCCCTGCACTACGGGACCCTCATGGGCAGCAGAGCCTGTGTCAGAATGGCAGCAGCTGCCTGGGGCAGTAGTTTTCTCCATGCTCTCCTGCACACTGGGAACACATTTTCAATACCACTCTGCCAAGGCAACACAGTGGACCAGTTCTTCTGTGAAATCCCCCAGATCCTCAAGCTCTCCTGCTCACACTCCTACCTCAGGGAAGCTGGGGCTCTTGTGGTTAGTGCCAGTTTAGCCTTTGGGTGTTTCATTTTCATTGTGCTGTCCTACGTGCAGATCTTCACTGCTGTGCTGAGGATCCCCTCTGAGCAGGGCCGGCACAAAGCCTTTTCCATGTGCCTCCCGCACCTGGCCGTGGTCTCCCTGTTCATCAGCACTGGCATGTTTGCCTACCTGAAACCCCCCTCCGTCTCCTCCCCAGCTCTGGATCTGGTTCTGGCCATTCTGTACGCGGTGGTGCCTCCAGCAGCGAACCCCTTCATCTACAGCATGAGGAACAAGGAGCTCAAGGATGCCCTGAGGAAAGTGATTTCATGGACATTTTTCAGCAGTGGTAACATTGCCATTGCTCTCCACAAATGACTCCCACTGTAACCCTTACCACGACAGAGCATTGTTTGTTCACTTTAGTTTTATTAGTAGTATTGTTAGTAGTAGTAGTAGTATTTGTAATCATGTTGCTGCGGAAATGCTTGGATGCATTCCACCTTTACTGAGACTGCTCTGTCTCACCTGGTGCCCATATAAAATTGTGTCTAACACTGGTCAGAGCTGACTCCCTCACAGTATCCCTGTAATAAAGTAGGTTCTTCCTGGTGCAGTGCCTGAAGGCTGGGTTTCCTCCAAAGCTGGTGTCAAGAATAGGCCCAGGGAAATCATGCCAAAACGGGCTGTAGCTGGTTGGGTTCTCCATGGGTTCAAGAGCAAAAAGCTCATAATCATGTAATCATCTCTTAGAGACCAAGGGCTGGATTTAGGACTCCCCAATCAGTGTCCAATGACAGTGGAGGGGATGAATGGTCACAGATTTATATACCCAGAGCTGTCCCACACGTTAAAGCACAGTGTCAGATGCCCATCCTTCTGGAGGGGAAGCTGGAGGTGCCAGGAGAGCCCAGGGGATCTCCTGAGACAGTGTGTGCCTGGGGTGGGCAGTAAGTGGAGCCTCATAGAGGGAGAGATTGTCCAAGGTGGAGTCACCTAAAGGTAAAGTGCTAAACCCAGGTATTTGGGGGCAATGGAGGACTCTGCAATCCCAGGAGAGGCAGTGGGGACCCAGCTGGCACGGGAGAGAGAGACTGGAGAGTGATTCATGTCATCACCAATGAAATAGCATGTGCAGGATCTAGAGGCACCCCTGGACACAACTAGCACCCTTGGAAATGCTCCATAGTCTTTCCAAGCACCTGCCACATCTGCAGTCCCCTGGAGGGATTAGAGGCCATGATCCTCATTTGGTTGGGTGTGCTTCCCACCCTGACCAGCACGGCCAGTGCAGAGTCACCCTGTGGCCCCGTGGCCTCACAGCCCCCTCGCTCTGCAGAGCAGCACCACCAGCTCAGGGCTGTGCAGGAGAACAGGGGAGAGGGTGTGGGAATGGCCAGCAAGGTCAGAGGAGTGACTGGGAGAGATGAGAAGGAAGTGGAACTGGGCTTGAAAGTGTCTTGGAGAGAAAAATGCATCTGCCATTGCCACTGCCCTGGGGTCACTCTGAGCACTGTCCATGAGCACAGACAGGTGCCAGCAGTATTAGCAGTAGTGATCCCTGTCCAGCTGGGTCTGCTTCCCACCCCGATCAGCATGGCCCGTGGCCCCACAGCAGGGCTGCTCTGTACGGGAAGCAGAGCCAGGAGCTGAGGGTGCCGGCAAGGCAGGCGGGGCAGGAACCCACTGATGAGAGGTGCCGTCCTGCAGTGGCTGCATAAGAGGAGCAGAGCGGGTCTGGGGATAGAAACGGGGGTCAGGCACAGTCCAGTGATGGCCAGAAAATACTGGAGGGCTCCAACCAGCCCTGCTTTGTGTGGGAGGTTGGACTGCAGATCTCCAGAGGACCCTTCCCACCAAAATTCCTCTGTGATTCCATGAATTCTCAACCTCTACTCTGGCACAGCTGGCACGGGCCCGAGAGCACCTGGGGCAGGGCAGAACGAGCCCACCTGGGAGAGCATCTGGAGCAAGATCTAAAGGTCCCTGGCTCAGCCCTGGCCTTTGGAAAACTCCCTCACACACCCCGAGAGGCTCCATTTGCCTCTTCCACCCTCCCTGTGCTCCCCTCCAGTCAGCCAAAGTGAAGTCCAGCATCGCCTGGGGACTCTCTTCCCCATGAGGAGGAGAGGGAGGGCCTTCCCCAGCCCCATGCTGACTTTTCCACCCCTGACCTTCACAGTTGCCTGGGCCTGGGTCTGCCCACTTGCCTTCACCACGGTCATGGCTGCACTGAAGCGCATGAAAATCCCGGTGCTCCCACCCTCAAGTGGGCATCCACCCCAAACTGCAGCCTGGCTGGCCACCAAGGCATCATCCATCCAGTGCCCCGGCCGTGCAGCTGAGGGCAGGGGTCTTTGCCCCAATTTCCCTGCTCCTGCCCTGCTCCCAGCACTGCTGCTGCTGTGCTCATGTCAAACCCTCCTGCCACCAGACTGCCCTGGGGCCTGAGGCAGCTCCAGCTCCCTCCAGGGCTGCGCTGGAGCCTTTCAGGAGCAGGCTGAGGTGGGGCTGGCACTGCCAGGGTGGGTTGGGAGAGGGCAGCTCCCCTCTGCCAGGCTGGGGCTGGGGCTGCGGCTGGGGCTGGGGCTGGGCACAGCTTTTCCCTGGGAAGCTCCCTGAGGAGCCGCTCCAGGGGATCCTCCACCTCTGCCCTGGCAGCAGCACCAGCGCTCAGGGTGCTGGGGTGGAAGTGCACAGAGGGGGAAGGGGAATGGGCTGCCCAGGGGGAGCATTGAGACCTTGTCTGTGCAGGCAGGGATGGAGTGAGGAAAGCCAGAGCTCAGCTGGAGCTGACACCAGATGCCTTAGACAGGGAAAATGCTGGTGTGTTATTAAATGACTCCTAAATAATCCCCCACCCACTGCCCACCCCAGGCTGTGCCCCACATTGGTGTTAGCAGACAACTGTGCTCCAGGATCTGCCAGGCTCTGGTGCAGAAGAGAGGCCATGCAAAGCTGGCCTTTTCCCCTCTGTTGGGATATGGAGACCTGCAGGAGGACGGAGCTGGCCATGGACCACCCCAGAGCTGGGTGAGCAGCCAGTGCTGGAAAGGGGTCATGTGAGGGGCTGCTCGGGGACGATGGCCCTGGGGCAGCTTCCCCACTGTGTCCATGCAACACAGGGAACAACCTGGGCTCTCCTCTCCTGCACCCTCCATGTCCTGGTGCCTTTCCCAGCAGACCTGCATTTGCCTGCAAGCACATGGCTCTGTGCTCCCACACTGCCATTCACACGCAGGAGCTGCCTGCTGGCATTTGTCCTCTCCTGGGCCCATTCCAGCCCAGCCCAGCCCAGACCCTCCCCAGCTCTCCCCACCTCCCCTGCCCTCTCCCCAGCCCACCCAGCAGAGCAGACCAGGCTGGGGTGGCCCCACAGCAGTGCCCACCGCAGGGGGCTGCAGAGCTCTGGGCACTCACCCCACAGCCCCAGCCCCTCTGCAGGGCACAGCAGCTGCTGGGGGGCAGAGAGGGGTGACAGCCTCCCCATCAGCCCCACTCCTGGGGACCAGCAATGGCACAAGGAAACGGAGGCCAGGCACCCCATGTCTCCACTGCTCTCATGACCAGAGATCCTTGACCCTGGCTGCCTGCAGCCCCTCTGGGCAGCCCCTCTCCCCAGGGCAGCACCAGAGGCCTGGCCCCGGGGCTCCTCAGGCAGCTCCAGTGACAGAGCAGCCTGCCCGGAGCTCACACACACAGAAGCAGGTTTTCATTTATCCCCCCCCCCCCGGCAACAAGCACACAGTTGCTCCTTTGCTCTTCTCTGTAGACATCCCTGCTCCCCAGATAGCCTTTCTCCACATCAGTGTGTCCATGCTGGCCTGGCCAGCCATTCTTCTATCTCTCCCCTGTGCTCCCTGCACGGCCCCAGGCTGGCAGTGCTGCTCCGCAGGGCGAGCAGGCTGTGGGGTCCTGGGGTGAATCCTCACTGGCCGTGCTGGTGAGGCCAGACCCAGCTGGACCAGCATCATTGCACCTGACAAGCCCCTCCCCAGGGTCTGCGGCTGTGGAGGATGCTTGGAGCAATCACAGGCCATTTCACATTGCTCAGGAGGTGTTCAGGGGTGTCATTGGACCCAGCCCACTGCCTCTCCTGAGACTGCAGAGATTGTGGTGCACTCCTCGGTTTGGCCCTTCACCTTCAGGTGATGCTGCTTGGTTTTGGGAGTCTCCACTCACTGCCCACTGCAGACACAAACTGCCCCTGGAGATCCCCTCTGCTCTCCGGGTGGCTCCACATTGCCTTCCAGAAGGATGGGCATCTGTCACCAGCCCGGTAATATGTGAGACAGTCCCCAGCAGACACCTCTTGACCACTCACCCTCTCCAGAGGCACTGGGTACCCACTGGGCACCCTAACACATCACCCTATAAACCCATCTCCCTTAACCCATGGAAATCCCAGGCCTTTTCAGGTACAATTGCCTGAGCACATTCTTGGCTCCAGCTTGGGAAGAAGAACCCAATCTTCAGGCACAGGACTAAGGAGATCCCCTTTTATTACAGAGATGCTACTTGGGAGGCCAGCTCTGACACAGTGATAGGCAGATTTACAGAAGGCCTCTGGGTCACACAGATGGGGCTTGTGCTCCTGGAGAAGTGGGATGAATTCAAACATTTGTGTACAAACATGGCTATCACAGACAGAACCTCCCAAACACAAGAGCTGTCTGAGGTAAACTGGAAATTGCTTGTGAAGAGAGATGGGCAGCTCATTGCTGCTGAACTAGTACCAGCTGAATCAGTTTCCTCAGTGCATCCTGGAGCTCCTTGTTCCTCATGCTGTAGATAAGGGGGTTCACTGCTGGAGGCACCACTGCGTACAGAACAGCCAGCACCAGATTCAGAGCTGGGGAGGAGATGGAGGGGGGCTTCAGGTAGGCAAAAAATGAGGTGCTGATAAACAAGGAGACCACGGCCAGGTGCGGGAGGCACATGGAAAAGGCTTTGTGCCGGCCCTGCTCAGAGGGGATCCTCAGCGCAGCAGTGAAGATCTGCACGTAGGACAGCACAATGAAAATGAAACACCCCAAAGCTAAACAAAGACTAACCACAAGAACCCCAACTTCCCTGAGGTAGGACTCTGAGCAGGAGAGCTTGAGGATCTGGGGGATTTCGCAGAAGAACTGGTCCACGGTGTTGCCTTTGCAGAGTGGTATTGAAAATGTACTAGCAGTGTGTAGGAGAGCATAGAGAAAACCGCTGCCCCAGGCAGCTGCTGCCATTTTGACACAACCTCTATTGCTCATCAGTGTCCCGTAGCGCAGGGGTCTGCAGATGGCAATGTAGCGGTCATAGGCCATGACTGTGAGAAGAGAATATTCTCCTCCAAACAAGAAGAAAAACAGAAAGACTTGAGCAGCACATCCTGAATAGGAAATGACCCTGGTGTTCCACAGAGAATTGGCCATGGATTTGGGGACAGTGGTGGAAATGGTGCCAAGGTCGAGGAGGGAGAGGTTGAGGAGGAAGAAGTACATGGGGGTGTGGAGGCGGTGGTCAAAGGCTACAGCTATGATGATGAGGCTGTTGCCCAGGAGGGCAGCCAGGTAGATGCCCAGGAAGAGCGAGAAGTGCAAGAGCTGCAGCTGCCGGGTGTCTGCAAATGCCAGGAGGAAGAACTCACTGAGGGAGCTGCTGTTGGATATTTTGCTATCTCCAGGCATGGGGGACTGTCCAAAGAAGAAAAGACATTGACAAGTTAGGAGACAATCTTCAAGTTAAAAAAAAAAAAAAATTGTTGCAGTCCTCATACAACCCCCCCACATTGCCTCTCTCTTTACTGAGAGGATCTTTGTGCAGCTCCCTTGCTTGGGCTCCACGTTGCACTGGCTGAGTGTGCTGCTGTGAGGAGCAGGGGCCTCTGCCCTTGGGCTCCAGAGGAGTCAGTTCTGCTGTGCAGCAGTGGGCACAGGGGAAAGGGGGTGACCAGCTCTGACATTCACCATTTCTGTCAGCTGAAATACACTCATCATGTAGAAGGGCTTTTCACCATCTTCACTCCCCATTCAAAAGAATGAGGTTTGAGGAACAGAGTTTCTGGGATTTTTTATTTTCTTTGAGATGTTCTTGTCACCCCTGGGGAGTGTTCCTCAAAGGTAGAAATCCTTGGCATTTCTACTGTGAGTCCTGAGAAAAACAGATTTACTCTCCTTTGTTGCAGCGTGAGGACAGCGTGTCTGTCTATTAGTCTTGTTCCCAGCTGTCCTGTGCTCCCACCTCGCTGAGCTAGTGGATGATGACACCCATACGTTGCCCTAAAAGGAAAACAGTCATTGCTGAGAGCAGAGCAGTCCAGTTTCAAAGTGCAGGTCTCCAACCTTCTCACCCTTTCTCCAGGCACCAGAGGGAGGTCTCCACACTCCCCTTCTAGCCAAGGACACACAGAGGGCTCTTTTCAGATGCCCATATGCGGCCTCCCACCATCATCTCCATACTCTCAGCCTCTTTGTACTGTCTTCACAGTCTCTCAGATATTACGGAGATGCTATGAGACAGCAGTGCTTTTCTGGAGGGCAGCTCATAGCCTGGCAGGACACCTCAGGGAAACAGTCAAAGGACCATTAGGACTGAAGATGGGCTCTCCTTAAGGGAGGATCAGCTCATTTCCCAACCCCACAGACTGCATTTCCTGGAGCCTCACAGATTAGAAGGGGGCTGCAGACCCCTCACTTCCATGCAGACCCCTCTGTTGCCCAACTCGCAGTGGTGGTGTCTGAACTGCAGCTGAAAACTCATCCACCCCGGAAAGCCTGAGAGAAGAACAGGAGCAGGATGGACAGGAGAGGAAACAAGTAGCAACAGGATGATCCTGCTGCCAAGGGAGGCAAAGAGAGAGACAGAGGGACACTTGGGAAAGCCTTCACCTTACCTGTGGGGCATACTACCTGGCAGATGGCGAAGTTGCAGGGCAGTCACTCTCAGCCCCTTTGCTGGGCAGCACTAAACAGGCCCCTGGCAGGAGAGATGCCCCTCTCCTCTGCTGGAGGTCTGGCTGCAGAGGAGGCAGCTCATGGCCTGGACTCCACGGCTGTCAGGGCAGAGGCTCTGCTGGGTGGGAGCAGAGACGTGCGGGGCTTGCTGAGTGGAATGTGTTTGCATTGGAGGGACTGACCATGACTTGCCCAAATCCATCCTCCCAGGATGCTTCTGTCAGCAGTCCCTTCTCCTTCCCTGCCCAGCTCTGCTGCCTGGAGCAGTCCCTGCTGGGACCTTTCTCTCTCCCAACATCATTTCCAGTCAGTGCTCACAGACCACATCACCCCTTCTGTGTGCTCAGATCTGCCCTACAGAAACCTCCCAGGACAGTGCACTGTCCAGAGGTGTCTCTGTGCCTGCAGTTCGTAAGGAGCAGGTACCATAAACCCCAGGGAGAGCACACAGGTGATGCTGATGCTGATGCTGTCTCCAGGCTAAGGTGCGGCTGAAGGAGTTTGCTGCGCTTTCTCCCAGACCTCCTGATCTCTGAGAGGGAAGGTTCAGGAGTCCCAGATCCTTGCCAAAAGAGAAAACTCTCTTTTTTTCTCCGTGCTAAAATTAGGGAGAAAACCAAAAGCACAGACACTAGAAGGAAAGCTCCTTCCCTTGGAAGTAGCCCTTCTCTTGATCTTCCTCTTGAAAAGACCCCTTGGACATGTCCTGTGCATGAGCTAGAGCTGTGAGCAGCCTTGACCGATGCAGCTCCCTCTTGACAGGAGAATGAACGTGCCTGGCCGGGGGGTCGATCCTCTCACGCAGAGCTTCTCCCTGCAGCACTGACCCTCGCAGGCAGCAGAGTCACTGCCCCGGGCACACAGCACCCTGGGGTGCAGGGATGCTGCTCTGACTCATGAACCTGGGTAGACCTGGGTGCACAGCCTGGGTGTACACAGCCATCCCTGGGAGAAAGCAGGATGTCCTGTCCCTGTGACGCTCTGGCAGGGAATCCCTGCTCTGAAGCATCTCCTCCTCCTGCTATCCCCTGGATAATCCAGGAGAGAGAGCATTAAAAATCCTGTCAGCCATGGTTTGGGCTGGGTTCCGAAGACCCCTCCAGGAACCTCTGGAGCATTGCCCTGCAGCCAGAGACTTACCATGTCTAGCACTGCAAAGATTTCTCCCACAAGGAGCTCTTCTCTGTCCTCCCACTCCACACTGCCTTCCACTTCTCTCTGCCTTCTCTCATCTCATGTCAGCAGCAGCAGGCAGTGCCCGCAGCCCTGCTGCTCTTTGCAGAGGAGCTGCTCCTGCACACAGCTGTGTCTGGACAGTGCTGCCTGGTTGCCATGAGCTCCCTCCATCCCAGGAGCCTGGCCCTGCTCAGGAGCAGAGGCCCAGCTGAAGACACAAATTTCCCTGTCCCTTGTGCTCCCTCCTCCTGGGAAATGTTCACTGCAATAAACTAAAATAATCACCGATGGTCCTGCTCTGAACACTGAAGGAAGACTTGATTGCAGCATTGCAATTTGTCTCATCAGAGGAGGGTTATTTGCAAGAGTTGGAAACATCCCACTCTGTCAGCCCCTATTCCCATCTCTTAACTAGGCAGGACACCTAGATGGGGCCAAGAAGGGAGACAAAGGGAGGCAGCTGTGAAGGGCAGAGTTGCTCAGGGATTTGGACAACAGAAACATGCTGAAGATCTGCAAGGAGAAGTGGCAAGGTGTGCAGAGGGGGCATGCCAAAATAATCACCGATGGTCCCTCTCTAAACAGTGGAGAGAAACCGATTCCAGCATTGCCTTTTGTCTCATCAGAGGATGGTTATCTACGAGAGGTGGAAATGTCCCACTCTGGAAGCCCCTATTCCCATCTCTTCACTAGGCAGGACACCTGGATGGGGACAAGAAGGGAGTTCACTGACACATGGTTCAGGTGTTGATTCAGATGAGTCAATCTGGGCATGTCATGATGGTTTAGAAGTCTCCGGGCTGGAGTGGGATTCAGATCCCTCCCATTATATCCACAAAGACACAGGAGCTGAGATTCCCCTTGCTAAGCTGAAGCGTGCACAACAGAGAGATCTGTCCACGATCTCCTTGTCTAAGCTCCCTTTGGAATCCCTGGAGATGGAGGATGGGAGTCAGTTGCCCACACACAAACACCTGGTGACATGTGAAGAGACAGAGATGGTACAAGGCACGTGCCAGTGTCTGCTTGCTCTGTTGGAGTGACTGTGTGACCCCCATCCTTCTGGAGCCTCCGGTGGGGGCCAGATGGGGAATTTCCTTGGCCATCTCAAAGGACACTAGATGCCCACTACTATTCGAGCACCACTCACTATGAAGCTGAGACACATGGAGATGCCTGTAGTGCCGACTGCTAATGTAATTCAGTGCAGACACTTGATATCAAGACCTCAAAATAGTCAGGCAGGTCCATGTCAGATGCCTGGGTTTCTAGCACAGCCACGTGGGTGGGACCTATGGGAAAACAATGCCCTTTTGGAGTGCTTGCTGGGCAAACACCCCAGGTTATCTCAGGTTTTTCTACCTGTGCCCAGGCAACAGAATCGCACCACTCTCTTTAGGCAAAATCCATCTCGTCTGCATTAGTGTGCTGCATAAATGGGAGGCACATCCCACCAAGGTCTCCGCTTTAGCCTCTGCACCCTCAAACCCTTCTTGCTCTCTTCCACATGAACCTCCTCTTGCCCCCAGACGACATGGGCTAATGATGTTCACAGGGTGCCTGGATCACAGGCTGCCCAGGCCCAGGGACTTCTTCAGAGGCACCTTGTCCTGCCTGGAGATGGATGCACTTCTCTCACAGGCCCCATGGTGAGTCAGCTCAGGCAGCAAACCCCTCTCTTGCCATTCCAGCACAGTCCAGCTCTGTTTCTCCCTGGCCTTGGGCACTGCAGGGTTTGCTCTCTTAGTGGGAACCTCCTTTCACCATTACATTGCCACCTGCTATCTACGCCAGCATGTCTCTGCTCTCAAGTGGGGCCATTGCACACACAGTGTCTTTGGCTCTTGCTAACCTGTTTCACCATGACCAGTGTGTTCTCTGTGCCACAGCTGAGGCTCTGCAACCCAAATGTATGCACATGCAGGCACCCTGGGGTACACACAGGAACAGCTGGAGATGCACAAGCTGTCAGAGGTCTGAAACATTGCTGGAATGACGGAGATGTGGTGGGATCACTCACAAGATGGGAGGGCGATGCTTGTAGGCTACAATCTCTTCAGCAGAGGCTGCCAGGAAAGATGAGCAGGGGTGAATGCCCTTTATGTGAAGGGTCAGCTCGGGTGTGTGGAGCTCTTCCATGGGATGGATAGGGGTTTGGGTGAGAGCTTGTGGGTGAGCATCACAGTAAGGGTGACATCATGACAGATACAGACCACCTAAGCAGGGTCAGGATGTGGATGCAGTCTCCTATAAGCAATGGGAGAAAGTCTGTCAATCACAGGCCCTGGTTCTTGTGGGGAGAACTTTGATCTGCCTGACATGAAGTGGAAGGGCAAACCGCAGAGTGCAAGCAGGCCAGGAGGTTTCTGGAGGGCATCAAGGACAACTTCTTCACACAGCTGCCAGATGAACAGAGAAGGGTGATGCTTTCTTGTATCTGGAAATGTGAAACAGGGAGCAGCTGATGAGGAATGGGATAGTAAGTGTGAGCCTGGCCTACCGTGACCATGAAAATGTGGAGTCCCAGATCCTGAGGGAAATGAGGAAGGACAATAGCAGAGTACAGACCCTGGACTTCAGAGGAACAGACATCCTGAGCTGTTCAGGGGACTGGTGGGGGATGCCATGGGAGGCAGCTCTCAAGGGCCCAGGAGATCCAGAAAACCAGCAGGTCTTTAAGGACAGACGTGCCAAGCACAAGGATGGGCCATCCCGATACTCGCTAAAACCAGCAGACACCTCAGGGGACCAGCTTGGCTACACAGGGACCTCACAGCTGAGCTCCAGGGTAATAGGGCAGCATGCAGCAGGGGCAAGAAGGGAGAGGCAAAGGAGGAATTTAGAAATATTGTCCAGCATCACAGGCTTGGTGTTAGGGAAGAAAAAGCTCCCGTAGGATTGACACTTGCAGGGGACGTCAAGGGCATGAAGATGAGCTGCCACTGCTCCAGTAAAAATCGAAAAATAAAAAGGAATATGTGGCCTCCCTGCTAAATGGGACAAGGAATCCTCTAGCAGCAGATGCAGATAGGTCTGAGGAACTCAACCCATGGTTAGCTTCCGTTTCCACAAGCAAGGTCTCCCAGGATGTTGTGCCTTGAGTCAGGACTCCAGAGGAGAAAAACAGCCAGTGGTGGATGAAGTTAGTGAGGGATTACTTGTAAGAAATCGAACTGCACATGTCAGTGGGGCTGGATGGGCTGCATAGGAGGATGCTGTGAGAGCTGGCTGCTGTCACTGCAAGGCCACTTGCTACCATCTTTGCAAGGTTGTGGAGATGGGACGAATTCTCAATGACTACAGAAAGGCAAATGTTGCATCCATCTTCAAAAGAGGCCCCAGGGGCAACCTGGGGAGCTGCAGGCAGTTCAGCCTCACTTTGGTGAGGAGTGAGTCATGCAATGAATCCTCCCAGATCACAGTTCTGGGCACATGAAGGAGAAGAAGATGCCTGAGAACACTTAGCATGGATTTACCCAGGGTAAATTGTGCCTCAGCAACCTGATTGCCTGCTATGAATAAATAACAGTATTTGTGGCTGGAGAAGAGTAAATGTCTTTTACCCAGACTTTAGCAAGGTGTTTGACCCTGTCTCCCCCAATACTCTTGTTTATCCTCTGTATTGGTTACATGCAGGAGGCAACACTTGTCATGCTTGTAGATGACCCCAGACTGGAAGCGGGGAGCCCAGCCATATGCTTGAGGGCTGCCATGCAGAGGGAGCTAGACAGGCAGGAGGAATGGGCTGTCAGGAACCTCAGGAAATTCAACAAGGACAAATGCCAGGTCTTGCACCTGGAAGAAACCAACACCCTGCAGTGTTACAGGCTGGAGCCTGAGGAGCGGCTCTGTGGAAAAGGACCTGAGGGTTCTGGTGGAGAGGCAAAACATGAGCCAGCAGCATTCCCTGGCAGCAAAGAAGCCAGAAGCATCGTGGGCTGTCTGAGCAGGAGCACAGCCAGGAGGTCGAGGGAAATGATGATCACCTTCTAGTCAGTATTCATTAGACCACATAGAGAACATTTCATTCAGTTTGGGATTCCCATGAAAAGAAAGAGGCTGATAACTGGGAGCGAATTTGGCCGAGGGCCCTCACAGTAGTTGGGGAGCTGGAGCACTTGCTCTGTGAGGAAATGGGGCTGGTTCAACTTGCAGAAGCGATGGCTATGGAGGGATCTCATCTCAGCCTTCCAATGGCTACCAGGCGGTCATCCAGAAGATGGAGGCAGGCTCTTCACCAGGGTGCATGTTGGGAGGACAAGAGACAAAAAAATGGGCATAAGTTGAAAGAAGAGAAATTTGTGCAAGACATGAGGAAAAGCTTTTCCACTATGAGGATGGTCAAGCATTGGAAGTGGTTGCCCAGAAAAGCTGTGCAGCCTCCTGCCTTGGAGGTTTCCAAGACCAGACTGGATGAAGTGCAGAGCCACCTGATCTGACCCCAGAGCTGACCGTCCTCTGACAAGGAGTTTGGGCTAGAGACCTCTTAAGGTCCCTTCCGTCCTGAAGGTGTCTGTGATTCATCCCACTCTCGATTTTCGCTTGTTGATGTCAGGGAAAGGACACAGCTTCCCTATGACAGTGGAAGTAAACCTTCTGTAGCCTGGCTGCCTCCTTGTCCCCCTGAGAGCTCAGGAGGAGCTGTATCATTGCCTGCACTCGGCATCACGCACCCCCACCCATACACTGCCCCCAGGAAGAGCCCTGAGCAATTCATGATGGAAAGCATCACCCTACCAGGGGCTGGGTGTCAGTGCCTGGCTGCTCTGCTTGATAACACACATCCAGGTTGACTTGGCATCAGAGCCACCTGCACATTGCCTTTGCCTACCTGCAATCAGGGCCTCCAACTTTCTGCTCTAATCAGCCCCTGGGGAGACTTTGTTGGTAATGGCCCTCCGTGGGACCTGTTAACGCTCCAAGAAACTTGGAATTTGCTTCTGACTTTAACTTCTTGAGAGGTTTCTTCAGTCTCCTCTGAGCATCTGCGGTTCGTGGGCTCAGCATCAAATACACCCGAGGGGCCATGAAAATGCTAAAACCCCTAAGGAGCCATGCCTGTCTCCATAATTTTCTTCAGTTCTTCAAGTCTTGTGAGGCTAATTGGGAAGCTTTCAGGAGAGTATTGAAATTAGGCAGATTTCAATGAGGACCTGAAGATGTCTGCTTCTTAAGCCTTCTGTATTCTTCAGGTTTCAGAATAAGTGATACCCACAGTCCCCAACTGATATTGATCCAGAGTGTCTCCAGATGAAGTCTGGACATGTAGGAAAAGCAGCATTTTTGATAGGAGACACATATGGACAACCTTCCTCCCCAGCTTCCCAGCCCTGCCATTTCTCTCATCAGGCACTGGGAACTTAGAGCACTCTTGTTAAAATAGAACGTTTTTCCTCTCAAGTCTGTAGCTGAATGTTACAACTCACGTGCTCCAATTCCCACCTGCTTTCCTTAGAGAACTAACTCCAAAGACACACAGAAGGATTTGTCTTAATTGCAAACAAACCAAAATAAAATGTGAAGCAGTGTCATCAGAAATAAAATACACTCCTCAACTGTATGTCAAGTCCAAGCTGCCTCCGGTGAGCTCCACTGCCCACAAGACATAACCTTCCCTGAAATGTTTTTGGCAGATAGATAGGAAAGGACAAACAAGAAGCAGAACAAAGGAGCTGGCTAAAGAGACAATGAGACTGCTGAAAGACGAGGCAAGCTTCAGACTCCCAGCAGCTCAGAGCAGCAACTGGAGAGTTGAGAGGCATCTGAATGATAAAGAGCAAGGGGAGGAGGAAACCTGTGAAACTATGGAACATGTGTATGTCCAGATCGTCTGATGCAAAGATGCCTTTAGAAATGATCCATTTAATCCGGATGTGTGAAAATATGGGAGAGATCACTGAGATTTTATCTACAGTCAAATAGACAAAGCAGTGGAAACACAAGGTCAGGAGCAGATCAATATTTCTCTTCCCCAGATTAAGACCCCTCTTCAAGATTTCCACTCTTTCATCACAGGAAAACATTGACATTAAAATTAGCCAATCATTTGAGCTGATGAAAGCGGACTCATATTTTTCTAACATTGAAAACAGTTCTTCCCCTTTCCAGGCAAAGCTCAGGTGTCCACCCACAAGCACCCAGTGGCACTTGGAGAGGCCCCAGTGTCTCTGAGGCACCTGCCTGGGCCTGGCAGCTCTCACAGGGGAACTGCGGGAGACCAGAGCCCCTGGGAGCTGCAGAGGGAGGCTGGGCAGAGGGGAGCAGGGCATCTGCAATGGCACCACATGTCCATGACCCTGTGACTGCATCCCACCCCTGCCCTGAAAATCACTTTCCCTTTCAAAAAAGAAAAAAAAGATTCTCCCCAAAACACTAGTGCATCAAAAAAGAACTAAACAAAACAAGATACTAAGAAAAAGGAGAAAATAAGAACACAAAGATAATGAGAAAACGAAAATAAGAACACAAATTTTAAAAGCTGAAAAGTGTATTGAAACATGTTTCTTTTTTTGGTTTTGATAATTTTTTTAAATTTCTTTCTTTCATTTTTTCTTGACAGTTTCTAAAGATTTCTTTTATAATAATGCCTACATTATTAAAAATACTATTGTTGTGTCTCGCAAAAGTCCAGCGCCCCTCAAACCACTCCCTGCCCAGAATCTTTCTTGCCGCTCCTCGCTCTTTGCACACAGTGAGTCACACCATGAGGTGTCGAGCTCTCACAGCTGATAGGGGAAAGCAGACTGAGCAGCTTCGATAAAATGCTCTATTTATTGATGGCCAAAATTGCACCAATCTCAATGGACCTGTGTTACAGTGACGTCTTAAAGGAGTCCTTACACATCTAGCCACTCTCCCTTTTCATTCCCTCTATGGTCAATGAAGTGTGACTCCATTTGAGGTGAAAACAGGGATGGGAATTTTCTCACCCGATGCCAGACCCCTTCACTGCAGATGTCTGTGGCTAACCCAGTTGTCTGGACTTCCCTTTCTAGTCAATGGAAAGAAATAAGTTGTCCCACTGAGAGGTCTGGAGATGCTTCTCCTGGTGACCAGCCAATGCTCCAGAAAGGTTCCCATAGTTCCTGGGTCACATTTCCCAGCACCACAGCAGGGCATCTCAAGCAGCAATGGCTTCGATATGAGTCTATAAAGGCCTGAATGTAAAGTTCTTGTCATTGGTTGAAATCTATGCAAAAAACAGCTCTATGCAAGGACTGAAAAAAAAAAAATCTTTGTTTTTAGAACTTCAAACATTCTTATCAGTCCTAATGAATAATTTCTTTCTTTTTGACTGGCAGCACCATATGTATGCACTTCAGTAATTACTCTATGTGAGTGTATATATTTATATAAATGTACAGTTATTTATCATGATACATTTCCTACCAACACTCCGAATGGAGAAACTTTGTTCTGAGAAACTACTGTATTCAAATTGACATGTCTCCGCTCTCTTCCTCTGTCTCTCCGTTCTCTCTTCCTCTGCCTAGTCTGTCTTTACAGAGGCCTCACGGCCCCTCTGCCCTCCAGGGAAGTCTCCTGGGGGATCCTGCCAAGCAGATCCTCAATTAGCTGAAATCGGCTCTCCTGCAGTATTGGGCTGTGATTCTGTTTCTTGTCTTACTTCTCCACCATCTCATGATCATTGCAGCCAGGGCTGCCCTCAACCTTGACATCCCCATCCAGGTCTGTTCTGCTTGTGATGGACAGAGTCCAGCTGGTGTTGGCTCATTCATTGTCTGTGCCAAAAAACTGTTCTCGGCATTCTCCAGGAATCTCCTGGGCTGCTTGTGCCCAGGCCCACTGCCCTCCCAGCAGATTTCAAGGGGGTTAAACTACCCTGTGAGAACCAGGATCTGAGACCATGAGGCTTCCCCCAGCTGCCTGCACAAGGTTTCAGCTGCTTCCCTTCCCTCCTCAGGCAGCCGTTAGCAAACACTCCCAGAATGTCACCCAGACTGCTGTGTCCTCTCATCCTTCCTACAAGGTCTCAGCTGGCTCATCACCTGCTCCAAGGCAAAGCCCTGTGCACTCCAGCCACCCCTTTGCACAGAGCACACCTGCACCTCCTCGCTGTCCCAGCCTGCCTTCCTCAGGAGCCCAGTTTCATCCTGCCATGTGAGCTGTCCCACCACATGTGTGTAATTCCACAGGGACAGGGGAGAGGGAGGTATCCGTAAAGGGGACATGGCTGGGATGTTAAATGTGGGGGTCCAGAGGCGAGGATGACTCAGAAGAGGGACAGGGGAGAACAAGATAGAAGTGACGCATGTGCAACGTTGGTGGTGAGGTCACCTCTTGTACAGGAACCTCATGGGCTGGGTTCTGGTAGGAGCCATTTTGAGGACAGGAAGATAATCACGCCACTACTCATCCCACCAGAGATCATATATGGGCAGGAGGATGGGAAGAGGCAGGCAAAGGGGACATGGCTGCAGTGTTGATGTTGAGGTCACTTGCACTGCAGCAGCCTGATTGGCCCTCAGCAGATGTGCTGGCCAGCAGGCTTTGTGATGTCATCCACTGCCTCAGAGAGCCCACCCAGCAGCAATGACAGGCCTGGGGAGGAGAGGGTGTGATGCAGGTGACGGGCCCATCTGGGTGCTGACTGTGAGGGCCCCTCTGTTGCAGCCACCCCACCAGCCTGCAGCCAGCAGGCAGGCAGGCACGGCTCATGGCCACCCTGCTCAGGGCTAGCTCTCTGGAGTGGACCTGCCACCAGGAAGTGCACAGCTCCTCACCTAGGTCTTCTCCGAGCCCAGCGTTTTGCCCCTGTGGCCTACAGGTACCACGGACATTATCTGGAGGCTTCCTTTGGCAGCTCAACCTTCCCAAAGTAGTGCATGATGCATTATTACCAGTCAGATGGAATTTTTATAGTGTGCTACCAAGAAGGAGTCATCCTGCAAGCTCCAATGTACACTTTGATGATGGGTGGGTGAGATGAACTGTGCAAGGCCTGCTGGGACAGCCCAGACCACTCCAGAAGGAACTGACCCTCACTTGCTTTTATCCACACCTCACTGCCAAGAGGGCACCTTTCTCGAAATTAGCCTCAGATCCACACTTGGGATGCCATGTCACAGGGGGTTCACTTGCAAGGAAGAGTCCACAAGTGAGCTAATACCCAGGCTGTGCCCAAGCTGATTGGGCAGGAGCTTCAAAACCTGCAGGCCTCAGCCAGCTCAGTGACACATTGGAAAATGTGCCCAGCTGAGTTGGACACCTGATCTGTCAGGTCAGAAATGACTCCCTAAGAGCAGAGAGGAGCATGTGGAAAGGTGAGGAACATAATTCTGAGGGGGCTTGCAAGTTATCTGCACAAAACAACTTCTGCTTTGCAAGCTGAGTCTCAGCTATGATCCCTGAAGTATTTCCTGCTGACTTGGAAATTGCTTGAGCATCACGACTCGCTGTAGTCACTGCACATCTGGGAGAAGTGCTTTTAAAGACCAGTTGTTTTCTGAAGAAATACATTGTCTTTGGAAGTTTTCCTTATTTTGGCCATTTTAAAAGCTAATGACTGTGACACTGCTGCTTAAAAGGGCACCTCTCAGTGCTGCACTGTGGCAAGACCTTTTCCTTGTTAACTGTGTGGGTGACAAAAGTCCCATGTGATCTAAACTGCTCTCTGCATCCTCCTGCTGGATGTCAGCCCCTGGATGTCCCGTGTCAGCGCCCAGGGCAGTGCACAGGGTGCAGGGTGCAGCACAGAGCCCCGAATCAGTGAGGTCTTCAGCAGGAAGAGCTCAAGATCCTCTCTATAATTCACTGGATTGGAGGGGGGTTAATTGGATAGTTAAGTAATGGCTAATTGGGGGGATACTACCGCATTATTAGCAAAGAGTTTCTAGGGTCCTGCCACACGGGAAGAAAAGAGTGTCTGCACCAATTAGGTATACGGGTAGTATCTGCCCTTAGCCTTTGCTAATAGGAGAGGGAGGCAACTGCTATGCACCTAACCTAAAAATACTTGGTGGTTGGACAGATCCCAGAAGTGTTAACTTCAAGAATCTCCAACAAGGAACCCTTTCTGAAAGATGACATCTTGTACTGCAAATACTCTAAGCTCCATATTTCTATGTATTTCACAGTCTGTGTGGGATATCTGGCTGCAGATCCTGGCAAGAGCTGAGGAAACTCCAGGCCTGAACCTCAGCACACAGAAGGCAGCAGGCTGCCAGCATCCCTGGCTCTCGCCACCATGGCAGCCTGGGCCCTGCGAGCCAAGTCACCTCCTCACCTCTGAGGGCTCCCCAGCTCCCCAGTCTGGCGGCACTCCCCACGCACAGCACTGCTCTCTCCAGGCACCTCCTCCCAGGACAAGTGCCAAGACACAGGGGCCACCACCCATCCCCACCACAGGGCACCCCTCCACTGTGACACACCACACCCCCAACTCTCGCCTCACAGAGGGTGGCCTGCCAACACGTGCCTGTGCAGCAGGGACACACAGGGCACATGACCATACATGGCACCAGACAGGGCACCCCTAGTGCCCCAAAACATATATAGACCAACTCTCCAGCCCTTCGTTTCTCATCTATGCCTCCAAGGCCTTGCAACACGGACTTCCACTCAACAGTCACTCACAGCCCTGCGCCTGCTCACTTCCCACCTCCAAGAATTAAAGAACAGAGATATCGTTCAGATCTCAGAGAAAACATCTCAGAAGCCTCCTGGCATTTTGATGTGGAAGAATATTCTGCAGCACATAGACACTGGAAATCAGAGATTACTAATGTCACTGCTCACACCAGCACTTCATTCATTTAGCAGCGTACATATTCTAGCTGGACGCCCTCCTCCACCGGCAGCAGGCTGGAAGCCTATACTTAGCAAGAAGTGCATGGTTAAAGTCCACATCTACATTCGCCAGCGAACATCATCCACATTTTAAATGTAGCACTACTAAATTCATGATGAGGCAATGGAATAATATTTGTGACAGATGGTGTGGAATATTATTATCTACTTCTGCTTGATTTACTAGTTGCATCTCTACACTGCTGTAGACCTCTGCAGGTGTCAATCCCTCCTTCCGGCACGCTCACCAAACCCAGAAGTCACCTCACCGCCAACATCCAAGCCATGGGCCTTCTCCTGGCCTATCAGCTGCTCAGACAGAAGTGACCTCACAAGTCCACACCCCCAGCAGGTGCTTGCTGATGGTCTAAGGGCTTCAGAGGCAGAAGTTGCCTCAAAATAACTTCCCCTGCCTGAGGTACTCTGGCCCAGGAGACCTCACAATCTGCTTCCACACCCATCTGCCTGCTGCTGGCCTATGAGGGACTCAGGCAGAAGTGACCTCATCATCAACAGCCAAGTCACGTGCCTCCTGCTGGCCTGTCAGCTACTGACCAAGAACTGATTTGACACCGGTGATTTTCTGGCCCAGATCTCGCAGACAGCTGTGACCTCCCTGCCCACAGCCCGGCCACACAGGTATTGCTGCCTGCAGCTCCCCTGCCTCCCCCAAGGCTCAGCCAGCTCCTGAGTGGCTGCCTGGACTCACCCCGGGGCCTCACAACGATCACAGTGCAGCAAAACCACCCATTACGCACCAGTTATTGCCCCAAGAGAACATCAGCCTGTGCCTAGGTAGCACCTCCACCTGGCCCGTGAAACTTAGCAATTGCAGAAAGGCCTGCAAGTAATTCTGGGCAACATCTCCTAACAGGAGGATTGCATGGGAGCAGAGACCATGGAGCTGGAGACAGCAGGGCCTCATGGCCCAGGCAGAGGGAGAGGCCTTCCCGCAACTCCCAAGTCTGGTTCCTGCCCCAGTGCTGAACACACCCAGCAAATCCTCCACACCCCCAGGACAACAAGCACTCTCCTGCTTGGGGCCCTGACACTCTGAGACACGGGGAAGGACTGTGGCCAGGGCATCTCAGCGGGTGGAACCAGCAGAGCCGGGATTCAGCAGCTCTGCAGCCCCACCTGGGAGCAGGGCTAATGGCACCGGCCAGGGCAGCACTGGCCGCCCAGCAGCTGCCAAGGCCCTGCAGGAGCCCAGCAGCTCCCAGCACAGAGCTGCTCTGCAAACACCCTCCCGGCTGCTGCCAGGGCCGCAGGGCTGCGGCCCAGCAAGAGGCACGGAGCAGCCGCAGCGGCTGGGGCCCGGCGGGACCCGCAGGGACAGCCTCTCTGTGAGCCCTGGGAAACGCCCTGTTCAGGACAAAAGCGAGGCTGGGGCAGGGCCCTGGCGAGGCCCCCAGCAGCCTGCTGCACTCCCATTGGCTGACGGAGCCACCAGTCAAGGCCAGCCTGCCCTCCTCCCCTTGCTGGCCAATGGGAGGGCAGCACTGGGGGTGATGCCATGGCAACGCTGCAGCCCTGTGTGACCCAGCGGGCAACCCCTCCCTCCCCCCCCACAGTGGTGGGGCACCATGTTGTGGGTGGCAGCAGGGGTGTGGCAGGGCCTGGGGGCATCCTGGTGCCATGTGCCTAAGCAATGCGGGACCCCAGGGCCGGGCCTCTGCCCCGCAGGGTCTGGGCTCTGCCGCAGAGGCTCTGCGGGACTCCTGGCTGCCCTGCGCCCGGGGGCCATGCCAGGTGCAGGGGACCAGCCCCGAGGCCGGTGCTGGTGCCAGTGCTGGTGCTGGTGTGGGGGCCCTGGGCATGGCAGGGGCACCGGAGCCCACAGGCAGCATCCTGCTGCCCCCAGGCAGGGCAGGGAAGGGCAGCGTCCTCTCATCTCTTCGGCCCCATCACGACCCTACAGCAGGGCTGTCATGGCAGCCCCCACCCTGTGCAGCCACCCCCACAGCCCTGGATCCACAGCCCTTTTGGCAGTTCACAGTCTCTGTGCGACCCCTCAGGAAGGAGCTCCCAAAGCCCTTACCCTCAGTGGAGAGCTGCAGGAGCGCTGGGAACAAGGAACTGTGGTCTGGGCTGATGGTATCAGTCCAGCAGTCCTCCATCTCGGTGCCCCTTGCCCTTGGCATGCTCTTCCCGTCTCATCACCCAAAACTCCTCTCCAACGTGCCCCTGCTCCTCTGCATGTTGGCAGGGAGCCCCAGCACGGCTCCCGTCCCCTCTCCTTGCCACGGAGTGGCTCCAAAAGGCAGTGGTGGAGAGTGCAAAAGTGGTGCCCAGCAGCAGTCGGGCCTCTCAGGGAAGTGAGGGCCCCGCTGTGGCACCAGGGAGACCTCCCTGTGATGCGGCACATCCCACTGTGACCTCAGCTCGTGTCATCAGGGGGCTCAGGAGGTCACTGCCATGGAGATGGCACAGCCAGGGAGAGAGCAGAGAGATGTCCCCTCACGTCCTGGAAAGCCGTCGCCTCCCTTCACCCCAGTTATTTTCCAGAACTTGCTGATAAATCCTTCAGGAATGTCTCCACATGGTGCCAAAGGCTGTGAAATATCTAAAATGGGGCACTGGAGAAGTTACTTCTGCACCTCTGCACTGACATATCTCTGCCCTGGGCAGACCTGTACGGGAAGCTAGGGCTTCAGGGCTGGTTTAAGGTTTGGCATTTTTCAAGGCCAGGATCGAAGTCACGTGAGATCAAACAGCACAAAGCGTGGCCACAGGCTGAGATGCTCTGGTGAGCTTCAAAACTGGTTTCTGCTGTGGGTTGCTCTTTTTGTCAAAGTAGGATGTAAGACCATATGGGACAGGACACTGCCTTCCTCCTTTAGGCACCAAAGCAGGCTCTTTGTTTTTAAAAGTCCTCAGCAATGTTTCTCTGCCTGTGGTGCTTAAGATGAAGATGATACACGAGGGAAGAGCAAATGTGCCCTTAACATGCATCACCTGGAGGGTCAGGCCAGGGAGAAAATGTGGGGAAGCCATTTCTCCTCCCTGGGCCTCAGCTGGGCCTTGGGCTTTTCAGTGTCCCCTCAAAGCAGTGCTTCTTGCCTAGGGGGTTGCTAAAGCCTCTGGCACCCAGGACATACCCTGCCACCACCCAAGCTTTCCTGAGGGAATTTACAGCCCTGACACCCTGGATCTCCCACAGTTTTGACTCTGGGCATCTCCCGACATGCCCACACACTGCAGGGCTGCTGTCCAGGCTCCAGTGCAGAGCCTGTGAGGCAGTGCAATGTCTCAGGACCTGCATTTGGGGTCATTCAGAGGCTTGTGAGGTGACCAGCTCCCACCTCTGCAGCTGCTGAAGCTTGAGAACATCCCTGCAACCAGCCTTCCTGCTCTTCCGAGTCTTTGCACAGTCCCAGGGTGACTCTTGCGGAAGGGAGACTCCATCCCACTTGAATACTGTCAGAGAAGGGGCTTTCCAAGTCACTGCCAAAGGAAGGACTCGTTTACTTCTTTGGGTTGCTTCTCCAGCCTGTGGCACCCCCTCTGTTACGCTGTGAGCCCAGCTCTGCACCCTGAGGTCTCTGTCCTTTCTCTGCCCTGTCTCCTGGGTGTCTACCCAAAGTCTTGCCAATGCACCAGGGGCATGGGAAGTGTTGCTTTGGAGAGCTCACTTGAAGCTGTGACATGTCATGGAGCTGCAGACCTGATGGAAGCTAGTCTGGGACGTGGCCATGCCCCCACGCCCCCTCCTGCTCCTGGTCCAAGGCCCCAGGGAGGTCTCTGGGGAGAGCAGTGGGTTTGGTGTGGGTCGGATGGGTTTCCCTCGACATCCCTGCGTACTGAATGAGTTGCTCTGAGTGCCCAGGAAGATCTCTCTTCTCTAGGGGCTTGCCTCAAGGCTTTTCCAGACTTTTGTACAGAAACACAGCCTGGTCCAAGATGCCCAAGAGCAGCACAGCCCCCAGCATGGTCCAGGACCCCCAGGAGCTGTATGACTCTCTCTCCTGTTTCTGCATGTCCTGATTAAACTGACAATTTCTAACATGCCCTTTACAGCACACTGTCTGGAGGTTGTAACATTGCAATTCCTTCCATTACTCTTTGTTCATTCCCATACTGCGCTGCCGATTTGCGCTTTGGGGAGTTTAAAGCTTGTCTTTCAGTAGTTAGTTCCTCTGTGCAAGTCCCCTAAATTCTTTTTCTATCTAACATTTCCTATCTGTCCAAAAGCTTTCTAGTCAGGCTATCCCTTGTGGAAAGGGGACCTCATTGGAGGCAGCTTGGACTTAGCATGCAGTTGAGGAGTGTAATTATTTTTAGGAAACTGCATCATGCCTTTTTTTTTTTGTTTTTTTGCTTGCAATTAAGAAAAAATCTTCTGTGTCTATTTGCAGCTTGTTCTCTAAGGCAAGCAGGTGGGAACTGGGGCGTATGAGCTTCAACATTCAGTTGTAGACTTCAGTGGAGAAAGGTTAGACTTTAACAGGAGTGATGCAAGTTCCAGGTGGCTGATGAGGGAAATGGCAGGGCTGGGGAGATGGGGAGGAAGAGTGTCTATACAGTGTCTGACCTCTGGGACACTGCTTTTCCTACATGTCCACACTTCCTTAGGAGACACTCTGGATCTCTATCATTTGGAGAATGTTGCTGTCACTTATTGTGAAAGCTGAATAAGAATACTAATCATAAAAACCTTAAAAAGCAGAAATACCTTTACATTCTGTTCTAACTGAAGTCACTGTCTTTTAGCTATACTGCTGAAACCAATTAGCCGTACATTACTTGAAGAAAATTACAGGGAGAGACATGGTTCATTGGGGCTTTTTGCATTGTAACGAGCCCCATGGTGGATTTGGTGCTGAGTCCATGAACCTCAGCTATTGCGAGGAGATTGAGCAAAACGTTCAAGTCAAAGTCAGAAGCAAATCCCAAACTGTTGTAGAGCCTTAATAGATGCCACTGAGGGCCATTACCAGCAAAGACTCACTGGGGGCTGATCAGAGCAGAAAATTGTAATCACCCATTACAGGTAGGCAAAGGAAATGTGCAGGTGGCTCTGATACCATGTTAACCCTTGATGTGTTTTTCAAGCAAAATGGCCAAGCATGGACACTGAGACGCTGGGAAGGGAGATCCTTTCCCCCACATGTTTTCCATGGCTCTTCCTGGGGGCAGTGTGCAGGTCAGGGTGTACAATGTTGAATGCAGGAGAATGACACGAGACCTCCTGGGCTCCCCAGGGGACAAGGGGACAATGAAGCCCTGGTGTCTACTCATAGGCCTTGGTGGCAGAGACAACAGCTATAGAGGATAAAGACATCAGGCCTGTTGGAGGTTTTCAGCCTGTTTCAGGCAGTTGGCCTTCCTTGCTGCCTGGGCACACTGCTGTCTAACTAACTTGCATACTAACTGGGATACAAGTAGACTGTGGGAGAAAGTGTCAAAAGCCTTCCTAAACTTGAGTTAACTGATGTTCACTGTTCTCCATTCCTCCACAAACACAGTTCTTTTAACACAGAAGGCCATCAGGTTGGTGAAGCATCATTTCCCCACAGTAAATCTATGCTGACTGTTCCTAGTCACCTTCTTCTCCTTTGTTTACCTAGAAATGGGATCGGAGAAGACTCGGTCCATGACACTCTCCTAATCAAAGTGATGCTGAATGGCCTGTAGTTCCCCGCATTGTCCTTGTGGCCTTTTTTGAAAATGGATGCAACATTTGCCTTTCTCCAGTCATTGGGACCTCCCTGAGTCTCCACAGCTTTCCAAGATGATAGAGAGAGGCCTTACTAGATAGCAGCCAGCTCTTTCAGCACCCTTAGCTGCAGCCCATCCAATCCTGTAGACTTCTGTTCTTGCAAATCATTCCTGACTCAACCCTCAGGCACTGCTGGGTTTTTTTTCTCCTTGGAAGTCCTGACTCTAAGCACAGTGGCCTGGGAGACCTTGCTGGTGGAGACTGAAGCAAAGGCACTGAGTTCCCCAGACCTATCTGCCTCTGCTGATACCAGATTCCCTGCCCCATTCAGCCATGAGCTCACATTTTCCTTGTATATGCTTTTACTGTTTCTGATGGAACAGCAGATCATCTTTGTGCCTTTGACATCCCTTGGAAGCATGAATATTAGAGGAGCTTTGGCTTTCCTAACCACTTCCACACTTCCCGGGACAATATTTCTAAATTCCCCCTTTGCAGCCTCTCCCTGCTGCCCATTCCTGTGTGCTGCCTTTTCATACTACAGCTCAGGGGCAAGTTCCTTGTTTAGCCACCCTGTCTCCTGAGATGTCTATTTGTTCTCCTGAGTATCAGTATGGGCCATTCTTGAGCTTGGAGCATGCTGTCCTTAAAGACCTGCCAGTTTTCCTGAGCTCCTTTGCCCTCCGGAGCTGATTCCCAAGGGATTCCTCAACCAGTCTCCCCAGTAGGCCCAAGTCTGCTCCTCTGACATCCAGAATCTGGACTCTGCTACTCTTCTTCCTCACTCCCCTCAGGAGCAGGAACTTCACTACCTTGTGGCCACTGCAGGCAAGGCTGACACTGATTTTCACATCCCTGAACAGTTCCTCCTTGTCTGCAGGTTCCAGGCCCAGAAAAGTGTCACCCCTATTGATAGATCTGGCTTAGCTGTGCTTGGAAGTGGTCCTCCACATTCCCCAGTATCCTCCTGGACTCTTGGCACCCTGCTGCAGTGCCTTCTTATGTCAGGGAGATTAAAGTCCCCCTAGAAGAACCAGGGTCTGTGATCCACAGACTTCCTCAGGTTGCTTAGAGATTTGCAGTTCTGTGACAGCTTGCACATCTCCCCTTCCTCTTGTTTTGTGGCCCAGGCTTTGTGCATTTGTGTATATTTGGCTCTTGGGAACAGGTTTCACAGCAACAACTCTCCACTCAGCCCTGGTGCCACAGCTGAGGTTCTGCAACCCAAAGACACTGTGTATGCAAAGGCCAAAGTTCAGCACAGAGACCTGCTGGTGTAGATAGCAGACAGCAATGTAATGATGGTATGAGGCACCCACAAGAGAGCAAACCCTGCAGTACCCAAGGCCGGAGAGAAACAGAGCTGGGCCATGCAGCCATGGCAGGAGAGGTGTTTGGTGCCTGAGCTGACTCTGCAGCACCTTGGGGCCTGCAATGAAGGTATCTCCAGGTGACCGTATCTCCAGGAAGGACAAGGTGCCCCTGAGAAAGTCCCTGGGCCTGAACAGCCTGCGATCCAGCCGTGCTGTGGCAGCATCATTAGTACAGTCCCTGTTCATAGCATTGGGGATCAGAAAAGGTTTAGGGACAAGAGAAACTAGTGGCGTTTGCAAGTGTGGGCCTGTGCATGGAGACCTTGGCGTGATGTGCCTTCCATCTTGGCAGCATGCTCAGATGTAGACAGGATGGACTTTTCCTAAAGGCAGTGACTGGAATCCATTGTTTGGGAATGGGTAGGAAACCCGAGATGCTCTGGGGTGTTTGTCCAGCAACCACTCTAAAAGGATGTGGTTTTCCTGTAGGTCCCATGCTATCTGTACCTGTTAGAAACACGGTGGTTGTGCTGGACACCCCATGCATCTGACATGGCCCTGCAAGCTTATTGTCATTGCATGAAATCAAGTGTCTGCTCTGAATTACATGAGCTGATTGCAGCGTCTGGATTTGCATAGGTATTGCCTTCATAGAGAGTGGAGCTCTTGTAGCAGTAGGCACCAAGGGTCATTTCAGATGGCCAAGGAGATTCTTCATCCACCTGATGCTCTAGAAGGCTGTGGGCCTCATAGTTACTGCATCAGAAGAAGCAAGCAGTGGCAAATGTCTTGGACCATGTCTGGCACCTCAAATGTTGGAAGGTGTTTGTGTGTGAACACCTGACTCCCACCCTCCCGCTCCTTTGGTTACAACAGGAGCTTAGACAAGGAGCTGCCATGCAGACACCCATTTTGTGTGCACCAAAATTTGGGCAAGGGGAATCCCACCTCCAATGAGTTTGTAGAGTGCCTGGGAGGCAACTGAATCCCACTCCATCCCAGGGACTTCTCAATGGGCATTGCATGTGTTGATTAATACCTCTAAATCAGTCCCTGAAGCATGAGGCAATGAACTCCCTTTTTGTTCCTGCCTAGGTGTCCTGTCTTCTTATGAGATGGGAGCAGGGCCTTCTAGAGTGGGATATTTTCACCTCTCTTAGATAACCATCTTCTGATGAGACAAACTGCAATGCTGGACTCTCTCCACTGTTCAGAGAGAGGGACCATCAGTGATTATTTTTGTCTGCTTCAGTGGACATTTCCCAGGGGTGACCCTGCTGCCTTTCAGGAACTGTCAGTCCTGGAGCCCCAGGAACATCTCAGGAGTGCAGAGGGCACAGAGAAAGTCATGTCTTCAGCTGGGCCTCTGCTCCTGAGCTGGGGCTGGCTCCTGGGACTGCAGGTGCCCATGGCAACCTGGCAGGCACTGCAGAGAGACAGCTCTGTCCAGGAGCAGCTGCTCTTAATGGAGCAACAAGACTCAGAGCAGTGCCTGCAGGTGCTGGGATGAGAGGAGCAACTCAGAAGTTAAAGACAGTCAGCAAGAGGAGGACAGCTGAGAGCTCACTGTGGGGAGAAATCTTCACCGCCCTTGACACAGTAAGTCTTTGGCTGCAGGGCAACGCTGCTGTAGTTCCCGGAGGGCTCTTCTGAAGCTGGCACCTTCCACAGCTGATAGGGTCTGTGGTGCTTTAGAGCAGGGATTCCCAGCCACACCATCAGAGGGACAGGGCATCATGGGCACCTTTTCCCAGGGGCGGTGCAGGGTTGTGAGGCCAGGGAGTGCACCCGGGTCTGCATGGGCTGTAACTCAGAGCAGTGTCCCTGCGCCCCAGGGTGCTGTGTGCCCAAGGCAGTGACTCTGCCGCCTGCGAGAGTCAGCACTCAGCCTGCCCAGGAAACTTCCCACAACGCTGTGGGGAGAAGCTCTGGGTGGAAGGAGTGACCCCCAGCAGGGCAGGTTCCTTCTCCTGTTGAGAGGGTGCTGTGTGGGTCAGGGCTGCCCACAGCTCCAGCTCATCCACAGTGTTCTTCTGAGGGGCCTTTTCAAGGGAGCCGTCAAGGCAAGGATTGCCTTAAAGATCAGGATCTTCCCTGAACCTATGCTTTCATTTTCCTACTGTTTGCAGAGCACTGGCAGGGAAAAGACATAGGGTAGAGAAACAGCTCCCGGGAGGAAAAGCTCCAGGTAGTGGAGCAATCAGAGAATGAGGGGCAACTGAAGACAGAAATTCTGTGGGAGGGGGAAATTGGGAAATTCTCCATCGCTCCCTACAATGCAGACATTTTCCTCTAAATAAGCCCCCTGTGTCTCCTCTCCCCCCCAGCAGAGCCTCTGCCCTCAAGGCCATGGGGTCCAGGCCATGAGCCCCTTCCTCAGCAGCCCGCTCTCCAGCAGAGGAGAAGGGCATCTCTCCTGCAATATGCCCATTTTCCACAGCATGACAGAGGGCTGAGAGCGACTGTCCGGCAGTGTCGCTGTCTGGGAGGTGGTGTGCACAGCTGGGTAAGGTGACGGCTTTCCTGCGTGCCTGTCTGTCTCTCCCTCCTTGCTTTCCCTTGGTAGGAGGCTCACAGTATTACTTCTTGTTTCTTCACCTCTCTGCTGCTCTGGTTCTTGCTCTTGTGCTCTCTGGGGTTAAGGAGGGGGGTTCAGCTGCAGTTAAGGCATTTGCCCTGTAGGTCCTGCATGGAGTTGTCTTCATGGCAGTGACATGTCCCAGTCCCCTTCCAGTCCCCCTTCTAGGCAATGCATTTCATCTGGTCGGGGAATGAGCTGACTCTCCCTTAAGGAGACCCCATTTCTAGCACTCTTGGCTGTCTTTGTGGGGTGTCCTGCCAGGCTGCAACCTGCCCTCCAGAAGACCGCAGCTCTCCCAGAGCATATTTGTGATAGCTGAGAGTGCTTGTGCTGGTCGTGTGAGTCAGAGACCTCGTCACACGCTCTGAAGAGCTCTCCATAGCACTCTCCCCATATGTGGGCTCAGAGAAAATTTGGCAGTCTTCACTTTGAAACTGAACTCCTCTGCTCTCACCTCAGTGCAGTTTCTTTCTCAGAGTAACTTGTGAGTGCAATTCTCCTTTAGCTGGGAGAGGTGCAAGCACAGGGCAGTGAGGAGTGAGACTCATGGACAGACCAGATGCCCTGACTCTGCCCGCAGTCATGGTGAGCCCCTTTTTCTTCTTAGGATGCACAAGTGCTCATGTTGAGAGCAACTGTCATGCCAGAGATTTCTGTCATGCTTCCATGGTGTGATGGAGGCATCTAAAAACTAGAGAAATATATAAAACTATCCACTGCAGCCTATTTTCTGAAGAAAATGCATGTTAAAATGTTGAACAGCCTTTCCACAAAACAAGTGGGTGTAATCTGCTGCAGAATATGTGCATCAGACCTAGTCACTTCCCCCTCCCACTGCAGTGTCTGGAGAAAGAGTGCAGATGGTAAACCAGTGTGAGGACAGGGTTCATCTCCTTGGGACAGAGGCATCTAGGAAGGATCGAGTCAGCCCCTGCCTTCACTTCACAGTTTCTCTCCCTGGCCAAAGTGGGAGCTGATGTGACTGATTCAGTACAGGCACCTCTGTTCAAGCAGGCAGGGTTGGGGGAGATGAATCCCTCACGATGATCTTTTTTAGCTACAGCTGGCATGAGTGCTGTATTCATCTCAAAATGGTAAATAGAGAGTATTCCCACTGGGTCACTGGACCAAATCCCCTTCACTCCGTTCATGGTGCCCATCCCCAGGTATCTCCACCGAATACACAGGGCAGTTTGACAACTCCATTTACACACTCTGGTAGAATAGGAGTGACTCCCTTGGAGCCCATGGGCAGAGGCCCCTCCTCTATGTACCACACTCAGTCAGCCCAAACCGGAGGTCAGGAAAGGGAGCTGAACAAAGGGAGAAGAGAGAGGCGGTGTGGGGGGGATTGGAGGAGTGGAATGGGTTTTGCTCAGAGAAGTCTGTCCTAACTTGTCAATGCCATTTCTTCCTTTGACAGTGCCCCAAACAGAGAGCAAATGTCCAACGGCAGCTCCCTCCATGAGTTCCTCCTCCTGGCATTTGCCGACACCCGGCAGCTGCAGCTCTTGCACTTCTCGCTCTTCCTGGGCATCTACCTGGCTGCCCTCCTGGGCAACGGCCTCATCATCACAGCTGTAGCCTGTGACCACCACCTGCACACCCCCATGTACTTCTTCCTCCTCAACTTCTCCCTCCTTGACCTTGGCTCCATCTCCACCACTGTCCCCAGATCCATGGCCAATTCCCTATGGGACACCAGGGCCATTTCCTACTCAGGATGTGTTGCGCAGATATTTTTGATGGTCTTTTTTGCTTCAGCTGAGTATTGTCTTCTCACTGTTATGGGCTATGACCGCTTTATTGCCATCCGCAAACCCCTGCACTATGGGACCCTCATGGGCAGCAGAGCTTGTGTCAAAATGGCAGTAGCTGCCTGGGCCAGTGGTTTTCTCTATGCTGTACTTCACACTGCTAACACATTTTCAATACCACTCTGCCAAGGCAACGCCCTGGGCCAGTTCTTCTGTGAAATTCCCCAGATCCTCAAGCTCTCCTGCTCTGACTCCTGCCTCAGGGAGGTTGGGCTTCTTGTGGTTAGTCTTTGTTTAGCCTTTGGGTGTTTCCTTTTCATTGTGGTGTCCTATGTGCAGATCTTCACTGCTGTGCTGAGGATCCCCTCTGAGCAGGGCCGGCACAAAGCCTTTTCCATGTGCCTCCCGCACCTGGCCGTGGTCTCCCTGTTTGTCAGCACCTCATTTTTTGCCTACCTGAAGCCCCTCTCTGTCTCGTCCCCAGCTCTGGATCTGGTGGTGGCTGTTCTGTATTCGATGCTGCCTCCAACAGTGAACCCCCTCATCTACAGCCTGAGGAACAAGGACCTCAGGGAAGCACTGAAGAAATTGGTTCAATTGGTACAAGTTCAGCAGCAATAAACTGCCCATCCCTCTTCAGAAGTGTTTCCTAATTTATCTCAGACAACTCCTGTGCTTTGGGCATTCTTGTTAAAGAACAGTGAATTGAAACTGTCTAGAAATGGCTGCTTAGCACAACTTATATAAAACTTGCTTAGCATGAGTGGCTAGATTTGCTGAAGCCTTAGGCCAAGCGTGGGAAAAGTAACGAATCTTTACTTAGTTTAATAAAAAATAGTGCCTCAGAGCTCGTTCAGGCTGGAAGATAAGGAAGCCACAGGCAGTCTGCGCACCTGTGTCACCAACTCCGAGAGGGAAGACACCAAAACAATGGGGAAAAATAAGACCTTGGGAGACAACCGCCAGACCCAACAAAAACAGAAGTACAACCATCATCAGAGACTGCAAAAAACAAGAATAAGGAGAAAAACAGCTTGCCTCAGAATGACGATGAGACCCAATGAGGAGCAGGAGACCCCAGACCAAAAAATTATTATTGGTCTAACTATCGCGTGAGGGGTGGGAAATGTAAGTCAAAAAGACTATAATTACCGAGAATTTGTTTATGTTGGGGTCCCTCTTTGGAGGCACCCAGCTCGAGCTGTAATTATGGCACGTGCGTGATTAAAATTATCTGATTTGTTTTGATTTGACTCTGAACTTTTCTGCGGGAACCTAGGGTCGAGCCCTGTTATGGTGGCCGACAGGCCTAACTTCCATAACAGTTTGGCACCCCAGATGGGACCCTAGGCGACGACTGTCAGGCCTCTCGTCTCCAAACGATCATCTGGTGCCATCGGGTGAGTTCATGTGGGATCTTTGGCACCGAGAGGCACCGAGAAGGTGAGTCTTAAACTCCCGTCTAAATTCTAAATCCTGGTCTGGTAACAGTGCACTGAAGGGGGGGTACGCAGACTGGCCACCGTAAGGCGTACCAGGGGGATGGGCGCGAGTCCCATCCCCAGGGTTAGAGTGGGTCTAAGTCCCAGCTCGGTCTGGCCGGAGGAGGGGTGCGCAGCCTGAGCAGCGTAAGGCGCACTGCAAAACTTTGACACCGAAAATTAGAGTCACTGTGACTGGTGTGAGTTTAAACAGCACTGTGTATGTGTGTGTGTGTGAGTGCGTATAACTTGGGAACTGATCGGGGCACCCGTCGGCTGAAAAGCCGCCCGCTGCGAAGGGACAGCAGTCCTAGCAGTTAAAGACTCGGGTGGTGTGACTGCGGTTCCCAGGGAGCGAGCAAGCGAGCGAGAGAGAGAGAAAGGAAGTGTGAAAGTGTGTGATCACACCAGCTACAGGGACTGGTATTACCGGTAAGGAAGTGCGCTGCCTGCTTTGCTTAAGACGCACTTTCCAGAAACTCAGTATGGGAAATAATCTTGACATAGACAAGGGGATGCCCTTAGCCGAAATTTTGGAAAACTGGAGTAAAATCGATGGCACCAAAAATTTAGGGAGAAAAAGGTTAGTCCAACTATGTCAGGAGGATTGGCCGTTCCTGACTAAGGAAGGTAATCTGGCAGAGCGATGGCCGCCCCAGGGGGCCTTCGGTTACCAGGAGCTAGCTTTCCTGCGTCATCATTTGGAGAACAGGTTCCCCAGTCAAATGGATTACTGGTATGTATGGGACAACTGGGCATTTGCTAGACGAAAAGAGGCGCCTGGGAAAGAGAGAATCTTTCCTCAGAATGCTGTTAGTACCGCAGCTGCTGAAAAGCCTGTGGCAGTTATTCCACCCTATGCGCCACCCCCTGCTTCAGCTTCCCTATACCCCTCCTTGCCTTCCACCCCCGTCCTTCAAGCTCCTCTGGAAATCGTTCCTGTGCCAGGAGCAGCCCCACCCGATCTGGAAGGGGTACTTCGGATCGCCACTACACGAGTCTACCGACCCTGGAGACCCCAAGATTTAATTATATGGAGTCAACGGCTCCCCAGACTTAGGGATGATCCAGAGAGAGTGTTACAAATCATGAAGGGAATTATGCGGGCGTATGACCCTACCTGGGGAGATGTACAAACACTCCTTGAATCTGTGTTCACTCCAGATGAAAGGTGCTCAATTTTGGATGCAAACCGCCGTTGGGCAGCAGAGGGGGGTGTTGGGGCTGCTCCAACAGCCTGGCCAGCTGTGGACCCCGGGTGGAATCATAATGTAGATGCAGATTACAGGCAGTTGCAATTAGCCAGAGAGGGCTTAGAAGAAGCTATACCTTTGGCAGGACAAAAGACTGCAAATTGGTCTAAAGTAAGGGAGTGTCAGCAACAGGCAGAGGAACACCCCTCGGCTTACTTTGCTAGGCTAATTAAGCAAGTCAGAATGTATGGGGGAGGACTAGACCCAGAAGCTGAGGCTAACAGGCCATTAATGATTTCCACATTTGTAGACCAAGCAGCCCCGGACATTAAAAAGTATTTTTCCAAACATGTCCCTGACTGGCCAGGAAAGCAAATGGATGAAATACTACGTTTAGCCACATTTGTCTATAATAGTCGAGAGGAGGAGAGGGCAAAAGAAAAGAGACAGCAAAAAAAAAGAGGAAGTTAGTGTGTTAGCAGCTGTGTTAAGAGATGGATTTAAAGGACCCAGGGGGAGGGGAGGTGAAAGAGCCAGGAGAGATAGATGGAGTCAAAGTGAACGTGCTGTACAGTCAGGAGTTAATGATGTTTGTTATTATTGCGGGGAACAAGGACACTGGCAGCGGGAGTGCCCAGTGAGGCCCCGTGTAGTTAGGAACAGAGGAACTGGCATGAGACAATCAAACACTAAGGAGGAGACCAGGCGATTCCCACACAATCCACAATGAGAGGAAACAGGAGACTCAGAAAATACTGTGGAAATTGGAGTAAATTTATGGGATGTAGATTTGGATTTTGAGGGTCACGTAATGGCAAATATAGAAGGTTTAGAAGTTCCCTTTCTAGTGGATGCTGGAGCCACCCTTTCCCTTTTAAATTTCGAGCCTAAAGGATGCAAGTCATCCAATAAAATAGTGATGCAAGGAGTGATGGGAAAGGGCAAACGAATGTTATCTAAGCCCTTATTACTCACTATTGGGGGTAAAACAGTGTGGGGACGTTTTATAATTTCCACAAACGCACCCATATGCCTTTTGGGGAGAGATCTCCTGCAAGCCTTGGTACTCAGATCTGCTTACAGCCGGAAGGGATAAAGCTAATAATTATGGGTTCATGTGTTCTGGCTAAGACACCAGAACCAGAGTCAACTAATCTGCAAATTCCAACAGGTTTAGAATCAGTTTCTAAAAAATTATGGAGCTCTTCAGGAATGGATGCGGGACTACTAAAACCAGCCAGTCCAGTCTCGATAAAAACAAAAGGGGGATTGCCTCCTGCAGTTAAACAATATCCTATCCCAAAGGAAGCAGAGAAGAGTATCCAAAAACAAATTGATCATTATCTGAAACTGGGTATCCTTAGAGTCTGTGAATCCCCATATAACACCCCAATTCTGCCAGTTAAAAAGAACAGGCAAGATGCTGATGGTGATCCAGAGTATCGCTTTGTACAAGGACTATAAACCAACATGTAGTTGCTCCACATCCAGTAGTCCCCGACCCATCAACCATTTTACTACAGATACCCCATTGGGCAACTTATTTTACTGTGATTGACCTAACAGCAGCCTTTTTTAGTATACCGATAGCTGAAGATAGACAAGATCTCTTTGCTTTCACTTGGAGGGGACAACAATTAACTTGGACAAGGCTGCCACAGGGATTTACTGGGTCTCCGACTATTTTTTCGCGTATACTTAAAAATGACCTCTCAGATATCGAACTTCCAGGACATTCTGTATTAATACAATATGTAGATGATTTGTTATTAGCAAGTAAAGATTATGAGACATGTTTAAAAGATACTGTTTCTCTATGTAACGCTCTTGCAGAAAAAGGGCATCGGGCATCTCTGTCTAAACTCCAGCTGTGTCAAAGAGAGGTAAAATATTTGGGTTTTATCTTAAAAGAAGGACACAGGTTAGTTGATCCAGAACAAGTAAAGACAATTCTTGATATGCCTCGTCCTGTAACAAAAAAACAGCTTAGGGGATTTTTAGGAGCTGTAGGATTCTGCCGACCGTGGATTCCTGGGTTAGCAGAACTTACTAAGCCTCTGGTACAGGCAACAAAAAAGGAGGAGATAGAGCCTTTGGCCTGGGGTCCAGAAAGGGAGAAAGCTTTTACATCTGTGAAAAAAGCATTGGTTTCAGCCCCTGCTCTAGGGTTACCAGATTATAGCAAACCATTTGAATTATTTGTCCATGAACGACAGGGAGTAGCAAGTGGGGTACTCACCCAAAAACTAGGCCCTCACCGTAGACCAGTGGCCTATTACTCCACGCAACTAGATGAGGTAGCTAAAGGCACTCCAGGATGCATCAGAGCAATAGCAGCTACTGCAGCTCTTCTTGAAAAAACACGACCTGTAGTTTTGGGTCACTCATTGACTGTGTATGTGCCACATGAAGTAGAACTGTTAATGAAACAATACGCGACTCAAGCACTATCCCCACAGAGAGCTCACCGCTATGAACTGATAATACTGCATGCAGATAATGTGACTTTAAAAAGATGCAATATTTTGAATCCAGCAACACTATTGCCTCTACCGGAGGACGGAGAGCCACATCATTCCTGTGAGCAGGTGGTCGTCAGCTCGAGCAAGCCCCGGGAGGACTTTAAAGATGAACCTTTGGAGAACCCAGACTTAGGTCTGTTTACAGATGGGTCATCCTATTATTTGGACGGAAGACGTCACTCCGGCTATGCTGTCACTAACGTCTTTGAGGTGCTCGAGGCCAATCCTTTGTCTCCATCAGTAAGTGTTCAAGGAGCAGAATTAATAGCATTGACCCAAGCAGCAAAAATAGGTAAGAGCTTGCGGGTAAATATCTATACCGATTCTAAATATGCATTTGAGGACGGAGAGCCACATCATTCCTGTGAGCAGGTGGTCG
This sequence comes from Dromaius novaehollandiae, assembly GCF_036370855.1. Classification (NCBI taxonomy): domain Eukaryota; kingdom Metazoa; phylum Chordata; class Aves; order Casuariiformes; family Dromaiidae; genus Dromaius; species Dromaius novaehollandiae. Next base: position 3,524,183 of record NW_026991289.1, on the reverse strand, counting down.
TCAGCTCGAGCAAGCCCCGGGAGGACTTTAAAGATGAACCTTTGGAGAACCCGGACTTAGTTCTGTTTACAGATGGGTCATCCTATTATTTGGACGGAAGACGTCACTCCGGCTATGCTGTCACTAACGTCTTTGAGGTGCTCGAGGCCAATCCTTTGTCTCCATCAGTAAGTGTTCAAGGAGCAGAATTAATAGCATTGACCCAAGCAGCAAAAATAGGTAAGAGCTTGCGGGTAAATATCTATACCGATTCTAAATATGCATTTGGAGTGTGTCATGCAACAGGGATGTTATGGAAAGAACAAGGATTCTTTTCGTCATCAGGAAAGAAATTAGCTAATGGAGAAGAAATACGTAATTTGCTGGAAGCAGTTCAACTGCCCAAAGAAATTGCTGTAATACACTGGCCAGCCCATACTAAAGACACTACAGAAATTAGCAGAGGAAATGCTTTAGCAGACGCTGTTGTGAAGGCTGCAGCTCGACAACCTCTGAGAGAATGTATGGGGGCAGTTCCAAGGATGGACCAGAGTGAGTGGCCAAACTTAATAGACCCCAAAACTATGTATGAAAAAGACTGCTCAGTGGAAGAGAAAAAACGATGGCAGCAGTGGGAAGCAAAACAAAATGATGATGGAATATGGACAATTGGGGAAAAACCAATTCTACCCAAAAAATATTTAACTACGATAGCTAGGTGGTTTCACAATAAAGCTCATGGGGGAGCCGAGGCAATAGCTAAGCAGGTACAGAAAGTATGGGCTGCTCCAGGAATTTATGCAGCTGCTAGAAGAATAACAAATAGCTGCCCGACCTGCCAGAAGTTTTCAAATAACAAGCCAAGCTCAGATTTGGGGGGGCGACCATGGGCTTAGTTCCCTTTCCAGAAGCTGCAAATAGATTATGTGGATATGCCATCTGCCAATGGGTACAAACACTTGTTAGTGATAGTAGATCAGTTATCAGGCTGGGTAGAAGCTTTCCCAACAAGAAAGGCCGACACAGGGGGAGTGGTAAAAGCCTTACTGAAAGAAATCATACCCAGGTATGGGGTCCCAGAAGCCATTGATTCAGACAGGGGTGCCCATTTTACAGCAAGCATAATCAATCAGTTATGTAAATCGTTAGGAATAAAAAGAAACCTACATGCTCCTTATCACCCACGATCTTCAGGACAAGTAGAAAGAATGAATAGAACATTAAAAGAGAAAATAGCAAGAATATGCACACATGCTAGCCTAAAATGGCCAGAGGCATTAAACTTAGCTCTATGGGATGTTCAAAATTCTCCACGGCAACCCATAGGACTACCACCAGCAGAAATTCTTTTTGGGAGACATTTGGTGATACCAGGGACTTCTATCCCTGCTAAGAGCAGCCTATTAGATGGAGATGAACGAGTGACACAATATGTACTAGCCTTACAGGAACGGTTTAAGGCCTTGCATAATCAGGCTCAGTGGTTTCAGCTGGTGCCATCAGACATTCAGGCACATGATACACAGCCTGGAGATAAAGTGTTGATAAAGGTATTCTCGCGAAAAACAAAACTAGAACCAAAATGGGAAGGACCCTATACTATATTGTTGAGTTCTTACTACGCTGTTAAAATTCTAGGAAAAGAGAATTGGATTCACCACTCTCACGTGAAACGAGTGACAGTCAAGAAGCAAGCACAGCAGAGGTTGCAGCAGAACAATGAAGACAACCACGTAAAGCTCGATGGGATACACGACTTCCCCAGGGTAATCTGTTCGGACTCGCCTCACTCACACAAATCTCTCTCCCTTTACTGCACCGTGCAGGATGGCAGGCAGAAGTGCCGTGCTGATGTTGCTGTTTCAAACCCTGGCAATGCTACTTTCCCTAACCTGTGGTCAAAGAACCTTAGAGTGGCCATGGTCCCAGGCCCGTGTTAAGTATACCGGAAGTATGGGATTAAATTCTGCTAAAAACTTAAACCTCTCAACCCTGGTCATGCACGGAACTGAAGTATACTCAGAAAATGAATGGAGCTGGGATAATACTAATCAACTTCCCCAACTCCTGGGAGGGACAGGAAAGGAAATAAAGATAGGGTGTCGAATGATCAACGGGTCCACCCATGAGAAGGCGACTCAAATCTCTCTCACTAAAATCAAATCAAATGAAAAAGAAAGGAAAATTTGAGCCACTGAAAACCTGGATTGTTGGTACAATTTTACCTTAGAACAGCCTGTTTTAATAGTTTGTCTGTGGGCTCACCACAATGTGGGACTATCATTTAAATTTAAAATAGGCATTGTTGAGCCCAGCACAGCAATACCTACCCCGACTACAATTATTTCCACCAATATAAATAACTCTGTTACCATGAAGAGTAAGAAAACCTTATCCCCACAAATCTTTGAAATTGGACCGTATGTGATTAGAAATACAGGCCAACAACAAGTGTTATTTAATCCATCATGGTCTCTCAAACGAGTAGAGCTATTAATGCAAATTAATATCTCTACAATCAAACCGACCTGTTCACCATTCTTAGGTACATCCTATGTGGGATGGACAGCGTGGTTACATAGGCGAACTCTCACCTCTCCAAAGCGAACAAGGAGAGATGTGACCGGTATCATAGGAACAGGATTGGGAGTCCTAAACAGTATAGATGCTGAAGTACTCGTAAATAAACTGAGCACAACAAGAAGTGACTTATACAGATTAAAACATCCATTGAGGTCTTCTTTATTAGCATTAGGAACTAACCAATGGCTTTCATCCGAGATATTACCTCAATGGGAAAAAATGAATGAAAAAGATCACCACTTGATAATAGATGCACTTGGGGAAACTCTGAACTTTTCTGCGGGAACCTAGGGTCGAGCCCTGTTATGGTGGCCGACAGGCCTAACTTCCATAACATCCTGATTAAACTGATCATTTCTAAAGGCATCTTTTCATCAGATGATCTGGACATATGCACTTTCCATAGTTTCCCAATTTTCCTCCTCCCCTTGCTCTTTATCATTCAGATAGCTCTTAGCTCTCCAGTTGCTGCTCAGAGCTTCTGGGAGTCTGAAGCTTGCCTCGTCTTTCAGCAGGCTCATTGTCTCTTAAACAAACTCCTTCACTGTGTGTCTATCCAGCCTTTCCTATCTATTTGTCAAGAACATTTCCTTGTAGACTCTAGACATCAGTACAGGCAACGTGGAGTTGACATAAAGTTGAGGACTGTATTTTACTTCTTATGAAACTGGATAATGTTTATTTTCGTTTGATTGCAATTAAGACAAATCCTTCTGTGTCTGCTTGCAGCTAGTTCTCTAAGGAAAGCAGATGGGAACTGGTGCACAGGAGCTGTAGCATTCAGCTACAGCCTTGAGTGGAAAAAGGTTAGATTTTAACAAGAGTGATCTAAGTCCCCAGTGGCTGATGAGAGAAATGGCAGGGCTGGGGAGCTGGGAGAGAAGGTTGTCCATACATGTCTCCTATCAAAAATACTGCTTGTCCTACATGTCCAGACTTCATCTGGAGACCCAGTGGGTCAGTGTGAATTGGAGAATGTGGGTATTGCTTATTCTGAAAACTGGAGAATAAAGAAAGCTTCAGAAGCAGACATCTGTCTTTTTCAGGTGTTCATTGAAATCTGCCTAATTTCAATACTCTCCTGAAAGTTTCGCAATTAGCCACACAAGAATTGACAAAATGAGGAAAATTATGGAAAGATGCATGGTTCCTTAGGTGTTTTTGCTTTTTAATGACCCCTCAGCTGTATTTGGTGCTCAGCCTGCAAACCGCAGATGCTGAGAGGAGATGGAACAAACCTCTCAAGAAGTTAAATACAGAAGAAAATTCCAAGTTTCTTGGAGCGTTAACAGGTCTCACTGAGGGTCATTAACAATAAAGCCTCCCCAGGGGCTGATTAGAGCAGAAAGTTGGAGGCCCTGATTGCAGGTAGGCAAAGGCAATGTGCAGGTCGCTGTGATGCCAAGTCAACCTGGATGTGTGTTATCAAGCAGAGCAGCCAGGCACTGACACCCAGCCCCTGGGTAGAGTGATCCTTTCCATCATGAATTGCTCAGGGCTCTTCCTGGGGGCAGTGTGCGGGTGGGGGTGCACAATGCTGAGTGCAGGACCATGATACGGCACCTCCTGGGCTTGCAAGGGACAAGGAGGCAGCAAGGCCACAGTGCTTTAAGGAATGACATCTTGTGGGCCTCAGTGGCAGAGGCACCCAGCTATCGCCAAGAGGACAAAGACCTAGTTCTGTTAGAAGCTTTCAACCCTGGCAGTGCCTTTGGCCATCTTCACCTCAGGCTGTCCTATGCTTTCCCATGCCTGTGTCTGTTTCCTTGCAGACTGTAGACACCCAACCTGCTTCCCCACCTTGTTCTCACCCCAGGATCTCCCGACCTCTCCTGATGTCTTCCTGTCCTCACTTGCTTTTCCTTAAAACACAAAGCCAGGGGCTGAACTCAGACTCCCTCTGGGTGTCCTGTTGCACCACAGCACTGCCCTACGAGTCACATTTTCTTTTCTTAATGTCACATCTAAACCCTACAAGCTGCTGTTTGTGGCTCTTTCCCCTTCTTATGCTGTTTCCCACTACCAAGAAAAGCTCCATCATCTCTGAAACCACCCTTCAAACAGTCACAGGCTCCTACTCTACTGCCCTTTGCCTCCACGTCAGCAGGCTAAAGAAGCCCAGGTCCCTCAACCTCTCCTCATGGACGGGACCCAGCAAGAAACAAAGGTACAATCGTCGGCAGAAACCACAACAGTAAAGATAAGGAAGAAAAAGAGCCTGCCTAGGAACAACGATGAGATCCAATGAGGAGCAGGAGACCCCAGACCTAAAAATTACTATTAGTCCAACTACCGCGTGAGGGGTGGGAAATTTAAGTTGAAAAAACTGTATTTGCCCAGGATTTTTTTTTTGTTGGGGTCTCTCTTTGGAGGCACCCAGCTCGAGCTGTAATTACTGCACGCGTGTAACTAAAATTTAATTATTTAATTTGCTTTGATTTGGCTCTGAATTTTACTTGCGGGAACCTAGGGTCGGGCCCTGTTATGGTGGCCGACAAGCCTAATTTCCATAACAGTACAGTCAGAAAACAGCATTGTTGTCGTAACAGACACACCTAAAAACAACATTCCTGTGCTACGAGACACACCAAAAAAACAGCGTTCTTGTTCAGAGGCCCACCACAGAAACAGCATTCTTGTTCAGAGGCCCACCACAGAAACAGCGTTCTTGTTCGAAGAGAGCCACCAGGACAAGTGCTGAAAAAATTCAGCAAAATCTTTATTTCCCAGGCAATTGGTAGATGGAAACCCTGCCTCGCACACTGATAAAACTGGTTTTACCCCAGCTCAGAGCTGGGACCACGGCAGGAGCAGGCTCCGAGCGCTCCTCTTCTCTGGGGGCTTCCCGCCACCTTCACAGCTTTTTGCAGCACGTCGGAGCCAGGGAGCAGATCCAAGGCGCAGTGAGACAAAAGCCTGAGCCCCCCGACCTGCCCCCAGGTGCCCACCTGCACCCCGCAGCGCCCGAGCACCCAAATGGGGCGGGTTTAGCCTCGAGCGGGGCGTTGGGTGCGGCTGCTCCCGGGCTGTGGGAGCCGAGGGGACTTGGCGGCGTCCCGGAAGCTGCAGCGAGGAGACGGCAGGCGCTCGGGCGGGCTGGGTCCCCGCTGCCCACGCTGCCGGGTCCGGCCGCGGCTCCTCGCTAACCAGGATGGAGCGCTTAAATGGCGGCATTGCTTCCTGCAAAGACAAGAGAGGAAAAAATCAATAAAGGCAGAGGTGTGGGGGGCAGGGGGTACCCCCGCACCCCTGTGCGCGCCCTGTCCTGCAGGTCCCAGCCCCACATCGCCGTCCCCCACGGGAGCTGCACTGCGGGGCTAAATCCCCCCTCCCAGAGCCAGGGGAGCAGGCAGAAGCCCCCAGGAACCCAGCCGCAGCGCCCGGCCGGCCGGCAGCCCCATGGCGGGTGCCAGCCTGGTATCACGCTGGGCCGGGGCCCCCCGCCCCGCTCCCAGCACCAGCTCTGACCCATTCTGGAGCTGCTGGATGCCCCGTCGTGGCCTGTGAGAGAGGAGCGGCAGTGAGCCCCGGCCCCGTGCCAGTGGCACTGCAGGTCCCACACCAGCCGCGGGCAAAGCCGGGCCAGGGCAGAGCCCGCTGGGCCGGGACCCGGCCCTGGAGCCGCCTCACAGGCGCCAGGAGCAGAGGGCAGCGCCTGGGCGCCTCAGCCTCCAGCGGCGGGACGCCAACCCTTTCCCTGCCCTGCAGCCGGGGAAAAGCTGTGGGGCACGGAAGAGGGGAGATGGGGGCAGGTGGGGGACGGGACGCGCCAGCCCCGCGGCCGCCAGAAACCAGAGAGCAAATGCTGCCCCACTGCCAGGCGCGGCCTGGGACGGAGCGGCCCCGGCACTCACCTTTGGCGATCGCGTACCCCTGCTCCTTCCTCCCTGCGGGAAGAAAGAGGCATCAGGCCACGCGGCCCCTCACGGCCCAGCTCTGCTCCGGCCCCAGGGCTCCGGCTCGAGCCCCTTCTCCTCCCGGCCTCCCTCCCACCGCCTCCTCGGCCCCCGTGCTTTACCCCATCTGCTCTTCCAGACCACAAAGCCGGCAATTGCCGTGATGACGACGACCACAGCGATGACCGCCCCGAGGACAACAGGCAGCAGGGAGCTCGGCGGCTCTGGAAGAGAGCGGGGCTGGGAGCAGGGGCCGGGAGCTGCCCCCAGCGGGCGCTCCACGAGCTCCGGCCGCCCGCGCTCACCCCAGGAGAAGAGGCCGGGCTCCGGCAGGCTGGCGTGCTCCGCGCGGCACTGGTACTCGTGCTTCTCTGCAGGGAGGGCCTTGATGCTGGCCCAGGCATGGTAGGTGCCGTCGCCATTGGGCGTGACACTGCCCCGCTTGGTCTCCTGGGCTTGGACGCGGCCCTTTTTCAGCCAGCTGATGCTGTTGGGCCGCGGGTAGAAGCCGTGAGCCCGGCACGACAGGGTCACAAAGCCGTGGCTCTCCTTGGCCGACACTCTCACCGCGGGGCGCTCTGGGGAGACGGCGCGAGGGAGGGAGGTCAGGCAGCTCGCGCCCAGGCCCGGATGCACACGCTGCACCGCACCGCCAGCAGCGCCCTCGGGCGCCTGGGCCCAGCACCGAGCCCGGGGCCCGTCCCCGTGTCCGGGGGGTCCCGCCTCGCCCTCACCTCTCCTCTCCAGTGCAGCCCTCTCGTATTCCACAGATCTCCGCAGCCCCTCGATGCAGCTGTTCTCCAGGTAGTGCTTCCAGTGCTCAGGCACATTCTCAGCCTCCCACTACCTCTTCGTGATTAGCGCAGCAGCATCCGCCGTGACGAATGTCAGCGTGTCCTTGTCAAAGGCGATGAAGTCCTTCCCGTCGTAGCCAAGCTGCATAAACCCCCGGGTCCCGCCATCCTCCAGGAGGTCACAGCCGTACATGCGCTGCACTGTGTGATACCCTGAGGCACAAGCAGGGAAACGGGGGCTCAGGGGCACCAGAGGGGCTGGGACCCAGCACCCAGCGCAGGGCCGGGGGCACCCCAGCCCCGCAGCCCCCAGCGCTGATGGCGAGCGGCTGCCGCCGGGAGCCCCGGCCCGTGCTCACCCCCACTCTGGTTGTAGCACTCCTGCAGCATGTCCAGGTACACACGGAAAGTCTCCTGACAGTCCTGATTGATCCGGGTCTCCTCGTCCCAGTGGTCCTGACCCTCCTGCTCCATCCAGGCCGCGTCCGGCACCGCCCTCTGCGTCTCGCTGTCGTAGCGATCAATGAGCTCTCTGTCCACATAGCCCACGGAGATGAAGGCGGGCAGCCCCGGGCTGGGCTCCGTCACGGCAGTGTTGAAGTAGTGCAGGGAGTGGGGGCCTGCAGGGACATGGGGTGCAGTGAGGGGCCAGGGGGGCACATTGGGGGGCATCTGGGGGATCAAGATGTCCCGGGGGGACAGGACGGGCAGGTCGGGGGGGCAGCATGTCCCAGGGTTCAGGTCGGGGGGGCAGCACGTCCTGGGGGGGCAGGTTGGGGGGCTCCGGGGGGGCAGCACATCCCGGGGGGGTCCAGGGGGGTAGCACGTCCCGGGGGGCAGGTCGGGGGGGCAGCACCTCCCGGGGACGGTTGCAGGCTGGTCCGTGGGGCCGCTGACAGGGAGCCCAGCGGCGGGGGAGGGCAGAGGGGGGACCAGGGTCCCCGCCCACACTCACCACTCGCCGCCGCCCCACTGCCCCCCAGCAGCAGTGCCAGCGCCAGCAGCAGCCCCGGCCCCATCGCCCGCCCCGCTACCGCCTCCTCGCTGCTATCGCCGTCGCCCTCACGCAGCGCAGAAGCCCACCGGGGCCACGCCCCCACACCACCATTGGCTCCGCTGCGGCGCTCCGCCATTGGCTGCGCTCTGTCCCACCCGCCAATAGCGGCTCGCGTCAGCTGAGGCGTCACCAGGCGCTGGGCAGATCCCGGTGCGGCAGGTTGGGAGAAGCAACAGCGAGGGCGCGTGCGGAGGGCGCTGCGCAGGGCCGAGCCGCGGCTCCCGCCCCGCCTTGTCGCGCAGCCATTGGCCCCGCCGGCGGCCGCCCGCCAATGGCGCGGCGGGGCAGTGGTGACGCCACTGGGCGCCGGGCAGATCTCCGCGGAGCGCGTGGTGGGCGGGAGCGCGGAGGCGATGTGGGAGGACGAGGACGATGTGGGGATGGAGATGATGTGGGGACGGGGACACTGGGGGGACGGGGATGATGTGGGGATGGGGATGATGTGGGGATGGGACACTAGGGGGATGGGGATGATGTGGGGATGGAGATGATGTGGGGACGGGGACACTGGGGGGACGGGGATGATGTGGGGATGGGGATGATGTGGGGATGGGACACTGGGGGGATGGGGATGATGTGGGGATGGGGACGATGTGGGGATGGGATGCCATGGGGATGGATACGATGTGGGGATGGGATGCCGTGGGCATGGGGACGATGTGGGGATGGAGATGGAGTTGGCTCTGTCACAGGGGCAGGGGGACACTGTGGGGATGGGGATGATGTGGGGTTGGGGACAATGTGTGGACGGGGACACCATTGGGATGGGATGGAGTTGGCTCTGTCACAGGGGCAGGGGGACGTGGTGGGGACAGGGACACCGTGGGGATGGGGATGCCGTGGGGCTGGAGATGGAGTTGGCTCTGTCACAGGGGCAGGGGGACATGGTGGGTGTTGGAAACTTGCACGGGAGGAGCCGACGGAGGGAAGACCCAGACGCTCAATATGAGTGATCAGCGTACTTCAACTTTATTAGGTGTGGTCTTTCTTTATATAGCACAGGACTAATCAGGCTCATACATATTGCAAAAGCTGAGCTCCTTATTGGTAACAGCAATTTGGTTTACCCAGCAACTTCTGCATTACATCACCCACAAGTTCCCAGGACTAATCATTGATAACACCTTGGAGCCAAGGACAATGTGTCCTTGGCTCTAGCTGTTTTTACTCTCGTACGGGATTTGGCTCACATCAACTGTGTGCGATATGCACTTAGTTCTGCTTCCTTTAGTTGTTCAATCTTCACATGACCTCTGCCCTCAAGCCAGTCCTCCACAGGTGGGGACAGGGACACCGTGGGGATGGGGACGCTGTGGGGCTGGAGATGGAGTTGGCTCTGTCACAGGGGCAGGGGGACGGGGACACCACGGGGATGGGGACATGGTGAGGACGAGGACGGCAGGCGAATGGGGATGCTGTGGGGATGGGGACACCATGGGGACGGGGATGCTGTGGGGACGCTGATGGAGTTGGCTCTGTCACAGGGACAGGGGGACACGGTGGGGACAGGGGTCAGCTCCGGGGATGGAGTTTGGCTCAGCCAAGGGATGGGGACCCGGCGGTGGAGATGGGGACCCGAGGATGCAGGGACGGGGGCAGGGATAGGGACAGGAGACCACGGGGACATGGCGATGTGGACACGGGGCCAGCAGTGGGAGCTCAGGGAGTGCTGCCCATCGAAGGCCGAGTGCTGGTAGGTGGCCCCCGGCCCACCCCCTGCACCCATAGGTCTACTGGAAGATGTGGAAACCTGCCCAAGGTGGCACCCATGGATGAGGAGCTGCCCAGGGACCCAGGCGTCCAGCCCCGTTGCACCCCTGGAGCCAGGCATCCAGTCCCATCAGCACCCACACCCATCCATGGAGCCAGGTGTCCAACCCCATCAGCACCGTCTGCCACCCATGGACCCAGGTGTCCAGCCCCATTGCACCCTTGTTATCACCCATGGGCCCAGGTGGCCACCCATCAGCACCTGCGACCACCCATGGACCCAGGTGTCCGGCCCCATTGCACCCGTGTTGTCACCCATGGGCCCAGGTGGCCACCCCATCAGCACCCACCACCACCCATGGACCCAGGTGTCCACCCCCATTGCACCCCTGGGCTCAGGCATGAGGTCACATCAACACCCACCACCACCAATGGACGCAGGCGTAAGGTCACATCAACACCCACCACCACCCATGGACCCAGGCCCCCCACCCCATTGCACCCATGGTCCCAGCCCCCTGCCCCATTGCACCCACGTCCCCAGGCCCCTGCCCCATTGCGCCCATATCCCCAGCCCCCCTGCCCCATTGCACCCATGTCCCCAGCCCTCTGCCCCATTGCACCCACATCCCCAGGCCCCCGCTCCATTTCACCCATATCCCCAGGCCCCTGCCCCATTGCACCCATATCCGCAGCCCCCTGCCCCATTGCACCATATCCCAGGCCCCCACCCCATTGCACCATATCCCCAGCCCCCTGCCCCACGCAGATGGGGCCACACTGCAGCAAGCCCAGCGCAGGCCCCCAAGCTGCCTGGCAGCTGCAGCACAGCACACAGGAGCAGAGGCCAAGGGTGCTGGCTTTGTGCAGCCGGCGGAAGAGAAGGCGTAGGGGGATCTCACTGCTGCCTGCAAGAGCCTAACGGGAGCGTGCAGAGAGCATGGAGCCAGAGACGTCCTGAGGGGCCTGGGGACAGGACAAGGGCAACGGCACAGCTTGCGGCAGGGAAAAGTCCCCTCAGAGACTGCACATGGCCTTGGAAGCCGAATGGTGGTGCAACACTGGAGCAGGGTGCCAGGGCCGTGCGGGAATCCATCGCCAGAGACGGTCAGGGCTCGACCCTGACAGGCCCTGCGAAACCTCCTCCGCTTGCCTCCACTTGCAGCAGGAGGTTGCAGCAGACACCTCCGGAAGACCCTTCCCACCCCAGCTGCTCTCTCACTCTGCGACTGCTTGTAGGGCTTTCTCTGCAGCCCTGACTGCCTTCCTTGGCAGCGCCTGCACTAGTCTTTCTCCTGACTTTTCCCTGACACCAAGTAACACGGCGGGAACAGCTGCCGAGGGTTTATTTGGAGCAGAACATGGGCAGTGGGACACGATGCGGCAGCATTGCTGTAGCAGCCAGGAGAGAGCCTCCGTCGCTCTGCCTCTTTGCTCTGCGCCATGCCCCATCTCGGGCGACCTGTCTGGCAGCTGCATCCTCGCGCTGTTCCTCTCACTGCCCTGAGACACAGCGGCAGCTAAAAGCTCTGCGCAGAGCCCGAAGCGCTGCCCTGAGCCGCGACGGCCATCGCCTGGAAGGTGCAGCATGCGGGAGGGCGGCGATGCCTGTGGAGGAAGGAGAGCCGTGGGCGAGGGGCTGGGCAGGCGCAGGGCAAGCACCCGCCTGTCCCTGGCACCAAGGGCTTTCCCGAGGGCTCCTGGCCTCGGCATGGCCAGCCCCTGGGTGCTTCCTGCTGCCAGCCTCAGTGCCGCTCGCTGTGCCGTCCCCAGAGCGGCTCTCGACTTGGGTACCTACCTGAGTCCACCTCTGGCGTGGGCCGGAGGGAAGACGACGACTTGTGCTCCTCTTTGGGCTCCCAGGCAACCTGCATGGGGAGAGCAGCAACACACCCCTGTGTGGTATCAGCTGGCCATGCTCAGCATCCTGGTGCCCTGGGATATGTGAGGGGGCAAAGGGTCTGGGGTGGGGGGATGCTGTGAGTGGCCGCGAGCCCCAAGGGGAGGCACATGCAGCTGGCTGGGCAGTGGCACAAGGCTTGTCTTGGGGCCGTAGCAGCAGGGCTGGGCCGGGGGCCACGGCGGGCAGCGGGGGATGGAGGTGGCCGGGTGCGGGGCACAAGGGGGCTGGCTCGCTGGCTGTGGGAGGCGGCTGCTGCTGGGGCTGCCCCTGCCCTCCTCGCTCAGCATCCATGCCCCAGGGCTGGGTGCTGTGCAGGCCGGGGAGGGCACGTCAGCCCTGGGCCTCTGGCACTTGGAAACGCAGAGCACCAGGCATCTTCCCCAGGGCAGAGAGTGCAGAGGGCAAAGGGCTGGGGGGACAGCTTCTCACCACGGCCGTGGGGGACCCATGCGATGGGGCAGCTCTTCTCACCCACCCTGCACACCCCAGACACTGCTCACACCGCACCTCCCTTGGGTGGTGGCTGCCGACGCCATGCTCCTTGCTCACCTGGTGAGGAAGGCCTGCGGCCAGGGCAGAGCCTTCTGCTGCACTTTCTTCGGGGAACGGTGGTTGGAGAGGCAGGCTGTTGCTCTCCCCACAAGGGCCTCCGCACAAGTGGGAGGCCTCTGGCGCAGCCTCTGCGGGAAGCGATGGAGGCAGAGGAGCATTTTCCCCTGCAACCTCAGGGCCTCTGGCTGTGGGGGAGGCCTCCGCCTTTGTCCCTGTGCTGGCCGATGGGGCCAGAGGCACACTGTCCCCCGCATCCTGGCAGCCTCCTGCCAAAGGAGATGCCGCTGCCTCGGCTCCTCGGGGCACTGCTGGGGCCAGAGGCGTGCTCTGCAGGTCACCAGCTGCCTCCCTGGCAGCATCTCTGCCCTTCACAACGGGGGAGCAGGGCACCTCCTCAGGACACGGCTGTGGGTCTGCCAAGAGGCTCCTGAGGCTCGGTCTGACCCAGCTCATGACCAAGGCCGTGTTTTTCTCCAGCTCCTCCCATTGCAAAGGCTCTTCATCAACATCCTCTTCCTCATCACTCCACTCCACGCCAGCATCCTCTGGTGCTCCCCGGACTCTCTTCCCAGCTCCCAGCTCCCTCCTGGGCGCATGGGCGTACAGCCGCTCCTGCACCTCCCACTTGGACCTCGCGTCCTTCAGGAGCTCCACTCGCGTCACCTCCGGTTGCCACAGGTTATAGAAGGAGTTTCTGGCACAGAGCTGAAGCCAGAGAGGGAGAGTTGTGAAGGCAGCTGCTTTTCCCACCAGCAATGCCCCCCGTAGCCCTGCCAGCACTGCCACCATCACGCTGTTGCAGCAGGGCGCAGCGGCTGGCCCCAGCACACGGAGGGTCACCATCTGCCGCGGCCCACCCTTTGCACTCACCTCCTTGGGGCGAACATTGAGGCATCCCGATGCTGTCAGGGAGAAACGTTTCCCCTTGCCCTTCCGCTTCTTGCCCTCACTCTCCTTCGGCCTCGGCTCCTTCCTCTCCAGAAAGGCTTCTCGCAGCTGGGCCAAGCTCTGCCCGGTGCGCGCCACGCAGCTCCTGTCGAGCTCCTCCAGCGTCTCTGTTTTGATTGAGAGCACGGCGAGATACTGCGCGGGGTTGTCGGGGTGTATGTGCAGCGGCGTGCCTCGAAGGCGACAGATGATGCCCAGAGGCTGCTGTTTGGGCCTCTGCACTGCAAGCTGCCATCCTAGTGTGACCAGTCCATGGCCACTGCCCAGGGAAGCTGGTGCACCGGCCCCCGTGACCTTCCTTTTGCCATCACGAGTGTGGGCATCAGGCCCTTGCAGAGCTGTGGCAGCTGTGCTTTTGCCATGCTCGCTGCTCTCCTCTTGGGCTCTCTTTGCCACTGCTGCTGGACCAAGGGCGTGTGCCGATATCTTCCGTGGCACGGCTGCACTGAGCTCCTTTGTGCCTTTGTCCACATCAGGCTGCACCAGCTGCCGGTCACGTCCAAGACTCATGTCATCAGCACAGCTCCAGGCTGCAGACACAAGCTCAAGGCCTGTGGATTCCAGAGCTGCGGCAGGTGCTACAGGGCTGTGTGCAGCAAGTCTCTGGCTCTCAGCCCTCAATTCCATGCACGCATCTGCAAGGATGCTCTGAATAAGGCCAGCAGGCTCAGGCCAGGAAGGCCAGGAGGACTCTGCTGTGACCATTTCACTGGGGCAGCTGCCAGCAACGGCTTTGGCAGAGCTGGGTGGCACCTCTGCGAAGTGGGGGCTGCTGAGCCCAACCTGCTGTGAAACACCTTTGGCCATTGTCTCCCACTGCGGGACCTCCCCCACGCCAGAAGAGGCTGATTCTCCTTGGGGATTCTCAGCGGGGGAAACTTGCCCTTCTGCAGGCTGCACCTCAACACCTTGGGACGCTGAGGCCTTGCTCCGCACCAAGTCCTGCCTGTGCGCCATTGTCTCCAACCATTGTGCCTTGGTCTCCTGTGCACAGGCATCTCTGGGAGCTGCCAGCACCTGGCTACCTAGCTCCTGGCACAGTCCTTCGACAGTTCTCGAAAAAGCCACCCTCAGCAGCAACGGTGGCAGCCTTGCCTCTGTCAGGCAGCCTGGCCACGGCTCATCCTGCTCCTTGCATGCTGGCATGCCTCGCATCTGCCTTTGAGGAATGCTCTGTGCTCCCGCGAGAAAGGAGGTGCCTCCTGGCAGCTGCCGGCTTTGCACAGGAAGATTTGTCCTGGCACCATCAGCTCGCAGCAGCCTTGTTTTTCCCAGCGCGGAAGACCCAGCCCTGGCCTCAGGCAAGCAGCGGACAGGAGCTTGAAGTGCCCGGGGCAGAGCCCCAGCTTCCCGCTTGCCTTGTTGAAGGGCAGGTAAAGGAAGATGCACTGCCTGTAGACCTTCCTCTGCCAGGCTCTTCCTGCACTCCAGACACATCACAGCAGCACTAAGAGGCGGCAGCTGCTCCCTGGCTTTGGCCCTGCCTCTTGCAGAAGATCTGCAGGATGTCTCCAGAGCAGGCAGCTTGGTTCCACGGGCAGATCCTGCCGTTTTAGCTGCAGAGGCCTTCAGGCCTCCAAGGGGCTGCCTAGCTGCCTTGGGTGCACGAGGTGCTAAGCTGGGCAGATGGAGTGTTTCCGTTTCTCTCTTGAACGCTGCGATGAGAACATCTCTGGCAGTGTCCTTCACCGTCTGCAATCCAAGCCCAGGAGATAGGAAAGTGATTGCAGCCCTTTCCTCCCCCCCAGCCCCCGCCCCCGCTCTCCATCCTTCCCACAATTTCCAGCACCTCTGATGCCCTCAACAGCGGCAGCACTCTGCCACGCAGGCAGCTCCCACCCTGCTCCCAAAGGCTGCATGGGGACAGGGCTCATCAGCACTGCGCAGGACAGGGGCAAAGGCAGTTCCCCTGAGGAGCCTGAGACCTCCTGGTCTCTCCCACCGCTTCCCGCCTGCTTCTCCGCAGCTGCAGCCAGGCAGGCAGAGGCTTTGCCACCATCGCTGCTCAGCTCGGTACCTCTGCAATGAGGTGTTCGAGGCCTTGCAAGCTCTGTGGGCCGGGCAGCAACGGCCACCTGTCCCTTCGGTGCGACGAAGTCGGGGTCGGGATGCGTTGCGTCACTGCATGCGGCTCCCGCTGGCCCCCCTGCAGGGAGAAGGAAGCCCATGATGGAGGCGGTTGCGTTCGTACAAGCGGCCCCTCAGGCACAGGAAAGCCCGGCCCCACGTCGAAGGGAAGCTCAAGGCCGAGCACGGCCCAGCTGCGCTAAGCCCAGAGGTGCTCTCTGACCCTCAGCACAGCTCACAGGCTCCATTTGGGCCTTGGAGCACCCCGGTCGGTGTGCTTTGTGCACCAGAAAACCCCCAGCACCAGCAAGAAATACCCCCTGGCCAGAGAAGATCAGGCCTGGCTCGCTTGCCCCACCTCCTCTTCCCCACCGTCCTCACGCTTTCCGTGCGGCTCCCAGCCCTGCTGCCTGCCTCTCCCTCCAGCCCCACCGCTCACCTTGCTTCTGCGCTTCGGCCTCACAGAAAGCCCATCCACGGGCTGGGAGCCGGCATTCGCCTGCCGCCCCTTGTCCATCTGCAGGAGCTTCTCCTGCGCACCTGCCACTCTGGCCCTCAAGAGAGCTGCTCCCTCCTCAGCGAGCTGCGCTCCTCAGAGGACACACCCAGGGGCTCTGCTCCCAGCACGGACTCGGTCACCACGGGCACCGCCCCATCACAATGGCCTTGGGGGCACGATGCCACCCCATCACAAAGCCCTGCACGTTGCCATGGGGACCCCCGTGACCACCTCCTGCTGTGACCAGGGCACCCGCATCACAAGGCCTTGCTGGTGACCGTGCTAGCACCGACATCACAAGGCCTTGCTGCTCACTGGGGGCACCTCCAGCACCAGGGCTTTGCCTCCAAGCCTCTGGTGCCAGCTTCTGAGCCCAGCTCTGAGCTGCCATCTGTGCCGCAGCAGGGATTTTCCTCTCCCCACCTCTCTGCCTCCCAGACCGTGCAGATGCTGCCCTTCTTCAGGCCCTCTAGAGCACACAGCCAGCCACTGCAAGACCACTCCTCTTGCTGGGGCCACTAAGCCTCACCCATATGCCTCACCGTCCAGCCCTAGGCAGAGCTTCCTGCATTCCCGCTGCTTGCTCACAGAAAGGCCAACTGGCCCTCCGCCCCTTCCCAGACGGGCCTTCCCAAAGAGGCTGCAGCCATCCACCGCAGCGCTCCAGGCATGCCACGCTGCAGGCCTGCAGCTGCACACAGACTGCAAAGTGCTCCTGTCTGGTCCCCAGGCTGCAGGCATTAGCGGACGGACCCCTGAGACAGGTGCCCGGCTCTGCAGATTTCCCACAAAAGGTGCCAGAGATTCATTTCTCCAGACTGCTGCTCTCTAAGCACTTCCCTGTTGGCGTTCACGCACTGCGCTGGGCCCCTCCAGGCTTTCTTTGCTCCACATCACCCTGCACCTTTGCCTTGCCCTCCCACACCATCCCTTCCTCACTCTTCCGTGCATCCTCCTCTCCCCTCAGGGGCGCCGACTTTTGGGCTCTCCTCACCACCTTGGCCACCGGCTTGAGCCTCACGTCAGCACACGGGCACACTCTCCTCCTGATGAAGCGTGACACCCCCCAGCCTTGGTGCCTCGCTGCTGGCTCGCCTTTGGGACGTCCAGCTGCTGGACCGCCAGGCCACCGGGGCAAGCAGGCCCTGCCCTCACCTGTGCACCTCTTCCTACTCACGGGGCTTGGGCTTTGCTTGCTTTTGCCCCCGGGGGCACGTGGGGACCATCTCTCCACGCCAGCCTTCATGCACAAAGAGGGGCCCATGCTCAGGAAACCAAAGCCCTGCTGCCAGCACCAGCTGCACGCCCAGGGGCTGACCTGCTGGATCCAAGCACTGCTGCTCAAGCCCATTCCCCTCACTGGCAGCATGCAGGAAAAACCCCACCTGCCCTGCCAGGCCTAGAGCCATGTCATCACACTTGGTACTTTCCAGGCAGGATCCTTGTGTCAAGGAATAGCAAACTGAAACTGTCTAGAGGTAGCTGCTTAGCACGACTTCTCTAAAACTTGCTTAGCATGAGGAGCTAAATTTGTTGAAGCCTTAGGCCGCACTTAGATAAAATAATGAACTTTTATCTAGTTCAGTAAGAAAAAGGCCTGAGAGCTGGTTCAAACTGGATTAGGGGGTCTGGACTATCCTGGGGTCTGGATTATACCCCCTTCATCAGGACCTTGGGAGATAACACCTACTGTCACTGCTGGGGCAGTGCTAATTGCTGGAACAACACCTCTCTGTCAGGGCCTTGAGAGACAAGGGCGGGACCCAAGGAATCAAGACACATCTGTCAGCAGAAACCGCAACAGTAAAGATAAACAGCCTACCTAGGGACAGGGATGAGACCCAATAAGGAGCAGGAGACCCCAGACCTAAATATTACTATTGGTCCAAACTACTGTGTGAGGGGTGGAGAGCTCAGACTGGAAAGTATAATTGCCCTGGGATTTCTTTGCTCGGGGTCCCTCTTCGGAGGCACCCAGCTCGAGCTGTAATTCAAACGGAGTCAGCAGAACATCATCGGACTCGGAGTGGTGGTAGCTAGCTTCTTCTCTTCTTTTCCAACTTTATCTTCTCCCCTTACCCTCTTTCCCCTCCCCCCTTCACCTCCCCTTCGCCTTTCCCCACCTTTTCTCCCCACTTCGTGGAAAATAAAGTTAAAAGGTTGTACGACATTTGACCGGTGTTAGCGTCTTAATCTCATCCTTGGGATCGTAACGAAACCCTCCCGGTATTGGATCGGGACATGACCCCGATCCATTCTTTGGTTTCATTCATTCAAACAGCAGAGATAATATCATGCCTCGGAGGAGAACGTATGCTAAAGCCCTGCTCAGAACTAGGTCTTCCAAGAAGCCGCAGCTGCTGCTTCCTCCCTAGGCAGAGGGCAACAGTCAGTTCAAATACCAGATCAGCTCATACAAAGAGGGTTTTGCCTTGCAAACTCTTCTACTTGGGAGAAGTAGAACGGAGAGTGAAAGCACCTTCTCAGCTTCTTCTAGTTGCTTTCAAAAAAAGACTAGGAAGCACCGTCACGGCTCTTAAGGCTTTCTTCAACAAAAGCAGGTCTTCTCAACTCTTGGGCTCCCAGTCCCAGTTGCTACTATCACCACTGCACTATCTCCCTTTCGTGTCAGGGCCACAAAAAGTCCCTACGACCTCATGGAGAGCCTTAACTTCACCTTCCAGAGACCACAGGCAAGACTTGCTGTTCAGATATTACTAAAGTCAAGCAGAAGGTATTGGGTGGGGGTAGGAGATGGTAAACGCAAATATATTCCTATCAAAATAGATGCTCATTCAGCAGAGTCGGCTAGTTCAGAAGGTAAAACTCAAGGAGGCAAAACATTGCTGTGTCCTCCAGTTCAGCTTTCAGCAAGACATAAGCTTCAGTCGAGACGGCTTCACTCACACCTTGCCACCATCAGCCTGCCAGCAGAGACAAAGTACAATGCAACCTTCCCCATGGCACGTTCAGAGAGAACTACAGCTTCAGTCCCGGGCGATGGTAACAACACCTGCTCTAAAACACAAGCACATCTTGCCACAACTCCAGAGAAGGCTGGGCCCATTCGTGCCCATCCTTTCCCTTCCCTCCTCAGCAACGCCAGGAGAAGAGGAAGCTCTCAAAAAAGCGCTACAACTCTACCTGGACTCCCACACCTTCAGGCCTTCTTCTTTTCAAAGCCCTTTTCCTCCACGGCAGCGGAGATGGCAGCTGTGCAGGGCTCATCATTTTACGCTGCCAAGTCGAGACCGAGTCCCATTCTCATCACTTAAGCGAAACCTTTGAGAACGTCCCTTCCACGCTGCACTACAACAGCAGCTAATGCCCATCGAATTCCCCGGCAGCTCCACCACCCTCACCCAGAAGCAGACTAAAGTACAGTGTCCTTTTCCCACGAAAGGAGGAAACACAGCCTGGTGTGGCATCAGCTGGGGGGGATTCCCTGGCCGCAGGAAACGCACCAGCTGCCCACGCCTGGGAGAAGGAAACTTCTCCTTGGGCACGGAGTGGAGTGCAGCCTGCAGAGCTCCTCAGCTGAGCCCAGGAGACATGTGTGATCCGCAGAGCTGTGTCTCTGCCTGGGCTCCATCCACTATATTTACGAGAGCTCCCTTCCTTCGGTGGCTTAGACACATGTCCGCACCTGCGTTGTGGGCCCGTAAGGTGATTCGGGGCAGATACTCGATGTCGTGGCCTAAGCCTGCTGCTCCGGGGCCCCGTGAGATGCCGGGGTGTCCAGCAGAAGCACCTACGGCTGGCAGGGACAGCAGGGGAGCTGCGAGTGGATGCTGGACACCCAGCGCGGGGCATCTGCAATGGATTTGGGGCCTGGTGCCACCAGCTGAGTCCCACCACAGCACTGAGCACAGACCCTGCTGGCTACACGCAGGGCTGCTGCAGGAGCGTCATAGGGGACATCCCGTGTGATGCCCTCTCCCACGCGGCCCCGGCCCCTGCCCACGCGTCCCGGTGAGGCCGCGCCAGCCCAGGTGCCGGGGCTGCTCTTGGCCCACTCTGCTGCCGGAAGGCACGGAGCCCCGAGCGGGAGCTGCCAGGGGAGGCCAGGGCAGCGCTGGTGACAGGGATGGAGCTCCGGGACGCTGGCCCACCCAGAGCAGGACGTTTCTTTGCCTTGCTTTGCAGTGGCCGTGCCCATCTGGGCTGGCGTGTGCGACCACGTTCTGGAGAAGCTGGTGCTGAACAAGGTGGGTGGGCCATCCTCTTCCTCCCCTCCAGCCCCAACGGTTTCAGCAGCCCTGACCCCTCTGTGCCATTGGGTGCAATGGTCCTGCCCCTCCTCTGACAGCAAAGGAAGCCCCCCTGGAGAAGCATGCTGCAAAGGACAGCTGTGCCCCAGACCAAGTTCTCCCCAAAGGGAGATGGCAAATGTCCAGCGCAGGGGCAGTTGCAGAAGGGTGGGAGGCTTTCTGGGCCTTCTCTGGTGCCCCTGGCAGCGTGCAAGGCCAAAGCGAGAGCCTGGCACGTTTCTCCAAGGTGATGGGCCTTCTTGGAAACCCTTTGATGGATCTGCTGGAGGTGAGGCAGGCTTGCCTTGTAAGGTTGAGAGGGGGAGGAGGAGGGGGAGGGAACGATCTGCAATGTTCTTCTCAAGGACTTCTCAAAGGCTTCTCCCAAGCTCTCCAGAAGGCTCCATCTTGCCCCTTTGTACACCGGGTGTGGGCAGGGCACGTAGCACCATGGCCATGCTCGGAGAAGTCTTGGCTCTGTTCGTCCATCTGCCATGCTCCTAATGCTTCTCTCCTCTTCTTCTCTGGCTGCAGGACGTGAGAATTCCTCCCCTGGGCACCTTCAGTGTTGTTGCAGAACAACTCGTTGCTGGCAAGAAGGGTCTTCTGACTGTTCGTAGACCCACCTTTCGCCTCTGCAGCAACCTTGTGGATCTGCACGGCCTCACCCATGATAAGGCTGCTGTTGGGGGTAAGAAGGGAGAGTGAAACTTCTGCTTGCCCTGGGGACATGGGTGGGGTGTGTCATGGGCCATGTCCTTCCAACTGCTGCTCCCTGTTTATGCCACAGCAGCCCTTGGAAGGGGAAAGAGCAGCGTTGCTGCTGGCTCTTGCAAGCTGCTGTGCTTCGAAGTGGCTCCAAGCCATCTGCAGCTGCAGTGTGCGGCTGGGGATGGCTGTGGGGCAGCAGGAGCTCGGAGCTGTGTCTGGAGGGGGCCTTTCCTCTCCTATGACTCCGTCTTCTCTGTGCTGGGAACATCAGCCTGGGAAGGAAGCACTACTGTAGCCTTGGGCCAGGAGGTGGCAAAGTGCTTTTAATTTCTGCTGGGGAGGGAGGACATGAGCCTCCTTGATGGGCTTTGGCAGGGGGTTAAAGAAGACAGCTCTGTAGGCCTGTGCTGCTGGAAGGCCTTTGAGCTCCCAGCACTGGGTTGGAGGCTGCTGAAGTGCTCTGTCTGTGACGGTGCTGCTCTTTCGTTGCTGCCTAGGGCACAAGCAAGCTGCGACCCTGAAATATCCTCACGTAGCTGTGGCCATCTCCATCCCTTGGAAAACAGTGGCAGCTGGCGTAGAGGAGACCGTGCACCTTCTCTCCTGCTGCCTTGCGAATGGGCAGAATGTGGCCCTTGTTTTGGAGGGCATTGGCATGCTTGTCATCGAAGGCAAAGAGGTGAAGATGCGATTTCACAAAGGCCTTCTGCACAGGCTGAACGGCTCTCCACAGCTGCTAGAAGCTCTTCTTGCCGTAAGTCTCCCATTTTGGCAGCGCTCCTTCTCGCTCCTTGAAACCCTAGCCAAGTGGCAACGAAGAGCCTTCTCTTGGCCTGCCACAAGCTGTCTGGGTACGTGGACAGTGCTATCTAGCCTCAAGGAACGCTAGCTCCCTGCCCAGTTCTTCTTCTGTGTTTTTCCCTGCTAGGCTTCCTCCAGAAGTATTGCCCCGCAGCTGCTCTTCTGCAGAATTGAGGAGCTGCTGTGAGGAAGAGCGAGGCTTCTTTCTAAGTTTTGGAGAGGCAGCTTCTTCTCCGTGTCTTCCCCTGTGTGTCTGCCCTTTGCAGATGCCAGAGATGAGGGATTCGGTCCTCTCGGGCACCAAGACAGCTTCTTCCCAGATCCGTTCTGGCTCCGTCATTGTCTTTCCAATGTGAGTACTTTGGCTGGCTCCTTGGCTTCTTCGCCCCTGGCTCACCAAGGCAGCAGCTGCTCACCACAGGTTTGGTAAGGGCTGCCTTGCCAGGGCGTGTGCAGGCTGCTCAGGAAGTGCTTTGGGAGCAAGTCTTCCCAAGGGCTGGTTCCCAGTGCCCTGCGGGCATGCTCTTCCCTCCTATAGCCCTGGGTGTGTGTGTGGGGGGGTTCTGCCGAGCTCTGTGCTGGCTCCCACCTTGCTGAGGGCTTTGTTGCATTAAGGGCCTGGGGATGGAGGCTGTTCTTTGCACAGGCACCGCCCTGCGCGTGGGAGGGACTGCAAGGGCTGTGGAGGAATTTCCCCTGGTGGTGGAAAGCTGGAGGGAAGGAGCCTCCTCTGTTGTGCCTGGACATGAGCATGCACAGGGCTGGCAGACAGGCTCCAGTGGTGACCTGGAGGGTTTGTCTTGGAAAGCTGCAAAGGAGCTTTCTGACGAGAGGGAGGGGAAGCCCTGGAGCAGCGTGAGGAGGAAGCTTGTGGCCCTGCAGGCAGGCCTGTTGGGTCCCTGGGCTTCCTAAGAGAGTCCTGCAGGAGCTGGCCTATTCCGCACATTCCCCTTTGGGAAAGGGTTGGCTTCCGAGCAGCTCTGACATGTGTCTGTGTGCCCAGAATTGGCTTCAGTGGCAAAGGGCATGTGGAGCCCTTGCTTGCGAGTGGTGTCTTTCGTTGCTTCCAGGTACGTGCTGGAGACGGCCCCTGGAACACAAGCTGTGCGAGCTGTGAAGCCCACCCGTGAGGAGGAGAAGGGGCAAGATGTGGGCAGCAGCAAGAAAGGTAATGGAGTGGCTGGCTGCTGACAGGGCTTTGTGCCTTCTCCTTCGGTCCTCCTTGGCAGGGCATCGGAGCCCAGGCTGCAGCACCATGGCTCGGCTAGCGTGAGGCAACGGACTGCGGAGGCAACAAGAGCTCAGGGCAGCTCGAGATTCCCAACAGCCCTTGGTCCTGCCAAGCTCCCCTTGGCCACAGGACCCCGTGCCCTAGTGTACACTGCAAAGTACTCCTCCATTTGAGGAGTTGGAGAAGAAGGGAGTGCAACTGGAGGACGGTCCTTGTGACTCATCACGTCTGCCCAGAGCAGAATGCAAAAGGAAGGAGGGCCCTCTCTCCTGGAATCCAGGGACTTTCCTCTCATGGGAAAAGTCCCCTAGAGTAGAGGGTCCAAAGTCTGCTCACACGTGCAGAGACTTCCTTGGGTTTTCAAAGCAGGCAGTTCTAGCCTTTTCTTGTGAGTTTCTCAGACACATTCCCAAAAGCGCTGCCCTCGGGTTGACTCTGTCACCAGAGGTAACGTAGGCCTGTCACATGTGTCAAAGGATCTGCACGCCACTCTGGTTCCAAGGGTCACCGTGATGCTGCTCTGAAGTGTGTTCCTGTCTCCTGCTTGCAGAGAAAGTGTCTGGCCAGCGGCTGCTGCTGCGAGAGAGGCAGCCGGCACCCAGGGTAGCGTTTGTGCCTATGGAGGAAGACGAGGGGGTGAAGGACAAGGGGAAAGAGCCTCCTGGCAGGTGGGAGCCTTGGAGCGAGGGAGGAGGATGACCCTGTAGCCCTGCGTGTCTTGGAGGGAGAGGTTTCCCTTGGACCCAACGTCCCTCGGAGCTCTGGATGCCTTTGAAGCTGTGCCGTGCCGCAAGGACTAGGCATCCCTCGCTGGAATTCTGGGACCTGGGAGCCCTTTCCTTCCCAGGAAATCTTGTCTGGTGGCTGGCACAAGCAGGGTGTGGTTACACCCTGCTAGCAGGAGCCTTTCTGCGTCCCCAAAGGAGTGCCAAAAACTTGTGCAAAGTTGGTGGAAGAGATGGAAGAGAGGGCTGCAAGTCAAGGAATGGTGTTGGAGGGGAGGAGCGCCTTGGGTGATTATCTGCCCAAAGGAGTGATGTTTCCCCTTGGGCAATGCCCTTCCTTTGCCTTCCATCAGCAACGCGCAAGGAGGGTCTTCTCCAGGCCGCCGTCAGGCGGTGTTGAGCAGCAGGTTTGAGAGGTGTGCCCTTGCCGCAGGCAGTCCTTAGAGGCCAGGGCTGGTTGTTTTGTCACTTGGAAGAGGATGTAACTGTGGGACATAAGAGCCTGAAGACTGAAGGAGTGCAAGCGACCAAGCAGGTATTCCCGTTTCAGTTTCCGAAGCTTCCAAGAAACCTGGCCATGGAGGAATGGCTAACAGAGTTGGCAGGATAGCAAGTAATGGTGTTTTTTGGAGCTGCTCCTTATAGATGGCCCTGCAGCTCTTCTTGTAGCATGGACAGACAGTCTGTCTGTGGGCACCCAGAGCTCTCATTCACGCATGTCGTGCAGCACTGCGTGTTTTGGCGGGGGGTTGATCTCCGCATCCATTGATGTGACCCCAGTCAGTGGAACCCACATACTTCTGCTGCAGAAGCAGGTGCCCAGCCTGTGAGCACAGCTTGGAGACCCTCCTCCCCCTGTGCTCATCCCACCTCCCCATGATGTGTGTATTTGCAGCATGCTCCCAGCAATCCAAGCGTGCTCTGCCAAGGATGAAGCACCCAGCAGGAGGAAGCAATCTCTAGACCCTAGAGCACGAGCTGCATGGGCTGTGAATGAAGGCCATGAGAAGGCAGGAGAGGTAGGTGCTGCAGACAGAGGTGCTTCTTGTGCCAGCCTGCATTCTGCAAAAGCATTGTGCTATGGGCGCTGGCTGTACAAGAGCTCTTCCAAAGACCACGGTCAGAGGAGAGGGTGAGCAATAAGCTTCCTAGGAAAAGAGACCTGCCTTAGCCCCCACTGCCCCCTCCCACACTCCCAGGCAGGATTGCACTGCAGATTGCCCTAGATTGTAGTGAGCTGCCTTCCCCTGTGCTTGCCTCCCTTGCCTTCTCCATTAGGCAAGAACTGGTGTGCTGGCTGAGCCTCTTGGCCTTTGCCCTTGCCAAAAACCCGCGAGGGCTTTTAGCCATCCTCCTGTATTGCCCTGCAGCTGCTGCTCTGTAGAATTGAGGAGCTGCTGTGAGAAACAGCGAGGGTTGTTTCCGAGTCTCTGAGAAGCAGCTGCTTTTCTGAACAGTGGAAATGTTGGGTGCCCTTGTGAGCAGCGAGACCTTTTTCTTGGTAGCATCTCACCTGTGCTTCTCACCTTTGCAGATGCTACCAGACTGGAATTCTACCTTCACAGCCAGCAAAAAACCTAGAACTGAGGCCCCTGCTCCTCCAGCTCATCCCGATATGTTTCTACCGTGAGTGTATTTGTTTGCTTCTTCGCCCCTGGCTGACGAAGGGAGCATCTTCTCAGCACAGGTCTGATAGGGCTGCCTTGCCAGGGCTTGCGCAGGCTGCTCAGGCAGTGCTTTGGGAGCAAGTCTTCCCAACAGCTGCTTCCCAGGCACCTGCAGGCACGCTCTTCCTTCATAAGGGCTCTGTGGGGGGGAGGTTCTGCTGAGCTCTGTGCTGGCTCCCACCTTGCAAGTGGTTTGTGCTTTACTGCCTTGATCCTTTCCTCCTCCTTCGACACGGGGTGCCCAGCAACAGTCCCTTGTCTTTGGGGCCACCGAGCAGTGGCTAATGGACTTCGCAGGGCAGTGGGTAATGGTGTGTCTTGCGGGTCCTTGTAGATGACCCTGCTGCTCTCCGTGTGGCATGGATAGAAAGTCTGGCTGTGGGCAAGCCCGGAGCTCCCTTCGGACATGTTGTGCAGCCCTGGGTGTTTCATTGGGGGGTGATCTCCATGTACAGTGATGTGACTCAACTCAGTGGAACGCATGTGCTTCTGCTGCAGTCCTGCCTTCTGCTGCAGGAGCAGGTGCCCACCTTGTGAGGATGAGCGGAAGACCCAACTCCCCCTGTGCTCATCCCACCTCCCCACGACGTGCGATCGCAGCCCATTGCCAGTCATCCCGGAGTGCTCTGCCCCGAAGGCAGCACCAGCGGGAAGGAAGCAGCCTCCAGAAGCCCGAGCACGTGCTGCACGCCCTGCCAACACCGGCCGTCGGAGGACAGGCCTGGTAAGTGCTCCGAATCGACGTCCTTCTTGAGCCAGCCTGCGTTCTGCAAAAGCATCATGCTATGGGCGGTGGCTGTTGAGCTGTGTGATTATTTAGCTGCTTGGTCCAAACAAGTAAGGGCTGTTCAGCCTTGCTGGGCTTCCCTTTCCGGCAAAAGGGTGCTGCCAGGAAGGCTCAGGGCAAGGGGCAGAGGAGACGGTGAGAAGTAACCTTCCCTTGCGGGAAAGCAGACCAGCTGTCTCCCCCAGATTTCAAGCTCTGCAAGTAGCAATTCCCTCCACTTTTTTTCTGACAGCAAGAGAAATCAGAGACTGAGCCCATGGGAAAGAGAGGGAAGCCTGCGCAGGCTGAGAGCTAGCCTGGGGCGTGTTGCAGTCCCCTCGCTGTTCTGCAGCTGGGGCTGCAGCATGGCTGCCTGGGGCAGCAGTTGTCATGCGGGGTGCCTGAGGGCAGGCCAGAGCCGGGGGGCTGGTGACTGCCCAGGTCCTGCAGGCACTGGGTGCTGGAGAGGTGCATGTTGCGAGCAGCTGAGTGGACTTGGAAGTGGGGCACAAAGGGGTGTGGAATTGTCTGGCAGGTGCGGCGGGCTGATGAGAAGCTGCCTGGAGAAAAGCTAACTATTCGGAATGTCATGAAGTACCAGCTGGGAGAAGATAAGGAGGTGATCCTGAACATTTACTTCTCACGCCTGGAGGAAGAGGCCAAAAGGCTGGCGGCTGAAGCGGGGCCTCCCCCACAGAGCAGGTATGTGGCAGCTCCAGGAGAAACCTGGCAGAGCTGAGGGGCAGTGAGGCAGCGAGGGGTGCCCCTCCCAGTGCCAGAGCCCCTGGGTTGCCTAGAGCATGCTGTGACCTTTCCTGAGAGGGGCTTGAGGTGGCTGGAAGCCTGACACTAAGCAGCGCTCTGCAGCCCCAAGCAAATGGCCCGCACTGCTGTGGAGCTGAAGGGCTGTGGCTGCAACTGGGAGCAGGGTGGAGGGGCTGTGGGAGGAGAGGAGCAGGAGGGGTCGGAGGCAGAGTGAGAGAGAGGAGGTGTCAGTGCTGCTGCAGCCCCATTGCACCCGGAGCAAGCCACAGGGCTGGCCTTGGCTCAGCCTTGCCTTCCATCCAAGGGGTAGCTGTTGGGTGCTCAGAACCAGCTTCAATGGTGGCACCTAGCAGTTCTGAGCAGCTGAGTGCAGAGGGATCCTTGCAATGCTTGTGTGCCCCTTTGCAAAGCTCTCACTGACTGCTGAAGCCAAGACACACGTTCCCCACCTCCACCAGTCTTGGCGCCAGCAGACTCAGCCACAGGCTGCTGAGCTGCACGCAGGACCTTGTTTGGACCCAGGGGCCTGTGTCCCATGCCGGTGAGCATGGCACCACCAGCAGAAGCCCCTGCAAACATCGCTGGCCTCAACTAGTCAGCAGTATTTCTCGGCCTTTCTGCCCAGGCAGAACACAGCCTCTTCCTTTCTCCCTCCTTCTGCAGGGGGAAGAGGAGCCGTCGGCGGAGGCCGAAGAAGCAGCAGCAGTGACTGCGAGGCATGCGGGCACACAGGAAGCTTTTTTCGGTTGAATTAAACCACCTGCCCCAAGTGGTGTGGCTCTTTGCTGGGTGTGCTGTGACCTCTGTTGCTTGCAGCATGGGAGCATTGGGGAGGCCTGAACAGGGCAGCTGCGGAGTCAGGGCTTGGATGTCGGTGGCTGCTTCCAGGGCAGCTCTCTGCCAAGGTGCTGCTGTAGCTCTTTGGCTGCAGCTGTGGTTGTGGCGTAGGGGTGTGCTGCATGTTGTTGGTGCCTGCGAGATGCGTGGAGAGGGCTGTGCCCTGGGCAGCCCATGCCCTGGGGCCAAGGGGCGTGTGGGGAGAGAGCTGGTTTAGGCCTCTGAGGCAGAGAAGGGCTTGAGCCTCCCTTACTGGTGCCCAGTGCTGGCTGCATGGTGGGAGGGAGCTTTCACCTTTGTGTGTGTGTGTGTGTGTGTGTGTGTGTGTGTGTGTGTGTGTGTGTACACACGTGTTGGGTGCCCTTGAGTGGGGGCTTTTACGGGTGTGAGGGGCCTAAGGACGGTGCCAAGGGCCAGAAGGGGAAGCTGCCACCCAGGAGGTTTCGTGCCAGCAGAGTCCATGGCCACCTTGGCGGTAGCATCCATGAACTACGGGAGTTGCAGAGCCTGAGGGGAGCGAGGAAGGAGAGCAGCAGAGCACAGAGCCTGGCCTTGAGGCGAGCAGACTTCCCCTTCTGCAGGGACCTGCTAGGACAAAGGAGCTTGGGAGATCTGGCAGGTCTTTAAGGTCTTTAGGGACAGCCTTCTCCAAGTGCTGCAGTGCTCCACCTTGCTACTGGACCAAGGAAGCAGCCAAGTCTGTTCTGCCCGTTCTGTGCACCTCCAGGTCTGCATGTCTTTCAGTGAGCAGTGGCGAGGTGTTTCTCGCTGTGGTGTCTCCAGGACCAAGCCTGCACCCCATCTCTTCCTCTCCCAGGCCACAACTTCTGTGTTGTGGACTCCAAGCCAAGAACTACCTGCTACTGCGAGCAAGATCAAACTAGCGTCATAGCACTCAAAGAGAAACAAAACCCATGAGCCATATGAATGTGGTGC
The DNA here is from genome assembly GCF_036370855.1 of Dromaius novaehollandiae. NCBI lineage: Eukaryota > Metazoa > Chordata > Aves > Casuariiformes > Dromaiidae > Dromaius > Dromaius novaehollandiae. The sequence goes on along the minus strand of NW_026991289.1, from coordinate 3,495,506 downwards.
AAGAGAGAAATTGCTCTCACAGCTAAACCAAGTGAAAGCAAGCTGCAGGCAGGTCTCCCAGAGGTCAGTGACAGCAAGCCTGACAAGCCTCAGGCCTGAGGCCTTGCCAAGTCAGTGCAAAGCTTACAGCCCATCACTAGGAATGGCAGATTCCATAGGACAGGGCTTCATCGTTACATCTGGTAAGTGCACATCTGCAAATGCAGGAGCTTTGCTTGCGAGCCCGCTCATGAAAACATTCATAAGCATTTCACGAGGATCAAGTGCCCTTCTCCCTGCAAAGTGACAAGCTTAGGGGAAGAACGTGCACCTCAGACAAGTTTCCAGCCTCTTCATCCTCCACAGCTTTTCACTAACCCCCCCAGCAGGCGCTGCGAGAGAAAGCCCACACCAACTCTTGCAACTGCCTTGGCAAAGCCAGAGGAGGGCCTGCAGAAGTCCAGGACGTCTGCTGTGGCAGATGTCCTACACGGACACCGAGGTTCTGCTTGCACACTGCAGATCCCTAAATGCTTGTTCCAGGGTTGTGAGAGCTGCAGGCTGCTGTGGCAGCAGAGGCCTTGGCTGTGCTTGGGTTCATTCCTCAGCTGCCATCTTTGCCTCAGTCTTTACTGCTAAGCCTGGGCCTCAGGAGTCCCCGGCCCTGCAGACCACAGAGGAAGGCTGCAGAGAGCACGTCTTTCCCTTGCTGCGGGAGGACTGGGTTAGGGGTCACTTCAGCAAAGCGGACATACATCATGGCACTCTGGAAGAAAGCAAATGTCCCCTCGGTCTTCCAAGAGGGCAAGAAGAAGGACCCAGGGCACGACAGGCCGGTGAGCCTCACCTCGAGCCCTGCAAAGCTGCAGGGGCAGCTCATCCTGCACACCATTGCCAAGGTGATCAGGAGCAGTCAGCACGGCTTCGCCAAGGGGAAATCACGCTTCAGCAACCTGAGAGCTTTCTACAATGGAGTGACTGGCTGGGCAGATGAGGGGAGAGCAGTGGACGTTGTCTGCCTTGACTCCAGGACGGCCTCCAACGCTGTCTCCCATGACATCCTCAACGCTGGCTCCAATCCTCAACGTGTTCATCGGTGGCCTGCATGCTGATCCAAACCTGGGAGGGGCAGCCAATACCCAGAGGGCTGTGCTGCCATTCCGACGGACCTCGACAGGCTGGAGACGAGCGGAGGGGAACTTCATGAAGGTCAATAAAGACAAGTGCAAAGTCCAGCACTTAGCACAGGTTACTGAGGTCAGGAAGGGAGCGGAGCATCTCTCCTAGGGGGAAAGGCGGAGAGAGCTGGGCCTGTTCAGCCCGGAGAAGAGACGGCTGAGGGAGGATCTCATCAACGTGTGTAAGTGTCTGAAGGGAGGGTGCCGAGAGGATGGGGCCAGGCTCTTCTCAGTGGTGCCCAGCAATAGGACAAGAGGCAACGGGCACAACCTGAAATCCAGGAAGGTCCATCTGAACAGAAGGACAAGCTTCTTCCCTCGCAGGGTGACTGAGCACTGGAACAGGTTGCCCTGAGAGGCTGTGGAGTCTCCATCCTTGGAGCGAGTGAGAAGCCATCTGGCCAGGGTCCTGGGCAAGCTGCTCCAGGTGACCCTGCCTGAGCAGGCCGGGTGGACTACAGGACCTCCAGAGGTCCCGTCCAACCTCAACCCTGATGAGCTTCTGTGGTTCCGGGAGTGGAGGCCAGCTCCCAGGCTACTTGTGGGTGGGCAGGGCCAAGCCCCCATGGGGCCAGGCCTCGAGGAGCCCCCCCGGGGCTGCTGTCGTCATGCCGTGTCTGCCCGAGTCCTGCCGTGGCCCCCAGCATCGCTGCGGCCTCCGCTCGCACGCCGCCGTGCTGTCCGGGATGGAGAGCGGAGGGAGCCTTCGCCCGGTCTATGTGCGGGCGTCTGGGCCGGGCGATGGCCTGGCCAGGTCCCTGTGTCCTCGGGGCCTCCCCGGAACGGCAACGCCGCAGCTCTCCATGCTTTCAGCCACGAGACCAACCGCTCTGGAAACACCTCCTGCGAGAAGACCTCCAGGGACGTGATGCTACGTGTATGCGTGTCCCCACCGCCTCATTCTTCAACCCTTTCTGCAGTTGGCCTGGGAGAAGAGCGAAGCTTTTGGGTGCTGCAAGGAGATGACCATGCCAGCGCTGTCACCCCGGAGAAGGGCGGAGCAGGGGGATGTGGGTCTCCCCAGCACACGCCATTGCTTATCTCGGCACGCTCCCTGCCGTCATTGAACATCTGCATTTGTCATCCCACCGCTGCAGATGTGGGCAGCGATCCGAGGCTGCTGGGACACAGCAAGTCCCTCCCAACTGCCGAGAAGGAAGAACATCTGTCCCGAGGGGAAGAGTGAGCTCAGGAAGCCTCTTCCAGCTACGAATTGGCAGTGCCTGACGGGCAGGAGCAGTCCCATGGTGTCCATGCTGCTTGTGAGGTCACTTCTGCGCCAGGACCTGATAGGCCAGCAGCAGGCCCATGACTTCGAGGCTGACCGTGAGGTCCCTTGTGCCTAAAATGACGTCAATGCTGCCTGTGAGGTTATTCCAGCCTCCCTGCGAAGCCAGGAGGAGGCACATGGCTGCTGCTTCTGCTCGTGAGGTCACTTGTGCCTCGGCACCGGAGAGGCCAGCGGCGGGCACATGGCTGCTGCTCACGCTTAGGAAGGAGCAACCTGCCTGGGGAGGCATCAGGAGCGTCGCCGAGCTCGGTGCAGGAGGGGAGAGAGGGGCCACTGGGTCCAACCAAATGTTTCTGCAGCCTGGGCCTCTCCCGTTGTGTCTTCGTAGACGCACGGATGAAGTACGAGCTGGATAAGAGGCCAGGGAGGTGGACCAAAACCTGGCTGAGCTGCAAGGAGCTTTGCAGAGAAGCACCTGGTGGGCACCAAGTTGACGGTGAACCAGCGACGTGCTCTGGTGGCCACAAAGACCCATGGCATCCTGGGCTGCATCAGGAGCAGCGTTGCCAGCAGGTCGAGGGAGGAGATGCTTCCCCTCTCCTCAGCGCTGGTGAGGCCACACCTGGAGGGCTTGGTCCACCAGTACAACATGGACCTAGTGGAGCAAGTGCAACCACCGAGATGACTAAGGGCCTGGAGCTGCTCCCATACCAGGAGAGACTGAGAGAGCCAAGACTGTTCAGCCTGGAGGGGAGAAGACTCAGGGGGATCTTATCAATGTCTAGAAACGCCCGATGGGGACAGGGGGTGAAGAAGACGGACACAGATTCTTCTCAGTGACAGCCAGGGACAGGACAAGAGGCAACGGGAACATACAGAAATACAAGAAATCCCATTAAACATAAGATTTTTTACTGTGAGGGTGATGGAAACACTGGACCAAGTTGCCCAGGGGGGTTGTGGAGTCTCCATTCTTGGAGATATTCCAAATGCGACCACACATGGTCCTGGGCAACCTGTTCTAGGTGACCTTGCTATAAAAAAGGCGGTGGGGGTAGGTGATCTCCAGAGGTGCTTTCCGACCTCAGCAAGCCGTTGATCCTGCGGTGATGCTGCCATTGGTGAGGTCACTTGTGAGCTGCCTGAGGGACTTTGCTCCTCCACGGAAGACCGTATTGAGGAGCAGCATTGGTTACTTCTCAAGATCTTCGACGAGGTGTGGGTGCTTCTCCTTCAGGGCCTCGTAGATGCGGTCCTTGCACCAGGGAGTCCAGCTCGGCATCAGCTTGAACAGCTCGCGCATCCTGCTGTGGGACGTTTTCTCCGCCAGGATCCTTTGGTATTGCTCGAAGTCCAGAACATCCCCGAGCAGGAGGTCCAGGACGCCCTTCACTTCGACGACGCGGTTGATCAGCTCCACTCGGTGCAGATCCAGGAAGTGCTTCTCTGCGGAGGCCACAAGCGAACTCAGCGGACTAGCCCGAAGCGGAGGCCTGTGAGAAGGTCCCATCCGATCCGGGGCCGTGCCAAGGTCGATGGTGGGGTTCAGGGCGGGCATTTCACCCCCAAAGGTCTCACCTGTCGTCGTCGCGGAGGCTCCTGGGATTTGTCCTCTGTCTGCCCAGCCTGTGGGAGAGCAAGACGGAGCAGACACGAGAGGGTGAGCGATGGCGGGGCCCAACGAGGGATCTCCAACCCCGCGTGGTCAACGGGGCGCTGGAGGACACAGGGACGGAGCAGACGCACTTCCACGGGAAGCTCCGTCCTGCAGGAGCACCCAGCCTCCCAGGCCACCTCCCGACCTTGGCTTGGTGACCTTTTCCCACGGCTTCGCCTCCTACCTGGCCGGCTGCGCCGCGATCTGGGGGGCCGGCAACTGGCGCGCGGTGCATCTGCGCCCGCCCCGCTGGGTGCGATGTCTCCTGGAAGAGGACAGGAACCAAGGTTGGGTTCCTCCACCCTAGGGCTGCTCCCGTTCCCGGCCAGCTGGTGCCATCACGTGGCAGCAAAGCTAATTACAGCCCTATCAGGGCCCACCACCACTCTCACATTGGCCGTGGGAGCTGCTGGAGCTACGGGTGATGTTTGATGGGCACCTCTGACACGGAGGTGAGATCCCATCACCTGGTTCAACACGTATGTCTTCCTGGGAACTCACTGCAGTGGAGCTTTAACCTAATTTCAGACACCGTCACGGCAAATACGTACGATCGAGCTCGTCACCCTCGGTTTCTTCTGCAGCCAGCAGAAAAAGAGACGTTTTGAAGGTTCTGCTTCTGTCTGAAAAGACTTGGGCACCAGCCTTCCCTCCTTGGGACATCTCACAGCTTCACCATGCTGGAGGGGAAAGGACGCGAGACACCTACCTCTTCGCAGCACCGCGTGCCACACGCACTTGTCCTTCCTTTTGTCTTTCAAGCTGAGTTTGACTTCCTCTACCATGACACTAAGGTAGATTTCACTGAAGATCTGCTGCTTTTCTGCCCCTCTGAGATGGAAGTCCAGGATCTGGTGGAAAGGCAGGAATTGCTCTCAGGAGCTGCTCTTTCATAGCCAGCACAGCAGAAGAAACCAACCCTGTGACCATCCATCATGGTCAAGCTCATCCGCTTGATGGAGGAGCACAAGAAACCAACCCCATGACCATCCGCCATGGTCAAGCTCATCCACTTAATGGAGGAGCAGAAGAAACCAACTCCATGACTGTCCATCGTGGTCAAGCTCATCTTGGAAGAGTATGAATGAGATGGAAGAGTAGAAGAAACCTTGTCTTAGCATATGTCCCCAAAATTTGGATATTTCATGTAAACAAATAGCTTAGGCTCCAGGCGGCAACTCTTGCCCCAACCTTAGACACCGATATTGGGGTGGGATAAACTACATTTTGACAGAAACCAGTCTCCTTGATTGTGGAGCAACCTGAGATGGTTCTTCCACCTGAGACAGATGCATTTTTAGTAACAGAAGTTGGAGAACCATCACATTCTACCAACCTAAAGGGATCATAGGAAGGAACTGGAGACACAGGCCATTTTCTAGAGGTCACAGCTCATGTTGAGGATGTTTATATAGGAGTTGAGGCTTGCTAACAGCGCAAGAACCGTCGCTCTGCCACGTGATTGGGCTTATTCCACCCTTAAAACGCTCGGCTCTACCACGTGAAGTACCACCGGCCTCAGCTCTTCCCCAAATCCCAGTTACCTTGGGGTGTACGGCTGCGGGTGCGGAGCCAGAAACAACGTAGGACCTCCCGCAGTTGAGAGCTTGGTCAACGGCGGTTTATCCACCCGGTAGGACATGGATGACTTCTCCCTCTCTTCGATTGCCTGCAGAAAGTCAAACATGGTCAGCGCCAAGAGGGAAAGATGAGCAAACACGGACGTACATGTAGATCCGGACTCGTCAGGCGCCGCCCAGCCTTGGAGGAGCGGTGACGCTTCCACAGTGTGGCATGTGCTTGCTGGGATCTCACCTGCTTTATGGAGCGGTCATCGGGGATCAAGTAGAGATGGAGGGTGACAGGTTCGTTCCTGGTGGCGTGGTAGATCAGCACAAGGGAGTGGAGAGGCAAATGGAGAAGCGAAGCCACCTTCCTCCAAAGCACCCCCAGAAAGGAGAAGCTGGGGTCTTCCAGCACCGTGTGGAACGGCTACACCTCCGCCGGCATCTCCAGGATCAGCTTCCCATCCATGAAGCGGCCAGTTCGCATCTTGGAAGCGTCGTCTTGGCCTACCGGGAGGAAACGAGGTCTGCTTCGGCTTCCAGAGGCTCCCGCCAAGGGTTTAACCTGTGAGCCCGGAGCAGGGACTCCCAGACCTTGGCTTTGGAGGAAGAGGAGGACAGAGAAGGAGGTGCAGGACCCCACAAAGCCAGGGCAAAGCCGCGGCCCGGCTGCTCCACCTCCGAGGCACACGAAGTGTGGCAGGTAGACGGCACCCACGGCGCCAGCCGGCTCCACCCAGATGTTGAACGGGCCGACGAAGGTCCATCTCTCCGCGTCAGCTCCCCACAGGTGCTGCTGCCAGGAGCCGTACTCGTAGCTCAGGGTAACCACCGCCTTCACGTCGAAGCACAGATAGGTCTCAGCGCACCGAAACAAGCTGGCACCAGGGAGGGAAACTCTGAGTGGCAAAGAGGAGAGCTGGATCAGGGAACGGTCAGGAGGTCTAGCTTGGACCCATGATGGAGTTAACATCCTGCACGAGCAGCGCTTAAAACCTGCCTCCTAGAGAGGCCAAAAGCTCTCAGATAACAGCAGCCGCCTGGTAGACACCATAAATTCAAGCAGGCTGCTCCTACCTCAGTCCCGCCAAGCATTCGGCCATGTTGCCTGAGATGCCCCCAATTTGGAGCCACCACCTCTCACCTGTAGGCTTTCTTGTCACCCTCATCTCAAATGATCTCTGGCACAGTCGCTTCTGGGAGATACTGGAGAGAGGAACGAGCGTTAGCTTGGCACCCACCAGAGATGTCCCAGGAGCTCTGCGAGGTGCCGTGGGAGAAGAGCTTGGTAGTTTTGGAGCCGAGGAGGTGAGAGGGACCAAAGCCCAGCCTCGTGGTTTGCATCCTTGCGGGAGTATCACGCGCACGGAGATGATCCCCAAAATTCAGCGCAAGGAAGGAAAGGCAGAGCAGATGGAGAAGATGCATCACACCATTCTCCATCACCAGCTCAGCAAATGGGCAGGAAAAATTAAAAAGCAGGCAGAAAAAATGAAAAAACCCATCTCAAGCCCATCCCAGCAGGTCCCCAGAGACCCAAGGTGGATGTACGTCTCTCCCACCATGCGGCCAGGGCTGCCCAGGCATCTAACCCTGGGCGAGGTGACTCTTGGGGACAACGGAGAGGGACGCCGGAGATAAGGAGCTCCCACCTTGTCCCTCTGACAGCGGCCACAGCTGTCCTCCTCCCTGCGTCGGGCCACCAGGGAAACATCTGTCACGGAAATAGCAGAAGAAATAAATCCCAGACGGCTTTCGAGGCTCTTCAGGGTGTTGTGAGGCAATGGTAACTGCATGCGAGAGCAGCTGCGCTCTCGCTCGCGGTGTGCGACGCTACAGCGTGATCCCCTTTGACCTCGTTTCAACCAAGATCAGACCTGGACCATCCTCCTCTCCCCGGCTGAAGGTTGGGTGAGTTGCATCCCGCCGTTGGTCCCACCAGGGCTGAGCCTCGGTGAAAGGCAGCTCCCCGTTTCAGCAAAATTCAGTGCGCCGGCAACGGGACACGAAGCCCCTGAAACGCCCGTGAAACCTCCCTGTGGACAAGCTCAGCACCACTCACCGGGATTAGATGAGTCCTCCTCGGAGCTGGATGAAAAGCCAAACCTGGACATCACTGAAGAGACACGAGAATAGGTTAAAAGACACAAAAGAAAGACAATGAGCGACACAGAGCCTCAGCGGAGGTCGGAAACATAACCTCGCTCACCCGTCAGCGCAGCATCTTGCTGCACCCAGGACACAACTTCAGCTCCTCCGTGGGTTTCTGGAGGAGAAAGAGAGGGGAAAGTCCTCAAAATCTGGAGCCCGGATCAGCTCTCCGCTAAACTGCCGGCTGCAGGCAGGAGCCAGGCTGCCCCATTCCCCGTAGCAAGCAGGAGGGACTTTGTGCCATCTCAGAAGGGTTCAGGACCCAGCTGGATCAAGCCCTGCTTCGAGCAGGTTGGGCCAGAGACCTCCCAAGGTCCCGGCCGAGTTGGATTGTCCCCGTGTTCCCACAACGCTATGGCTGAAACCACCACAACACCCCGTCCCCAAGCGGATGAAAATGGGACCGACCTGCTTCTCTTGCTGCCACCAGAGAAAAGCCACAATTGTTGCTTCTGCTCATTTCTGGAAGGAGACGCAGAGAGGAAACCGGTGGGAAACCCGTTACAGCGGCGCGACGTGGGACGAGGACCCCAACCCAAGAGGACACCCTTAACCCCCCTCCAACCTCCGTCCCAGGGAGGGGGTGCAAGGAAAGAGGACTAGGTTTCACACCCATTATTTCTGCCCCGCTTTTGGCTTGGGAAGTCCCGGCTCCTTCTCCAAGTGACCTAGGTCAAACCGAGCCATGGCTCCAGGGCGTTTCGTTCCTCAGAAAACGCACGTGCAAGGAGGTGGACGTCACTTGTTGGGACAAAGCCAGGAGGAGAAAGGTAGCTGCTCCAACTAGGAGGGTCCAAGCAGCTCTTCTGCACCCTCAGCAGTCAAAAAGAACCAAAAACAGGGCCAGACTGAGCACCAGAAGAAGTAAAAACATGATCTGGGAGCAACTCAGCTGGTAGATCGCATCCTTGTTGGCTGAGAGTCCATAGAGATGCATTGAAGTGACAACGTGTTGGAGGCTTCATGTGTCCAAGGGACCACGTGTCCGAGGGACCACACGTACTTCGGAAACGGAGGAGCCCACCAAGACCCGACAGAGATGACTGACTGGAAGGACGAGGCAGTACTGGGAGCTGGAAGGAGTTTTGGTGTCTAAAGCTGGGGCTGAATCCCACCGCAAGGGTTGGAGGGGCCAAATCCCACCACGAGCGCTGGAGGAGCTGAATCTCCCCTGGGAAGCGGGAGGAGATACAACCTACCCAGAAACTTGGAGAGGGTAAATCCTACCTGAAGAGTTGAAGAAGATAAACATCACCTAAAAAATCAAGTATGAATCCCACCAGGAGAATTGGAGATGAATCCCACCTGGAGAACTGGAAGAGAAGGAAAATCTCACCTGAGAAATCAAATATGAATCCTACCAGGAGGATTAGAAAAGGCAAATCCCACCTGGAGAGTTGGAGGAGGAGATAAATCCCACCTGGAAGAACAGGTGTGAATCCCACCAGGAGAGCTGAAGAAGCCAAATCCCACCTGGAGAGCCAGAGGAGAAGGAAGATCTCACCTGGAAAGACAGAGAAGGTTGGATGAGGTCAATCCCACTCCAAAAGTTGCATGAGGTCAATCCCACCGCAAAGGTTGGATGATATCAATCCCACCCTGAAAGCTGGACAAGCTGAATCCCACCAAGAACACTGGAAAAGCTGAATCCCCCCAGGCAAGTCGGAGAAGGTCAATCCCACCCAGAAAACAGGACAAGGACAATCCAACCGGGAAAATCAGAAGGAGTCAATCCCAACTGGAGAGCTGCAGGAGCTGAAACTCACCCGGAAGGCCGGAAAAGGTCGATCCCACCACAAAAGCTGGCCGAGATCAATCCCACCTGGCAAATTAGAAAAGCTCAGTCCCGGCCCAAAAGCTGGATGGGATCAAGCCCACCTAGAAGGCTGGATGGCATCAAGCCCACCTAGAAGGCTGGAGAAGGTCAACCCCACCCCCAGAAGGTCAATGAAGTCAGTGTCACCAGGGAGACGGAAAAGGCCGTTCCCACCCCAAAAGCTGGGGGAGTTCGGGGCCACCAGGGAGATCAAACGAGGCCATTTCCACCCAAATGTTGAAAAGGTCAGTGCATTGCTTGCACAACCCTGGCCCTCGCACCCCCGTCCCTCACACACCCCATTCCTCGCACACCCTGTCCCTAGTGTACGCCAATCACTCGTGCACCCCTGTCCCTCACACACCCGTCCCTCGCACAACCTATCCTTCGCACACCCTGTCCCTCACACACCCTGTCCCTAGTGTACGCCAATCCCCCTTACACCCCGTCCTTCACACCCCCGTCCCTCGGGCACCATGTCACCCCGGTCCCTCTCACTCCCATCCCTCGCACCCCTGTCACCCGGTCCCTCGCACCCCAGGTCCCTCGCACCCCCGTCACCTCGTCCCTCACACACCCATCCCTCGCACCCCTAGTCCCTTGCACACCCTCAACCCCGTCCCTTGCACCCCTGTCCCTTGGGCACCATGTCACCCCATCCCTCGCACCCCCGTCGCACCCTCATTGTCGTCATCGTTGTCGTCGCCGCCGCCGCCGCCACCCCGGAGCCGCTTTCGCTTGGAGCTGCTTTCGCTTTTTGCTCCTGCCGGAACTGGAACCTGGCGGCCGCTCGGGGTGGGGGGGTGCATGGTGCTGCCCCATGGCTGCCCCACGGCCGCCCCATGGCAGCCCCACATCAGCCCCACAGCACTGCCCCACGCACACGCCAGCCCCACGGCAGGGCCCCACGGCAGCCCCACGGCACTGCACCACGTGCACGCCAGCCGCACAGCAGCCCCACGGGAGCCGCGTGGCAGCCCCACGGCCGCCCCGTGGCCTCCCCACGGCATCCCCACATCAGCCCCATGGCGCTGCCCCATGCACATGCCAGCCCCATGGCAGGGCCCCACGGCAGCCCCACAGCACTGCCCCACATGCACACCAGTCCCTCGGCAGCCCCACAGCAGAGCCCCATGGCACTGCCCCCCTGCACACGCCAGCCCCACACACATACCGGCCCCACAGCGCTGCCCCACAGCAGCCCCACGGCCCTGCCCCACGCACAGGCCAGCCCCACACAGCCCAAGGCAGCCCCCAGGCTTGCCAACCCCATGGCAGCCCCACAGCACTGCCCCATGGCAGCCCCACAGCAGGGCCCCACAGCAGCCCCCCGCACACGCCAGCCCCACGGCAGGACCCCACAGCAGCCCCATGCACACAGCAGCCCCACGCACACAGCAGCCCCACAGCAGGGCCCCATGGCAGCCTGGCAGCACACGTGTGTGCAAGGCAGCCGCACGGCGATGCCGGGGGGGGGGGCACACGTGTGTGTGAGGGGGCGGGGGCCAGCAGGGCCATGTGTCCCCCGTCCCCTCCCCCCAGGGACCCAGGCGTCCAGGCCCCCCCCCCCCCAGGTGCCATGGGGATCCCCATCCCCCCGCAGGGACCTAGGCGTCCGGGAACCCCCAGGGGCTCAGGCGTCCGAGCACCTCCCCTCCCCCCACCCGGGGCGCCCGGCCGTTACCTCAGGGCCGGCTCCGCCGCCTGGGTCCCCCCCGCCGGGAACTACAACTCCCAGCAGGCCGTGCGGCCGCCGCGCCCCCCCTCTTCCCGGCGTCCCGCGCGCGCGCATTGGGCGGGCACTGAGGCGGCGGCGCGTCCGCGGGGAGGGGGCGGGCGCTGGGGCGGCGTGTCCACGGATTGGGCGGGCGCTGAGGCAGCGGCGGCGCCCGCGCGCGGGCAGGGGGCGGGGGCGGGAAGATGGCGACGGAGCGGCTGGAGGCGGCCGCGGGCCCTGGCGCGGGGGAGCTGCTGCCGCTGCCGCCCTCCGCGGCCCCCGCGCAGGGTCTGGGGGGGGGCGGGACCGGGACGGGGGGCGCAGGGATGGGGGGTGTTTGGGCACAGGGAGGGGGGGACTAGGGACAGACCCTGGGGGCTATTTGGGGACGGGGGGGTTGGGGACAGGGATGGGAGGGGACGGGGACGGGGGGGGGGTTGGGGACAGGGGTAGGAGGGGACAGGGATGGGGGGGTTGGGGACAGGGATGGGGGGAATTTGGGGACGGGGATGGGAGGAACAGGGATGGGGGGGTTAGGGACAGGCCTTGGGGGCTATTTGGGAACAGGGATGGAGGGATGGGGGGTTTTGGGGACAGGGGTATTTGGGGATGGAAGGGGTTAGGGACTGACCCTGGGGGCTATTTGGGGATAGGAAGGGGGGGACAGGGATGGGGGGGTATTTGGGGACGAGGGGGTAGGGATAGGCCCTGGGGGCTATTTGGGGACGAGGGTGGGGACAGGGATAGGGAGGTTTGGGGGATGGGGAGTATTTGGGGATTAGGGATTTGGGGACAGGGATGAGGGGATATTTGGGGATGGGAGGGGGTTAGGGACAAGTCCTGGGGGCTATTTGGGGACAGGGAAGGGGGGTTGGGGACAGGCTTGGGGGGGGGACAGGGATGAGGGGGCTCTTTGGGGACGAGAGTGGTTAGGGACAGGTCCTGGGGGCTATTTGGGGACAGGGAGGGGGGGTTGGGGACAGGCACGGGGGGGCAGGGATGAGGGGGCTCTTTGGGGACGAGGGGGGTTAGGGACTGACCCTGGGGGCTATTTGGGGATGGGGGGGGACAGGGGGTTGGGGACAGGGAGGGGGGGCTATTTAGGGACTGTGGTGGATTGATTCATGGACTCCGATGTGCTGGATCAGAATCAACTTTATTCAAGCAAGCAAGCCCTTTACATGAGCTCTAGCCCGGATCTGTACTTTCCCGAAGGTCACGTTCCCATCATCACTCCTTACTCCGCGCGGCTACTACCTTATCTACATACTGCTATTTATTCCTCCCAAGGCTTTCGGCTCCTTAACTCTTATCTTGTCCAATCCCTCGCTGTCTGCCCCTACATCTCCCCCTTTTTTATTTTCTAAACTAAATATTGCCAGTGCAGTGTGTATTTGTACAGCAAGTACTTGATGCAAAGCCCTTCGAGTCGTTCTCTGCATAAGGCTTATTAAGCAGGGGAGATAGATAGCAAGGGCTAGAAATCTTAGCAAGATTACCAGTCCACACGCCAGTACCTTCTTAACCCACGACCCCAAACCTAACATCCAGTCCTGTCCCTCAAAAGGGTTCCACTCTGATTCTATCTACAACTTATTAGTAAGGTCGCGTAGTCGCGGTAAGCTTTTATGACCCTGCACGAGGCAGGCAGGTATTGCCAGAAAATGTCCTGAAATGGGCTCATCTTAACTGGCTCTCAGTCCTCGTTTGGTGTTTTGAGGGATGCGTCAACAGGTCGAATCAGCCGTGCAGGCATTCAACGAGGCCCATTACCTGTGGAGACACAAGCATAACCTTTCCCCCATGTTATTAAGTCTACTGGTTCACTCCATTGACCTGTTTCCAGGTTCTTGTAGTGAACCTGAGGCTGTCCTCGCCACGTTGGGCATGAGAAATGCTTATTAACTGCACTTTGGTCTGTATAACGGTTTAAGAGGTTGAGAACATATAAGGCTTTCCAGAGCTGCTCTTGTGGGGAGGCACTGGGGCTATTCCCCCTTTTTAGAGTACGATGGGTACGTTCCACTATTGCCTGGCCAGTTGGGGAATAGGGAATTCCGGTCACGTGAGTGACCCCCAGGTTTGAGGAAATGCCCGCGTTCGTTGTATGCGGGACCATTGTCAGTTTTAATTTGAGTGGGAACCCCCATTGTGGTGAAACAGGCAAGCCAGTGACGACATACATCACGGCTTTTTTCCCCACAATGGGCAATAGCGACAACATAATGGGAAAAGGTATCTACAGAGACATGGACATATTTCAAATTTCTGAATAAGGCATAATGGGTAACGTCTGTCTGTCAAATACTGCAGGGTTGCAGGCCTCGAGGGTTGGTCCCTAAGTAGGGTGGTAACAGGGATACATTTTGGCAATCAGGGCAACTTTGAATAAAGTTTTGGGCCTAGTCCCTTGTGATATGATAAGTTTTTTGTGGCGCTTTTGCATTTTAGTGGAAAAAAAAAAATTGTGGGACAATTTAGCCTGCTGATCCAAAGCCCCTTGCTGGGTTCTGCTGAGTTTTCCTCCTTTGTCAGGAATGGGCAATCCTCCTGACATAGTTGGAGCAACTCTTTTTTTTTTTTTTTCCTTTAATCACACACTCTCTCTCTCTCACTCTCTGGGAACCGCAGTCACACCCCCCGAGTCTTTAACTGCTAGGACTGCTGTCCCTTCGCAGCGGGCGGCTTCCTCAGCCAACGGGTGCCCCGATCGGTTCCCAAGCTATACGCACTCACACACAGCACTGTTCACGCTCACACCAGTCACAGTGACTCTAGATTTCTGTCTTACAGTTTTGCAGTGCGCCTTATGCTGATCAAGCTGCGCACCCCTTCTCCGGCCGGACCGAGCTGGGACTTACAACCCACTCAAACCCTGGGGATGGGACTCGCACCCGTCCCCCTGGTACGCCTTACGGTGATCAGCCCGCATACCCCTTACAGTGCACTGTTCCCAGACCAGGATTTAGAATTTAGGCAGGAATTTAAGACTCACCTTTTCGGTGCCTCTCGGTGCCAAAGATCCCAGGTGAACTCACCCGATGGCGCCAGATGATCGTTTGGAGATGAGAGGCCCTGACAGTGGTTGCCTAGGGTCCCATCGGGGGTGCCAAAATTGTTATGGAAACTAGGCTTGTCGGCCACTATAACAGGGCCCTAACATGAACTGTCCTACGGTAAGAAGAACTATGCCCTAAATCTGACTAAGAATAACTATAACTAATAACTAGGACTAATGCTCCTAATGGTGCCGAATAGCTCTAACCAATAACTATGACCAATGCTACTTAGGATGCCTATAAGAAATAATTGACCCAAGGGGAACTAAAAATAAGAACTCTATCCTACACTTAGCCAAATACCTATGAACTTAGACCCCCCCCCCCACAACTGCTCTAAGAATTCTCAAAGTAACTGCCTAAGAACCCACTAAGACTGCAATAACTATACCTACACTATCTTCATACTACTTATCTTCCTAATCCTAAAATACTAATAATCCTAACTAACTTATCGCCTGAAGAGAGCTGTGGTAGGGTGGTGGGAGCCGTTCCTGGGTGCTGTCTCCATCCTGCAGCGGAGGTGGAGGGGAGTCCTGGCAGGGAGGTGGCCCCGTGGTCGGCCCTGCCTCTGCCGGGCAGATGTTGGTGCCCGGCAGTCAGGGGCAGGCCAGGAGGTGCCGCGCAGCCCGGCGCTCCTCAGCCTCCAAGGCCGGCGCCTTGGGCTCGGCTCCCCCGGGCTGAGTGCCAGCCCCAGCCTGGTCTTGCTGGGGGGCCGTGCCCTGGCTTGTGGGCAGCGGGGGCCTTCTGCCGGGCTAGCGCCTCCTCCTCCTCTTTGGCCCCTGGGGCAGGTCCAGGGGCTGCGGGGCGGGCTGCCCCTCCACAGGGTCCACCTGCATGGGCTCCTCCTCCTCCTCCGTGCGCTCCACCTCCACGGGCTCCGGGGCGGCTGCGGCACTCGGCAGGAGGGCGGCGCGGCGGTCCCAAATGGTCGGGCCCACCTTCCTCCTGATGCGCAGCGCCGCCTTCCTCCTCATCCACAGCCGCTCCGGCTGGCTCATGGCGGGCAGGAACGTAGAGCACCGTCTTGGCCCTTCTCCCACCAACGGTCTCCCAACAGCTCTGGAACAGCAGTGCTGAGGTCACTGCTGATGACATAGGTGGGCCGTGGTGACGGCATGCCTGGTTCCGTCCCCACCTGTGGGGGCCCTGCCGGGCAGGGCCTTGCTGAATGTGTGTGTGTGTGTGTGTGTGTGTGTGTGTGTGTGTGCGCGTGTGTGTGTGTGTGTGTGTGACAACTGGGAAACCAGGGGATCCAGGGCCAACGACAGGACCGACTGAGTGTCTAAGGGCAGTTCTTGGAGGGAGCCACAGTGCGGGTGTGTGCGCGTGTGCGGGTGTGTGTGTGTGAGAGTGAGGGCCGTGCTGGGCACAGATGGCTCGGTTTGGGAGCAGGGCTCTGCAGGGGCCCTGTGTGCGAGGAGACCACGAGCTGCCCTGGGCCAGGCTCAGCCACTTCCAGCCAACTCTGCAACAGACGACAACAGCCCATTGCGCAGCAGGACTTCAGGCAGTCAGAGGAGCCCATGGTGCCTCTGCTCCAACGTGCTGAAGAACGGGCAGGAGACGCTGCAGGCAGGAGACACAGGAGGAGGCACATGGGAGGAGATACAGGAGACATGAGAGGCCCCCGTGAGGAGAACTGTGATGAACCATGTTTGGAGAAACAAAAGGCAGGAGCTACGTGGCAGGGGACATTGTCAGGCAAATGGCTGGAGTTGCACTCTTGCAAGGAGGTGCTCCATGCTGGAGCTGGTCCTCCTCTGAGGGCACCGTGGCCCGGGGAGGAGCCACGCTGCAGCAGGGACAGCCCCGAGGGACCACCGCCCGGGGAGGACCCACGCTGGAGCAGGCACATGCCTGAGGGACAGCTGCCTTGGTGGGAACCCGCGCTGGGGCAGAGGAGTGGCTGCTTCCTGTAATGTGACTAGTAGCCTGTGGAAAGCAAGAAACAGAAGAGAACCCTGTTCTTTAAACAAACCGTTTCAAGAGTGCTACATGTATGAAAAATAACAGGGTTGTCCAAGGGGAACATTCACTCTTTTACTCCACTCTGGTCCCTGATTCTCTTCACACACTTTCTGGCCATCTTGTGCACGCTGAAAGCCTCCAGGTTCACAAGCCTTACTCAGGTCCAGGGCAACAACCTCCACTGCTCTCCCCTCAGGCACCAAGCTAGTCATCTCCACGGAGAAGCCTATCAGGCCACCTTTAAGCACAAATACTTAGAGAAGCCGACCCTCCAAGGGATCTTTTCCCATGGCAATGCGCTCCCTCGCCTGCCTTGCAAACTGCTCTTTCCTTGGAGGAGTCTGAAAGTGCCAAAACGTCCTTTCCTTTGGACTCAGGAAAACTGGATGGCCGCTGCAGACACCTTTACCCCTGGCGCAAGTAGGGATGCCTGGCATCCTTGCTCGTAGAGTCACTGAGACACAGGTCCCAAGGGCTTTCCCTTGTCAGAAAGGGAATCGCCCTTTGCTGCACCTCCTCCTTCAAGGGGGGCCTCCTCCACCCGCAATAACTGCCATGCATCTGGAGGCAGCAACAGGCAGAAAGGGGTGGGCAAAGAGCCTCCTGCCAGGGGAGAGTCTGGGCCAGGGAAAAGGGGGGGCCGTGTGCTCCATGGGGGAGCGAGGTGATTCCCACGGACACAACAGCTGTGTGACCTGGGAATAGTGATGGACACCTGGCCCAGGGAGGTGCGTCTCCTTGGGAGGGGCAAGCGCGTGCCAGGGTTTGGGGAGACTCTGCCATCGGTTGCGTTTTTCTCCTGACGAGGAATTAGAGCCTCCTCTTGTGCCTCTGTCTCTCTGCCCCTCGCTTTGTGGATTTCAACGCCTGCAGTCGCATCTACCTCCCTCTCCTGCAGGACCACCTGCTGCTGCGCAGGCAGGCGCACAGCTCGGCAGCAGGGCACAGAGACCAAACCCCTCTGGTGCTCACCCGGCGTGTGCAGTCACGGGCAGCTTCCAGCAGCTGCCTTCTGGAGCTCCCCATCAACGATGCAGGGGACTCCCTGCTTTGACTGCCCACTTCCACTTGGCTTTGGAAGTCTCACAAAAAGCATCCAGGCCCCGCAGCTCTCCCTCCCCAGGCCCTCGGGGATCCTCTCCGGCAGAGACACGGGAAGGTCTCTCCGGGGCAGCTGCTGCCCCCGCGGCAGCACCTCAGCAGCCCCCCCACGCCTCGCCCAGGCCCCAGGCCGCGCACACGCAGCTGCTGCTGCCTCCCCAGCACCTGCGGCCTCCGCGCATGCGCGCAGCCCGCCCCTCGCCCGCCCTGCCCGGGGCGCTCTGCCGCGGGGCCCCGCACTGCGCACGCGCACGCCCACTGCCTCGCCCCGCCCCTGCCCTGCTCGCCCCACCCCTCCCCTGCCCTGCCCTGCCCTCCCGCCTGTGCAGCCCCGGCAGGCCACGCGCCGCCGCAGCCAATGGGGAGCGCGCAGCAGGGAGGGGCAGGGGGCAGAGCGTCGAGGCGGGAGGCCTCACTCGCATTGGGGGCGGGCAGGCGGGGCATGTGGGGCAGTGGGTGCTGGTGTGGGGCGGCGGCTGTGGCTGGGTTGAGCTGGGCCAAAGCCTTTCTGAGCGCGGAGGGGATTCGTCAGAGCTGGGGGCGACGGCGTGGAACCGGCCCGTTTCTGCCTTGCTCCGCTTCTGCTGTCGCTGTCTCGGCAGCCTGTGCATTTCCGGAAGGCAGGTAAGGCCTGGAGCTCCGCGAGCCCGCGAGGTGCCCGTGGGCAGAGGCCTGTGCTCTTGCTGGGCTGGGGACGAAGGGGCAGTTTTTGCCAGGAGAGGGCCCGGCTTTGCGAGGAGGCTGTGAAAGGACAGGAGTGCTGTTGGCAGAAGGCTGAGGTGTCCTGGTGCTGCTGCTGGGCTCTGGAGAGGCTCTTGGAAACGCCCATGTTCGAGCTGGATCGTTTGCTTTGCCAGAGCCTGTGATTCCTGCTGCTGAGCTTGGCTTTGTGTTGAGAAGCGCAGTCACGGCCCCTGGTTTCTCGCCCCTGGTTGTGCTGGTGCCTGCAGAGCGGGGAAGAGGCTCTGCCATCGGAGACGCCTTGGTCTCCTGGCTGGGAGGAAGCCCTCGTGGCAAGCCTTTCTTCTGCCCTTCTTTTGTCTCCAGAGCTCTGGTGGGGCCAGCGGAGGGCTTCTGGCTGGATGTCAGTTAACGTGTCAGCTCTGCAGCTGCCCGCTGTGCAGGTTCTCTTGGGATTGGTGGAGGTGGTGGTGGTGGGTGCTGCGTGTGTCTGCTTGGTTTGGAGCGGGTGGGATGGTGGTGAGCTTGTTGACTTCAGGCAGAGCCCATGTTTTTCTTGCTGCCCAGATGCGGCTAAAGTTTGGGAGAGCGTGTGTGAGTGCTACTGCCAAGCGCTGCTGCTGAACGAGGTGGGGCTCATGTCCTCCTTGTCCCTCCGACCTTGATGAGTGCTGGCTTCCGCTTGCATGCTGCCACTGAGCAGCCTTCTTCCTGCCTGCCTTGGAAAGCAGCAGCCAGGCCCCAGCAGGAGCCTGCAGCTGGCAGTTTTGCCCCAGAGCAAGCTCTCCCTCACCGGAGAGCAGAAGCAAAGCGCAGCTGGAGAAGCCGAGTGTGGGGTTTCTCCTCTGGGGCCCTCTCTAGCTGCTCCTGGCAGGGTGGAACAACCCGCCAGAGATGGTGGCATGCTGTGGAGAGTTTCTGCCAGGTGTGGTCCCTCCTCGGAGGTTCTGAGGCTCCAGGGGTTTTTCCCTGCTTGTGCGTCAACTCTCAGCTGGTGGGAGGTGAAGGCGTGGGAGAGGGGGAGACTGGAGAGTGCAAGGCTCTCCTGCAAAGCGCCCCATCTTGCCCCTTTGGAGATCACCCTTAGTGTGCCCTGACAAGTCTAGTCTTCGTTATTGTGTGTGTGAAAGCCCTGCTTTTGTTCCTTTGTTGCTCTCCTGTTTTCAGCCTGTCCAGCTAGCAGGCGTGGGTAACATGTCCGTTCTGGGAAACTACTTGTGTGATGTGGATAAGAAGAGTTTGCATGTTTGGAGACGAGTGTTTCGGGTGGACAAGGTGTTTCTGCTGGAGAAGAATCTCAGCTCTGAGAAGAGCCCGTGGCCTGGTAAGAAGCGAGATTCAAAGCTGGGCTTGCCCCTGTGTCGTAGCGAGGATCTGCTTCACGATTAGTGAAATACAGCTGCATCTTTGGCAGAACTGCCTCCCACTGCAGAGGCAGGAGCCCAGCACGGGCGCACGGGACGCAGAACAACGTCCCGCTGTGCTCATGCCAACTCCTCCTGCTATCTCCTTGTAGTCTGCTCCCACCGTGTCCAGGCAGCTCCCCCAGGACCAAGGAGGCTGGCAAGCAGCACCCACCTCCTCCAGCCAGGTCCACGGCTGCTCTCGCTGTTCCTGAAGGCTGTTGGAGACTATTGCAGGTACATGCCCTGGGTTGCTGTAATGACTGTGCTGTTGCAAACGGTGCCAAAGCCCCATTGTGCACATACCGACTCTGCCAAGAGCCCTTAAGCACTCTTCCGTTGACCATTGCTCTTCCTTCCTTCAGATCTCCTTGTGGGCCAAAGGCCTGCTCTACCTTTCCAGTGTGTCCTTGCCTCCTGTACTTGCAGGAAGCAGCCACGGACACTTCCCCAGGGCACTGTTGGCTCTAGCAGCAGGACCTGCTGCATTCTGAGGCTGTGGCAATGCACAGGTCTTTTCTAGACCCTTGGTAGTTGAGATCATTGGTCCTCCCAGACCGCTCAATGGTGTGTGCAGTGAAGGGAGGAGCCGGGCGTAACTTCAGGCCTGCTCACCTTTCCGGAGCCAAACTCTGGCGACAGGCTGGCTGAGGAGAGAGCCCAGGAGTGAGGGTACGACCTGCAGAAAGCCGTGCCCTGGCAGCAGCTGAGACTAATCCTGTGTGCTGTGGCATTTCTGTGGCCCTGCAGGAAAGCGGCGAGCTGTGTGCGCAGTGGGACCGAAGGCAGAGCCTGGGCTCCTTGTACAGAGAGTGGCAGGAACAAGCAGAGGCCGAATGGGCTGCGTGGGAAGCCTGGTGTGCAGGGGAGGCTCCAGAGCCGGCTCAGGTACCGGCCCCATTGGACACCCTTCGGAACAACGGCCATCCTCTCCGTCACGGAGCCGAGGGCGGGAGGTCCTCTGGCCTTGGGGGCAGTGTTGCTGCTCAGTCAATGGGACACTTTGCAACTGCAGCACAACTAATTACCACCCATGGTCTTAGGACTCCCACCCAGCTAGTACTGGATTACAATTGCATCTCCCTTCCCTGCCCAGCACTTAGTGTCTAGGGTGCAATTTGTTCCCTCCCTACTTCACACAGCCCCTCCAAGGCTTTTGCGCATAGACTGGTGGAGAGTCTGCTGGCTTTTCCGAGGCTGTCAGCATGAGCTTGGGTCTGCAGCTCAGCCTCACTGCCATGTGTACACATCCACACGCTCACTGTTGGAAGATACCCCCGCTGCAGTTTCCCCCGGCCCCTCCTTTCTTCTTTGGAGTCCTCATGCCTCATTTGCTCTCTTGCTGCAACCAGCTTCCCACCTCCTCTCTACCTGCCTCTCTTGCTCCACACAGACTCCTGCCAGACAAACAGCGTACACCTCACTGCTTTTTTCCTTCTTGGTCCCAATCGTGCTGCAGTCACCTCAGGCTGCAGATGCTGCGGAAAGCTCTCTTCTCAGCTGCCTCCAAAAGGCAGGGCCTCTTTTTGTTCTTTGCCTAACAGTTGGCCCCAGAGAAAGACCTCCACCCCAGGGAAGCTTCTTGCAGCATTTGGGAGGATCCAGAGCTGCCCAGAGCTGCCAGGAGCAGAAGTACAGCTGAGAGCAGAGCACACCTGGTAGGAGCATTTGGGGAAGGAAAGCAGTAGTTCCCGCCCCACTAATGGCTGTGTGAATCCTGCCGGGTGTTTTTCCGTGAGTGCTGCAGCAGCCAAAGGCCAAGCAGCAGAGGGGTGTCCTGCTGAGGAGAAGTCACGGTGTTATCAAATCCCCCTTGCTGGGCTGCCGGGGGTTGGGGAAGCAGCCAGTGGGGCAGTGAGGCCTGAAGCTGTGGGTAAAACCTGAGTGCAGAAGGGTTTGGATCGCTTGGTGTGCCCTGCCAAACCTAGGGAGGAGCTCATTGGAAGTTCCTGCCCTGCAAATGGCAATTCCCTCCTCCCCATTTCCCATGCTCTCAGTGATGTCAGCAGGAAAGCAGAGGGCCAGCTGGGAATTGCAGCGAAGCCCTGCTCCCACCCTGCCCTTGCCCTGGGGGCCTGTGGTGGAGAGGTTGCCCAGCTCCTGCTGCCGGGTGCTTGCCAGAGGGCCTCTGGGAAAGGGCTCCTCTCTTCCCGGTCTGGTTTGCAGACAGTCAGTCGCTCCTTCTTGGCAGGGCTTTGGCCGTAAAGAGACTTGGGCTCCCCACCCTCCCGCCCAGCCAAGGAGAAAGGAGCACAGGCAGAGGTGGAAAAGCCTCCCCCCACCCCGTGGAAGAGAAGAAAGCAGCAGCCAAGCTGGAGACAATCCAGCCCCAGTAAGTGTGTGCTGAGCCTAGCCCCAGCCTGGGGCGGTCGAGTGTCCCTGACCCCCACAGGGTGTTATGGCTCCAAATCCCTGGGGCCTGGGGTTGCGGACAACACCCTTGGCATTCTGGTGACACAGGAATGGCCTGGGTTACACCTCCCTCCTCCCAGGTGTTATGGAAATTAGGCTTGTCAGCCACCATAACAGGGCCCGACCCTAGGTTCCTGCAGAAAAGTTCAGAGCCAAATCAAAGCAAATTAAATAATTAAATTTTAATGACATGCATGCAGTAATTACAGCTCGAGCGGGGGCCTCCGAAGAGGGACCCCGAGCAAAGAAATCCCTGGGCAATTATACTTTCCAATCTGAGCTCTCCACCCCTCACGCGGTAGTTTGGACCAATAGTAATATTTAGGTCTGGGGTCTCCTGCTCCTTATTGGGTCTCATCCCTGTCTCTAGGTAGGCTGTTTATCTTTACTGTTGCGGTTTCTGCTGACAGATGTGTCTTAATTGTTCGGGTCCCGCCCTTGTCTCTCAAGGCTCTGACAGAGAGGTGTTGTTCCAGCAATTAGCACTGCCCCAGCAGTGGCAGTAGGTGTTATCTCCCAAGGTCCTGATGAAGGGGATATAGTCCAGACCCCAAGATAGTCCAGACCCTGTAATTAACACTGTTTCAGCAGTGGGAGGAGGCTTTGTTTCCCAGGGTCCTGGCACCCAACGAGGCCTTATTTCAGAGCCTTGACATCCTCCCTCCCGGAGTGTGAAGCACAGGAATGCAGACTGCTTGCAACTCCCTTATCGTTCCAGTTTGAACCAGCTCTGAGGCCCTTTTCTTACTGAACTAGGTAAAAGTTCACTATTTTATCTAAGTGCGGCCTAAGGCTTCAACAAATTTAGCTCCTCATGCTAAGCAAGTTTTATAGAAGTCGTGCTAAGCGGCTACCTCTAGACAGTTTCAGTTTGCTATTCCTTGACACAAGGATCCTGCCTGGAAAGTACCAAGTGTGATGACATGGCTCTAGGCCTGGCAGGGCAGGTGGGGTTTTTCCTGCATGCTGCCAGTGAGGGGAATGGGCTTGAGCAGCAGTGCTTGGATCCAGCAGGTCAGCCCCTGGGCGTGCAGCTGGTGCTGGCAGCAGGGCTTTGGTTTCCTGAGCGTGGGCCCCTCTTTGTGCATGAAGGCTGGCGTGGAGAGATGGTCCCCACGTGCCCCCTGGGGCAAAAGCAAGCAAAGCCCAAGCCCCGTGAGTAGGAAGAGGTGCACAGGTGAGGGCAGGGCCTGCTTGCCCCGGTGGCCTGGCGGTCCAGCAGCTGGACGTCCCGAAGGCGAGCCAGCAGCGAGGCACCAAGGCTGGGGGGTGTCACGCTTCATCAGGAAGCAGAGTGTGCCCGTGTGCTGCCGTGAGGCTCAAGCCGGTGGCCAAGGTGGTGAGGAGAGCCCAAAAGTCGGCGCCCCTGAGGGGAGAGGAGGATGCATGGAAGAGTGAGGAAGGGAGGGTATGGGAGGGCAAGGCAAAGGTGCAGGGTGATGTGGAGCAAAGAAAGCCTGGAGGGGCCCAGCGCAGTGCATGCACGCCAACGGGGAAGTGCTTAGAGAGCAACAGTCTGGAGAAATGAATCTCTGGCACCTTTTGTGGGAAATCTGCAGAGCCGGGCACCTGTCTCGGGGGTCTGTCCGCTAATGCCTGCAGCCTGGGGACCAGACAGGAGCACTTTGCAGTCTGTGTGCAGCTGCGGGCCTGCAGCGTGGCATGCCTGGAGCGCTGCGGTGGATGGCTGCAGCCTCTTTGGGAAGGCCCGTCTGGGAAGGGGCGGAGGGGCAGTTGGCCTTTCTGTGAGCAAGCAGCGGGAATGCAGGAAGCTCTGCCTAGGGCTGGACGGTGAGGCATATGGGTGAGGCTTCGTAGCCCCAGCAAGAGGAGTGGTCTTGCAGTGGCTGCTGTGTGCTCTAGAGGGCCTGAAGAAGGGCACCATCTGCACGGTCTGGGAGGCAGAGAGGTGGGGAGAGGAAAATCCCTGCTGCGGCACAGATGGCAGCTCGGAGCTGGGCTCAGATGCTGGCACCAGAGGCTGGGAGGCAAAGCCGTGGTGCTGGAGGTGCCCCCGGTGAGCAGCAAGGCCTTGTGATGTTGGTCCTAGCACGGTCACCAGCAAGGCCTTGTGATGCGGGTGCCCCTGGTCACAGCAGGAGGTGGTCACGGGGGTCCCCATGGCAACGTGCAGGGCTTTGTGATGGGGGTGGCATCCTGCCCCCAAGGCCGTTGTGATGGGGCGGTGCCCGTGGTGACCGAGTCCGTGCTGGGAGCAGAGCCCCTGGGTGTGTCCTCTGAGGAGAGCAGCTCGCTGAGGAGGGAGCAGCTCTCTTGAGGGCCAGAGTGGCAGGTGCGCAGGAGAAGCTCCTGCAGATGGACAAGGGGCGGCAGGCGAATGCCGGCTCCCAGCCCGTGGATGGGCTTTCTGTGAGGCCGAAGCGCAGAAGCAAGGTGAGCGGTGGGGCTGGAGGGAGAGGCAGGCAGCAGGGCCGGGAGCCGCACGGAAAGCGTGAGGACGGTGGGGAAGAGGAGGTGGGGCAAGCGAGCCAGGCCTGATCTTCTCCGGCCAGGGGGTATTTCTTGCTGGTGCTGGGGGTTTTCTGGTGCACAAAGCACACCGACCGGGATGCTGCAAGGCCCAAATGGAGCCTGTGCGCTGTGCTGAGGGTCAGAGAGCACCTCTGGGCTTAGTGCAGCTGGGCCGTGCTCGGCCTTGAGCTTCCCTTCGACGTGGGGCCGGGCTTTCCTGTGCCTGAGGGGCCGCTTGTACGAACGCAACCACCTCCATCATGGGCTTTATTCTCCCTGCAGGGGGGCCAGCGGGAGCCGCGCGCAGCACTGCAACGCATCCCGACCCCGACTTCGTCGCACCGAAGGGACAGGCGGCCGTTGCTGCCCGGCCCACAGAGCTTGCAAGGCCTCGAACACCTCATTGCAGAGGTACCGAGCTGAGCAGCAATGGTGGCAAAGCCTCTGCCTGCCTGGCTGCAGCTGCGGAGAAGCAGGCGGGAAGCGGTGGGAGAGACCAGGAGGTCTCAGGGTCCTCAGGGGAACTGCCTTTGCCCCTGTCCTGCGCAGTGCTGATGAGCCCTGTCCCCATGCAGCCTTTGGGAGCAGGGTGGGAGCCGCCTGCGTGGCAGAGCGCTGCCGCTGTTGAGGGCATCAGAGGTGCTGGAAATTGTGGGAAGGATGGAGAGTGGGGGCGGGGGGGGAGGAAAGGGCTGCAATCACTTTCCTATCTCCTGGGCTTGGATTGCAGACGGTGAAGGACACTGCCAGAGATGTTCTCATCGCAGCGTTCAAGGGAGAAACGGAAACACTCCATCTGCCCAGCTTAGCACCTCGTGCACCCAAGGCAGCTAGGCAGCCCCTTGGAGGCCTGGAGGCCGCTGCAGCTAAAACAGCAGGATCTGCCCGTGGAACCAAGCTGCCTGCTCTGGAGACATCCTGCAGATCTTCTGCAAGAGGCAGGGCCAAAGCCAGGGAGCAGCTGCCGCCTCTTAGTGCTGCTGTGATGTGTCTGGAGTGCAGGAAGAGCCTGGCAGAGGAAGGTCTGCAGGCAGTGCGTCTTCCTTTGCCTGCCCTTCAACAAGGCAAGCGGGAGGCTGGGGCTCTGCCCCGGGCACTTCAAGCTCCTGTCCGCTGCTTGCCTGAGGCCAGGGCTGGGTCTTCCGCGCTGGGAAAAACAAGGCTGCTGCGAGCTGATGGTGCCAGGACAAGTCTTCCTGTGCAAAGCCGGCAGCTGCCAGGAGGCACCTCCTTTGTTGCGGGAGCACAGAGCATTCCTCAAAGGCAGATGCGAGGCATGCCAGCATGCAAGGAGCAGGATGAGCCGTGGCCAGGCTGCCTGACAGAGCCAAGGCTGCCACCGTTGCTGCTGAGGGTGGCTTTTTCGAGAACTGTCGAAGGACTGTGCCAGGAGCTAGGCAGCAAGGTGCTGGCAGCTCCCAGAGATGCCTGTGCGCAGGAGACCAAGGCACAATGGTTGGAGACGATGGCGCACAGGCAGGACTTGGTGCGGAGCAAGGCCTCAGCGTCCCAAGGTGTTGAGCTGCAGCCTGCAGAAGGGCAAGTTTCCCCCGCTGAGAATCCCCAAGGAGAATCAGCCTCTTCTGGCATGGGGGAGGTCCCGCAGTGGGAGACAATGGCCAAAGGTGTTTCACAGCAGGTTGGGCTCAGCAGCCCCCGCTTCGCAGAGGTGCCACCCAGCTCTGCCAAAGCCGTTGCTGGCAGCTGCCCCAGTGAAACGGTCACAGCAGAGTCCTCCTGGCCTTCCTGGCCTGAGCCTGCTGGCCTTATTCAGAGCATCCTTGCAGATGCGTGCATGGAATTGAGGGCTGAGAGCCAGAGACTTGCTGCACACAGCCCTGTAGCACCTGCCGCAGCTCTGGAATCCACAGGCCTTGAGCTTGTGTCTGCAGCCTGGAGCTGTGCTGATGACATGAGTCTTGGACGTGACCGGCAGCTGGTGCAGCCTGATGTGGACAAAGGCACAAAGGAGCTCAGTGCAGCCGTGCCACGGAAGATATCGGCACACGCCCTTGGTCCAGCAGCAGTGGCAAAGAGAGCCCAAGAGGAGAGCAGCGAGCATGGCAAAAGCACAGCTGCCACAGCTCTGCAAGGGCCTGATGCCCACACTCGTGATGGCAAAAGGAAGGTCACAGAGGCCGGTGCACCAGCTTCCCTGGGCAGGGGCCATGGACTGGTCACACTAGGATGGCAACTTGCAGTGCAGAGGCCCAAACAGCAGCCTCTGGGCATCATCTGTCGCCTTCGAGGCACGCCGCTGCACATACACCCCGACAACCCCGCGCAGTATCTCGCCGTGCTCTCAATCAAAACAGAGACGCTGGAGGAGCTCGACAGGAGCTGCGTGGCGCGCACCGGGCAGAGCTTGGCCCAGCTGCGAGAAGCCTTTCTGGAGAGGAAGGAGCCGAGGCCAAAGGAGAGGGAGGTCGAGGAAGAGGAGGGCAAGGGGAAACGTTTCTCCCTGACAGCATCGGGATGCCTCAATGTTCGCCCCAAGGAGGTGAGTGCAAAGGGTGGGCCGGGGCAGATGGTGACCCTCCGTGTGCTGGGGCCAGCCGCTGCGCCCTGCTGCAACAGCGTGATGGTGGCAGTGCTGGCAGGGCTGCGGGGGGCATTGCTGGTGGGAAAAGCAGCTGCCTTCACAAATCTCCCTCTCTGGCTTCAGCTCTGTGCCAGAAACTCCTTCTATAACCTGTGGCAACCGGAGGTGACGCGAGTGGAGCTCCTCAAGGACGCCAGGTCCAAGTGGGAGGTGCAGGAGCGGCTGTACGCCCATGCGCCCAGGAGGGAGCTGGGAGCTGGGAAGAGAGTCCGGGGAGCGCCGGAGGATGCTGGCGTGGAGTGGAGCGATGAGGAAGAGGACGTTGATGAAGAGCCTTTGCAATGGGAGGAGCTGGAGAAAAACACGGCCTTGGTCATGAGCTGGGTCAGACCGAGCCTCAGGAGCCTCTTGGCAGACCCACAGCCGTGTCCTGAGGAGGTGCCCTGCTCCCCCGTTGTGAAGGGCAGAGATGCTGCCAGGGAGGCAGCTGGTGACCTGCAGAGCACGCCTCTGGCCCCAGCAGTGCCCCGAGGAGCCGAGGCAGCGGCATCTCCTTTGGCAGGAGGCTCCCAGGATGCGGGGGACAGTGTGCCTCTGTCCCCATCGGCCAGCACAGGGACAAAGGCGGAGGCCTCCCCCGCAGCCAGAGGCCCTGAGGATGCAGGGGAAAATGCTCCTCTGCCTCCATCGCTTCCCGCAGAGGCTGCGCCAGAGGCCTCCCACTTGTGCGGAGGCCCTTGTGGGGAGAGCAACAGCCTGCCTCTCCAACCACCGTTCCCCGAAGAAAGCGCAGCAGAAGGCTCTGCCCTGGCCGCAGGCCTTCCTCACCAGGTGAGCAAGGAGCATGGCGTCGGCACCCACCACCCAAGGGAGGTGCGGTGTGAGCAGTGTCTGGGGTGTGCAGGGTGGGTGAGAAGAGCTGCCCCATCGCATGGGTCCCCCGCGGCCGTGGTGAGAAGCTGTCCCCCCAGCCCTTTGCCCTCTGCACTCTCTGCCCTGGGGAAGATGCCTGGTGCACTGCGTTTCCAAGTGCCAGAGGCCCAGGGCTGACGTGCCCTCCCCGGCCTGCACAGCATCCAGCCCTGGGGCATGGATGCTGAGCAAGGAGGGCAGGGGCAGCCCCAGCAGCAGCCGCCTCCCACAGCCAGCGAGCCAGCCCCCTTGTGCCCCGCACCCGGCCACCTCCATCCCCCGCTGCCCGTCGTGGCCCCCGGCCCAGCCCTGCTGCTACGGCCCCAAGACAAGCCTTGTGCCACTGCCCAGCCAGCTGCATGTGCCTCCCCTTGGGGCTCGCGGCCACCCACAGCATCCCCCCACCCCAGACCCTTTCCCCCCTCACATATCCCAGGGCACCAGGATGCTGAGCATGGCCAGCTGATACCACACAGGGGTGTGTTGCTGCTCTCCCCATGCAGGTTGCCTGTGAGCCCAGAGAGGAGCACAAGTCGTCGTCTTCCCTCAGGCCCACGCCAGAGGTGGACTCAGGTAGGTACCCAAGTCGAGAGCCGTTCTGGGGACGGCACAGCGAGCGGCACTGAGGCTGGCAGCAGGAAGCACCCAGGGGCTGGCCATGCCGAGGCCAGGAGCCCTCGGGAAAGCCCTTGGTGCCAGGGACAGGCGGGTGCTTGCCCTGCGCCTGCCCAGCCCCTCGCCCACGGCTCTCCTTCCTCCACAGGCATCACCGCCCTCCCGCATGCTGCGGCTTCCAGGCGATGGCCGTCGCGGCTCAGGGCAGCGCTTCGGGCTCTGCGCAGAGCTTTTAGCTGCCGCTGTGTCTCAGGGCAGTGAGAGGAACAGCGCGAGGATGCAGCTGCCAGACAGGTCGCCCGAGATGGGGCATGGCAAAGAGGCAGAGCGACGGAGGCTTTCTCCTGGCTGCTACAGCAATGCTGCCGCATCGTGTCCCAGAGCCCATGTTCTGCTCCAAATAAACCCTCGGCAGCTGTTCCCGCCGTGTTACTTGGTGTCAGGGAAATGTCAGGAGAAAGACTAGTGCAGGCGCTGCCAAGGAAGGCAGTCAGGGCTGCAGAGAAAGCCCTACAAGCAGTCACAGAGTGAGAGAGCAGCTGGGGTGGGAAGGGTCTTCCGGAGGTGTCTGCTGCAACCTCCTGCTGCAAGTGGAGGCAAGCGGAGGAGGTTTCGCAGGGCCTGTCAGGGTCGAGCTCTGACCGTCTCTGGCGATGGATTCCCGCACGGCCCTGGCACCCTGCTCCAGTGTTGCACCACCATTCGGCTTCCAAGGCCATTTGCAGTCTCTGAGGGGAATTTTCCCTGCCGCAAGCTGTGCCGTTGCCCCTCGTCCTGTCCCCAGGCCCCTCAGGACTTCTCTGGCTCCATGCTCTCTGCACGCTCCCGTTAGGCTCTTGCAGGCAGCAGTGAGATCCCCCTACGCCTTCTCTTCCACCGGCTGCACCAAGCCAGCACCCTTGGCCTCTGCTCCTGTGTGCTGTGCTGCAGCTGCCAGGCAGCTTGGGGGCCTGCGCTGGGCTTGCTGCAGTGTGGCCCCGTCTGCGTGGGGCAGGGGGCTGGGGATATGGTGCAATGGGGTGGGGGCCTGGGATATGGGTGCAATAGGGCGGGGGCCTGGGGATGTGAGTGCAATGGGGCAGAGGGCTGGGGATATGGGTGCAATGGGGCAGGGGTGCTGGGGATACGGGTGCAATGGGGCGGGGGGCTGGGGAGGTGGGTGCAATGGGGCAGGGGGCTGGGACCATGGGTGCAATGGGGCGGGGAGGCTTGGGATATGGGCACAATGGGGCAGAAGCCTGGGGACGTGGGCGCAATGGGGCAGGGGGCTGGGACCATGGGTGCAATGGGGTGGGGGGCCTGGGTCCATGGGTGGTGGTGGGTGTTGATGTGATCTCACGCCTGCGTCCATTGGTGGTGGTGGGTGTTGATGTGACCTCATGCCTGAGTC
This sequence comes from Dromaius novaehollandiae, assembly GCF_036370855.1. NCBI lineage: Eukaryota > Metazoa > Chordata > Aves > Casuariiformes > Dromaiidae > Dromaius > Dromaius novaehollandiae. The sequence continues at coordinate 3,465,654 of NW_026991289.1, read as the reverse complement.
CAGGGGTGCAATGGGGGTGGACACCTGGGTCCATGGGTGGTGGTGGGTGTTGATGGGGTGGCCACCTGGGCCCATGGGTGACAACACGGGTGCAATGGGGCTGGACACCTGGGTCCATGGGTGGCGGACGGTGCTGATGGGGTTGGACAGCTGGCTCCATGGATGGGTGTGGGTGCTGATGGGACTGGATGCCTGGCTCCAGGGGTGCAACGGGGCTGGATGCCTGGGTCCCCGGGCAGCTCCTCACCCATGGGTGCCACCTTGGGCAGGTTTCCACATCTTCCAGTAGACCTATGGGTGCAGGGGGTGGGCCGGGGGCCACCTACCAGCACTCGGCCTTCGATGGGCGCCACTCCCTGAGCTCCCACTGCTGGCCCCATGTCCCCATCACCATGTCCCCGTGGTCTCCTGTCCCTATCCCTGCCCCCGTCCCTGCATCCTCGGGTCCCCATCTCCACCGCCGGGTCCCTGTCCCTTGGCCGAGCCAAACTCCATCCCCGGAGCTGACCCCTGTCCCCACCGTGTCCCCCCGTCCCTGTGACAGAGCCAACTCCATCAGCATCCCCACAGCATCCCCGTCCCCACGGTGTCCCCATCCCCACAGCATCCCCATTCGCCTGCCGTCCTCGTCCTCACCATGTCCCCATCCCCGTGGTGTCCCCGTCCCCCTGCCCCTGCGACAGAGCCAACTCCATCTCCAGCCCCATGGCATCCCCGTCCCCACGGTGTCCCTGTCCCCACCACGTCCCCCTGCCCCTGTGACAGAGCCAACTCCATCTCCAGCCCCACGGCATCCCCATCCCCACGGTGTCCCTATCCCCACCACGTCCCCCTGCCCCTGTGACAGAGCCAACTCCATCCCATCCCAATGGTGTCCCCGTCCACACATCGTCCCCAACCCCACATCATCCCCATCCCCACAGTGTCCCCCTGCCCCTGTGACAGAGCCAACTCTATCTCCATCCCCACATCGTCCCCATGCCCACGGCATCCCATCCCCACATCGTCCCCATCTCCACATCATCCCCATCCCCACATCATCCCCGTCCCCCCAGTGTCCCCGTCCCCACATCATCTCCATCCCCACATCGTCCTCATCCTCCCGCATCGCCTCTGCGCTCCCGCCCACCACGCGCTCCACGGAGATCTGCCCAGCGCCCGGTGGCGTCACCACTGCCGCGCCGCGCCATTGGCGGGCGGCCGCCGGCGGGGCCAATGGCTGCACGACAAGGCGGGGCGGGAGCCGCAGATCGGCCCTGCGCAGTGCCCTCTGCGCGCGCCCTCGCTGTCGCTTCTCCCAACCTGCCGCGCCGGGATCTGCCCAGCGCCTGGTGACGCCTGGGTCGACGCGAGCCGCTATTGGCGGGTGGGACAGAGCGCAGCCAATGGCGGTGTGCCGCAGCGGAGCCAATGGTGGTGCGAGGGCGTGGCCCCTGTGGGCTTCGGCGCTACATGAGGGTGACGGCGATGGCAGCGAGGAGGCGGTAGCGGGGCGGGTGATGGGGCCGGGGCTGCTGCTGCTGCTGCTGCTGGGGGGCGGTGGGGCGGTGGGGAGTGGTGAGTGCGGGCGGGGACCCCGGCCCCCCTCTGCCCTCCCCCGCCGCCGGGCTCCCCGTCAGCGGCCCCACGGACCGGCCTGCAACCGCCCCCGGGAGGTGCTGCCCCCCCGACCTGCCCCCCGGGACGTGCTGCCCCCCTGGACCCCCTCGGGCTGTGCTGCCCCCCCGGAGCCCCCCAACCTTCCCCCCCGGGACATGCTGCCCCCCCAACCTGAACCCTGGGACATGCTGCCCCCCCGACCCGCCCGTCTTGTCCCCCCGGGACATCTTGATTTCCCAGATGCCCCCCAACGTGCCCCCCCGGCCCCTCACCACACCCCATGTCCCCGCAGGCCCCCACTCCCTGCGCTACTTCAACACCGCCGTGACGGAGCCCAGCCTGGGGCTGCCCGCCTTCGTCTCCGTGGGCTACGTGGACGGGGAGCTCATCGATCGCTACGACAGCGAGACACAGAGGGCGGTGCCGGGCGCGGCCTGGATGGAGCAGGAGGGTCAGGACCACTGGGACGAGGAGACCCGGATCAATCAGGACTGTCAGGAGACTTTCCGTGTGTACCTGGACACGCTGCAGAAGCGCTACAGCCAGAGCGGGGGTGAGCACGGGCCGGGGCTCCAGGGGCCGGGCCGGGGCTCCCGGCGGCAGCTGCTCGCCATCAGCGCTGGGGGCTGCGGGGCTGGGGTGCCCCCGGCCCTGCACTGGGTGCTGGGTCCGAGCCCCTCTGGTGCCCCTGAGCCCCCGTCTCCCTGCTTGTGTCTCAGGGTATCACACAGTGCAGCGCACGTACAGCTGTGACCTCCTGGAGGATGGCGGGACCCGGGGGTTTAGGCAGCTTGGCTACGACGGGAAGGACTTCATCGCCTTTGACAAGGACACGCTGACATTCGTCACGGCGGATGCTGCTGCGCTAATCACGAAGAGGAAGTGGGAGGCTGAGAATGAGCCTGAGCGCTGGAAGCACTACCTGGAGAACAGCTGCATCGAGGGGCTGCGGAGATACGTGGAGTACGGGAGGGCCACGCTGGAGAGGAGAGGTGAGGGCGAGGCAGGACCCCCCGGACACGGGGACGGGCCCCGGGCTCGGCGCTGGGCCCAGGCGCCCGAGGGCGCTGCTGGCGGCATGGTGCGGCGTGTGCGTCCGGGCCTGGGCGCGAGCTGCCTGACCTCCCTCCCTCGCGCCGTCTCCCCAGAGCGCCCTGCGGTGAGAGTGTCGGCCAAGGAGAGCCACGGCTTCGTGACCCTGTCGTGCCGGGCTCACAGCTTCTACCCGCGGCCCAACAGCATCAGCTGGCTGAAAAAGGGCCGCGTCCAAGCCCAGGAGACCAAGCGGGGCAGTGTCACACCCAACAGCGATGGCACCTCCCTGCCTGGGCCAGCACTGAGGCCCTCCCCACAGAGAAGCACGAGTACCAGTGCCGTGTGGAGCACGCCAGCCTGCCGGAGCCCGGCCTCTTCTCCTGGGGTGAGCGCAGACGGCCGGAGCTCACGGAGCGCCCGCTGGGGACAGCTCCCGGCCCCTGCTCCCGGCCCCACTCTCTTCCAGAGCCGCCGAGCTCCCTGCTGCCCGTTGTCCTTGGGGCGGTCGTCGCTGTGGTGGTTGTCATCGCGGCGATCGCCGGCTTTGTGGTCTGGAAGAGCAGATGGGGTAAAGCACGGGGGCCGAGGAGGCGGGGGGAGGGAGGCCGGGAGGAGAAGGGGCTCGAGCTGGCGCCCTGGGGCCGCAGCAGAGCCGGGCCGTGAGGGGCCGCGTGGCCTGATGCCTCTTTCTTCCCGCAGGGAGGAAGGAGCAGGGGTACGCGATCGCCAAAGGTGAGTGCCGGGGCCGCTCCGTCCCAGGCCGCGCCTGGCAGTGGGGCAGCATTTGCTCTCTGGTTTCTGGCGGCCGCGGGGCTGGCGCGTCCCGTCCCCCGCCTGCCCCAATCTCCCCTCTTCCGTGCCCCGCAGCTTTTCCCCGGCAGCGGGGCAGGGAAAGGGTTGGCGTCCCGCCGCTGGAGGCTGAGGCGCCCGGGCGCTGCCCTCTGCTCCTGGCGCCTGTGAGGCGGCTCCAGGGCCGGGTCCCGGCCCAGCGGGCTCTGCCCTGGCCCGGCTTTGCCCGCGGCTGGTGCAGGGCCCGCAGTGCCACTCGCACGGGGCCGGGGCTCACTGCCGCTCCTCTCTCACAGGCCACGACGGGGCATCCAGCAGCTCCAGAATGGGTCAGAGTTGGTGCTGGCAGCGGGGCGGGGGGCCCCGGCCCAGCGCGATACCAGGCTGGCACCCGCCATGGGGCTGCCGGCCGGCCGGGCGCTGCGGCTGGGTCCTCGGGGGCTTCTGCCTGCTCCCCTGGCTCCGGGAGGGGGGATTTAGCCCCGCAGCGCAGCTCCCATGGGGGACGGCGATGTGGGGCTGGGACCTGCAGGACAGGGCGCGCACGGGGGTGCGGGGGTACCCCCCGTCCCCCACACCTCTGCCTTTATTGATTTTTTCTCTCTTGTCTTTGCAGGAAGCAATGCCGCCATTTAAGCGCTCCGTCTCCTCACTGCAGCTCCCGGGATGCCGCCAAGCCCCCTCGGCTCCCACGGCCCGGGAGCAGCAGCACTGGACGCCCCGCTCGAGGCTAAACCCGCCCCGTTTGGGCGCTTGGGCGCTGCGGGGTGCAGGTGGGCACCCGGGGGCAGGTCGGGGGGCTCAGGCTTTTGTCTCGCCACGCCTTGGATCTGCTCCCTGGCTCCGATGTGCTGCAAAAAGCTGTGAAGGTGGCAGGAAGCCCCCAGAGAAGAGGAGCACTCGGAGCCTGCTCCTGCCGTGGTCCCAGCTCTGAGCTGGGGTAAAACTCATCTGTTTTATCAGTGTGTGAGGCAGGGTTTCCATCTGCCAGTTGCCTGGGAAATAGAGAATTTGCTGGATTTTTTCAGCACTTGTCCTGGTGGCTCTCTTCGAACAAGAATGCTGTTTCTGCGGTGGGCCTCTGAACAAGAACGCTGTTTTTTTAGTGCGTCTCGTAGCACAGGAACATTGTTTTTAGGTGTGTCTGTTACGACACCAATGCTGTTTTCTGACTGTACTGTTATGGAAATTAGGCTTGTCGGCCCCCATAACAGGGCCCGACCCTAGGTTCCCGCAAGTAAAATTCAGAGCCAAATCAAAACAAATTAAATAATTAAATTTTAGTTACACACGTGCAGTAATTACAGCTCGAGCTGGGTGCCTCCAAAGAGAGACCCCAACAAAAAAAAATCCTGGGCAATTACAGTTTTTTCAACTTAAGTTTCCCACCCTTCACGCAGTAGTTAGGCCAATAGTAATTTTTTTGGTCTGGGGTCTCCTGCTCCTCATTGGATCTCATCATTGTTCCTAGGCAGGCTCTTTTTCTTCCTTATCTTTACTGTTGTGGTTTCTGCCGACGGTTGTACCTTCGTTTCTTGCTGGGTCTTACTGTTGTCTCTCAAGGTCCAGAGGAGGAGGAGGAGGTGATTCTAAATCATAACAATTAACACTGCCCCAGCAGTGAACTAAGGCTTTGCCCCTCAAGGTCCTGATGCCCTGCACTGGTCTTATTTCAAAGCCTTGACACCCTCCCTTTGGGAGTGTGAGACGCAGGAATGCAGACTGCTTGTAACTCCCTTATCTTCCCAGCTGGAACCAGCTCTGAGGCCCTTTTCTTACTGGACTAAGTAAAAGTTCATTATTTTCTCTAAGTGCGGCCTAAGGCTTCAGCAAATGTAGCTCCTCATGCTAAGCAAGTTTTAGAGAAGTTGTGCTAAGCGGCTACCTCTAGACAGTTTCAGTTTGCTATTCTTTAACACTGCCAGCAGCAGCTGCACACCCAGGGGCTGACCTGCTGGATCCAAGCACTGCTGCTCAAGCCCATTCCCCTCACTGGCAGCATGCAGGAAAAACCCCACCTGCCCTGCCAGGCCTAGAGCCATGTCATCACACTTGGTACTTTCCAGGCAGGATCCTTGGTGCCCATACGGAGCAGCTGTTAAAGAATAGTGAACTGAAACTGTCTAGAGGTAGCTTCTTAGCACAACTTCTATAAATCTTGCTTGGCATGAGGAGCTAAATTTGCTGACGCCTTAGGCCGCACTTAGAGAAAATAATGAACTTTTACTTAGTCCAGTAAGAAAAGGGCCTCAGAGCTGGTTCCAGCTGGGAAGATAAGGGAGTTACAAGCAGTCTGCATTCCTTGCAATTACTGTTTTTATAGATCAAGCAGCCCCTGATACACCAAAGTATTTTAAAGAGCATATGCCAGGCTGGCAAGGGGAGGGGGCGCGGAAGAACCAGGGGAGATAGATGGAATCAAAGTGAACGTGGTGTACAATTAAGAGTTAATGATGTTTGTCATTATTGCGGGGAACAAGGGCACTGGAAGCAGGAATGCCCAGTGAGGCCCCATGTATTTAGGAATAGAGGGGCCAGCATGAGGCAATCAAATACTGAGAAGGAGACCAGGCAATTCCCAGGCAGTCCACAATGACAGGAGATAGGAGACTCAGAAAATACTGTGGAAATTGGAGTAAATTTATGGGATGTAGATTTGGATTTTGAGGGTCACGTAATGGCAAATATAGAAGGTTTAGAAGTTCCCTTTCTAGTAGATACCAGAGCCACCCTTTCCCTTTTAAATTTTGAGCCTAAAGGATGCAAGTCATCAGATAAAATAATGATACAAGGAGTGATGGGAAAAGGTGAACGAATGTTATCTAAGCCCTTATTACTCACTATTGGGGGTAAAACAGTGTGGGGACATTTTATAATTTCCACAAACGCACCCATATGCCTTTTGGGGAGAGATCTCCTGCAAGCCTTGGATACTCAGATCTGCTTACAGCCGGAAGGGATAAAGCTAATAATTATGGGTTCATGTGTTCTGGCTAAGACACCAGAACCAGAGTCAACTAATCTGCAAATTCCAACAGGTTTAGAATCAGTTTCTAAAAAGTTGTGGAGCTCTTCAGGAATGGATGCGGGACTACTAAAATCAGCTAGTCCAGTCTTGATAAAAACAAAGGGGGGATTGCCTCCTGCAGTTAAACAATATCCTATCCCAAAGAAAGCAGAGAAGAGTATCCAAAAACAAATTGATCATTATCTGAAACTGGGTATCCTTAGAGTCTGTGAATCCCCATATAACACCCCAGTTCTGCCAGTTAAAAAGAACAGGCAAGATGCTGATGGTGATCCAGAGTATCGCTTTGTACAAGGGCTATAAACCAACATGTAGTTGCTCCACATCCAGTAGTCCCCGACCCATCAACCATTTTACTACAGATACCCCATTGGGCAACTTATTTTACTGTGATTGACCTAACCGCAGCCGTTTTTAGTATACCGATAGCTGAAGATAGCCAAGATCTCTTTGCTTTCACTTGGAAGGGACAACAATTAACTTGGACAAGGCTGCCACAGGGATTTACTGGGTCTCCGACTATTTTTTCGCATATACTTAAAAATGACCGCTCAGATATCGAACTTCCAGGACATTCTGTATTAATACAATATGTAGATGATTTGTTATTAGCAAGTAAAGATTATGAGACACGTTTAAAAGATACTGTTTCTCTATGTAACGCTCTTGCAGAAGAAGGGCATCGGGCATCTCTGTCTAAACTTCAGCTGTGCCAAAGAGAGGTAAAATATTTGGGTTTTATCTTAAAAGAAGGACACAGGTTAGTTGATCCAGAACGAGTAAAGACAATTCTTGATTTGCCTCGTCCTGTAACAAAAAAACAGCTTAGGGGATTTTTAGGAGCTGTAGGATTATGCCGACCGTGGATTCCTGGGTTAGCAGAACTTACTGAGCCTCTGGTACAGGCAACAAAAAAGGAGGAGATAGAGCCTTTGGCCTGGGACCCAGAGAGGGAGAAAGCTTTTACATCTGTGAAAAAAGCATTGGCTTCAGCCCCTGCTCTAGGGTTACCAGATTATAGCAAACTATTTGAATTATTTGTCCATGAATGACAGGGAGTAGCAAGTGCGGTACTCACCCAAAAACTAGGCCCTCACCGTAGACCAGTGGCCTATTACTCCACGCAACTAGATGAGGTAGCTAAAGGCACTCCAGGATGCATCAGAGCAATAGCAGCTACTGCAGCTCTTATTGAAAAAAACATAACCTGTAGTTTTGGGTCACTCATTAACTGTGTATGTGCCACATGAAGTAGAACTGTTAATGAAACAATATGCGACTCAAGCACTATCCCCACAGAGAGCTCACCGCTATGAACTGATAATACTGCATGCAGATAATGTGACTTTAAAGAGATGCAATATTTTGAATCCAGCAACGCTATTGCCTCAAGCGGAGGACGGAGAGCCATATCATTCCTGTGAGCAGGTGGTCGTCAGCTCGAGCAAGCCCCGGGAGGACCTTAAAGATGAACCTTTGGAGAACCCGGACTTAGTTCTGTTTACAGATGGATCATCCTATTATTTGGACGGAAGATGTCACTCCGGCTATGCTGTCACTAATGTCTTTGAGGTACTTGAGGTTAATCCTTTGTCTCCGTCTGTAAGTGCTCAAGGAGCAGAATTAATAGCATTGACCCAAGCAGCAAAAATAGGTAAGAACCTGCAGGTAAATATCTATACTGATTCTAAATATGCATTTGGAGTATTTGATGTAACAGGGATGTTATGGAAAGAACGAGGATTCTTTTCGTCATCAGGAAAGAAATTAGCTAATGGAGAAGAAATACGTAATTTGCTGGAAGCAGTTCAACTGCCCAAAGAAATTGCGGTAATGCACTGCCCAGCCCATACTAAAGACACTACAGAAATTAGCAGAGGAAATGCTTTAGCAGACGCTGCTGCGAGGGCTGCAGCTTGACAACCTCTGAGAGAATGTATGGGGGCAGTTCCAAGGATGGACCAGAGTGAGTGGCCAAACTTAATAGACCCCAAAACTATGTATGAAAAAGAGTGCTCAGTGGAAGAGAAAAAACAATGGGAGCAGTGGGAAGCAAAACAAAATAATGATGGAATATGGACAATTGGGGAAAAACCAATTCTAACAAAAAAATATTTAACTACGATAGCTAGGTGGTTTCATGATAAAGCTCATGGGGGAGCCGAGGCAATAGCTAAGCAGGTACAGAAAGTATGGGCTGCTCCAGGAATTTATGCAGCTGCTAAAAGAATAACAAATAGCTGCCCGACCTGCCAGAAGTTTTCAAATAACAAGCCAAGCTCAGATTTGGGGGGGCAACCATGGGCTTACTTCCCTTTCCAGAAGCTGCAAATAGATTATGCGCATATGCCATCTGTCTATGGATACAAACACTTGTTAGTGATAGTAGATCAGTTATCAGGCTGGGTAGAAGCTTTCCCAACAAGAAGGGCTGACACAGGGGGAGTGGTAAAAGCCTTACTGAAAGAAATCATACCCAGGTATGGGGTCCCAGAAGCCATTGATTCAGACAGGGCTGCCCATTTTACAGCAAGCATAATCAATCAGTTATGTAAATCGTTAGGAATAAAAAGAAACCTACATACTCCTTATCACCCACAATCTTCAGGACAAGTAGAAAGAATGAAGAAAGAAAGAGAAAATAGCAAGAATATGCACACATGCTAGCCTGAAATGGCCAGAGGCATTAAACTTAGCTCTATGGGATGTTCGAAATTCTCCACGGCAACCCATAGGACTACCACCAGCAGAAATTCTTTTTGGGAGACATTTAGCGATACCAGGGACTTATATCCCTGCTAAGAGCAGCCTATTAGACAGAGATGAACAAGTGACACAATATGTACTAGCCTTACAGGAACGGTTTAAGGCCTTGCAAAATCAGGCTCAGTGGTTTCAGCCGGTGCCATCAGACATTCAGGCACATGATATACAGCCTGCAGATAAAGTGTTGATAAAGGTATTCTCGCGAAAAACAAAATTAGAACCAAAATGGGAAGGACCCTATACTGTATTGTTAAGTTCTTACTACGCTGTTAAAATTCTAGGAAAAGAGAACTGGATTCACCACTCTCACGTGAAACGAGTGACAGTCAAGAAGCAAGCACAGCAGAGGTTGCAGCAGAACAGTGAAAACAACCACGTAAAGCTCAATGGGATACACAACTTCCCCAGGGTAATCTGTTCAGACTTGCCTCACTAACACAAATCTCTCTGCCTTTACTGCACCGTGCAGGATGGCAGGCAGAAGTGCCGTGCTGATGTTGCTGTTTCAAACCCTGGCAATGCTACTTTCCCTAACCTGTGGTCAAAGAACCTTAGAGTTCGTGTTAAGTATACCGGAAGTATGGGATTAAATTCTGCTAAAAACTTAAACCTCTCAACCCTGGTCATGCACGGAACTGAAGTATACTCAGAAAATGAATGGAGCTGGGATAATACTAATCAACTTCCCCAACTCCTGGGAAGGACAGGAAAGGAAATAAAGATAGGGTGTCGAATGATCAACGGGTCCACCCACGAGATGGCGACTCAAATCTCTCACTAAAATCAAATCAAATGAAAAAGAAAGGAAAATTTGAGCCACTGAAAGACTGGATTGTTGGTACAATTTTACCTTAGAACAACCTGTTTTAATAGTTTGTCTGTGGGCTCACCACAATGTGGGACTATCATTTAAATTTAAAATAGGCATTATTGAGCCCAGTACAGCAATACCTACCCTGACTACAATTATTTCCACCAATATAAATAACTCTGTTACCATGAAGAGTAAGAAAACCTTATCCCCACAAATCTTTGAAATTGGACCGTATGTGATTAGAAATACAGGCCAACAAGGAGTGTTATTTAATCCATCATGGTCTCTCAGACGAGTAGAGCTATTAATGCAAATTAGTATCTCTACAATCAAACCGACCTGTTCACCATTCTTAGGTACGTCCTATGTGGGATGGACAGCGTGGTTACATAGCCGAACTCTCACCTCTCCAAAACGAACAAGGAGAGATGTGACCGGTATCATAGGAACAGGATTGGGAGTACTAAACAGTATAGCTGCTGAAGTACTCGTAAATAAACTGAGCACAACAACAAGTGACTTATACAGATTAAAACATCCATTGAGGTCTTCTTTATTAGCATTAGGAACTAACCAATGGCTTTCATCCGAGATATTACCTCAATGGGAAAAAATGAATGAAAAAGATCACCAATTGATAATAGATGCACTTGGGGAAACTCTGAACTTTTCTGCGGGAACCTAGGGTCGAGCCCTGTTATGGTGGCCGACAGGCCTAACTTCCATAATATCCTGATTAAACTGATCATTTCTAAAGGCATCTTTTCATCAGATGATCTGGACATATGCACTTTCCATAGTTTCCCAATTTTCCTCCTCCCCTTGCTCTTTATCATTCAGATAGCTCTCAACTCTCCAGTTGCTGCTCAGAGCTTCTGGGAGTCTGAAGCTTGCCTCGTCTTTCAGCAGGCTCATTGTCTCTTAAACAAACTCCTTCACTGTGTGTCTATCCAGCCTTTCCTATCTATTTGTCAAGAACATTTCCTTGTAGACTCTAGACATCAGTACAGGCAACGTGGAGTTGACATAAAGTTGAGGACTGTATTTTATTTCTTATGAAACTGGATAATGTTTATTTTCGTTTGATTGCAATTAAGACAAATCCTTCTGTGCCTGTTTGCAGCTAGTTCTCTAAGGAAAGCAGATGGGAACTGGTGCACAGGAGCTGTAGCATTCAGCTACAGCCTTGAGTGGAAAAAGGTTAGATTTTAACAAGAGTGATCTAAGTCCCCAGTGGCTGATGAGAGAAATGGCAGGGCTGGGGAGCTGGGAGAGAAGGTTGTCCATACATGTCTCCTATCAAAAATACTGCTTGTCCTACATGTCCAGACTTCATCTGGAGACCCAGTGGGTCAGTGTGAATTGGAGAATGTGGGTATTGCTTATTCTGAAAACTGAGGGATAAAGAAAGCTTCAGAAGCAGACATCTGTCTTTTTCAGGTGTTCATTGAAATCTGCCTAATTTCAATACTCTCCTGAAAGTTTCCCAATTAGCCACACAAGAATTGACAAAATGAGGAAAATTATGGAAAGATGCATGGTTCCTTAGGTGTTTTTGCTTTTTAATGACCCCTCAGCTGTATTTGGTGCTCAGCCTGCAAACCTCAGATGCTGAGAGGAGATGGAACAAACCTCTCCAGAAGTTAAATACAGAAGAAAATTCCAAGTTTCTTGGAGCGTTAACAGGTCTCACTGAGGGTCATTAACAACAAAGTCTCCCCAGGGGCTGATTAGAGCAGAAAGTTGGAGGCCCTGATTGCAGGTAGGCAAAGGCAATGTGCAGGTGGCTCTGAGGCCAAGTCAACCTGGATGTGTGTTATCAAGCAGAGCAGCCAGGCACTGACAGCCAGCCCCTGGGTAGGGTGATCCTTTCCATCATGCATTGCTCAGGGCTCTTCCTGGGGGCAGTGTGCAGGTGGGGGTGCGCAATGCTGAGTGCAGGACCATGATACGGCACCTCCTGTGCTTGCAAGGGACAAGGAGGCAGCAAGGCCACAGTGCTTTAAGGAATGACATCTTGTGGGCCTCAGTGGCAGAGGCACCCAGCTATCGCCAAGAGGACAAAGACCTAGTTCTGTTAGAAGCTTTCAACCCTGGCAGTGCCTTTGGCCATCTTCACCTCAGGCTGTCCTATGCTTTCCCATGCCTGTGTCTGTTTCCTTGCAGAATGTAGACACCCAGCCTGCTTCCCCACCTTGTTCTCACCCCGGGATCTCCCGACCTCTCCTGATGTCTTCCTGTCCTCACTTGCTTTTCCTTAAAACACAAAGCCAGGGGCTGAACTCAGACTCCCTCTGGGTGTCCTGTTGCACCACAGCACTGCCCTACGAGTCACATTTTCTTTTCTTAATGTCACATCTAAACCTCACAAGCTGCTGTTTGTGGCTCTTTCCCCTTCTTATGCTGTTTCCCACTACCAAGAAAAGCTCCATCATCTCTGAAACCACCCTTCAAGCAGTCACAGGCTCCTACTCTACTGCCCTTTGCCTCCACGTCAGCAGGCTAAAGAAGCCCAGGTCCCTCAACCTCTACTCATGGACTGGGTCATTCCTGCCTAGGCACAGGACTTGACACTTCTCTTGTAAATCTTCATAGGGTATCTGTTGTCCGAATCACCCGAGTTTCTCAAGATCCTTCTGGACAAAAGCTCCTCTGTGTCAAAACAAAAAAACACCCCCCACACACCAAAATAAAAAACAAGAAATCCCCAGCACCAAAGAGTTAAGGGTAATCAGGAGTGGGCTGACTGTAGGGGAAGGGATTAGGATGGTAAAAGAGACACACTTAGAAGGGGGAAAAGAAAAAAACAAGGAAATTAAAAGTGAAGCAAAGCATTGGTCATGGCTGTCTTGGGGATTCCTGCCAAGAAGCCCTGCATCTGAACAATTCTGCCTGGAGGAGCACAAGAAAGCTGGCCTACTTCCACCGTCACAGGGAACCTGCATGTTTCCCTGACATCAACAAGAGAAGATCGAGAGTGGGATGAATCACGGACTCCTTCAGGGTGGAAGGGACCTCAGGAGGTCTCTAGCCCAGTCTCCTTGCTCACAGCAGGGTCAGCTCTGGGGTCACACCAGGTTGCTCTGGCCTTCATCCAGTCTGGTCTTGGAAACCTCCAAGGGAGGAGACCGTACCGCCTCTCTGGGCAACCATTTCCAATGTTTGACCATCCTTGCAGTGGAAACCTTTTCCTTATGTCCTGCACGAATGTCTCTTCTCTCAACTTATGCCCATTGTCTCTTGTCCTCCCCCCATGCACCCTGGTGAAGAGCCGGGCACCATCTTCTTGATGACCTCCTCGTAGCCATTGGAAGGCTGCCCTGGGATCCCTCCAAAGCCATCTCTTCTGCAAGTAATCAGTAATGAGACCTGCGGAGAAAGCAAGAAGAGATCCCATGGATCCCCAGAAATTGCCCCTTGGCTGGAAGGGCTGTCTCAAATCCTGATGCCCTGTGTGCCATGAGGGCTATCAGGAAAAGACCCTCCGTCCCCCAGGTGCTGCTGGTTGTGGAAGAACGCCCTTGCCAGAGTGGGGGCAAAATCCACCTGTATTTGGAGATGTTTACCGGTGGGCCTCCTTGCCTGTATTCCCCCTCCTTTGATTCATCTCTACTTTCTTCCTCCCATTCTCCCACAGATATTTATTTGACTCTGGGGTGTGTGTCATGAGCCCATGTCATGAATAATCCAAGGAGGTTGTATCCAGCCCCATGGCTCAGGGACTGGGATTCTTGGCACCTCAGGAGGGACACTGCCACTTGTGTTAAAGAATAGCAAACTGAAACTGTCTAGAGGTAGCCGCTTAGCACAACTCCTCTAAAACTTGCTTAGCATGAGGAGCTACATTTGCTGAAGCCTTAGGCTGCACTTAGAGAAAATAATGAACTTTTACTTAGTCCAGTAAGAAAAGGGCCTCAGAGCTGGTTCCAGCTGGGAAGATAAGGGAGTTACAAGCAGTCTGCATTCCTGCGTCTCACACTCTGAAAGGGAGGGTGTCAAGGCTTTGAAATAAGACCCGTGCAGGGCATTAGGACCTTGAGGGGCAAAGCCTTAGCTCACTGCTGGGGCAGTGTTAATTGTTATGATTTAGAATCACCTCCTCCTCCTCCTCTGGACCTTGAGAGACAACAGTAAGACCCAGCAAGAAATGAAGGTACAATCGTTGGCAGAAACCACAACAGTAAAGATAAGGAAGAAAAAGAGCCTGCCTAGGAACAACAATGAGATCCAATGAGGAGCAGGAGACCCCAGACCTAAAAATTACTATTGGTCTAACTACTGCGTGAGGGGTGGGAAATGTAAGTTGAAAAAACTGTAATTGCCCAGGATTTTTTTTTGTTGGGGTCTCTCTTTGGAGGCACCCAGCTCGAGCTGTAATTACTGCACACGTGTAACAGACACACCTAAAAACAACGTTCCTGTGCTACGAGACACACCACAAAAACAGCGTTCTTGTTCAGAGGCCCCCCACAGAAACAGCATTCTTGTTTGAAGAGGCCCACCACAGAAACAGCATTCTTGTTCGAAGAGAGCCACCAGGACAAGTGCTGAAAAAATCCAGCAAATTCTCTATTTCCCAGGCAACTGGCAGATGGAAACCCTGCCTCGCACACTGATAAAACTGGTTTTACCCCAGCTCAGAGCTGGGACCACGGCAGGAGCAGGCTCCGAGCACTCTTCTTCTCTGGGGGCTTTCTGCCACCTTCACAGCTTTTTGCAGCACGTCGGAGCCAGGGAGCAGATCCAAGGCACAGTGAGACAAAAGCCTGAGCCCCCCGACCTGCCCCCGGGTGCCCACCTGCACCCCGCAGTGCCCGAGCACCCAAATGGGGCGGGTTTAACCTTGAGCGGGGCGTCGGGTGCTGCTGCTCCCAGGCTGTGGGAGCCGAGGGGACTTGGCGGCGTCCCGGAAGCTGCAGCGAGGAGACGGCAGGCGCTCGGGTGGGCTGGGCCCCCGCTGCCCACGCTGCCGGGTCCGGCCGCGGCTCCTCGCTTACCAGGACGGAGCGCTTAAATGGCGGCATTGCTGCCTGCAAAGACAAGAGAGGAAAAAATCAATAAAGGCAGAGGTGTGGGGGGCGGGGGTACCCCCGCACCCCCGTGCGCGCCCTGTCCTGCAGGTCCCAGCCCCACGTCGCCGTCCCCCATGGGAGCTGCGCTGCGGGGCTAAATCCCCCCTCCCAGAGCCAGGGGAGCAGGCAGAAGCCCCCAGGAACCCAGCCGCAGCGACCAGCCAGCCGGCAGCCCCGCAGCGGGTGCCAGCCTGGTATCGCGCTGGGCTGGGGCCCCCCGCCCCGCTCCCAGCACCAGCTCTGACCCATTCCGGAGCTGCTGGATGCCCCGTCGTGGCCTGTGAGAGAGGAGCGGCAGTGAGCCCCGGTCCCGTGCCAGTGGCACTGCAGGCCCCGCACCAGCCGCGGGCAAAGCCGGACCAGGGCAGAGCCCGCTGGGCCACAACCCGGCCCTGGAGCCGCCTCACAGGCGCCAGGAGCAGAGGGCAGCGCCCGGGCGCCTCAGCCTCCAGCGGCGGGATGCCAACCCTTTCCCTGCCCCGCAGCCGGGGAAAAGCTGCGGGGCACGGAAGAGGGGAGATGGGGGCAGGCGGGGGATGGGATGCGCCAGCCCCGTGGCCGCCAGAAACCAGAGAGCAAATGCTGCCCCACTGCCGGGCGCGGCCTGGGACAGAGCAGCCCCAGCATTCACCTTTGGCGATCGCGTACCCCTGCTCCTTCCTCCCTGCGGGAAGAAAGAGGCATCAGGCCATGTGGCCCCTCGCAGCCCGGCTCTGCTCCGGCCCTGGGGCGCCAGCTCGGGCCCCTTCTCCTCCCGGCCTCCCTCCCCCCGCCTCCTCGGCCCTGGAGCTTTACCCCATCTGCTTTTCCAGACCGCGATGACAACCACCACAGCGACGACCGCCCCAAGGACAACGGGCAGCAGGGAGCTCGGTGGCTCTGGAAGAGAGTGGGGCCGGGAGCAGGGGCCGGGAGCTGCCCCCAGCGGGCACTCCACGAGCTCTGGCCGCCCGCGCTCACCCCATGAGAAGAGGCCGGGCTCCGGCAGGCTGGCGTGCTCCACGCGGCACTGGTACTCGTGCTTCTCTGTGGGGAGGGCCTCAGTGCTGGCCCAAGCGGGGAGGTGCCATCATTGTTGGGTGTGATGCTGTCCCGCTTGGTCTCCTGGGCTTGGACGCGGCCCTTTTTCAGCCAGCTGATGCTGATGGGCCACGGGTAGAAGCTGTGAGCCCGGCACGACAGGGTCAAGAAGCCGTGGCTCTCCTTGGCCGACACTCTCACCGCAGGGCGCTCTGGGGAGACGGCGCGAGGGAGGGAGGTCAGGCAGCTCGCGCCCAGGCCCGGATGCACACGCCGCACCGTGCCGCCAGCAGCGCCCTCGGGCGCCTGGGCCCAGCGCCGAGCCCGGGGCCCGTCCCCGTGTCTGGGGGGTCCCGCCTCGCCCTCACCTCTCCTCTCCAGCGCGGCCCTCCCGTACTCCACGTATCTCCGCAGCCCCTCGATGCAGCTGTTCTCCAGGTAGTGCTTCCAGCGCTCAGGCTCCTTCTCAGCCTCCCACTTCCTCTTCGTGATTAGCGCAGCAGCATCCGCCGTGACGAATGTCAGCGTGTCCTTGTCGAAGGCGATGAAGTCCTTCCCGTCGTAGCCAAGCTGCCTAAACCCCCGGGTCCCGCCATCCTCCAGGAGGTCACAGCCGTACGTGCGCTGCACTGTGTGATACCCTGAGACACAAGCAGGGAGACGGGGGCTCAGGGGCAGCAGAGAGGCTCAGACCCGGCACCCAGCGCAGGGCCGGGGGCACCCCAGCCCCGCAGCCCCCAGGGCTGACGGCGAGCGGCTGCTGCCGGGAGCCCCGGCCCGGCCCCTGGAGCCCCGGCCCGTGCTCACCCCCACTCTGGTTGTAGCGCTTCTGCAGCGTGTCCAGGTACACACGGAAAGTCTCCTGACAGTCCTGATTGATCCGGGTCTCCTCGTCCCAGTGGTCCTGACCCTCCTGCTCCATCCAGGCCGCGCCCGGCACCGCTCTCTGCGTCTCGCTGTCGTAGCCATCGATGAGCTCTCCGTCCACGTAGCCCACGGAGACGAAGGCGGGCAGCCCCGGGCTGGGCTTCATCACGGCGGTGTTGAAGTAGCGCAGGGAGTGGGGGCCTGTGGGGACATGGGGTGCAGTGAGGGGCTGGGGGGGGGCACATTGGGGGGCATCTGGGGGATCAAGATGTCCTGGGGGGACAAGACGGGCGGGTCGGGGGGGCAGCATGTCCCAGGGTTCAGGTCGGGGGGGCAGCACATCCTGGGGGGGCAGGTTGGGGGGCTCCGGGGGGGCAGCACAGCCCGAGGGGGTCCAGGGGGGTAGCACGTCTCGGGGGGCAGGTCGGGGGGGCAGCACCTCCCGGGGACGGTTGCAGGCCGGTCCGTGGGGCCGCTGACGGGGAGCCCAGCGGCAGGGGTGGGGGGCAGAGGGGGGCTGGGGTCCCCGCCCGCACTCACCACTCGCTGCCGCCCCACTGCCCCCCAGCAGCAGCAGCAGCAGCCCCGGCCCCATCACCCGCCCCGCTACCGCCTCCTCGCTGCCATCGCCGTCGCCCTCACGCAGCGCAGAAGCCCACGGGGGCCACGCCCCCGCGCCGCCATTGGCTCTGCTGCGGCACACCGCCATTGGCTGCGCTCTGTCCCACCCGCCAATAGCGGCTTGCGTTGACCCAGGCGTCACCAGGCGCTGGGCAGATCCCGGCGCGGCAGGTTGGGAGAAGCGACAGCGAGGGCGCGTGCGGAGGGCGCTGCGCAGGGCCGAGCCGCGGCTCCCGCTCCACCTTGTCACGCAGCCATTGGCCCCGCCGGCGGCCGCCCGCCAATGGCGCGGCGCTGCAGTGGTGACGCCACCGGGCGCCGGGCATATCTCCGCGGAGCGCGTGGTGGGCGGGAGCGCGGAGGCGATGTGGGAGGATGATGACGATGTGGGGATGGGGACGCCGTGGGGCTGGAGATGGAGTTGGCTCTGTCACAGGGGCAGGGGGACGTGGTGGGGACAGGGACACCGTGGGGACGGGGACGCCGTGGGGCTGGAGATGGAGTTGGCTCTGTCGCAGGGGCAGGGGGACGGGGACACCACAGGGATGGGGACATGGTGAGGCCGAGGACGGCAGGCAAATGGGGATGCTGTGGGGATGGGGACACCGTGGGGATGGGGATGCTGTGGGGACGCTGATGGAGTTGGCTCTGTCACAGGGACGGGGGGACACGGTGGGGACAGGGGTCAGCTCCGGGGATGGAGTTTGGCTCGGCCAAGGGATGGGGACCCGGCGGTGGAGATGGGGACCCGAGGATGCAGGGACGGGAGCAGGGATAGGGACAGGAGACCCCGGGGACATGGCGATGGGGACACGGGGCCAGCAGTGGGAGCTCAGGGAGTGGCGCCCATCGAAGGCCGAGCGCTGGTAGGTGGCCCCCGGCCCACCCCCTGCACCCATAGGTCTACTGGAAGATGTGGAAACCTGCCCAAGGTGGCACCCATGGGTGAGGAGCTGCCTGGGGACCCAGGCGTCCAGCCCCGTTGCACCCCTGGAGCCAGGCATCCAGTCCCATCAGCACCCACACCCATCCATGGAGCCAGCTGTCCAACCCCATCAGCACTGTCCGCCACCCATGGACCCAGGTGTCCAGCCCCATTGCACCCGTGTTGTCACCCATGGGCCCAGGTGGCCACCCCATCAGCACCCACCACCACCCATGGACCCAGGTGTCCAGCCCCATTGCACCCGTGTTGTCACCCATGGGCCCAGGTGGCCACCCCATCAGCACCCACCACCACCCATGGACCCAGGTGTCCAGCCCCATTGCACCCGTGTTGTCACCCATGGGCCCAGGTGGCCACCCATCAGCACCTGCGACCACCCATGGACCCAGGTGTCCGGCCCCATTGCACCCGTGTTGTCACCCATGGGCCCAGGTGGCCACCCCATCAGCACCCACCACCACCCATGGACCCAGGTGTCCAGCCCCATTGCACCCGTGTTGTCACCCATGGGCCCAGGTGGCCACCCCATCAGCACCCACCACCACCCATGGAGCCAGGTGTCCACCCCCATTGCACCCCTGGACTCAGGCATGAGGTCACATCAACACCCACCACCACCCATGGACGCAGGCGTGAGGTCACATCAACACCCACCACCACCCATGGACCCAGGCCCCCCACCCCATTGCACCCATGGTCCCAGCCCCCTGCCCCATTGCACCCACGTCCCCAGGCACCTGCCCCATTGCACCCATATCCCCAGCCCCCTGCCCTATTGCACCCATGTCCCCAGCCCCCCTGCCCCATTGCACCCATATCCCCAGCCCTCTGCCCCATTGCACCCACATCCCCAGGCCCCCGCCCTATTGCACCCATATCCCAGGGCCCCTCCCCATTGCACCATATCCCCAGCCCCGTGCCCCACGCAGATGGGGCCACACTGCAGCAAGCCCAGCGCAGGCCCCCAAGCTGCCTGGCAGCTGCAGCACAGCACACAGGAGCAGAGACCAAGGGTGCTGGCTTTGAGCAGCCGGCAGAAGAGAAGGCGTAGGGGGATCTCACTGCTGCCTGCAAGAGCCTAACGGGAGCGTGCAGAGAGCATGGAGCCAGAGACGTCCTGAGGGGCCTGGGGACAGGACAAGGGCAACGGCACAGCTTGCAGCAGGGAAAAGTCCCCTCAGAGACTGCAAATGGCCTTGGAAGCCGAATGGTGGTGCAACACTGGAGCAGGGTGCCAGGGCCGTGCGGGAATCCATCGCCAGAGACGGTCAGAGCTCGACCCTGACAGGCCCTGCGAAACCTCCTCCGCTTGCCTCCACTTGCAGCAGGAGGTTGCAGCAGACACCTCCGGAAGACCCTTCCCACCCCAGCTGCTCTCTCACTCTGTGACTGCTTGTAGGGCTTTCTCTGCAGCCCTGACTGCCTTCCTTGGCAGCGCCTGCACTAGTCTTTCTCCTGACAGTTCCCTGACACCAAGTAACACGGCGGGAACAGCTGCCAAGGGTTTATTTGGAGCAGAACATGGGCAGTGGGACACGACGCGGCAGCATTGCTGTAGCAGCCAGGAGAGAGCCTCCGTCGCTCTGCCTCTTTGCTCTGCGCCATGCCCCATCTCGGGCGACCTGTCTGGCAGCTGCATCCTCGCGCTGTTCCTCTCACTGCCCTGAGACACAGCGGCAGCTAAAAGCTCTGCGCAGAGCCCGAAGCGCTGCCCTGAGCCGCGACGGCCATCGCCTGGAAGCCGCAGCATGCGGGAGAGCAGTGATGCCTGTGGAGGAAGGAGAGCCGTGGGCGAGGGGCTGGGCAGGCGCAGGGCAAGCACCCGCCTGTCCCTGGCACCAAGGGCTTTCCCGAGGGCTCACGGCCTCGGCATGGCCAGCCCCTGGGTGCTTCCTGCTGCCAACCTCAGTGCCGCTCGCTGTGCCGTCCCCAGAACGGCTCTCGACTTGGGTACCTACCTGAGTCCACCTCTGGCGTGGGCCGGAGGGAAGACGACGACTTGTGCTCCTCTTTGGGCTCCCAGGCAACCTGCATGAGGAGAGCAGCAACACACCCCTGTGTGGTATCAGCTGGCCATGCTCAGCATCCTGGTGCCCTGGGATATGTGAGGGGGGAAAGGGTCTGGGGTGGGGGGATGCTGTGGGTGGCCGCGAGCCCCAAGGGGAGGCACATGCAGCTGGCTGGGCAGTGGCACAAGGCTTGTCTTGGGGCCGTAGCAGCAGGGCTGGGCCGGGGGCCACGGCGGGCAGCGGGGGATGGAGGTGGCCGGGTGCGGGGCACAAGGGGGCTGGCTCGCTGGCTGTGGGAGGCGGCTGCTGCTGGGGCTGCCCCTGCCCTCCTCGCTCAGCATCCATGCCCCAGGGCTGGGTGCTGTGCAGGCCGGGGAGGGCACGTCAGCCCTGGGCCTCTGGCACTTGGAAACGCAGAGCACCAGGCATCTTCCCCAGGGCAGAGAGTGCAGAGGGCAAAGGGCTGGGGGGACAGCTTCTCACCACGGCCGGGGAGGACCCATGCGATGGGGCAGCTCTTCTCACCCACCCTGCACACCCCAGACACTGCTCACACCGCACCTCCCTTGGGTGGTGGGTGCCGACGCCATGCTCCTTGCTCACCTGGTGAGGAAGGCCTGCGGCCAGGGCAGAGCCTTCTGCTGTGCTTTCTTCGGGGAACGGTGGTTGGAGAGGCAGGCTGTTGCTCTCCCCACAAGGGCCTCCGCACAAGTGGGAGGCCTCTGGCGCAGCCTCTGTGGGAAGCGATGGAGGCAGAGGAGCATTTTCCCCTGCAACCTCAGGGCCTCTGGCTGTGGGGGAGGCCTCCGCCTTTGTCCCTGTGCTGGCCAATGGGGACAGAGGCACACTGTCCCCCGCATCCTGGCAGCCTCCTGCCAAAGGAGATGCCGCTGCCTCGGCTCCTCGGGGCACTGCTGGGGCCAGAGGCGTGCTCTGCAGGTCACCAGCTGCCTCCCTGGCAGCATCTCTGCCCTTCACAACGGGGGAGCAGGGCACCTCCGCAGGGCACGGCTCTGTGTCTGCCAAGAGGCTCCTGAGGCTCGGTCTGACCCAGCTCATGACCAAGGCCGTGTTTTTCTCCAGCTCCTCCCATTGCAAAGGCTCTTCATCAACGTCCTCTTCCTCATCGCTCCACTCCACGCCAGCATCCTCTGGTGCTCCCCGGACTCTCTTCCCAGCTCCCAGCTCCCTCCTGGGCGCATGGGCGTACAGCCGCTCCTGCACCTCCCACTTGGACCTGGCGTCCTTGAGGAGCTCCACTCGCGTCACCTCCGGTTGCCACAGGTTATAGAAGGAGTTTCTGGCACAGAGCTGAAGCCAGAGAGGGAGATTTGTGAAGGCAGCTGCTTTTCCCACCAGCAATGCCCCCCGCAGCCCTGCCAGCACTGCCACCATCACGCTGTTGCAGCAGGGCGCAGCGGCTGGCCCCAGCACACGGAGGGTCACCATCTGCCCCGGCCCACCCTTTGCACTCACCTCCTTGGGGCGAACATTGAGGCATCCCGATGCTGTCAGGGAGAAACGTTTCCCCTTGCCCTCCTCTTCCTCGACCTCCTTCTCCTTCGGCCTCGGCTCCTTCCTCTCCAGACAGGCTTCTCGCAGCTGGGCCAAGCTCTGCCCGGTGCGCGCCACGCAGCTCCTGTCGAGCTCCTCCAGCGTCTCTGTTTTGATTGAGAGCACGGCGAGATACTGCGCGGGGTTGTCGGGGTGTATGCGCAGCGGCGTGCCTCGAAGGCGACAGATGATGCCCAGAGGCTGCTGTTTGGGCCTCTGCACTGCAAGCTGCCATCCTAGTGTGACCAGTCCATGGCCACTGCCCAGAGAAGCTGGTGCACCGGCCCCCGTGACCTTCCTTTTGCCATCACGAGCGTGGGCATCAGGCCCTTGCAGAGCTGTGGCAGCTGTGCTTTTGCCATGCTCGCTGCTCTCCTCTTGGGCTCTCTTTGCCACTGCTGCTGGACCAAGGGCGTGTGCCGATATCTTCCGTGGCACGGCTGCACTGAGCTCCTTTGTGCCTTTGTCCACATCAGGCTGCACCAGCTGCCGGTCACGTCCAAGACTCATGTCATCAGCACAGCTCCAGGCTGCAGACACGAGCTCAAGGCCTGTGGATTCCAGAGCTGCGGCAGGTGCTACAGGGCTGTGTGCAGCAAGTCTCTGGCTCTCAGCCCTCAATTCCATGCACGCATCTGCAAGGATCATCTGAATAAGGCCAGCAGGCTCAGGCCAGGAAGGCCAGGAGGGCTCTGCTGTGACCATGTCACTGGGGCAGCTGCCAGCAACGGCTTTGGCAGAGCTGGGTGGCACCTCTGCGAAGCGGGGGCTGCTGAGCCCAACCTGCTGTGAAACACCTTTGGCCATTGTCTCCCACTGCGGGACCTCCCCCACGCCAGAAGAGGCTGATTCTCCTTGGGGATTCTCAGCGGGGGAAACTTGCCCTTCTGCAGGCTGCACCTCAACACCTTGGGACGCTGAGGCCTTGCTCCGCACCAAGTCCTGCCTGTGTGCCATCGTCTCCAACCATTGTGCCTTGGTCTCCTGCGCACAGGCATCTCTGGGAGCTGCCAGCACCTTGCTACCTAGCTCCTGGCACAGTCCTTCGACAGTTCTCGAAAAAGCCACCCTCAGCAGCAACGGTGGCAGCCTTAGCTCTGTCAGGCAGCCTGGCCACGGCTCATCCTGCTCCTTGCATGCTGGCATGCCTCGCATCTGCCTTTGAGGAATGCTCTGTGCTCCCGCAACAAAGGAGGTGCCTCCTGGCAGCTGCCGGCTTTGCACAGGAAGACTTGCCCTGGCACCATCACCTCGCAGCAGCCTTGTTTTTCCCAGCGCGGAAGACCCAGCCCTGGCCTCAGGCAAGCAGCGGACAGGAGCTTGAAGTGCCCGGGGCAGAGCCCCAGCTTCCCGCTTGCCTTGTTGAAGGGCAGGCAAAGGAAGATGCACTGCCTGTAGACCTTCCTCTGCCAGGCTCTTCCTGCACTCCAGACACATCACAGCAGCACTAAGAGGCGGCAGCTGCTCCCTGGCTTTGGCCCTGCCTCTTGCAGAAGATCTGCAGGATGTCTCCAGAGCAGGCAGCTTGGTTCCACGGGCAGATCCTGCCGTTTTAGCTGCAGAGGCCTCCAGGCCTCCAAGGGGCTGCCTAGCTGCCTTGGGTGCACGAGGTGCTAAGCTGGGCAGATGGAGTGTTTCCGTTTCTCTCTTGAACGCTGCGATGAGAACATCTCTGGCAGTGTCCTTCACCGTCTGCAATCCAAGCCCAGGAGATAGGAAAGTGATTGCAGCCCTTTCCTCCCCCCCAGCCCCCGCCCCCACTCTCCATCCTTCCCACAATTTCCAGCACCTCTGATGCCCTCCACAGCGGCAGCGCTCTGCCACGCAGGCGGCTCCCACCCTGCTCCCAAAGGCTGCATGGGGACAGGGCTCATCAGCACTGCGCAGGACAGGGGCAAAGGCAGTTCCCCTGAGGACCCTGAGACCTCCTGGTCTCTCCCACCGCTTCCCGCCTGCTTCTCCGCAGCTGCAGCCAGGCAGGCAGAGGCTTTGCCACCATCGCTGCTCAGCTCGGTACCTCTGCAATGAGGTGTTCGAGGCCTTGCAAGCTCTGTGGGCCGGGCAGCAACGGCCGCCTGTCCCTTCGGTGCGACGAAGTCGGGGTCGGGATGCGTTGCAGCGCTGCGCGCGGCTCCCGCTGGCCCCCCTGCAGGGAGAAAAAAGCCCATGATGGAGGCGGTTGTGTTCTACAAGCTGCCCCTCAGGCACAGGAAAGCCCAGCCCCACGTCGAAGGGAAGCTCAAGGCCAAGCACGGCCCAGCTGCGCTAAGCCCAGAGGTGCTCTCTGACCCTCAGCACAGCGCACAGGCTCCATTTGGGCCTTGCAGCATCCCGGTCGGTGTGCTTTGTGCACCAGAAAACCCCCAGCACCAGCAAGAAATACCCCCTGGCCGGAGAAGATCAGGCCTGGCTCGCTTGCCCCACCTCCTCTTCCCCACCGTCCTCACGCTTTCCGTGCGGCTCCCGGCCCTGCTGCCTGCCTCTCCCTCCAGCCCCACCGCTCACCTTGCTTCTGCGCTTCGGCCTCACAGAAAGCCCATCCACGGGCTGGGAGCCGGCATTCGCCTGCCGCCCCTTGTCCATCTGCAGGAGCTTCTCCTGCGCACCTGCCACTCTGGCCCTCAAGAGAGCTGCTCCCTCCTCAGCGAGCTGCTCTCCTCAGAGGGCACAGCCAGGGGCTCTGCTCCCAGCACGGACTCGGTCACCACGGGCACCGCCCCATCACAATGGCCTTGGGGGCACGATGCCACCCCCATCACAAAGCCCTGCACGTTGCCATGGGGACCCCCGTGACCACCTCCTGCTGTGACCAGGGCACCCGCATCACAAGGCCTCGCTGGTGACCGTGCTAGCACCGACATCACAAGGCCTTGCTGCTCACCGGGGGCACCTCCAGCCCCACGGCTTTGCCTCCAAGCCTCTGGTGCCAGCTTCTGAGCCCAGCTCCGAGCTGCCATCTGTGCCGCAGCAGGAATTTTCCTCTCCCCACCTCTCTGCCTCCCAGACCGTGCAGATGCTGCCCTTCTTCAGGCCCTCTAGAGCACACAGCCAGCCACTGCAAGACCACTCCTCTTGCTCGGGCCACGAAGCCTCACCCATATGCCTCACCGTCCAGCCCTAGGCAGAGCTTCCTGCATTCCCGCTGCTTGCTCACAGAAAGGCCAACTGCCCCTCCGCACCTTCCCAGACGGGCCTTCCCAAAGAGGCTGCAGCCATCCACCGCAGCGCTCCAGGCATGCCACGCTGCAGGCCCGCAGCTGCACACAGACTGCAAAGTGCTCCTGTCTGGTCCCCAGGCTGCAGGCATTAGCGGACAGACCCCCGAGACAGGTGCCCGGCTCTGCAGATTTCCCACAAAAGGTGCCAGAGATTCATTTCTCCAGACTGTTGCTCTCTAAGCACTTCCCTGTTGGCGTGCACGCACTGCGCTGGGCCCCTCCAGGCTTTCTTTGCTCCACATCACCCTGCACCTTTGCCTTGCCCTCCCACACCATCCCTTCCTCACTCTTCCGTGCATCCTCCTCTCCCCTCAGAAGCGCCGACTTTTGGGCTCTCCTCACCACCTTGGCCACCGGCTTGAGCCTCACGGCAGCACACGGGCACACTCTGCTTCCTGATGAAGCGTGACACCCCCCAGCCTTGGTGCCTCGCTGCTGGCTCGCCTTCGGGACGTCCAGCTGCTGGACCGCCAGGCCACCGGGGCAAGCAGGCCCTGCCCTCACCTGTGCACCTCTTCCTACTCACGGGGCTTGGGCTTTTCTTGCTTTTGCCCCCGGGGGCACGTGGGTGTTACAGGACAACCCTGAGAAGCTCAGAAAGAATGTTTGAAGTAGGCAGATTTGGATAACTTCTATCTTAAATAAAACAGTGATGATTAAGGGGTCTGGATTATGTCTTCTTCCTCAGGGCCTTGGGAGATAACACCTACTGACCCAGCTGGGGCAGTGTTAATTAATTGACCAGGACCTTGAGAAGCAGGGGTGGGACCCAGGGAAATGTGAAGAAATCATTAACCAATCAGTGTAAAAGAGGAAGGAAGTCACAAATATGGCAAATTTGATTGTATAAATGCTACCTGAAAAGTTGGGGGGGGGGGGGGTGGGGTGTGCTTGATTTGTGGGAAACCACCGAGCACCCAGGCTTGCGCAACTCTGAAATAAATAAACAAATGTCTCTCCTGAGTGTGTAATTATTGGCTCATTGCACACCGGGCAACGAATCTGCTTTTCAGACAACAGTTTTCTGGTGACCCAGGTGGGACTCTCGCTGTAAAGCCTTGCCCGGATCGTCTTGCCAGTTCCCGGCGGGGAGACACTGCTCATCGGACTCCAGCGCGCACCGACTGTTTTGTTCGGGGACTCCGTGAGCACCCTCCCTACTCGGAACGGGTAAGCGACTCAAAGGTGCAACGCAGTAATTATTAAGAGACATTGCATAAAGGGTATGATACAAGGGTAATTGGTTGTGGTAACCAAAGGTAAGCTTTGTACACGTTTGGACAGTGATGACTGGAGTGTACAAAAGCGTAATTGGTAAGAACGTTCTTTTAAGGGTAATAATATGGGAACAGGACAATCTGCAGGGGTATCCCCCTGTTCTCCTTTAGGATGCATCCTGAAACATTGGAGAAAGTTTGGTGGGAATCCTTTAACAAGGAGAAAATTAAAGGAATACTGTACTCAGTGGTGGCCAATGTATAAACTGGAGGATGAGGAAAAATGGCCAGAAATGGGAACGCTAAACTATAATACAATCTTGCAACTTATGTTGTTTTGCAGAAGACAGAACAAATGGGATGAGGTCCCATATGTAGATTTGTTCTTCTCTCTGAGAAATGATCATGAAACTAGAAAAAAAAATGTAAGCTGTTGATCTCTGACTCAAATGTGTTAATGATGATGGGAAACAAAGAGAAAATGCCTCGGTGTTGCTCTGCTTGTAGCATTGGGAAAAGATGTTTAAAAGTGGGTGATGAGGAAGAGGATGTACAATTATTGGTCTCTCTGGAAAGAGATCAAGATAGTGTCGATAGCAGAAATAAGGGAAGTGAGGCATGTAACCCGATTGCAGGCAGAACTCGGGCTACTCGGGCTCAACAAAATCCCGTGATTCAGGCCCCGCTGCGTCAAGCAGTCCGACCAGACGGGATGCCTGTGTATGTGAAGGTCTCTTTTTCAACCACAGATTTAATGAATTGGAAGGAGTCTGCCGGGTCGTACCGAGAAAATCCAGAAAAGATGTATCAATCCTTTAAAATGATAATTGAAAATCATAATCCAGATTGGCAGGATTTACAGGTGCTTTTAAATACTTTGCTTTCACCTGAGGAGAAAAGAATGGTATTAGACAAAGCTCAAGAGGAGAATGAAAGAAAAAATGCCAGAGACGGACCAGACCGTTTTATGCCGACCCGGGAACCGGGTTGGGATCAAAACACAGGGGCAGGCAGGTTAATGACTAAACAGTACCAACAGTTAATATTATATGGGGTAAAGCATGGAGTACCTAAGCCCAAAAATATTGCAAAACTATATCAAGTTGCACAGGGTAAGACTGAGGATCCCTCTGCATTTTACGAGCGGTTATGTAAAACTGCCCGAAAATGGACAGACTTGGATCCCGAGGACGAAGCAAATAAAATGACTTTTACTACATTATTTGTAGGACAGTCAGCACCAGATATAAGGAGAAAGCTTCAGAAAGTAGATGGTATGTTGGGGATGTCGATATCGCAATTAATAGAAATTGCATATAAGGTGTACAATAATAGGGAAGAAGTGGAGAGAAAGGAAAAACAAAAGGAGAAACTGAAAGATAAGAGGCAAAATGCTGCAATCTTGGCAGCTGCATTTGCCCAAGTACAAAATCCCTCTCAGGGAAGGAGTTTTCCGAAAGGACAAGGACGTGGAAGAGGGTATAGAGTAAGAGGGAATTTGGGAGATAGAATTCCGCTAAGGAGAGATCAGTGTGCAATTTGCAGGGGGAAGGGGCACTGGAAAAATGAGTGCCCGAAGAGACAAACAGATCATTGGAAGCCTCAGTCTGCATCTGTTCCAGAGGCAGATTTGCTCATGATTGGTACAGAGGATTCAGACTGATGGGGACCGGGGGTTGAGGAATTGGATTCCCCAGCCGAACCCCTGGTTTCAGTAAAGCTGGGGAACGAAACAGTTAAATTTTTAGTAGACACTGGAGCAGCATATTCAGTACTAAATAGCTGTAAGGGACCAATGAGTAAATTCTCTATGCCAGTAATTGGGGCCATGGGAAAGCGAGAGGTCAAACCTTTCTGTCAACCAATTAAATGTGAAATAGGAAATAAGGTGTTAACACATGAATTCTTATACATGCCAGAATGCCCATTACCCCTAATGGGGAGGGATTTACTGAATAAACTGGGGGCACAGATAACCTTTGATCAAAACAAAGTTAAGGTGCACATTCCACAAAGTAACGCCTGGAAGGCACAAGCATATATGTTGCAGAAAGCACTGGATTCCAAACAGCTGGAGGATGGACCAAGCGAAATTCCCTCTGAAGTAATGGACGCAGTAATCCCTTTTGTGTGGGCAACGGAGAAACCCGGAAGAGCCAGATGTGCAGAACCGGTAAAGGTGGAATTAAAACAAGGAGCCAAACCGGTAAGGCGAAAACAGTATCCCATGAAGTTAGAGGCCCGTGTTGGACTGGAGCCTATGATTAATAATTTCTTAAAGTATGGACTGTTGCGAGAATGTCAATCCAAGTACAATACTCCAATCCTGCCTGTAAAAAATAAAAATAAAAATAAAAAAAAACCAACAAAAGAAAAACTTTATGTACATGAGAGAGGGCACCAGGCTTTGGGAGTGCTTGTACAGACTTTAGGAAATTGGAAAATACCTGTGGCTTACTTTTCAAGACAGCTGGATAAAGTGAGTGCAGGGTGGCCAGGATGCCTCAGAGCAGTTGCAGCTGCTGTGCTGTTAATACAAGAGGCACGAAAATTGACATTGGGACAAAAAGTGACTGTTTATGTGCCACATG
This sequence comes from Dromaius novaehollandiae, assembly GCF_036370855.1. Taxonomy (NCBI): domain Eukaryota; kingdom Metazoa; phylum Chordata; class Aves; order Casuariiformes; family Dromaiidae; genus Dromaius; species Dromaius novaehollandiae. The sequence continues at coordinate 3,436,508 of NW_026991289.1, read as the reverse complement.
CTGTTGCAGCAGTTTTAGAACAAAAAGGGCATCACTGGTTATCCCCGAGTAGGATGGGGCAGTACCAGGCAGTGATACTTGAGCAAGAAGATGTAACCATGAAGGTGTCTAATACCCTTAATCTGGCATCTTTATTACCATTTCATGAAGGGGGAGGTTGGCTCATGACTGTCTGCAAAGTATTGAGTGAGTATATTCCAGCCGTCCAGATTTGAGAGATGTTCCATTGCAGAATCCAGACTGCGAATTATTTACCAGTGGAAGCAGTTTTATAATAAAGGGAGAAAGAAGGGCTGGATACGCTGTTGTCACTTTGGAAGGAGAAATCGAAGCAAGATCACTACCAGCAAATACATCAGCCCAGAAAGCAGAACTGATTGCTTTAGCCCGGGCTCTGGAATTATCGGAGGGAAAATGGACTAATGTGTTTCAGAAGAAGCCCCCCCCTCCCCCTCCCCCCAGGGGGAGTAAAAAGGGGCTTCATGCCTGGGGATTACTGGCAAATTGATTTTTCTGAATTACCAAAATGTAATGGATATAAATATTTGTTGGTAATTGTTGACACCTTTTCAGGATGGCCTGAAGCTTTCCCGTGTCGTACCAATAAAGCCAGGGAGGTAGTAAAATGTTATTAAAAGAAATTATACCAAGATTTGGGGTACCAGAAGGGTTTTCTTCAGATAGAGGACCTCATTTTATAGCAGAAATAATACAGCAAATCTCAAAAATACTACAAATTAAATGGGACTTACATACCCCCTGGAGGCCACAATCCGGTGGAAAAGTGGAAAGAATGAATCAAACAATGAAGAGACAGGTAGGAAAATGGTGTCAGGAGACTCAGATGAAATGGACTGATGTTTTACCTCTGGCATTATTAAGAATCAGAATAACCCCAAGGGTTAGGGAGAAAGTTAGTCCATTTGAGATTCTGTATGGTAAACCTTACACTGTAAATCTAACTGGAAATGAAATTCAAATGCACGTTAAGGGCGATCAAATTTTAAGTGATTATCTCTTGTCTATGGCAAAGGTTCTTACTTCTCTCCGTAGGTACATCCAGTTAAGATCTCCTGTACTTTTAGATTCACCTGTACATTCATTCCAGCCGGGAGATCAAGTGTATCTTCGGACCTGGAAGGACGAGCCATTGGTAGAAAAGTGGAGGGGACCGTATCTTGTACTGCTAACAACAAATACTGCTGTGAAACTGCAGGGAATTGATTCCTGGATCCACTACACCCGAGTGAAAGCAGTACCTCGAGAGACGTGGAAAGCTGAACAAGTTCACCCTTTAAAGTTAAAAATATATAAAGATATATGAGTTGTATTAGAAGCGAATCGGTTTTAAATTTAGATTGTACTCAGGGAAGAATTGCTTTAATCTGTTTGTTAGGAATAGGGTTAATATTGTTGTTATGGTATCTATGGTATCTGTGTAAAAATGATGTTCTCCCAAATAACCAGGGGAGAAATGTGGTGGTTAGTTTTTCTAAGTTACCTGAGCCAAACAATTAAAGGGAATCAGGAAGGATTTTGGAGCCATAATCTCCATTTGGAAGTAATTACGAAATCTATGAAGATAGTTAACCAGAAGGATTGCTGGGTGTGTACCCACTTCCCTGAACATTCCAACAAGGGCTTCCCCCTAATTGGAGTGCCTCTTAATTTTTCCTTTATGGAATTTATGAAACAGATAAGAAATGATAGTGATCAAACGAAATATAATGAAACAACCGAACAGGAATGGGAAGTCCAGAGTGTGACAGGAGATTATTATCAATGTATCCGAAGATGTAATAATAGTAATAGATGGTGGGAAAAAACTGTACCCTATGGAAAGCAACCGATCAACTGTACTGGAGCCATTAAGGTGGGAGGTTATAAAAATTGCTCTCATATACCTGAAATAGGTTATAAGTGGCCAAGTAAGGAACTAAATGGGTGGCGTGTTCCGAAAGGTAGTGGATGGTATTGGTTGTGTGGGAACAAGGCACGAAAAGTGCTACCTCCTAATTGGTCAGGGACGTGTACTTTAGGGGCAATAATCCCTAATGTTACTATAAGAAAAGAATTGAGTAATAAATACCAAAAATCCTGGCTAAGAACATTCATGAGGAGACAAAAGAGGGTCAATAATCCTTTAATAGATCGACCTACTAGGTTGCAGTCATTCGTAAGGTGGCTGTTTCCACAAGTGGGAGTGAGTGAACTTGAAAAAGCAATAGTAAATATTTCAGCAGTTATTGAAAAAATAGGGAATAAAACCTCTGATGCCATTGCAGCTTTACAAGAGGAGGTTTCAGAAATTGCTAAAATAAGTACCCAAAACAGGATGGCTCTAGATATGTTATTGGCATCTCAGGGAGGAGTATGTACAGTAATAAATACTAGTTGCTGTGTATATGTGGATCAAAGCGGGAGAATTTCTACCGATCTAAATGAAATCTGGAAGCAGACTGAAATCTTACATGAGGTTCAGAAAGCTGATACTTCTTTCGGATTTGAAGAAACATGGAAATGGTTGACTTCCTGGTTCCCTGATGTGAGCTCATGGGTTAAAAAGTGTTTAACAATTTTGGGAATGGTGCTAATAGTTTTTGTATGCGTTTATGTAGTGATTCAATGTATTTCTAAGTGTTATATGAAACTAATATGGGAAAGATTTTAAAAGACTGAGACTAATATGAAAATCATCATATAAGTCTCAAAGGGGGGAATTGTTACAAGACAACCCTGAGAAGCTCAGAAAGAATGTTTGAAGTAGGTAGATTTGGATAACTTCTATCTTAAATAGAATTTGCTTAGCATGAGTAGCCGCACACTTGCTTAGCATAAGTAGCTAAATTTGCTGAAGCCTTAGGCCGCGCTCCCAGTTCAGTAAGAAAAGGCCTCAGAGCTGGTGCAGGCTGGAAAGATAAGGGAGTTACAAGCAGTCTGCATTCCTGTGCCCCACTCTCCGAAAGGGAGGATGCCAAGGCTGAGAAATAAGGCCTGTTTGGGTGCCAAGACCTTGGGAAGCAAAAAGCTTCCTCTCACTGTTAAAACAGTGATGATTAAGGGGTCTGGATTATGTCTTCTTCCTCAGGGCCTTGGGAGATAACACCTACTGACCCAGCTGGGGCAGTGTTAATTAATTGACCAGGACCTTGAGAAGCAGGGGTGGGACCCAGGGAAATGTGAAGAAATCATTAACCAATCAGTGTAAAAGAGGAAGGAAGTCACAAATATGGCAAATAAGAGGAAGGAAGTCACAAATATGGCAAATTTGATTGTATAAATGCTACCTGAAAAGTTGGGGGTGTGCGTGCGTGCGTGTGCTTGATTTGTGGGAAACCACTGAGCACCCAGGCTTGCGCAACTCTGAAATAAATGTCTCTCCTGAGTGTGTAATTATTGGCTCATTGCACACTGGGCAATGAATCTGCTTTTCGGACAACAGGTGGGTCCTCTTCACCCTGGGTGTAAGTTTTGGCGATGCGCGTGCAGTAATTACAACTCCAGCAGGGTCCGACCCTAGGTTCTCGCTGAAAAGCTCGGAGCCAAATCAAGGCAAATTAAATAAATAAATTGTAATGACACGCGTGCAGTGGTTACAGCTCGAGTTGGGTAGCTCGGAAGAGGGACCCTGAACAAAGAGATCCCCGGGCAATTATAGCTTTTTTCAAATTAAGTTTCCCACCCCCACATGGTAGTTCAGACCAATAGTAATTTTTTGGGTCTGGGGTCTCCTGCTCCTTATTGGATCTCATCGTTGTTCCTAGGCAGGCTGTTTCTTTTCTCCCTTATCCTTTCTGTTGCAGTTTCTGCCGACAGGTGTGTCTTCATTCCTGGGGTCCCACCATCATCTCTCAAGGTCCTGACAAAGAGGTGGTAACTCCAGCAATTAGCACTGTTTCAGAAGTGCACAGGAATGCAAATTGCTGGTAACTCCTTTATTGTTCCCGCCTGCACCAGCTCTGGGGCCCTTACCCACCGAACTAGGGAGTGAGGCCTAAGGCTTCAGCAAATTTAGCTACTCATGCTAAGCAAGTTTTATAGAAGTTATGCCAAAAATGGCAATAATTTACAGTCCAGGTCCCAAAGTCTCTGCCCGATCGTGGTCCAGCTCAGCGCAGGCTCGGCGCATCCTGGGTGGTCGCAGGGAGACCATCTCGGGGGTCGCAGCAGCCCAGTCCTGTTTCCGCCAGGGACAGATGGCTTGTTCGGGGTTATGGCCTGCCTGCACCCCATGCACCAAGAGATGTTTAAGGCAAAAGTTCATTCATCTGTCCGCCACACCTTCTCAGTGAATGTCAGGGAGATTAAAGCCCCCCTATAAGAACCAGGGTCTGTGATCCACAGACTTCCTCTGGTTGCTTAGAGGTGTTGCAGTTCTGTGACAGCTTGCACATCTCCACTTCCTCTTGTTTGGGACCCAGGCTTTGTGTATGTGTGTATATTTGGGCTGCAGAACCTCAGCTGTGGCACCAGGGCTGAGTGCAGACTTGTCACGGTGAAACCTGTTCCCAAGAGCCAAGGACACTGTGTACGCAAAGGTCACACTTCAGAGCAGAGACGTGCTGGTGCAGAGAGCAGATGGCAATGTAATGATATGAGGCATCCACAAGACAGCAAAGCCTGCAGTACCCAAGGCCAGAGAGAAACAGAGCTGGGCCATGCAGCCGTGTCAGGAGAGGTGTTTGGTACCTCAGCTGACTCTGCAGCACCTTGGGGCCTGCAATGAGGGTATCTCCAGGTGAAGGTGCCCCTGAGAAAGTCCCTGGGCCTGAACAGCCTGCGATCCAGCCATGCTGTGGCAGCATCATTAGTACAGTCCCTGTTCATAGCATTGGGAATCAGAAAAGGTTTAGGGACAGGAGAAACTAGCAGCGTTGGAGATTGTAGGCCTGTGCATGGAGACCTTGGTGTGATGTGCCTTCCATCTTGGCAGCATGCTCAGATGTAGACAGGATGGACTTTTCCTAAAGGCAGTGATTGGAATCCAGTTTTTGGGAATGGATAGGAAACCCGAGATGCTCTGGGGTGTTTGTCCAGCAACCACTCTAAAAGGATGTGGTTTTCCTGTAGGTCCCATGCTATCTGTACCTGTTAGAAACACGGTGGTTGTGCTGGACACCCCATGCATCTGACATGGCCCTGCAAGCTTATTGTCATTGCATGAAATCAAGTGTCTGCTCTGAATTACATGAGCTGATTGCAGCATCTGGATTTGCATAGGGCTCGGCTTCATAGAGAGTGGAGCTCTTGCAGCAGTAGGCACCAAGGGTCATTTCAGATGGCCAAGGAGATTCTTCACCCGCCTAATGCTCTAGAAGGCTGTGCGCCTCACACTGACTGCATTAGAGAAAGCAGACAGGGGCACATGTCTTGGACCATGTCTGGCACCTCAAATGTTGGAAGGTATTTGTGTGTGAACACCTGACTCCCACCCTCCCTCTCCGTTGGTTACAACAGGAGCTTAGACAAGGAGCTGCCATGCAGACACCCATTTTGTGCGCACCAAAATTTGGGCAAGGGGAATCCCACCTCCAGTGAGTTTGTAGAGTGCCTGGGAGGCAACTGAATCCCACTCCATCCCAGGGACTTCTCAGTGGGCATTGCATGTGTTGATTAATACCTCTAAATCAGTCCCTGAAGCATGAGGCAATGAACTCCCTTTTTGTTCCTGCCTAGGTGTCCTGTCTACTTATGAGATGGGAGCAGGGCCTTCTAGAGTGGGATATTTCCACCTCTCTTAGATAACCATCTTCTGATGAGACAAACTGCAATGCTGGACTCTCTCCACTGTTCAGAGAGAGGGACCATCGGTGATTATTTTTGTCTGCTTCAGCGGACATTTCCCAGGGGTGACCCTGCTGCCTTTCAGGAACTGTCAGTCCTGGAGCCCCAGGAACATCTCAGGAGTGCAGAGGGCACAGAGAAAGTCATGTCTTCAGCTGGGCCTCTGCTCCTGAGCTGGGGCTGGCTCCTGGGACTGCAGGTGCCCATGGCAACCTGGCAGGCACTGCAGAGAGACAGCTCTGTCCAGGAGCAGCTGCTCTTAATGGAGCAACAAGACTCAGGGCAGTGCCTGCAGGTGCTGGGAGGAGAGGAGCAGCTCAGAAGTTAAAGACAGTCAGCAAGAGGAGGACAGCTGAGAGCTCACTGTGGGGAGAAATCTTCACCGCCCTTGACACAGTAAGTCTCTGGCTGCAGGGCAATGCTGCTGTAGTTCCCGGAGGGCTCTTCTGAAGCTGGCACCTTCCACAGCTGATAGGGTCTGTGGTGCTTTAGAGCAGGGATTCCCAGCCACACCATCAGAGGGACAGGGCATCATGGGCACCTTTTCCCAGGGGCGGTGCAGGGTTGTGAGGCCAGGGAGTGCACCCGGGTCTGCATGGGCTGTAATTCAGAGCAGTGTCCCTGCGCCCCAGGGTGCTGTGTGCCCAAGACAGTGACTCTGCCGCCTGCGAGAGTCAGCACTCAGCCTGCCCAGGACACTTCCCACAACGCTGTGGGGAGAAGCTCTGGGTGGAAGGAGTGACCCCCAGCAGGGCAGGTTCCTTCTCCTGTTGAGAGGGTGCTGTGTGGGTCAGGGCTGCCCACAGCTCCAGCTCATCCACAGTGTTCTTCTGAGGGGCCTTTTCAAGGGGGCTGTCAAGGCAAGGATTGCCTTAAAGATCAGGATCTTTCCTGAACCTATGCTTTCATTTTCCTACTGTTTGCAGAGCACTGGCAGGGAAAAGACATAGGGTAGAGAAACAGCTCCCGGGAGGAAAAGCTCCAGGTAGTGGAGCAATCAGAATGAGGGGCAACTGAAGACAGAAATTCTGTGGGAGGGGGAAATTGGGAAATTCTCCATCGCTCCCTACAATGCAGACATTTTCCTCTAAATAAGCCCCCTGTGTCTCCTCTCCCCCCCAGCAGAGCCTCTGCCCTCAAGGCCATGGGGTCCAGGCCATGAGCCCCTTCCTCAGCAGCCCGCTCTCCAGCAGAGGAGAAGGGCATCTCTCCTGCAATATGCCCATTTTCCACAGCATGACAGAGGGCTGAGAGCGACTGTCCAGCAGTGTCGCTGTCTGGGAGGTGGTGTGCACAGCTGGGTAAGGTGACAGCTTTCCTGCGTGCCTGTCTGTCTCTCCCTCCTTGCTTTCCCTTGGTAGGAGGCTCACAGTATTACTTCTTGTTTCTTCACCTCTCTGCTGCTCTGGTTCTTGCTCTTGTGCCCTCTGGGGTTAAGGAGGGGGGTTCAGCTGCAGTTAAGGCATTTGCCCTGTAGGTCCTGCATGGAGTTGTCTTCATGGCAGTGACATGTCCCAGTCCCCTTCCAGTCCCCCTTCTAGGCAATGCATTTCATCTGGTCGGGGAATGAGCTGACTCTCCCTTAAGGAGACCCCATTTCTAGCACTCTTGGCTGTCTTTGTGGGGTGTCCTGCCAGGCTGCAACCTGCCCTCCAGAAGACCGCAGCTCTCCCAGAGCATATTTGTGATAGCTGAGAGTGCTTGTGCTGGTCGTGTGAGTCAGAGACCTCGTCACACGCTCTGAAGAGCTCTCCATAGCACTCTCTCCGTATGTGGGCTCAGAGAAAATTTGGCAGTCTTCACTTTGAAACTGAACTCCTCTGCTCTCACCTCAGTGCAGTTTCTTTCTCAGAGTAACTTGTGAGTGCAATTCTCCTTTAGCTGGGAGAGGTGCAAGCACACGGCAGTGAGGAGTGAGACTCATGGACAGACCAGATGCCCTGACTCTGCCCGCAGTCATGGTGAGCCCCTTTTTCTTCTTAGGATGCACAAGTGCTCATGTTGAGAGCAACTGTCATGCCAGAGATTTCTGTCATGCTTCCATGGTGTGATGGAGGCATCTAAAAACTAGAGAAATATATAAAACTATCCACTGCAGCCTATTTTCTGAAGAAAATGCATGTTAAAATGTTGAACAGCCTTTCCACAAAACAAGTGGGTGTAATCTGCTGCAGAATATGTGCATCAGACCTAGTCACTTCCCCCTCCCACTGCAGTGTCTGGAGAAAGAGTGCAGATGGTAAACCAGTGTGAGGACAGGGTTCATCTCCTTGGGACAGAGGCATCTAGGAAGGATCAAGTCAGCCCCTGCCTTCACTTCACAGTTTCTCTCCCTGGCCAAAGTGGGAGCTGATGTGACTGATTCAGTACAGGCACCTCTGTTCAAGCAGGCAGGGTTGGGGGAGATGAATCCCTCACGATGATCTTTTTTAGCTACAGCTGGCATGAGTGCTCTATTCATCTCAAAATGGTAAATAGAGAGTATTCCCACTGGGTCACTGGACCAAATCCCCTTCACTCCGTTCATGGTGCCCATCCCCAGGTATCTCCACCGAATACACAGGGCAGTTTGACAACTCCATTTACACACTCTGGCAGAATAGGAGTGACTCCCTTGAAGCCCATGGGCAGAGGCCCCTCCTCTACGTACCACACTCAGTCAGCCCAAACTGGAGGTCAGGAAAGGGAGCTGAACAAAGGGAGAAGAGAGAGGCGGTGTGGGGGGGATTGGAGGAGTGGAATGGGTTTTGCTCAGAGAAGTCTGTCCTAACTTGTCAATGCCATTTCTTCCTTTGACAGTGCCCCAAACAGAGAGCAAATGTCCAACGGCAGCTCCCTGAATGAGTTCCTCCTCCTGGCATTTGCCGACACCCGGCAGCTGCAGCTCTTGCACTTCTCGCTCTTCCTGGGCATCTACCTGGCTGCCCTCCTGGGCAACGGCCTCATCATCACAGCTGTAGCCTGTGACCACCACCTCCACACCCCCATGTACTTCTTCCTCCTCAACCTCTCCCTCCTTGACCTTGGCTCCATCTCCACCACTGTCCCCAAATCCATGGCCAATTCCCTATGGGACACCAGGGTCATTTCCTACTCAGGATGTGTTGCGCAGATATTTTTGATGGTCTTTTTTGCTTCAGCTGAGTATTGTCTTCTCACTGTTATGGGCTATGACCGCTTTATTGCCATCCGCAAACCCCTGCACTATGGGACCCTCATGGGCAGCAGAGCTTGTGTCAAAATGGCAGTAGCTGCCTGGGCCAGTGGTTTTCTCTATGCTGTACTTCACACTGCTAACACATTTTCAATACCACTCTGCCAAGGCAACGCCCTGGGCCAGTTCTTCTGTGAAATTCCCCAGATCCTCAAGCTCTCCTGCTCTGACTCCTGCCTCAGGGAGGTTGGGCTTCTTGTGGTTAGTCTTTGTTTATTCTTTGGGTGTTTCATTTTCATTGTGGTGTCCTATGTGCAGATCTTCACAGTCGTGCTGAGGATCCCCTCTGAGCAGGGCCGGCACAAAGCCTTTTCCATGTGCCTCCCACACCTGGCCGTCATCTCCCTGTTAATAAGCACCTCATTTTTTGCCTACCTGAAGCCCCTCTCTGTCTCGTCCCCAGCTCTGGATCTGGTGGTGGCTGTTCTGTATTCGATGCTGCCTCCAACAGTGAACCCCCTCATCTACAGCCTGAGGAACAAGGACCTCAGGGAAGCACTGAAGAAATTGGTTCAATTGGTACAAGTTCAGCAGCAATAAACTGCCCATCCCTCTTCAGAAGTGTTTCCTAATTTATCTCAGACAACTCCTGTGCTTTGGGCATTCTTGTTAAAGAACAGTGAATTGAAACTGTCTAGAAATGGCTGCTTAGCACAACTTATATAAAACTTGCTTAGCATGAGTGGCTAGATTTGCTGAAGCCTTAGGCCAAGCGTGGGAAAAGTAACGAATCTTTACTTAGTTTAATAAAAAATAGTGCCTCAGAGCTCGTTCAGGCTGGAAGATAAGGAAGCCACAGGCAGTCTGCGCACCTGTGTCACCGACTCCGAGAGGGAAGACACCAAAACAATGGGGAAAAATAAGACCTTGGGAGACAACCGCCAGACCCAACAAAAACAGAAGTACAACCATCATCAGAGACTGCAAAAAACAAGAATAAGGAGAAAAACAGCTTGCCTCAGAATGACGATGAGACCCAATGAGGAGCAGGAGACCCCAGACCAAAAAATTATTATTGGTCTAACTATCGCGTGAGGGGTGGGAAATGTAAGTCAAAAAGACTATAATTACCGAGAATTTGTTTATGTTGGGGTCCCTCTTTGGAGGCACCCAGCTCGAGCTGTAATTATGGCACGTGCGTGATTAAAATTATCTGATTTGTTTTGATTTGACTCTGAACTTTTCTGCGGGAACCTAGGGTCGAGCCCTGTTATGGTGGCCGACAAGCCTAACTTCCATAACAGTTTGGCACCCCAGATGGGACCCTAGGCGACGACTGTCAGGCCTCTCGTCTCCAAACGATCATCTGGTGCCATCAGGTGAGTTCACCTGGGATCTTTGGCACCAAGAGGCACCGAGAAGGTGAGTCTTAAACTCCCGTCTAAATTCTAAATCCTGGTCTGGTAACAGTGCACTGAAGGGGGGGTACGCAGACTGGCCACCGTAAGGCGTACCAGGGGGACAGGTAGGAGTCCCATCCCCAGGGTTAGAGTGGGTCTAAGTCCCAGCTCGGTCCGGCCGGAGGAGGGATGCACAGCCTAATCAGCGTAAGGCGCACTGCAAAACTTTGACACCGAAAATTAGAGTCACTGTGACTGGTGTGAGTTTAAACAGTACTGTGTATGTGTGTGTGTGTGTGAGCGCGTATAACTTGGGAACTGATCGGGGCACCCGTCGGCTGAAAAGCCGCCCGCTGCGAAGGGACAGCAGTCCTAGCAGTTAAAGACTCGGGGGGTGTGACTGCGGTTCCCAGGGAGCGAGCGAGAGAGAGAGAGAGAAAGAAAGTGTGAAAGTGTGTGATCACACCAGCTACAGGGACTGGTATTACCGGTAAGGAAGTGCGCTGCCTGCTTTGCTTAAGACGCACTTTCCAGAAACTCAGTATGGGAAATAATCTTGACATAGACAAGGGGACGCCCTTAGCCAAAATTTTGGAAAACTGGAGTAAAATCGATGGCACCAAAAATTTAGGGAGAAAAAGGTTAGTCCAATTATGTCAGGAGGATTGGCCGTTCCTGACTAAGGAAGGTAATCTGGCAGAGCGATGGCCGCCCCAGGGGGCCTTCGGTTACCAGGAGCTAGCTTTCCTGCGTCATCATTTGGAGAATAGGTTCCCCAGTCAAATGGATTACTGGTATGTATGGGACAACTGGGCATTTGCTAGACGAAAAGAGGCGCCTGGGAAAGAGAGAATCTTTCCTCAGAATGCTGTTAGTACCGCAGCTGCTGAAACGCTTGTGGCAGTTATTCCACCCTATGCGCCACCCCCTGCTTCAGCTTCCCTATACCCCTCCTTGCCTTCCACCCCCGTCCTTCAAGCTCCTCTGGAAATCGTTCCTGTGCCAGGAGCGGCCCCACCCGATCTGGAAGGGGTACTTCGGATCGCCACTACACGAGTCTACCGACCCTGGAGACCCCAAGATTTAATTATATGGAGTCAACGGCTCCCCAGACTTAGGGATGATCCAGAGGGAGTGTTACAAATCATAAAGGGAATTATGCGGGCGTATGACCCTACCTGGGGAGATGTACAAACACTCCTTGAATCTGTGTTCACTCCAGATGAAAGGTGCTCAATTTTGGATGCAAACCACCGTTGGGCAGCAGAGGGGGGTGTTGGGGCTGCTCCAACAGCCTGGCCAGCTGTGGACCCCGGGTGGAATCATAATGTAGATGCAGATTACAGGCAGTTGCAATTAGCCAGAGAGGGCTTAGAAGAAGCTATACCTTTGGCAGGACAAAAGACTGCAAATTGGTCTAAAGTAAGGGAGTGTCAGCAACAGGCAGAGGAACACCCCTCGGCTTTCTTTGCTAGGCTAATTAAGCAAGTCAGAATGTATGGGGGAGGACTAGACCCAGAAGCTGAGGCTAACAGGCCGTTAATGATTTCTACATCTGTAGACCAAGCAGCCCCGGACATTAAAAAGTATTTTTCCAAACATGTCCCTGACTGGCCAGGAAAGCAAATGGATGAAATATTACGTTTAGCCACATTTGTCTATAATAGTCGAGAGGAGGAGAGGGCAAAAGAAAAGAGACAGCAAAAAAAAAGAGGAAGTTAGTGTGTTAGCAGCTGTGTTAAGAGATGGATTTAAAGGACCCAGGGGGAGGGGACGTGAAAGAGCCAGGAGAGATAGATGGAGTCAAAGTGAACGTGCTGTACAGTCAGGAGTTAATGATGTTTGTTATTATTGTGGGGAACAAGGACACTGGCAGCGGGAGTGCCCAGTGAGGCCCCGTGTAGTTAGGAACAGAGGAACCGGCATGAGACAATCAAACACTAAGGAGGAGACCAGGCGATTCCCAGTCAATCCACAATGAGAGGAAACAGGAGACTCAGAAAATACTGTGGAAATTGGGGTAAATTTATGGGATGTAGATTTGGATTTTGAGGGTCATGTAATGGCAAATATAGAAGGTTTAGAAGTTCCCTTTCTAGTGGATACTGGAGCCACCCTTTCCCTTTTAAATTTTGAGCCTAAAGGATGCAAGTCATCAGATAAAATAGTGATGCAAGGAGTGATGGGAAAAGGCGAACGAATGTTATCTAAGCCCTTATTACTCACTATTGGGGGTAAAACAGTGTGGGGACATTTTATAATTTCCACAAACGCACCCATATGCCTTTTGGGGAGAGATCTCCTGCAAGCCTTGGATACTCAGATCTGCTTACAGCCGGAAGGGATAAAGCTAATAATTATGGGTTCATGTGTTCTGGCTAAGACACCAGAACCAGAGTCAACTAATCTGCAAATTCCAACAGGTTTAGAATCAGTTTCTAAAAAGTTATGGAGCTCTTCAGGAATGGATGTGGGACTACTAAAACCAGCCAGTCCAGTCTCGATGAAAACAAAGGGGGGTTGCCTCCTGCAGTTAAACAATATCCTATCCCAAAGGAAGCAGAGAAGAGTATCCAAAAACAAATCAATCATTATCTGAAACTGGGTATCCTTAGAGTCTGTGAATCCCCATATAACACCCCAATTCTGCCAGTTAAAAAGAACAGGCAAGATGCTGATGGCGATCCAGAGTATCGCTTTGTACAAGATTTAAGGGCTAGAAACCAACATGTAGTTGCTCCACATCCAGTAGTCCCCGACCCATCAACCATTTTACTACAGATACCCCATTGGGCAACTTATTTTACTGTGATTGACCTAACCGCAGCCTTTTTTAGTATACCGATAGCTGAAGATAGCCAAGATCTCTTTGCTTTCACTTGGAAGGGACAACAATTAACTTGGACAAGGCTGCCACAGGGATTTACTGGGTCTCCGACTATTTTTTCGCGTATACTTAAAAATGACCGCTCATATATCGAACTTCCAGGACATTCTGTATTAATACAATATGTAGATGATTTGTTATTAGCAAGTAAAGATTATGAGACATGTTTAAAAGATACTGTTTCTCTATGTAACGCTCTTGCAGAAGAAGGGCATCGGGCATCTCTGTCTAAACTCCAGCTGTGTCAAAGAGAGGTAAAATATTTGGGTTTTATCTTAAAAGAAGGACACAGGTTAGTTGATCCAGAACGAGTAAAGACAATTCTTGATATGCCTCGTCCTGTAACAAAAAAACAGCTTAGGGGATTTTTAGGAGCTGTAGGATTCTGCCGACCGTGGATTCCTGGGTTAGCAGAATTTACTAAGCCTCTGGTACAGGCAACAAAAAAGGAGGAGATAGAGCCTTTGGCCTGGGGCCCAGAAAGGGAGAAAGCTTTTACATCTGTGAAAAAAGCATTGGTTTCAGCCCCTGCTCTAGGGTTACCAGATTATAGCAAACTATTTGAATTATTTGTCCATGAACGACAGGGAGTAGCAAGTGGGGTACTCACCCAAAAACTAGGCCCTCACCGTAGACCAGTGGCCTATTACTCCACGCAACTAGATGAGGTAGCTAAAGGCACTCCAGGATGCATCAGAGCAGTAGCAGCTAATGCAGCTCTTCTTGAAAAAACACGACCTGTAGTTTGGGGTCATTCATTGACTGTATGTGCCACATGAAGTAGAACTGTTAATGAAACAATACGCGACTCAAGCACTATCCCCACAGAGAGCTCACCGCTATGAACTGATAATACTGCATGCAGATAATGTGACTTTAAAAAGATGCAAGATTTTGAATCCAGCAACGCTATTGCCTCTACCGGAGGATGGAGAGCCACATCATTCCTGTGAGCAGGTGGTTGTCAGCTCGAGCAAGCCCCGGGAGGACCTTAAAGATGAACCTTTGGAGAACCCGGACTTAGTTCTGTTTACAGATGGATCATCCTATTATTTGGACGGAAGGCTCCACTCCGGCTATGCTGTCACTAACGTCTTTGAGGTGCTCGAGGCCAATCCTTTGTCTCCATCAGTAAGTGTTCAAGGAGCAGAATTAATAGCATTGACCCAAGCAGCAAAAATAGGTAAGAGCTTGCGGGTAAATATCTACACCGATTCTAAATATGCATTTGGAGTGTGTCATGCAACAGGGATGTTATGGAAAGAGCGAGGATTCTTTTCGTCATCAGGAAAGAAATTAGCTAATGGAGAAGAAATACATAATTTGCTGGAAGCAGTTCAACTGCCCAAAGTAATTGCGGTAATACACTGCCCAGCCCATACTAAAGACACTACAGAAATTAGCAGAGGAAATGCTTTAGCAGACGCTGCTACGAGGGCTGCAGCTCGACAACCTCTGAGAGAATGTATGGGGGCAGTTCCAAGGATGGACCAGAGTGAATGGCCAAACTTAACAGACCCCAAAACTATGTATGAAAAAGACTGCTCAGTGGAAGAGAAAAAACAATGGGAACAGTAGGAAGCAAAACAAAATGATGATGGAATATGGACAATTGGGGAAAAACCAATTCTACCAAAAAATATTTAACTACTATAGCTAGGTGGTTTCACGATAAAGCTCATGGGGGAGCCGAGGCAATAGCTAAGCAGGTACAGAAAGTATGGGCTGCTCCAGGAATTTACGCGGCTGCTAAAAGAATAACAAATAGCTGCCCGACCTGCCAGAAGTTTTCAAGTAACAAACCAAGCTCAGAGTTAGGGGGATGACCATGGGCCTACTTCCCTTTCCAGAGGTTACAAATAGATTATGCGGGTATGCCATCTGCCAATGGGTACAAACACTTGTTAGTGATAGTAGATCAGTTATCAGGCTGGGTAGAAGCTTTCCCAACAAGAAAGGCCGACACAGGGGGAGTGGTAAAAGCCTTACTGAAAGAAATCATACCCAGGTATGGGGTCCCAGAAGCCATTGATTCAGACGGGGTGCCCATTTTACGGCAAGCATAATCACTCAGTTATAGAAATCATTAGGCATAAAAAGAAACCTATGTACCCCTTATCACCCACAATCTTCAGGAGAAGTAGAAAGAATGAATAGAACATTAAAAGAGAAAATAGCAAGAAATGCACACATGCTAGCCTGAAATGGCCAGAAGCATTAAACTTAACTCTATGGGATGTTTGAAATGCCCCATGGCAACCCACAGGACTAACACCAGCAGAGATTCTCTTTGGGAGACATTTAGCTGTACTAGGGACTTATTATTCCAGCTAAGACCAGCCTGTTAGACAGAGATGAATGACTAACCCAGTATGTTCTAAATATGCAAAAAGGATTGAAAATCTTAAAAAAATATATATATATATGCTCAATGATATCAATCCACACCACCTGAAATACAAGTGCTTGGTATACAGCTTGGGGATGAAGTTTTAGTTAAAGTATTTTCTCAAAAATCCAAGGTAAAACCTAACTGGAACATGCCATATACTGTCATACTATGTTCTTATTTTGCTGTTAAAGTTGAACTGTACTTGTATATGTTGCAAAAGGATGTGTATGTGTAAGAACACTTTGTAATCTTATATTCATAGATAACATTGTTGTAGATACAAGTAATCACTCAAATATTTGTATTTGTAACTTTACCAAAGATTATGGGATGCAGCTTTAATTATTCAGCTCCTATTAGATCTTATCAATTGTTACAATCTAATTATACATTAATTCATAATTTACTACCTACCCGCATTGGGATGAATCTCACCCTGTTAAAGAAACTACCACAACATGATGATTTCCATCGACTGCTAGAGCGCATCCCGAGCAGTGGACAGAAAACTCTAATCACCATTCACCATGATGCGGAAGAGATACATCATATCTTAGAAAGGGTAAAAAGGGACGGAGAACATCATGGCTGGGAAACTCTTCTAGGGTGGTCACCAACTACAACAGCGATTTATAATCACGTGTTGCACCCAGTAGTAGTTGTGTTAACTTTAACTGTGTTATGCTTATTGCTTACGATCATATTATGTATAAGATTATGGAACGTGATAGTATGCCTTGAAAGGCTTCGAGAACTCTGTTTCAAGTATTAGCAGGGATGCTTCATAAAAACAAAGGGGGGAACTGTTAAAGAATAGCAAACTGAAACTGTCTAGAGGTAGCTGCATAGCACAACTTCTATAAAACTTGCTTAGCATGAGGAGCTAAATTTGTTGAAGCCTTAAGCCGCACTTAGAGAAAATAACGAACTTTTACCTAGTTCAGTAAGAAAAGGGCCTCAGAGCTGGTTCAAGCTGGGAAGATAAGGGAGTTACAAGCAGTCTGCATTCCTGCGTCTCACACTCCCAAAGGGAGGGTGTCAAGGCTTTGAAATAAGACCAGTGCAGGGCATTAGGACCTTGAGGGACAAAGCCTTAGCTCACTGCTGGGGCAGTGTTCATTGTTATGATTTAGAATCACCTCCTCCTCCTCCTTCTCAGGACCTTAAGACACAACAGTAAGACCCGACAAAAACAGAGGTACAACCATCACCAGAGACCGCAAAAAACAAAAATAAGGAGAAAAACAGCTTACCTAAGAATGACGATGAGACCCAGTGAGGAGCAGGAGACCCCAGACCAAAAAATTACTATTGGTCTAACTACCGCGTGAAGGGTGGGAAACTTAAGCTGAAAAAACTATAATTGCCCAGGATTTTTTTTTGTTGGGGTCTCTCTTTGGAGGCACCCAGCTCGAGCTGTAATTACTGCACGCGTGTAACTAAAATGTAATTATTTAATTTGCTTTGATTTGGCCCTGAACTTTACTTGCGGGAACCTAGGGTCAGGCCCTGTTATGGTGGACAACAAGCTTAATTTCCATAACAGTACAGTCAGAAAACAGCATTGTTGTCGTAACAGACACACCTAAAAACAACGTTCCTGTGCTACGAGATGCACCAAAAAAACAGCGTTCTTGTTCAGAGGCCCACCACAGAAACAGCGTTCTTGTTCGAAGAGGCCCACCGCAAAAACAGCGTTCTTGTTCGAAGAGAGCCACCAGGACAAGTGCTGAAAAAATCCAGCAAATTCTCTATTTCCCAGGCAACTGGCAGATGGAAACCCTGCCTCACACACTGATAAAACCGGTGAGTTTTACCCCAGCTCAGAGCTGGGACCACGGCAGAAGCAGGCTCCGAGCGCTCCTCTTCTCTGGGGGCTTCCCGCCACCTTCACAGCTTTTTGCAGCACGTCGGAGCCAGGGAGCAGATCCAAGGCGCAGTGAGACAAAAGCCTGAGCCCCCCGACCTGCCCCCAGGTGCCCACCTGCACCCCGCAGCGCCCGAGCACCCAAACAGGGCGGGTTTAGCCTCGAGCGGGGTGTCGGGTGCTGCTGCTCCCGGGCTGTGGGAGCCGAGGGGACTTGGCGGCGTCCCGGGAGCTGCAGCGAGGAGACGGCAGGTGCTCGGGCGGGCTGGGCCCCGCTGCCTGTGCCGCCGGGTCTGGCTGCGGCCCCTCGCTTACCAGGACGGAGCGCTTAAATGGCGGCATTGCTTCCTGCAAAGCCAAGAGAGGAAAAAAATCAATAAAGGCAGAGGTGTGGGGGACGGGGGGTACCCCCGCACCCCCGTGCACTCCCTGTCCTGCAGGTCCCGGCCCCACGTTGCCGTCCCCCACGGGAGCTGCGCTGCGGGGCTAAATCCCCCCTCCCGGAGGCAGGGGAGCAGGCAGAAGCCCCCGAGGACCCAGCCGCAGCGCCCGGCCGGCCGGCAGCCCCATGGTGGGTGCCAGCCTGGTATCGCGCCGGGCCGGGGCCCCCCGCCCTGCTCCCAGCACCCGCTCTGACCCATTCCGGAGCTGCTGGATGTCCCGTCGTGGCCTGTGAGAGAGGAGCGGCAGTGAGCCCCGGCCCCGTGCCAGTGGCATTGCGGGCCCCGCACCAGCCGCGGGCAAAGCCGGGCCAGGGCAGAGCCCGCTGGGCCAGAACCCGGCCCTGGAGCCGCCTCACAGGCGCCAGGAGCAGAGGGCAGCGCCCGGGCGCCTCAGCCTCCAGCGGCGGGACGCCAACCCTTTCCCTGCCCTGCAGCCGGGGAAAAGCTGTGGGGCACGGAAGAGGGGAGATTGGGGCAGGCGGGGGACGGGATGCGCCAGCCCCGCGGCTGCCAGAAACCAGAGAGCAAATGCTGCCCCGCTGCCAGGCACGGCCTGGAACGGCGCGGCCCCGGCACTCACCTTTGGCGATCGCGTACCCCTGCTCCTTCCTCCCTGCGGGAAGAAAGAGGCATCAGGCCACGCGGCCCCTCACGGCCCGGCTCTGCTCCGGCCCCAGGGCTCCGGCTCGAGCCCCTTCTCCTCCCGGCCTCCCTCCCACCGCCTCCTCGGCCCTGGAGCTTTACCCCATCTGCTCTTCCAGACCGCGATGACAACCACCACAGCGATGACCGCCCCAAGGACAACGGGCAGCAGGGAGCTCGGCGGCTCTGGAAGAGAGTGGGGCCGGGAGCAGGGGCTGGGAGCTGCCCCCAGCAGGCACTCCGCGAGCTCTGGCCACCCGCGCTCACCCCAGGAGAAGAGGCCGGGCTCCGGCAGGCTGGCATGCTCCATGCAGCACTGGTACTCGTGCTTCTCTGCGGGGAGGCCCTCAATGCTGGCCCAGGCATGGTAGGTGCCGTCGCCATTGGGCGTGACGCTGCCCCGCTTGGTCTCCTGGGCTTGGACGCGGCCCTTTTTCAGCCAGCTGATGCTGATGGGCCGCGGGTAGAAGCCGTGAGCCCGGCACGACAGGGTCACGAAGCCGTGGCTCTCCTTGGCCGACACTCTCACCGTGGGGCGCTCTGGGGAGACGGCGCGAGGGAGGGAGGTCAGGCAGCTGGCGCCCAGGCCCGGATGCACACGCTGCACCGCGCCGCCAGCAGCACCCTCGGGCGCCCGGGCCCAGCGCCAAGCCCAGGGCCCGTCCCTGTGTCCGGGGGGTCCCGCCTCGCCCTCACCAGCGCGGCCCTCCCGTGCTCCACGTATCTCCGCAGCCCCTCGATGCAGCTGTTCTCCAGGTAGTGCTTCCAGCGCTCAGGCTCATTCTCAGCCTCCCACTTCCTCTTCGTGATTAGCGCAGCAGCATCCGCTGTGACGAATGTCAGCGTGTCCTTGTCGAAGGCGATGAAGTCCTTCCCGTCGTAGCCAAGCTGCATAAACCCCCGGGTCCCGCCATCCTCCAGGAGGTCACAGCCGTACGTGCGCTGCACAGTGTGATACCCTGAGACACAAGCAGGGAGACGGGGGCTCAGGGGCAGCAGAGGGGCTCGGACCCGGCACCCAGCGCAGGGCCGGGGGCACCCCAGCCCCGCAGCCCCCAGCGCTGACGGCGAGCGGCTGCCGCCGGGAGCCCCGGCCCGGCCCCTGGAGCCCCGGCCCGTGCTCACCCCCACTCTGGTTGTAGCGCTTCTGCAGCGTGTCCAGGTACACACGGAAAGTCTCCTGACAGTCCTGATTGATCCGGGTCTCCTCGTCCCAGTGGTCCTGACCCTCCTGCTCCATCCAGGCCGCGCCCGGCACCACTCTCTGCATCTCGCTGTCGTAGCGAGTGATGAGCTCTCCGTCCACGTAGCCCACGGAGATGAAGGCGGGCAGCCCCGGGCTGGGCTCCGTCACGGTGGTGTTGAAGTAGCGCAGGGAGTGGGGGCCTGCAGGGACACGGGGTGCAGTGAGGGGCCGGGGGGGCACATTGGGGGGCATCTGGGGAATCAAGATGTCCTGGGGGGACAAGACGGGCGGGTCGGGGGGGCAGCATGTCCCAGGGTTCAGGTTGGGGGGGCAGCACGTCCTGGGGGAGCAGGTTGGGGGGCTCCGGGGGGGCAGCACATCCCGGGGGTGTCCAGGGGGGTAGCATGTCCCGGGGGGCAGGTCGGGGGGGCAGCACCACCCGGGGGCGGTTACAGACCGGTCCGTGGGGCCGCTGACGGGGAGCCCAGCGGCAAGGGGGGGCAGAGGGGGGCCGGGGTCCCCGCCCGCACTCACCACTCGCCGCCGCCCCCCTGCAGCAGCGCCAGCGCCAGCAGCAGCCCCGGCCCCATCGCCCGCCCCGCTCCGGCCTCCTCGCTGCCATTGCTGCCGCCCTCACACAGCGCCAAAGCCCACGGGTGCCATGCCCCCGCGCCGCCATTGGCTCCGCTGCGGCGCACCGCCATTGGCTGCGCTCTGTCCCACCCGCCAATAGCAGCTCGCGTCGACCCAGGCGTCACCAGGCGCTGGGCAGATCCCGGCGCGGCAGGTTGGGAGAAGCGACAGCAAGGGCGCGCGCGGAGGTCGCTGCGCAGGGCCGAGCTGCGGCTCCCGCCCCGCCTTGTCGCGCAGCCATTGGCCCCGCCGGCGGCCGCCCGCCAATGGCGTGGCGCGGCAGTGGTGACGCCACCGGGCACCGGGCAGATCTCTGCGGAGCGCGTGGTGGGCGGGAGCGCGGAGGCGATGTGGGAGGACGAGGACGATGTGGGGATGGAGATGATGTGGGGACGGGGACACTGGGGGGACGGGGATGATGTGGGGATGGGGATGATGTGGGGACGGGGACGCTGGGGGGACGGGGATGATGTGGGGATGGGGATGATGTGGGGATGGGGACGATGTGGGGATGGGACGCCATGGGGATGGAGACGATGTGGGGATGGGATGCCGTGGGGATGGGGACGATGTGGGGATGGAGATGGAGTTGGCTCTGTCACAGGGGCAGGGGGACACTGTGGGGATGGGGATGATGTGGGGTTGGGGACGATGTGTGGACGGGGACACCATTGGGATGGGATGGAGTTGGCTCTGTCACGGGCAGGGGGACGTGGTGGGGACAGGGACACCGTGGGGACGGGGACATGGTGAGGACGAGGACGGCAGGCGAATGGGGATGCTGTGGGGATGGGGACACTGTGGGGACGGGGATGCTGTGGGGATGCTGATGGAGTTGGCTCTGTCACAGGGATGGGGGGACACGGTGGGGACAGGGGTCAGCTCCGGGGATGGAGTTTGGCTCGGCCAAGGGACGGGGACCCGGCGGTGGAGATGGGGACCCGAGGATGCAGGGACGGGGGCAGGGATAGGGACAGGAGACCACAGGGACATGGTGATGGGGACACGGGGCCAGCAGTGGGAGCTCAGGGAGTGGCGCCCATCGAAGGCCGAGTGCTGGTAGGTGGCCCCCGGCCCACCCCCGGCACCCATAGGTCTACTGGAAGATGTGGAAACCTGCCCAAGGTGGCACCCATGGGTGAGGAGCTGCCCGGGGACCCAGGCGTCCAGCCCCGTTGCACCCCTGGAGCCAGGTGTCCAGTCCCATCAGCACCCACACCCATCCATGGAGCCAGCTGTCCAACCCCATCAGCACCGTCCGCCACCCATGGACCCAGGTGTCCAGCCCCATTGCACCCGTGTTATCACCCATGGGCCCAGGTGGCCACCCATCAGCACCCACCACCACCCATGGACCCAGGTGTCCAGCCCCATTGCACCCGTGTTGTCACCCATGGGCCCAGGTGGCCACCCCATCAGCACCCACCACCACCCATGGACCCAGGTGTCCACCCCCATTGCACCCCTGGACTCAGGCATGAGGTCACATCAACACCCACCACCACCCATGGACGCAGGCGTGAGGTCACATCAACACCCACCACCACCCATGGACCCAGGTGTCCACCCCCATTGCACCCATGGTCCCAGCCCCCTGCCCCATTGCACCCACGTCCCCAGGCTTCTGCCCCATTGCGCCCATATCCCAAGCCTCCCCGCCCCATTGCACCCATGGTCCTAGCCCCCTGCCCCATTGCACCCATCTCCCCAGCCCCCAGCCCCGTTGCACCCGTATCCCCAGCCCCCCTGCCCCATTGCACCCATATCCCCAGCCCTCTGCCCCATTGCACTCACATCCCCAGGCCCCCGCCCTATTGCACCCATATCCCAGCCCCCGCCCCATTGCACCATATCCCCAGCCCCCTGCCCCACACAGATGGGGCCACACTGCAGCAAGCCCAGCGCAGGCCCCCAAGCTGCCTGGCAGCTGCAGCACAGCACACAGGAGCAGAGGCCAAGGGTGCTGGCTTGGTGCAGCCGGCAGAAGAGAAGGCGTAGGGGGAATCTCACTGCTGCCTGCAAGAGCCTAACGGGAGCGTGCAGAGAGCATGGAGCCAGAGACGTCCTGAGGGGCCTGGGGACAGGTTGAGGGCAACGGCACAGCTTGCAGCAGGGAAAATTCCCCTCAGAGACTGCAAATGGCCTTGGAAGCCGAATGGTGGTGCAACACTGGAGCAGGGTGCCAGGGCCGTGCGGGAATCCATCGCCAGAGACGGTCAGAGCTCGACCCTGACAGGCCCTGCGAAACCTCCTCCGCTTGCCTCCACTTGCAGCAGGAGGTTGCAGCAGACACCTCCGGAAGACCCTTCCCACCCCAGCTGCTCTCTCACTCTGCGACTGCTTGTAGGGCTTTCTCTGCAGCCCTGACTGCCTTCCTTGGCAGCGCCTGCACTAGTCTTTCTCCTGACAGTTCCCTGACACCAAGTAACACGGCGGGAACAGCTGCCGAGGGTTTATTTGGAGCAGAACATGTGCAGTGGGACACGATGCGGCAGCATTGCTGTAGCAGCCAGGAGAGAGCCTCCGTCGCTCTGCCTCTTTGCCATGCCCCATCTCGGGCGACCTGTCTGGCAGCTGCATCCTCGCGCTGTTCCTCTCACTGCCCTGAGACACAGCGGCAGCTAAAAGCTCTGCGCAGAGCCCGAAGCGCTGCCCTGAGCCGCGACGGCCATCGCCTGGAAGCCGCAGCATGCGGAAGGGCGGTGATGCCTGTGGAGGAAGGAGAGCCGTGGGCGAGGGGCTGGGCAGGCGCAGGGCAAGCACCCGCCTGTCCCTGGCACCAAGGGCTTTCCTGAGGGCTCCTGGCCTCGGCATGGCCAGCCCCTGGGTGCTTCCTGCTGCCAACCTCAGTGCCGCTCGCTGTGCCGTCCCCAGAGCGGCTCTCGACTTGGGTACCTACCTGAGTCCACCTCTGGCGTGGGCCGGAGGGAAGACGACGACTTGTGCTCCTCTTTGGGCTCCCAGGCAACCTGCATGGGGAGAGCAGCAACACACCCCTGTGTGGTATCAGCTGGCCATGCTCAGCATCCTGGTGCCCTGGGATATGTGAGGGGGGAAAGGGTCTGGGGTGGGGGGATGCTGTGAGTGGCCGCGAGCCCCAAGGGGAGGCACATGCAGCTGGCTGGGCAGTGGCACAAGGCTTGTCTTGGGGCCGTAGCAGCAGGGCTGGGCCGGGGGCCACGACGGGCAGCGGGGGATGGAGGTGGCCGGGTGCGGGGCACAAGGGGGCTGGCTCGCTGGCTGTGGGAGGCGGCTGCTGCTGGGGCTGCCCCTGCCCTCCTCGCTCAGCATCCATGCCCCAGGGCTGGGTGCTGTGCAGGCCGGGCAGGGCACGTCAGCCCTGGGCCTCTGGCACTTGGAAACACAGAGCACCAGGCATCTTCCCCAGGGCAGAGAGTGCAGAGGGCAAAGGGTTGGGGGGACAGCTTCTCACCACGGCCGGGGAGGACCCATGCGATGGGGCAGCTCTTCTCACCCACCCTGCACACCCCAGACACTGCTCACACCGCACCTCCCCTGGGTGGTGGGTGCCGACGCCATGCTCCTTGCTCACCTGGTGAGGAAGGCCTGCGGCCAGGGCAGAGCCTTCTGCTGCGCTTTCTTCGGGGAACGGTGGTTGGAGAGGCAGGCTGTTGCTCTCCCCACAAGGGCCTCCGCACAAGTGGGAGGCCTCTGGCGCAGCCTCTGCGGGAAGCGATGGAGGCAGAGGAGCATTTTCCCCTGCATCCTCAGGGTCTCTGGCTGTGGGGGAGGCCTCCGCCTTTGTCCCTGTGCTGGCCGATGGGGACAGAGGCACACTGTCCCCCGCATCCTGGCAGCCTCCTGCCAAAGGAGATGCCGCTGCCTCGGCTCCTTGGGGCACTGCTGGGGCCAGAGGCGTGCTCTGCAGGTCACCAGCTGCCTCCCTGGCAGCATCTCTGCCCTTCACAACGGGTGAGCAGGGCACCTCCTCAGGGCACGGCTCTGGGTCTGCCAAGAGGCTCCTGAGGCTCGGTCTGACCCAGCTCATGACCAAGGCCGTGTTTTTCTCCAGCTCCTCCCATTGCAAAGGCTCTTCATCAACGTCCTCTTCCTCATCACTCCACTCCATGCCAGCATCCTCCGGCGCTCCCCGGCCTCTCTTCCCAGCTCCCAGCTCCCTCCTGGGCGCATGGGCGTACAGCCGCTCCTGCACCTCCCACTTGGACCTCGCGTCCTTGAGGAGCTCCACTCGCGTCACCTCCGGTTGCCACAGGTTATAGAAGGAGTTTCTGGCACAGAGCTGAAGCCAGAGAGGGAGATTTGTGAAGGCAGCTGCTTTTCCCACCAGCAATGCCCCCCGCAGCCCTGCCAGCACTGCCACCATCACGCTGTTGCAGCAGGGCGCAGCGGCTGGCCCCAGCACACGGAGGGTCACCATCTGCCCCGGCCCACCCTTTGCACTCACCTCCTTGGGGCGAACATTGAGGCATCCCGATGCTGTCAGGGAGAAACGTTTCCCCTTGCCCTCCTCTTCCTCGACCTCCCTCTCCTTCGGCCTCGGCTCCTTCCTGTCCAGAAAGGCTTCTCGCAGCTGGGCCAAGCTCTGCCCAGTGCGCGCCACGCAGCTCCTGTCGAGCTCCTCCAGCGTCTCTGTTTTGATTGAGAGCACGGCGAGATACTGCGCGGGGTTGTCGGGGTGTATGTGCAGCGGCGTGCCTCAAAGGCGACAGATGATGCCCAGAGGCTGCTGTTTGGGCCTCTGCACTGCAAGCTGCCATCCTAGTGTGACCAGTCCATGGCCCCTGCCTGGGGAAGCTGGTGCACCGGCCTCTGTGACCTTCCTTTTGCCATCACGAGTGTGGGCATCAGGCCCTTGCAGAGCTGTGGCAGCTGTGCTTTTGCCATGCTCGCTGCTCTCCTCTTGGGCTCTCTTTGCCACTGCTGCTAGACCAAGGGCGTGTGCCGATATCTTCCGTGGCACGGCTGCACTGAGCTCCTTTGTGCCTTTGTCCACATCAGGCTGCACCAGCTGCCGGTCACGTCCAAGACTCATGTCATCAGCACAGCTCCAGGCTGCAGACACGAGCTCAAGGCCTGTGGATTCCAGAGCTGCGGCAGGTGCTACAGGGCTGTGTGCAGCAAGTCTCTGGCTCTCAGCCCTCAATTCCATGCACGCATCTGCAAGGATGCTCTGAATAAGGCCAGCAGGCGAAGGCCAGGAAGGCCAGGAGGACTCTGCTGTGACCATTTCACTGGGGCAGCTGCCAGCAACGGCTTTGGCAGAGCTGGGTGGCACCCCTGCGAAGCGGGGGCTGCTGAGCCCAACCTGCTGTGAAACACCTTTGGCCATTGTCTCCCACTGCGGGACCTCCCCCACGCCAGAAGAGGCTGATTCTCCTTGGGGGTTCTCAGCAGGGGAAACTTGCCCTTCTGCAGGCTGCACCTCAACACCTTGGGACGCTGAGGCCTTGCTCCGCACCAAGTCCTGCCTGTGCGCCATCGTCTCCAACCATTGTGCCTTGGTCTCCTGCGCACAGGCATCTCTGGGAGCTGCCAGCACCTTGCTACCTAGCTCCTGGCACAGTCCTTTGACAGTTCTCGAAAAAGCCACCCTCAGCAGCGACGGTGGCAGCCTTAGCTCTGTCAGGCAGCCTGGCCATGGCTCATGCTGCTCCTTGCATGCTGGCATGCCTCGCATCTGCCTTTGAGGAATGCTCTGTGCTCCCGTGACAAAGGAGGTGCCTCCTGGCAGCTGCCGGCTTTGCACAGGAAGACTTGCCCTGGCACCATCAGCTCGCAGCAGCCTTGTTTTTCCCAGCGCGGAAGACCCAGCCCTGGCCTCAGGCAAGCAGCGGACAGGAGCTTGAAGTGCCCGGGGCAGAGCCCCAGCTTCCCGCTTGCCTTGTTGAAGGGCAGGCAAAGGAAGACGCACTGCCTGTAGACCTTCCTCTGCCAGGCTCTTCCTGCACTCCAGACACATCACAGCAGCACTAAGAGGCGGCAGCTGCTCCCTGGCTTTGGCCCTGCCTCTTGCAGAAGATCTGCAGGATGTCTCCAGAGCAGGCAGCTTGCTTCCACGGGCAGATCCTGCCGTTTTAGCTGCAGAGGCCTCCAGGCCTCCAAGGAGCTGCCTAGCTGCCTTGGGTGCACGAGGTGCTAAGCTGGGCAGATGGAGTGTTTCCGTTTCTCTCTTGAACGCTGCGATGAGAACATCTCTGGCAGTGTCCTTCACCGTCTGCAATCCAAGCCCAGGAGGCAGGAAAGTGATTGCAGCCCTTTCCTCCCCCCCAGCCCCCGCCCCCACTCTCCATCCTTCCCACAATTTCCAGCACCTCTGATGCCCTCCACAGCGGCAGCGCTCTGCCACGCAGGTGGCTCCCACCCTGCTCCCAAAGGCTGCATGGGGACAGGGCTCATCAGCACTGCGCAGGACAGGGGCAAAGGCAGTTCCCCTGAGGAGCCTGAGACCTCCTGGTCTCTCCCACCGCTTCCCGCCTGCTTCTCCGCAGCTGCAGCCAGGCAGGCAGAGGCTTTGCCACCATCGCTGCTCAGCTCGGTACCTCTGCAATGAGGTGTTCGAGGCCTTGCAAGCTCTGTGGGCCGGGCAGCAACGGCCGCCTGTCCCTTCGGTGCGACGAAGTCGGGGTCGGGATGCGTTGCAGTGCTGCGCGCGGCTCCCGCTGGCCCCCCTGCAGGAGAAAAAAGCCCATGATGGAGGCGGTTGCGTTCGTACAAGCTGCCCCTCAGGCACAGGAAAGCCCAGCCCCATGTCGAAGGGAAGCTCAAGGCCAAGCACGGCCCAGCTGCGCTAAGCCCAGAGGTGCTCTCTGACCCTCAGCACAGCTCACAGGCTCCATTTGGGCCTTGGAGCACCCCGATCGGTGTGCTTTGTGCACCAGAAAATCCCCAGCACCAGCAAGAAATACCCCCTGGCCAGAGAAGATCAGGCCCGGCTCGCTTGCCCCACCTCCTCTTCCCCACCGTCCTCATGCTTTCCGTGCGGCTCCCGGCCCTGCTGCCTGCCTCTCCCTCCAGCCCCACCGCTCACCTTGCTTCTGCGCTTCGGCCTCACAGAAAGCCCATCCACGGGCTGGGAGCCGGCATTCGCCTGCCGCCCCTTGTCCATCTGCAGGAGCTTCTCCTGCGCACCTGCCACTCTGGCACTCAAGAGAGCTGTTCCCTCCTCAGCGAGCTGCTCTCCTCAGAGGGCACACCCAGGGGCTCTGCTCCCAGCACGGACTCGGTCACCACGGGCACCGCCCCATCACAACGGCCTTGGGGGCACGATGCCACCCCCATCACAAAGCCCTGCACGTTGCCATGGGGACCCCCGTGACCACCTCCTGCTGTGACCAGGGCACCCGCATCACAAGGCCTTGTGGTGACCGTGCTAGGACCGACATCACAAGGCCTTGCTGCTCACCGGGGGCACCTCCAGCACCAGGGCTTTGCCTCCAAGCCTCTGGTGCCAGCTTCTGAGCCCAGCTCCGAGCTGCCATCTGTGCCGCAGCAGGGATTTTCCTCTCCCCACCTCTCTGCCTCCCAGACCGTGCAGATGCTGCCCTTCTTCAGGCCCTCTAGAGCACACAGCCAGCCACTGCAAGACCACTCCTCTTGCTCGGGCCACGAAGCCTCACCCATATGCCTCACCGTCCAGCCCTAGGCAGAGCGTCCTGCATTCCCGCTGCTTTCTCACAGAAAGGCCAACTGCCCCTCCGCCCCTTCCCAGACGGGCCTTCCCAAAGAGGCTGCAGCCATCCACCGCAGCGCTCCAGGCATGCCACGCTGCAGGCCCGCAGCTGCACACAGACTGCAAAGTGCTCCTGTCTGGTCCCCAGGCTGCAGGCATTAGCGGACAGACCCCTGAAACAGGTGCCCGGCTCTGCAGATTTCCCACAAAAGCTGTCAGAGATTGATTTCTCCAGACTGCTGCTCTCTAAGCACTTCCCTGTTGGCGTGCACGCACTGCGCTGGGCCCCTCCAGGCTTTCTTTGCTCCACATCACCCTGCACCTTTGCCTTGCCCTCCCATACCCTCCCTTCCTCACTCTTCCATGCATCCTCCTCTCCCCTCAGGGGTGCCGACTTTTGGGCTCTCCTCACCACCTTGGCCACCGGCTTGAGCCTCACCGCAGCACACGGGCACACTCTCCTCCTGATGAAGCGTGACACCCCCCAGCCTTGGTGCCTCGCTGCTGGCTCGCCTTCGGGACGTCCAGCTGCTGGACCGCCAGGCCACCGGGGCAAGCAGGCCCTGCCCTCACCTGTGCACCTCTTCCTACTCACGGGGCTTGGGCTTTTCTTGCTTTTGCCCCCGGGGGCACGTGGGGACCATCTCTCCACGCCAGCCTTCATGCACAAAGAGGGGCCCACGCTCAGGAAACCAAAGCCCTGCTGCCAGCACCAGCTGCACGCCCAGGGGCTGACCTGCTGGATCCAAGCACTGCTGCTCAAGCCCATTCCCCTCACTGGCAGCATGCAGGAAAAACCCCACCTGCCCTGCCAGGCCTAGAGCCATGTCATCACACTTGGTACTTTCCAGGCAGGATCCTTGTGTCAAGGAATAGCAAACTGAAACTGTCTAGAGGTAGCCGCTTAGCACGACTTCTCTAAAACTTGCTTAGCATGAGGAGCTAAATTTGTTGAAGCCTTAGGCCGCACTTAGATAAAATAATGAACTTTTACCTAGTTCAGTAAGAAAAGGGCCTCAGAGCTGGTTCAAACTGGAACGATAAGGGAGTTGCAAGCAGTCTGCATTCCTGTGCTTCACACTCCGAAAGGGAGGATGTCAAGGCTCTGAAATAAGGCCTCCTTGGGTGCCAGGACCCTGGGAAACAAAGCCTCCTCTCACTGCTGAAACAGTGTTCATTTGGGGGGTCTGGACTATCTTGGGGTCTGGATTATATCCCCTTCGTCAGGACCTTGGGAGATAACACCTACTGTCACTGCTGGGGCAGTGCTAATTGCTGGAACAACACCTCTCTGTCAGGGCCTTGAGAGACAAGGGCGGGACCCGAACAATTAAGACACATCTGTCAGCAGAAACCTCAACAGTAAAGAGAAACAGCCTACCTAGAGACAGGGATGAGACCCAATAAGGAGCAGGAGACCCCAGACCAAAATATTACTATTGGTTCAAACTACCGCATGAAGGGTGGAGAGCTCAGATTGGAAAGTATAATTGCCCAGGGATTTCTTTGCTCGGAGTCCCTCGTCAGAGGCACCCAGCTCGAGCTGTAATTCGAACGGAGTCAGCAGAACATCATCGGACTCGGAGTCGTGGTAGCTAGCTTCTTCTCTTCTTTTCCAGCTTTCGCTGTCTTCTCCCCTTACCCTCTTTCCCCTCCCCCCTTCACCTCCCCTTCGCCTTTCCCCACCTTTTCTCCCCACTTTGTGGAAAGTAAAGTTAAAAGGTTGTACGATATTTGACCGGTGTTAGCGTCTTAATCTCATCCTTGGGATCGTAACGAAACCCTCCCGATATTGGATCGGGACATGACCCCAATCCATTCTTTGGTTTCATTCCTTCAAACAGCAGAGATAATATCATGCCTCGGAGGAGAACGTATGCTAAAGCCCTGCTCAGAACTAGGTCTTCCAAGAAGCCGCAGCTGCTGCTTCCTCCCTAGGCAGAGGGCAAGAGTCAGTTCAAATACCAGATCAGCTCATACAAAGAGGGTTTTGCCTTGCAAACTCTTCTACTTGGGAGAAGTAGAACGGAGAGTGAAAGCACCTTCTCAGCTTCTTCTAGTTGCTTTCATAAAAAGACTAGGAAGCACCGTCACGGCTCTTAAGGCTTTCTTCAACAAAAGCAGGTCTTCTCAACTCTTGGGCTCCCAATCCCAGTTGCTGCTATCACCACTGCGCTATCTCCCTTTCGTGTCAGGGCCACAAAAAGTCCCTACGACCTCATGGAGAGCCTTAACTTCACCTTCCAGAGACCACAGGCAAGACTTGCTGTTCAGATACTACTAAAGTCAAGCAGAAGGTATTGGGTGGGGGTAGGAGATGGTAAACGCAAATATATTCCTATCAAAATAGATGCTCATTCAGCAGAGTCGGCTAGTTCAGAAGGTAAAACTCAAGGAGGCAAAACATTGCTGTGTCCTCCAGTTCAGCTTTCAGCAAGACATAAGCTTCAGTCGAGATGGCTTCACTCACACCTTGCCACCATCAGCCTGCCAGCAGAGACAAAGTACAATGCAACCTTCCCCATGGCACGTTCAGAGAGAACTACAGCTTCGGTCCCGGGCGATGGTAACAACACCTGCTCTAAAACACAAGCACATCTTGCCACAGCTCCAGAGAAGGCTGGGCCCATTCGTGCCCATCCTTTCCCTTCCCTCCTCAGCAACGCCAGGAGAAGAGGAAGCTCTCAAAAAAGCGCTACAACTCCACCTGGACTCCCACACCTTCAGGCCTTCTTCTTTTCAAAGCCCTTTTTCTCCACGGCAGCGGTGATGGCAGCTGTGCAGGGCTCATCATTTTACGCTGCCAAGCCGAGACCGAGTCCCGTTCTCATCGCTTAAGCGAAACCTTTGAGAACGGCCCTTCCGCGCTGCACTACAACAGCAGCTAATGCCCATCGAATTCCCCGGCAGCTCCACCACCCTCACCCAGAAGCAGACTAAAGTACAGTGTCCTTTTCCCACGAGAGGAGGAAACACAGCCTGGTGTGGCATCAGCTGGGGGGGATTCCCTGGCCGCAGGAAACGCGCCAGCTGCCCATGCCTGGGAGAAGGAAACTTCTCCTTGGGCACGGAGTGGAGTGCAGCCTGCAGAGCTCCTCAGCTGAGCCCAGGAGACATGTGTGATCCGCAGAGCTGTGTCTCTGCCTGGGCTCCACCACTGTATTTACGAGAGCTCCCTTCCTTTGGTGGCTTAGACACATGTCTGCGCCTGTGTTGTGGGCCCGTAAGGTGATTTGGGGCAGATACTCAATGTCGTGGCCTAAGCCTGCTGCTCCGGGGCCCCGTGAGATGCCGGGGTTGTCCAGCAGAAGCACCTACGGCTGGCAGGGACAGCAGGGGAGCTGCGAGTGGATGCTGCACAGACAGCGCGGGGCATCTGCAATGGATTTGGGGCCTGGTGCCACCAGCTGAGTCCCACCACAGCACCGAGCACAGACCGTGCTGGCTACACGCAGGGCTGCTGCAGGAGCGTCATAGGGGACATCCCGTGTGATGTCCTCTGCTGCGCGGCCCCGGCCCCTGCCCACGCGTCCCGGTGAGGCCGCGCCAGCCCAGGTGCCGGGGCTGCTCTTGGCCAACTCTGATGCCGGGAGGCCCCGAGCCCCGAGCGGGAGCTGCCAGGGGAGGCCGGGGCAGCGCTGGGGACAGGGATGGAGCTCCAGGACGCCGGCCCACCCAGAGCAGGACGTTTCTTTGCCTTGCTTTGCAGTGGCTGTGCCCATCTGGGCTGCTGTGTGCGACCACGTTCTGGAGAAGCTGGTGCTGAACAAGGTGGGTGGGCCATCCTCTTCCTCCCCTCCAGCCCCGGCGGCTGCAGCAGCCCTGACCCCTCTGTGCCATTGGGTGCAATGGTCCTGCCCCTCCTCTGACAGCAAAGGAAGCCCCCCTGGAGAAGCATGCTGCAAAGGACAGCTGTGCCCCGGACCAAGTTCTCCCCAAAGGGAGATGGCAAATGTCCAGTGCAGGGGCAGTTGCAGAAGTGTGGGAGGCTTTCTGGGCCTTCTCTGGTGCCCCCTGGCAGAGTGCAAGGCCAAAGCGAGAGCCTGGCACATTTCTCCAAGGTCAATGGGCCTTCTTGGAAACCCTTTGATGGATCTGCTGGAGGTGAGGCAGGCTTGCCTTGTAAGGCTGAGAGGGGGAGGAGGAGGGGGAGGGAACGATCTGCAATGTTCTTCTCAAGGACTTCTCCAAGGCTTCTCCCAAGCTCTCCAGAAGGCTCCATCTTGCCCCTTTGTACACCGGGTGTGGGCAGGGCACGTAGCACCATGGCCATGCTCAGAGAAGTCTTGGCTCTGTTCGTCCATCTGCCATGCTCCTAATGCTTCTCTCCTCTTCTCCTCTGGCTGCAGGACGTGAGAATTCCTCACCTGGGCACCTTCAGTGTTGTTGCAGAACAACTCGTTGCTGGCAAGAAGGGTCTTCTGACTGTTCGTAGACCCACGTTTCGCCTCTGCAGCAACCTTGTGGATCTGCACGGCCTCACCCATGATAAGGCCGCTGTTGGGGGTAAGAAGGGAGAGTGAAACTTCTGCTTCCCCTGGGGACACGGGTGGGGTGTGTCATGGGCCACGTCCTTCCAACTGCTGCTCCCTGTTTATGCCACAGCAGCCCTTGGAAGGGGAAAGAGCAGCGTTGTTGCTGGCTCTTGCAAGCTGCCTGTGCTTCGAAGTGGCTCCAAGCCATCTGCAGCTGCAGTGTGTGGCTGGGGATGGCTGTGGGGCAGCAGGAGCTCGGAGCTGTGTCTGGAGGGGGCCTTTCCTTTCCGATGACTCCGTCTTCTCTGTGCTGGGAACATCAGCCTGGGAAGGAAGCACTACTGTAGCCTTGGGCCAGGAGGTGGCAAAGTGCTTTGAATTTCTGCGGGGGAGGGAGGACATGAGCCTCCTTGATGGGCTTTGGCAGGGGGTTGAAGAAGACAGCTCTGTAGGCCTGTGCTGCTGGAAGGCCTTCGAGCTCCCAGCACTGGGTTGGAGGCTGCTGCAGTGCTCTGTCCGTGACGGTGCTGCTCTTTCGTTGCTGCCTAGGGCACAAGCAAGCTGTGACCCTGAAATATCCTCACGTAGCCGTGGCCATCTCCGTTCCTTGGAAAACAGTGGCAGCTTGTGAAGAGAAGACCATGTACCTTCTCTCCTGCTGCCTTGCGAATGGGCAGAATGTGGCCCTTGTTTTGGAGGGCGTTGGCATGCTTATCATCAAAGGCAAAGAGGTGAAGATGCGATTTCACAAAGGCCTTCTGCGCAGGCTGAACGGCTCTCCACAGCTGCTAGAAGCTCTTCTGGCCGTAAGTTTCCCATTTTGGCAGCGCTCCTTCTCACTCCTTGAAACCCTAGCCAAGTGGCAACGAAGAGCTTTCTCTTGGCCTGCCACAAGCTGTCTGGGTACGTGGACAGTGCTATCTAGCCTCAAGGAACGCTAGCTCCCTGCCCAGTTCTTCTTCTGTGTTTTTCCCTGCTAGGCTCCCTCCAGAAGTATTGCCCCGCAGCTGCTCTTCTGCAGAATTGAGGAGCCGCTGTGAGGAAGAGCGAGGCTTGTTTCCAAGTTTCGGAGAAGCAGCTTCTTCTCTGTCTTCCCCTGTGTCTCTGCCCTTTGCAGATGCCAGAGATGAGGGATTCGGTCCTCTCGGGCACCAAGACAGCTTCTTCCCAGATCCGTTCTGGCTCTGTCATTGTCTTTCCACTGTGAGTACTTTGGCTGGCTTCTTTGCGTCTTAGCCCCTGGCTCACCAAGGCAGCAGCTGCTCACCACAGGTTTGGTAAGGGCTGCCTTGCCAGGGCGTGTGCAGGCTGCTCAGGAAGTGCTTTGGGAGCAAGTCTTCCCAAGGGCTGGTTCCCAGTGCCCTGTGGGCATGCTCTTCCCTCCTATAGCCCTGGGTGTGTGTGTGGGGGGGTTCTGCCGAGCTCTGTGCTGGCTCCCACCTTGCTGAGGGCTTTGTTGCATTAAGGGCCTGGGGATGGAGGCTGTTCTTTGCACAGGCACCGCCCTGCGCGTGGGAGGGACTGCAAGGGCTGTGGAGGAATTTCCCCTGGTGGTGCAAAGCTGGAGGGAAGGAGCCTCCTCTGTTGTGCCTGGACATGAGCATGCACAGGGCTGGCAGACAGGCTCCAGTGGTGACCTGGAGGGTTTGTCTT
Source organism: Dromaius novaehollandiae (assembly GCF_036370855.1). Classification (NCBI taxonomy): domain Eukaryota; kingdom Metazoa; phylum Chordata; class Aves; order Casuariiformes; family Dromaiidae; genus Dromaius; species Dromaius novaehollandiae. The sequence continues at coordinate 3,402,341 of NW_026991289.1, read as the reverse complement.
GGAAAGCTGCAAAGGAGCTTTCCAACGAGAGGGAGGGGAAGCCCTGGAGCAGCGTGAGGAGGAAGCTTGTGGCCCTGCAGGCAGGCCTGTTGGGTCCCTGGGCTTCCTAAGAGAGTCCTGCAGGAGCTGGCCTATTCCGCACATTCCCCTTTGGGAAAGGGTCGGCTTCCGAGCAGCTCTGACATGTGTCTGTGTGCCCAGAATTGGCTTCAGTGGCAAAGGGCATGTGGAGCCCTTGCTTGCGAGTGGTGTCTTTCGTTGCTTCCAGGTACGTGCTGGAGACGGCCCCTGGGAAACCAGCTGTGCGAGCTGTGAAGCCCACCCGTGAGGAGGAGAAGGGGCAAGATGTGGGCAGCAGCAAGAAAGGTAATGGAGTGGCTGGCTGCTGGCAGGGCTTTGTGCCTTCTCCTTCGGTCCTCCTTGGCAGGGCATCGGAGCCCAGGCTGCAGCACCATGGCTCGGCTAGCATGAGGCAACAGACTGTGGAGGCAACAAGAGCTCAGGGCAGCTCAAGATTCCCAACAGCCCTTGGTCCTGCCAAGCTCCCCTTGGCCACAGGACCCCGTGCCCTAGTGTACACTGCAAAGTACTCCTCCATTTGAGGAGTTGGAGAAGAAGGGAGTGCAACTGGAGGACAGTCCTTGTGACTCATCACGTCTGCCCAGAGCAGAATGCAAAAGGAAGGAGGGCCCTCTCTCCTGGAATCCAGGGACTTTCCTCTCATGGGAAAAGTCCCCTAGAGTAGAGGGTCCAAAGTCTGCTCACACGTGCAGAGACTTCCTTGGGTTTTCAAAGCAGGCAGTTCTAGCCTTTTCTTGTGAGTTTCTCAGACACATTCCCAAAAGCGCTGCCCTTGGGTTGACTCTGTCACCAGAGGTAACGTAGGCCTGTGACATGTGTCAAAGGATCTGCACGCCACTCTGGTTCCAAGGGTCACTGTGATGCTGCTCTGAAGTGTGTTCTTGTCTCCTGCTTGCAGAGAAAGTGTCTGGCCAGTGGCTGCTGCTGCGAGAGAGGCAGCCGGCACCCAGGGTAGCGTTTGTGCCTATGGAGGAAGACGAGGGGGTGAAGGACAAGGGGAAAGAGCCTCCTGGCAGGTGAGAGCCTTGGAGCAAGGGAGGAGGGTGACCCTGTAGCCCTGCGTGTCTTGGAGGGAGAGGTTTCCCTTGGACCCAACGTCCCTCGGAGCTCTGGATGCCTTTGAAGCTGTGCCGTGCCGCAAGGACTAGGCATCCCTCGCTGGAATTCTGGGACCTGGGAGCCCTTTCCTTCCCAGGAAATCTCGTCTGGTGGCTGGCACAAGCAGGGTGTGGTTACACCCTGCTAGCAGGAGCCTTTCTGGGTCCCCAAAGGAGTGCCAAAAACTTGTGCAAAGTTGGTGGAAGAGGTGGAAGAGAGGGCTGCAAGTCAAGGAATGGTGTTGGAGGGGAGGAGCGCCTTGGGTGACTATCTGCCCAAAGGAGTGATGTTTCCCCTTGGGCAATGCCCTTCCTTTGCCTTCCATCAGCAACGCGCAAGGAGGGTCTTCTCCAGGCCGCCGTCAGGCGGTGTTGAGCAGCAGGTTTGAGAGGTGTGCCCTTGCCGCAGGCAGTCCTTAGAGGCCAGGGCTGGTTGTTTTGTCACTTGGAAGAGGATGTAACTGTGGGACATAAGAGCCTGAAGACTGAAGGAGTGCAAGCGACCGAGCAGTTATTCCCGTTTCAGTTTCCGAAGCTTCCAAGAAACCTGGCCATGGAGGAATGGCTAACAGAGTTGGCAGGATAGCAAGTAATGGTGTTTTTTGGAGCTGCTCCTTATAGATGGCCCTGCAGCTCTTCTTGTAGCATGGACAGACAGTCTGTCTGTGGGCACCCAGAGCTCTCATTCACGCATGTCGTGCAGCACTGCGTGTTTTGGCGGGGGTTGATCTCCGCATCCATTGATGTGACCCCAGTCAGTGGAACCCACATGCTTCTGCTGCAGAAGCAGGTGCCCAGCCTGCGAGCACAGCTTGGAGACCCTCCTCCCCCTGTGCTCATCCCACCTCCCCATGATGTGTGTATTTGCAGCATGCTCCCAGCAATCCAAGCGTGCTCTGCCAAGGATGAAGCACCCAGCAGGAGGAAGCAATCTCTAGACCCTAGAGCACGAGCTGCATGGGCTGTGAATGAAGGCCATGAGAAGGCAGGAGAGGTAGGTGCTGCAGACAGAGGTGCTTCTTGTGCCAGCCTGCATTCTGCAAAAGCATTGTGCTATGGGCGCTGGCTGTACAAGAGCTCTTCCAAAGACCACGGTCAGAGGAGAGGGTGAGCAATAAGCTCCCTAGGAAAAGAGACCTGCCTCAGCCCCCACTGCCCCCTCCCACACTCCCAGGCAGGATTGCACTGCAGATTGCCCTAGATTGTAGTGAGCTGCCTTCCCCTGTGCTTGCCTCCCTTGCCTTCTCCATTAGGCAAGAACTGGTGTGCTGGCTGAGCCTCTTGGCCTTTGCCCTTGCCAAAAACCCGCGAGGGCTTTTAGCCATCCTCCTGTATTGCCCTGCAGCTGCTGCTCTGTAGAATTGAGGAGCTGCTGTGGGAAACAGCGAGGGTTGTTTCCGAGTCTCTGAGAAGCAGCTGCTTTTCTGAACAGTGGAAATGTTGGGTGCCCTTGTGAGCAGCGAGACCTTTTTCTTGGTAGCATCTCACCTGTGCTTCTCACCTTTGCAGATGCTACCAGACTGGAATTCTACCTTCACAGCCAGCAAAAAACCTAGAACTGAGGCCCCTGCTCTTCCTGCTCATCCCGATATGTTTCTACCGTGAGTGTATTTGTTTGCTTCTTCACCCCTGGCTGACGAAGGGAGCATCTTCTCAGCACAGGTCTGATAGGGCTGCCTTGCCAGGGCTTGCGCAGGCTGCTCAGGAAGCGCTTTGGGAGCAAGTCTTCCCAGCGGCTGCTTCCCAGGCACCTGCAGGCACGCTGTGCCTTCATAAGGGCTCTGTGGGGGGGAGGTTCTGCTGAGCTCTGTGCTGGCTCCCACCTTGCAAGTGGTTTGTGCTTTACTGCCTTGATCCTTTCCTCCTCCTTCGACACGGGGTGCCCAGCAACAGTCCCTTGTCTTTGGGGCCACCGAGCAGTGGCTAATGGACTTCGCAGGGCAGTGGGTAATGGTGTGTCTTGCGGGTCCTTGTAGATGACCCTGCTGCTCTCCTTGCGGCATGGACAGAAAGTCTGGCTGTGGGCAAGCCCGGAGCTCCCTTCGGACATGTTGTGCAGCCCTGGGTGTTTCATTGGGGGGTGATCTCCATGTACAGTGATGTGACTCAACTCAGTGGAACGCATGTGCTTCTGCTGCAGTCCTGCCTTCTGCTGCAGGAGCAGGTGCCCACCTTGTGAGGATGAGCGGAAGACCCAACTCCCCCTGTGCTCATCCCACCTCCCCACGACGTGCGATCGCAGCCCATTGCCAGTCATCCCGGAGTGCTCTGCACAGAAGGCAGCACCAGCGGGAAGGAAGCAGCCTCCAAAGGCCCGAGCACGTGCTGCACGCCCTGCCAACGCCGGCCGTCGGAGGACAGGCCTGGTAAGTGCTCCAGATCGACGTCCTTCTTGAGCCAGCCTGCGTTCTGCAAAAGCATCATGCTATGGGCGGTGGCTGTTGAGCTGTGTGATTATTTAGCTGCTTGGTCCAAACAAGTAAGGGCTGTTCAGCCTTGCTGGGCTTCCCTTTCCGGCAAAAGGGTGCTGCCAGGAAGGCTCAGGGCAAGGGGCAGAGGAGACGGTGAGAAGTAACCTTCCCTTGCGGGAAAGCAGACCAGCTGTCTCCCCCAGATTTCAAGCTCTGCAAGTAGCAATTCCCTCCACTTTTTTTCTGACAGCAAGAGAAATCAGAGACTGAGCCCATGGGAAAGAGAGGGAAGCCTGCGCAGGCTGAGAGCTAGCCTGGGGCGTGTTGCAGTCCCCTCGCTGTTCTGCAGCTGGGGCTGCAGCATGGCTGCCTGGGGCAGCAGTTGTCATGCGGGGTGCCTGAGGGCAGGCCAGAGCCGGGGGGCTGGTGACTGCCCAGGTCCTGCAGGCACTGGGTGCTGGCGAGGTGCATGTTGCGAGCAGCTGAGTGGACTTGGAAGTGGGGCACAAAGGGGTGTGGAATTGTCTGGCAGGTGCGGCGGGCTGATGAGAAGTTGCCTGAAGAAAAGCTAACTCTTCGGAATGTCATGAAGTACCAGCTGGGAGAAGATAAGGAGGTGATCCTGAACATTTACTTCTCGCGCCTGGAGGAAGAGGCCAAAAGGCTGGCGGCTGAAGCGGGGCCTCCCCCGCAGAGCAGGTATGTGGCAGCTCCAGGAGAAGCCTGGCAGAGCTGAGGGGCAGTGAGGCAGCGAGGGGTGCCCCTCCCAGTGCCAGAGCCCCTGGGTTGCCTAGAGCATGCTGTGACCTTTCCTGAGAGGGGCGTGAGGTGGCTGGAAGCCTGACACTAAGCAGCGCTCTGCAGCCCCAAGCAAATGGCCCGCACTGCTGTGGAGCTGAAGGGCTGTGGCTGCAACTGGGAGCAGGGTGGAGGGGCTGTGGGAGGAGAGGAGCAGGAGGGGTCCGAGGCAGAGTGAGAGAGAGGAGGTGTCAGTGCTGCTGCAGCCCCATTGCCCCCGGAGCAAGCCACAGGGCTGGCCTTGGCTCAGCCTTGCCTTCCATCCAAGGGGTAGCTGTTGGGTGCTCAGAACCAGCTTCAATGGTGGCACCTAGCAGTTGTGAGCAGCTGAGCGCAGAGGGATCCTTGCAATGCTTGTGTGCCCCTTTGCAAAGCTCTCACTGACTGCTGAAGCCAAGACACACGTTCCCCACCTCCACCAGTCTCGGTGCCAGAAAAATCAGGCACAGGCTGCTGAGCTGCACGCAGGACCTTGTTTGGACCCAGGGGCCTGTGTCCCATGCCGGTGAGCATGGCACCACCAGCAGAAGCCCCTGCAAACAGCGCTGGCCTCAACTAGTCAGCAGTATTTCTCGGCCTTTCTGCCCAGGCAGAACACAGCCTCTTCCTTTCTCCCTCCTTCTGCAGGGGGAAGAGGAGCCGTTGGCGGAGGCCGAAGAAGCAGCAGCAGTGACTGCGAGGCATGCGGGCACACAGGAAGCTTTTTTCGGTTGAATTAAACCACCTGCCCCAAGTGGTGTGGCTCTTTGCTGGGTGTGCTGTGACCTCTGTTGCTTGCAGCATGGGAGCATTGGGGAGGCCTGAACAGGGCAGCTGCGGAGTCAGGGCTTGGATGTCGGTGGCTGCTTCCAGGGCAGCTCTCTGCCAAGGTGCTGCTGTAGCTCTTTGGCTGCAGCTGTGGTTGTGGCGTAGGGGTGTGCTGCATGTTGTTGGTGCCTGCGAGATGCGTGGAGAGGGCTGTGCCCTGGGCAGCCCATGCCCTGGGGCCAAGGGGCGTGTGGGGAGAGAGCTGGTTTAGGCCTCTGAGGCAGAGAAGGGCTTGAGCCTCCCTTACTGGTGCCCAGTGCTGGCTGCATGGTGGGAGGGAGCTTTCACCTTTGTGTGTGTGTGTGTGTGTGTGTGTGTGTGTGTGTGTGTGTACACACGTGTTGGGTGCCCTTGAGTGGGGGCTTTTACGGGTGTGAGGGGCCTAAGGACGGTGCCAAGGGCCAGAAGGGGAAGCTGCCACCCAGGAGGTTTCGTGCCAGCAGAGTCCATGGCCACCTTGGCGGTAGCATCCATGAACTACGGGAGTTGCAGAGCCTGAGGGGAGCGAGGAAGGAGAGCAGCAGAGCACAGAGCCTGGCCTTGAGGCGAGCAGACTTCCCCTTCTGCAGGGACCTGCTAGGACAAAGGAGCTTGGGAGATCTGGCAGGTCTTTAAGGTCTTTAGGGACAGCCTCCTCCAAGTGCTGCAGTGCTCCACCTTGCTACTGGAGCAAGGAAGCAGCCAAGTCTGTTCTGCCCGTTCTGTGCACCTCCAGGTCTGCATTTCTTTCAGTGAGCAGTGGCGAGGTGTTTCTCGCTGTGGTGTCTCCAGGACCAAGCCTGCTCCCCATCTCTTCCTCTCCCAGGCTACAACTTCTGTGTTGTGGACTCCAAGCCAAGAACTACCTGCTACTGCGAGCAAGATCAAACTAGCGTCATAGCACTCAAAGAGAAACAAAACCCATGAGCCATATGAACGTGGTGCAAGAGAGAAATTGCTCTCACAGCTAAACCAAGTGAAAGCAAGCTGCAGGCAGGTCTCCCAGAGGTCAGTGACAGCAAGCCTGACAAGCCTCAGGCCTGAGGCCTTGCCAAGTCAGTGCAAAGCTTACAGCCCATCACTAGGAATGGCAGATTCCATAGGACAGGGCTTCATCGTTACATCTGGTAAGTGCACATCTGCAAATGCAGGAGCTTTGCTTGCGAGCCCGCTCATGAAAACATTCATAAGCATTTCACGAGGATCAAGTGCCCTTCTCCCTGCAAAGTGACAAGCTTAGGGGAAGAACGTGCACCTCAGACAAGTTTCCAGCCTCTTCATCCTCCACAGCTTTTCACTAACCCCCCCAGCAGGCGCTGCGAGAGAAAGCCCACACCAACTCTTGCAACTGCCTTGGCAAAGCCAGAGGAGGGCCTGCAGAAGTCCAGGACGTCTGCTGTGGCAGATGTCCTACACGGACACCGAGGTTCTGCTTGCACACTGCAGATCCCTAAATGCTTGTTCCAGGGTTGTGAGAGCTGCAGGCTGCTGTGGCAGCAGAGGCCTTGGCTGTGCTTGGGTTCATTCCTCAGCTGCCATCTTTGCCTCAGTCTTTACTGCTAAGCCTGGGCCTCAGGAGTCCCCGGCCCTGCAGACCACAGAGGAAGGCTGCAGAGAGCACGTCTTTCCCTTGCTGCGGGAGGACTGGGTTAGGGGTCACTTCAGCAAAGCGGACATACATCATGGCACTCTGGAAGAAAGCAAATGTCCCCTCGGTCTTCCAAGAGGGCAAGAAGAAGGACCCAGGGCACGACAGGCCGGTGAGCCTCACCTCGAGCCCTGCAAAGCTGCAGGGGCAGCTCATCCTGCACACCATTGCCAAGGTGATCAGGAGCAGTCAGCACGGCTTCGCCAAGGGGAAATCACGCTTCAGCAACCTGAGAGCTTTCTACAATGGAGTGACTGGCTGGGCAGATGAGGGGAGAGCAGTGGACGTTGTCTGCCTTGACTCCAGGACGGCCTCCAACGCTGTCTCCCATGACATCCTCAACGCTGGCTCCAATCCTCAACGTGTTCATCGGTGGCCTGCATGCTGATCCAAACCTGGGAGGGGCAGCCAATACCCAGAGGGCTGTGCTGCCATTCCGACGGACCTCGACAGGCTGGAGACGAGCGGAGGGGAACTTCATGAAGGTCAATAAAGACAAGTGCAAAGTCCAGCACTTAGCACAGGTTACTGAGGTCAGGAAGGGAGCGGAGCATCTCTCCTAGGGGGAAAGGCGGAGAGAGCTGGGCCTGTTCAGCCCGGAGAAGAGACGGCTGAGGGAGGATCTCATCAACGTGTGTAAGTGTCTGAAGGGAGGGTGCCGAGAGGATGGGGCCAGGCTCTTCTCAGTGGTGCCCAGCAATAGGACAAGAGGCAACGGGCACAACCTGAAATCCAGGAAGGTCCATCTGAACAGAAGGACAAGCTTCTTCCCTCGCAGGGTGACTGAGCACTGGAACAGGTTGCCCTGAGAGGCTGTGGAGTCTCCATCCTTGGAGCGAGTGAGAAGCCATCTGGCCAGGGTCCTGGGCAAGCTGCTCCAGGTGACCCTGCCTGAGCAGGCCGGGTGGACTACAGGACCTCCAGAGGTCCCGTCCAACCTCAACCCTGCTGAGCTTCTGTGGTTCCGGGAGTGGAGGCCAGCTCCCAGGCTACTTGTGGGTGGGCAGGGCCAAGCCCCCATGGGGCCAGGCCTCGAGGAGCCCCCCCGGGGCTGCTGTCGTCATGCCGTGTCTGCCCGAGTCCTGCCGTGGCCCCCAGCATCGCTGCGGCCTCCGCTCGCACGCCGCCGTGCTGTCCGGGATGGAGAGCGGAGGGAGCCTTCGCCCGGTCTATGTGCGGGCGTCTGGGCCGGGCGATGGCCTGGCCAGGTCCCTGTGTCCTCGGGGCCTCCCCGGAACGGCAACGCCGCAGCTCTCCATGCTTTCAGCCACGAGACCAACCGCTCTGGAAACACCTCCTGCGAGAAGACCTCCAGGGACGTGACGCTACGTGCATGCGTGTCCCCACCGCCTCATTCTTCAACCCTTTCTGCAGTTGGCCTGGGAGAAGAGCGAAGCTTTTGGGTGCTGCAAGGAGATGACCATGCCAGCGCTGTCACCCCGGAGAAGGGCGGAGCAGGGGGATGTGGGTCTCCCCAGCACACGCCATTGCTTATCTCGGCACGCTCCCTGCCGTCATTGAACATCTGCATTTGTCATCCCACCGCTGCAGATGTGGGCAGCGATCCGAGGCTGCTGGGACACAGCAAGTCCCTCCCAACTGCCGAGAAGGAAGAACATCTGTCCCGAGGGGAAGAGTGAGCTCAGGAAGCCTCTTCCAGCTACGAATTGGCAGTGCCTGACGGGCAGGAGCAGTCCCATGGTGTCCATGCTGCTTGTGAGGTCACTTCTGCGCCAGGACCTGATAGGCCAGCAGCAGGCCCATGACTTCGAGGCTGACCGTGAGGTCCCTTGTGCCTAAAATGACGTCAATGCTGCCTGTGAGGTTATTCCAGCCTCCCTGCGAAGCCAGGAGGAGGCACATGGCTGCTGCTTCTGCTCGTGAGGTCACTTGTGCCTCGGCACTGGAGAGGCCAGCGGCGGGCACATGGCTGCTGCTCACGCTTAGGAAGGAGCAACCTGCCTGGGGAGGCATCAGGAGCGTCGCCGAGCTCGGTGCAGGAGGGGAGAGAGGGGCCACTGGGTCCAACCAAATGTTTCTGCAGCCTGGGCCTCTCCCGTTGTGTCTTCGTAGACGCACGGATGAAGTACGAGCTGGATAAGAGGCCAGGGAGGTGGACCAAAACCTGGCTGAGCTGCAAGGAGCTTTGCAGAGAAGCACCTGGTGGGCACCAAGTTGACGGTGAACCAGCGACGTGCTCTGGTGGCCACAAAGACCCATGGCATCCTGGGCTGCATCAGGAGCAGCGTTGCCAGCAGGTCGAGGGAGGAGATGCTTCCCCTCTCCTCAGCGCTGGTGAGGCCACACCTGGAGGGCTTGGTCCACCAGTACAACATGGACCTAGTGGAGCAAGTGCAACCACCGAGATGACTAAGGGCCTGGAGCTGCTCCCATACCAGGAGAGACTGAGAGAGCCAAGACTGTTCAGCCTGGAGGGGAGAAGACTCAGGGGGATCTTATCAATGTCTAGAAACGCCCGATGGGGACAGGGGGTGAAGAAGACGGACACAGATTCTTCTCAGTGACAGCCAGGGACAGGACAAGAGGCAACGGGAACATACAGAAATACAAGAAATCCCATTAAACATAAGATTTTTTACTGTGAGGGTGATGGAAACACTGGACCAAGTTGCCCAGGGGGGTTGTGGAGTCTCCATTCTTGGAGATATTCCAAATGCGACCACACATGGTCCTGGGCAACCTGTTCTAGGTGACCTTGCTATAAAAAAGGCGGTGGGGGTAGGTGATCTCCAGAGGTGCTTTCCGACCTCAGCAAGCCGTTGATCCTGCGGTGATGCTGCCATTGGTGAGGTCACTTGTGAGCTGCCTGAGGGACTTTGCTCCTCCACGGAAGACCGTATTGAGGAGCAGCATTGGTTACTTCTCAAGATCTTCGACGAGGTGTGGGTGCTTCTCCTTCAGGGCCTCGTAGATGCGGTCCTTGCACCAGGGAGTCCAGCTCGGCATCAGCTTGAACAGCTCGCGCATCCTGCTGTGGGACGTTTTCTCCACCAGGATCCTTTGGTATTGCTCGAAGTCCAGAACATCCCCAAGCAGGAGGTCCAGGACGCCCTTCACTTCGACGACGCGGTTGATCAGCTCCACTCGGTGCAGATCCAGGAAGTGCTTCTCTGCGGAGGCCACAAGCGAACTCAGCGGACTAGCCCGAAGCGGAGGCCTGTGAGAAGGTCCCATCCGATCCGGGGCCGTGCCAAGGTCGATGGTGGGGTTCAGGGCGGGCATTTCACCCCCAAAGGTCTCACCTGTCGTCGTCGCGGAGGCTCCTGGGATTTGTCCTCTGTCTGCCCAGCCTGTGGGAGAGCAAGACGGAGCAGACACGAGAGGGTGAGCGATGGCGGGGCCCAACGAGGGATCTCCAACCCCGCGTGGTCAACGGGGCGCTGGAGGACACAGGGACGGAGCAGACGCACTTCCACGGGAAGCTCCGTCCTGCAGGAGCACCCAGCCTCCCAGGCCACCTCCCGACCTTGGCTTGGTGACCTTTTCCCACGGCTTCGCCTCCTACCTGGCCGGCTGCGCCGCGATCTGGGGGGCCGGCAACTGGCGCGCGGTGCATCTGCGCCCGCCCCGCTGGGTGCGATGTCTCCTGGAAGAGGACAGGAACCAAGGTTGGGTTCCTCCACCCTAGGGCTGCTCCCGTTCCCGGCCAGCTGGTGCCATCACGTGGCAGCAAAGCTAATTACAGCCCTATCAGGGCCCACCACCACTCTCACATTGGCCGTGGGAGCTGCTGGAGCTACGGGTGATGTTTGATGGGCACCTCTGACAGGGAGGTGAGATCCCATCACCTGGTTCAACACGTATGTCTTCCTGGGAACTCACTGCAGTGGAGCTTTAACCTAATTTCAGACACCGTCACGGCAAATACGTACGATCGAGCTCGTCACCCTCGGTTTCTTCTGCAGCCAGCAGAAAAAGAGACGTTTTGAAGGTTCTGCTTCTGTCTGAAAAGACTTGGGCACCAGCCTTCCCTCCTTGGGGCATCTCACAGCTTCACCATGCTGGAGGGGAAAGGACGCGAGACACCTACCTCTTCGCAGCACCGCGTGCCACACGCACTTGTCCTTCCTTTTGTCTTTCAAGCTGAGTTTGACTTCCTCTACCATGACACTAAGGTAGATTTCACTGAAGATCTGCTGCTTTTCTGCCCCTCTGAGATGGAAGTCCAGGATCTGGTGGAAAGGCAGGAATTGCTCTCAGGAGCTGCTCTTTCATAGCCAGCACAGCAGAAGAAACCAACCCTGTGACCATCCATCATGGTCAAGCTCATCCGCTTGATGGAGGAGCACAAGAAACCAACCCCATGACCATCCGCCATGGTCAAGCTCATCCACTTAATGGAGGAGCAGAAGAAACCAACTCCATGACTGTCCATCGTGGTCAAGCTCATCTTGGAAGAGTATGAATGAGATGGAAGAGTAGAAGAAACCTTGTCTTAGCATATGTCCCCAAAATTTGGATATTTCATGTAAACAAATAGCTTAGGCTCCAGGCGGCAACTCTTGCCCCAACCTTAGACACCGATATTGGGGTGGGATAAACTACATTTTGACAGAAACCAGTCTCCTTGGTTGTGGAGCAACCTGAGATGGTTCTTCCACCTGAGACAGATGCATTTTTAGTAACAGAAGTTGGAGAACCATCACATTCTACCAACCTAAAGGGATCATAGGAAGGAACTGGAGACACAGGCCATTTTCTAGAGGTCACAGCTCATGTTGAGGATGTTTATATAGGAGTTGAGGCTTGCTAACAGCGCAAGAACCGTCGCTCTGCCACGTGATTGGGCTTATTCCACCCTTAAAACGCTCGGCTCTACCACGTGAAGTACCACCGGCCTCAGCTCTTCCCCAAATCCCAGTTACCTTGGGGTGTACGGCTGCGGGTGCGGAGCCAGAAACAACGTAGGACCTCCCGCAGTTGAGAGCTTGGTCAACGGCGGTTTATCCACCCGGTAGGACATGGATGACTTCTCCCTCTCTTCGATTGCCTGCAGAAAGTCAAACATGGTCAGCGCCAAGAGGGAAAGATGAGCAAACACGGACGTACATGTAGATCCGGACTCGTCAGGCGCCGCCCAGCCTTGGAGGAGCGGTGACGCTTCCACAGTGTGGCATGTGCTTGCTGGGATCTCACCTGCTTTATGGAGCGGTCATCGGGGATCAAGTAGAGATGGAGGGTGACAGGTTCGTTCCTGGTGGCGTGGTAGATCAGCACAAGGGAGTGGAGAGGCAAATGGAGAAGCGAAGCCACCTTCCTCCAAAGCACCCCCAGAAAGGAGAAGCTGGGGTCTTCCAGCACCGTGTGGAACGGCTACACCTCCGCCGGCATCTCCAGGATCAGCTTCCCATCCATGAAGCGGCCAGTTCGCATCTTGGAAGCGTTGTCTTGGCCTACCGGGAGGAAACGAGGTCTGCTTCGGCTTCCAGAGGCTCCCGCCAAGGGTTTAACCTGTGAGCCCGGAGCAGGGACTCCCAGACCTTGGCTTTGGAGGAAGAGGAGGACAGAGAAGGAGGTGCAGGACCCCACAAAGCCAGGGCAAAGCCGCGGCCCGGCTGCTCCACCTCCGAGGCACACGAAGTGTGGCAGGTAGACGGCACCCACGGCGCCAGCCGGCTCCACCCAGATGTTGAACGGGCCGACGAAGGTCCATCTCTCCGCGTCAGCTCCCCACAGGTGCTGCTGCCAGGAGCCGTACTCGTAGCTCAGGGTAACCACCGCCTTCACGTCGAAGCACAGATCGGTCTCAGCGCACCGAAACAAGCTGGCACCAGGGAGGGAAACTCTGAGTGGCAAAGAGGAGAGCTGGATCAGGGAACGGTCAGGAGGTCTAGCTTGGACCCATGATGGAGTTAACATCCTGCACGAGCAGCGCTTAAAACCTGCCTCCTAGAGAGGCCAAAAGCTCTCAGATAACAGCAGCCACCTGGTAGACACCATAAATTCAAGCAGGCTGCTCCTACCTCAGTCCCGCCAAGCATTCGGCCATGTTGCCTGAGATGCCCCCAATTTGGAGCCACCACCTCTCACCTGTAGGCTTTCTTGTCACCCTCATCTCAAATGATCTCTGGCACAGTCGCTTCTGGGAGATACTGGAGAGAGGAACGAGCGTTAGCTTGGCACCCACCAGAGATGTCCCAGGAGCTCTGCGAGGTGCCGTGGGAGAAGAGCTTGGTAGTTTTGGAGCCGAGGAGGTGAGAGGGACCAAAGCCCAGCCTCGTGGTTTGCATCCTTGCGGGAGTATCACGCGCACGGAGATGATCCCCAAAATTCAGCGCAAGGAAGGAAAGGCAGAGCAGATGGAGAAGATGCATCACACCATTCTCCATCACCAGCTCAGCAAATGGGCAGGAAAAATTAAAAAGCAGGCAGAAAAAATGAAAAAACCCATCTCAAGCCCATCCCAGCAGGTCCCCAGAGACCCAAGGTGGATGTACGTCTCTCCCACCATGCGGCCAGGGCTGCCCAGGCATCTAACACTGGGCGAGGTGACTCTTGGGGACAACGGAGAGGGACGCCGGAGATAAGGAGCTCCCACCTTGTCCCTCTGACAGCGGCCACAGCTGTCCTCCTCCCTGCGTCGGGCCACCAGGGAAACATCTGTCACGGAAATAGCAGAAGAAATAAATCCCAGACGGCTTTCGAGGCTCTTCAGGGTGTTGTGAGGCAATGGTAACTGCATGCGAGAGCAGCTGCGCTCTCGCTCGCGGTGTGCGACGCTACAGCGTGATCCCCTTTGACCTCGTTTCAACCAAGATCAGACCTGGACCATCCTCCTCTCCCCGGCTGAAGGTTGGGTGAGTTGCATCCCGCCGTTGGTCCCACCAGGGCTGAGCCTCGGTGAAAGGCAGCTCCCCATTTCAGCAAAATTCAGTGCGCCGGCAACGGGACACGAAGCCCCTGAAACGCCTGTGAAACCTCCCTGTGGACAAGCTCAGCACCACTCACCGGGATTAGATGAGTCCTCCTCGGAGCTGGATGAAAAGCCAAACCTGGACATCACTGAAGAGACACGAGAATAGGTTAAAAGACACAAAAGAAAGACGATGAGCGACACAGAGCCTCAGCGGAGGTCGGAAACATAACCTCGCTCACCCGTCAGCGCAGCATCTTGCTGCACCCAGGACACAACTTCAGCCCCTCCGTGGGTTTCTGGAGGAGAAAGTGAGGGGAAAGTCCTCAAAATCTGGAGCCCGGATCAGCTCTCCGCTAAACTGCCGGCTGCAGGCAGGAGCCAGGCTGCCCCATTCCCCGTAGCAAGCAGGAGGGACTTTGTGCCATCTCAGAAGGGTTCAGGACCCAGCTGGATCAAGCCCTGCTTCGAGCAGGTTGGGCCAGAGACCTCCCAAGGTCCCGGCCGAGTTGGATTGTCCCCGCGTTCCCACAACGCTATGGCTGAAACCACCACAACACCCCGTCCCCAAGCGGATGAAAATGGGACCGACCTGCTTCTCTTGCTGCCACCAGAGAAAAGCCACAATTGTTGCTTCTGCTCATTTCTGGAAGGAGACGCAGAGAGGAAACCGGTGGGAAACCCGTTACAGCGGCGCGACGTGGGACGAGGACCCCAACCCAAGAGGACACCCTTAACCCCCCTCCAACCTCCGTCCCAGGGAGGGGGTGCAAGGAAAGAGGACTAGGTTTCACACCCATTATTTCTGCCCCGCTTTTGGCTTGGGAAGTCCCGGCTCCTTCTCCAAGTGACCTAGGTCAAACCGAGCCATGGCTCCAGGGCGTTTCGTTCCTCAGAAAACGCACGTGCAAGGAGGTGGACGTCACTTGTTGGGACAAAGCCAGGAGGAGAAAGGTAGCTGCTCCAACTAGGAGGGTCCAAGCAGCTCTTCTGCACCCTCAGCAGTCAAAAAGAACCAAAAACAGGGCCAGACTGAGCACCAGAAAAAGTAAAAACATGATCTGGGAGCAACTCAGCTGGTAGATCGCATCCTTGTTGGCTGAGAGTCCATAGAGATGCATTGAAGTGACAACGTGTTGGAGGCTTCATGTGTCCAAGGGACCACGTGTCCGAGGGACCACACGTACTTCGGAAACGGAGGAGCCCACCAAGACCCGACAGAGATGACTGACTGGAAGGACGAGGCAGTACTGGGAGCTGGAAGGAGTTTTGGTGTCTAAAGCTGGGGCTGAATCCCACCGCAAGGGTTGGAGGGGCCAAATCCCACCACGAGCGCTGGAGGAGCTGAATCTCCCCTGGGAAGCGGGAGGAGATACAACCTACCCAGAAACTTGGAGAGGGTAAATCCTACCTGAAGAGTTGAAGAAGATAAACATCACCTAAAAAATCAAGTATGAATCCCACCAGGAGAATTGGAGATGAATCCCACCTGGAGAACTGGAAGAGAAGGAAAATCTCACCTGAGAAATCAAATATGAATCCTACCAGGAGGATTAGAAAAGGCAAATCCCACCTGGAGAGTTGGAGGAGGAGATAAATCCCACCTGGAAGAACAGGTGTGAATCCCACCAGGAGAGCTGAAGAAGCCAAATCCCACCTGGAGAGCCAGAGGAGAAGGAAGATCTCACCTGGAAAGACAGAGGAGGTTGGATGAGGTCAATCCCACTCCAAAAGTTGCATGAGGTCAATCCCACCGCAAAGGTTGGATGATATCAATCCCACCCTGAAAGCTGGACAAGCTGAATCCCACCAAGAACACTGGAAAAGCTGAATCCCCCCAGGCAAGTCGGAGAAGGTCAATCCCACCCAGAAAACAGGACAAGGACAATCCAACCGGGAAAATCAGAAGGAGTCAATCCCAACTGGAGAGCTGCAGGAGCTGAAACTCACCCGGAAGGCCGGAAAAGGTCGATCCCACCACAAAAGCTGGCCGAGATCAATCCCACCTGGCAAATTAGAAAAGCTCAGTCCCGGCCCAAAAGCTGGATGGGATCAAGCCCACCTAGAAGGCTGGATGGCATCAAGCCCACCTAGAAGGCTGGAGAAGGTCAACCCCACCCCCAGAAGGTCAATGAAGTCAGTGTCACCAGGGAGACGGAAAAGGCCGTTCCCACCCCAAAAGCTGGGGGAGTTCGGGGCCACCAGGGAGATCAAACGAGGCCATTTCCACCCAAATGTTGAAAAGGTCAGTGCATTGCTTGCACAACCCTGGCCCTCGCACCCCCGTCCCTCACACACCCCATTCCTTGCACACCCTGTCCCTAGTGTACGCCAATCACTCGTGCACCCCTGTCCCTCACACACCCGTCCCTCGCACAACCTATCCTTCGCACACCCTGTCCCTCACACACCCTGTCCCTAGTGTACGCCAATCCCCCTTACACCCCGTCCTTCACACCCCCGTCCCTCGGGCACCATGTCACCCCGGTCCCTCTCACTCCCATCCCTCGCACCCCTGTCACCCGGTCCCTCGCACCCCAGGTCCCTCGCACCCCCGTCACCTCGTCCCTCACACACCCATCCCTCGCACCCCTAGTCCCTTGCACACCCTCAACCCCGTCCCTTGCACCCCTGTCCCTTGGGCACCATGTCACCCCATCCCTCGCACCCCCGTCGCACCCTCATTGTCGTCATCGTTGTCGTCGCCGCCGCCGCCGCCACCCCGGAGCCGCTTTCGCTTGGAGCTGCTTTCGCTTTTTGCTCCTGCCGGAACTGGAACCCGGCGGCCGCTCGGGGTGGGGGGGTGCATGGTGCTGCCCCATGGCTGCCCCACGGCCGCCCCATGGCAGCCCCACATCAGCCCCACAGCACTGCCCCACGCACACGCCAGCCCCACGGCAGGGCCCCACGGCAGCCCCACGGCACTGCACCACGTGCACGCCAGCCGCACAGCAGCCCCACGGGAGCCGCGTGGCAGCCCCACGGCCGCCCCGTGGCCTCCCCACGGCATCCCCACATCAGCCCCATGGCGCTGCCCCACCCACATGCCAGCCCCATGGCAGGGCCCCACGGCAGCCCCACAGCACTGCCCCACATGCACACCAGTCCCTCGGCAGCCCCACAGCAGAGCCCCATGGCACTGCCCCCCTGCACACGCCAGCCCCACACACATACCGGCCCCACAGCGCTGCCCCACAGCAGCCCCACGGCCCTGCCCCACGCACAGGCCAGCCCCACACAGCCCAAGGCAGCCCCCAGGCTTGCCAACCCCATGGCAGCCCCACAGCACTGCCCCATGGCAGCCCCACAGCAGGGCCCCACAGCAGCCCCCCGCACACGCCAGCCCCACGGCAGGACCCCACAGCAGCCCCATGCACACAGCAGCCCCACGCACACAGCAGCCCCACAGCAGGGCCCCATGGCAGCCTGGCAGCACACGTGTGTGCAAGGCAGCCGCACAGCGATGCCGGGGGGGGGGGGCACACGTGTGTGTGAGGGGGCGGGGGCCAGCAGGGCCATGTGTCCCCCGTCCCCTCCCCCCAGGGACCCAGGCGTCCAGGCCCCCCCCCCCCCAGGTGCCATGGGGATCCCCATCCCCCCGCAGGGACCTAGGCGTCCGGGAACCCCCAGGGGCTCAGGCGTCCGAGCACCTCCCCTCCCCCCACCCGGGGCGCCCGGCCGTTACCTCAGGGCCGGCTCCGCCGCCTGGCTCCCCCCGCCGGGAACTACAACTCCCAGCAGGCCGTGCGGCCGCCGCGCCCCCCCTCTTCCCGGCGTCCCGCGCGCGCGCATTGGGCGGGCACTGAGGCGGCGGCGCGTCCGCGGGGAGGGGGCGGGCGCTGGGGCGGCGTGTCCACGGATTGGGCGGGCGCTGAGGCAGCGGCGGCGCCCGCGCGCGGGCAGGGGGCGGGGGCGGGAAGATGGCGACGGAGCGGCTGGAGGCGGCCGCGGGCCCTGGCGCGGGGGAGCTGCTGCCGCTGCCGCCCTCCGCGGCCCCCGCGCAGGGTCTGGGGGGGGGGGGCGGGACCGGGACGGGGGGCGCAGGGATGGGGGGTGTTTGGGCACAGGGAGGGGGGGACTAGGGACAGACCCTGGGGGCTATTTGGGGACGGGGGGGGTTGGGGACAGGGGTAGGAGGGGACAGGGATGGGGGGGTTGGGGACAGGGATGGGGGGAATTTGGGGACGGGGATGGGAGGAACAGGGATGGGGGGGTTAGGGACAGGCCTTGGGGGCTATTTGGGAACAGGGATGGAGGGATGGGGGGTTTTGGGGACAGGGGTATTTGGGGATGGAAGGGGTTAGGGACTGACCCTGGGGGCTATTTGGGGATAGGAAGGGGGGGACAGGGATGGGGGGGTATTTGGGGACGAGGGGGTAGGGATAGGCCCTGGGGGCTATTTGGGGACGAGGGTGGGGACAGGGATAGGGAGGTTTGGGGGATGGGGAGTATTTGGGGATTAGGGGTTTGGGGACAGGGATGAGGGGATATTTGGGGATGGGAGGGGGTTAGGGACAAGTCCTGGGGGCTATTTGGGGACAGGGAAGGGGGGTTGGGGACAGGCTTGGGGGGGGGACAGGGATGAGGGGGCTCTTTGGGGACAAGAGTGGTTAGGGACAGGTCCTGGGGGCTATTTGGGGACAGGGAGGGGGGGTTGGGGACAGGCACGGGGGGGCAGGGATGAGGGGGCTCTTTGGGGACGAGGGGGGTTAGGGACTGACCCTGGGGGCTATTTGGGGATGGGGGGGGACAGGGGGTTGGGGACAGGGAGGGGGGGCTATTTAGGGACTGTGGTGGATTGATTCATGGACTCCGATGTGCTGGATCAGAATCAACTTTATTCAAGCAAGCAAGCCCTTTACATGAGCTCTAGCCCGGATCTGTACTTTCCCGAAGGTCACGTTCCCATCATCACTCCTTACTCCGCGCGGCTACTACCTTATCTACATACTGCTATTTATTCCTCCCAAGGCTTTCGGCTCCTTAACTCTTATCTTGTCCAATCCCTCGCTGTCTGCCCCTACATCTCCCCCTTTTTTATTTTCTAAACTAAATATTGCCAGTGCAGTGTGTATTTGTACAGCAAGTACTTGATGCAAAGCCCTTCGAGTCGTTCTCTGCATAAGGCTTATTAAGCAGGGGAGATAGATAGCAAGGGCTAGAAATCTTAGCAAGATTACCAGTCCACACGCCAGTACCTTCTTAACCCACGACCCCAAACCTAACATCCAGTCCTGTCCCTCAAAAGGGTTCCACTCTGATTCTATCTACAACTTATTAGTAAGGTCACGTAGTCGCGGTAAGCTTTTATGAATCGATATTGACCCTGCACGAGGCAGGTAGGTATTGCCAGAAAATGTCCTGAAATGGGCTCATCTTAACTGGCTCTCAGTCCTCGTTTGGTGTTTTGAGGGATGCGTCAACAGGTCGAATCAGCCGTGCAGGCATTCAACGAGGCCCATTACCTGTGGAGACAAGCATAACCTTTCCCCCATGTTATTAAGTCTACTGGTTCACTCCATTGACCTGTTTCCAGGTTCTTGTAGTGAACCTGAGGCTGTCCTCGCCACGTTGGGCATGAGAAATGCTTATTAACTGCACTTTGGTCTGTATAACGGTTTAAGAGGTTGAGAACATATAAGGCTTTCCAGAGCTGCTCTTGTGGGGAGGCACTGGGGCTATTCCCCCTTTTTAGAGTACGATGGGTATGTTCCACTATTGCCTGGCCAGTTGGGGAATAGGGAATTCCGGTCACGTGAGTGACCCCCAGGTTTGAGGAAATGCCCGCGTTCGTTGTATGCGGGACCATTGTCAGTTTTAATTTGAGTGGGAACCCCCATTGTGGTGAAACAGGCAAGCCAGTGACGACATACATCACGGCTTTTTTCCCCACAATGGGCAATAGCGACAACATAATGGGAAAAGGTATCTACAGAGACATGGACATATTTCAAATTTCTGAATAAGGGATAATGGGTAACGTCTGTCTGCCAAATACTGCAGGGTTGCAGGCCTCGAGGGTTGGTCCCTAAGTAGGGTGGTAACAGGGATACATTTTGGCAATCAGGGCAACTTTGAATAAAGTTTTGGGCCTAGTCCCTTGTGATATGATAATTTTTTTGTGGCGCTTTTGCATTTTAGTGGAAAAAAAAAAATTGTGGGACAATTTAGCCTGCTGATCCAAAGCCCCTTGCTGGGTTCTGCTGAGTTTTCCTCCTTTGTCAGGAATGGGCAATCCTCCTGACATAGTTGGACCAACTCTTTTTTTTTTTTTTCCTTTAATCACACACTCTCTCTCTCTCACTCTCTGGGAACCGCAGTCACACCCCCCGAGTCTTTAACTGCTAGGACTGCTGTCCCTTCGCAGCGGGCGGCTTCCTCAGCCAACGGGTGCCCCGATCGGTTCCCAAGCTATACGCACTCACACACAGCACTGTTCACGCTCACACCAGTCACAGTGACTCTAGATTTCTGTCTTACAGTTTTGCAGCGCGCCTTATGCTGATCAAGCTGCGCACCCCTTCTCTGGCCGGACCGAGCTGGGACTTACAACCCACTCAAACCCTGGGGATGGGACTCGCACCCGTCCCCCTGGTACGCCTTACGGTGGCCAGCCCGTGTACCCCCCTGCCTGGTACGCCTTACAGTGATCAGCCCGCATACCCCTTACAGTGCACTGTTCCCAGACCAGGATTTAGAATTTAGGCAGGAATTTAAGACTCACCTTTTCGGTGCCTCTCGGTGCCAAAGATCCCAGGTGAACTCACCCGATGGCGCCAGATGATCGTTTGGAGATGAGAGGCCCTGACAGTGGTTGCCTAGGGTCCCATCGGGGGTGCCAAAATTGTTATGGAAACTAGGCTTGTCGGCCACTATAACAGGGCCCTAACATGAACTGTCCTACGGTAAGAAGAACTATGCCCTAAATCTGACTAAGAATAACTATAACTAATAACTAGGACTAATGCTCCTAATGGTGCCGAATAGCTCTAACCAATAACTATGACCAATGCTACTTAGGATGCCTATAAGAAATAATTGACCCAAGGGGAACTAAAAATAAGAACTCTATCCTACACTTAGCCAAATACCTACGAACTTAGACCCCACCCCCGCAACTGCTCTAAGAATTCTCTAAGTAACTGCCTAAGAACCCACTAAGACTACAATAACTATACCTACACTATCTTCATACTACTTATCTTCCTAATCCTAAAATACTAATAATCCTAACTAACTTATCGCCTGAAGAGAGCTGTGGTAGGGTGGTGGGAGCCGTTCCTGGGTGCTGTCTCCATCCTGCAGCGGAGGTGGAGGGGAGTCCTGGCAGGGAGGTGGCCCCGTGGTCGGCCCTGCCTCTGCCGGGCAGATGTTGGTGCCCGGCAGTCAGGGGCAGGCCAGGAGGTGCCGCGCAGCCCGGCGCTCCTCAGCCTCCAAGGCCGGCGCCTTGGGCTCGGCTCCCCCGGGCTGAGTGCCAGCCCCAGCCTGGTCTTGCTGGGGGGCCGTGCCCTGGCTTGTGGGCAGCGGGGGCCTTCTGCCGGGCTAGCGCCTCCTCCTCCTCTTTGGCCCCTGGGGCAGGTCCAGGGGCTGCGGGGCGGGCTGCCCCTCCACAGGGTCCACCTGCATGGGCTCCTCCTCCTCCTCCGTGCGCTCCACCTCCACGGGCTCCGGGGCGGCTGCGGCACTCGGCAGGAGGGCGGCGCGGCGGTCCCAAACGGTCGGGCCCACCTTCCTCCTGATGCGCAGCGCCGCCTTCCTCCTCATCCACAGCCGCTCCGGCTGGCTCATGGCGGGCAGGAACGGAGAGCACCGTCTTGGCCCTTCTCCCACCAACGGTCTCCCAACAGCTCTGGAACAGCGGTGCTGAGGTCACTGCTGATGACATAGGTGGGCCATGGTGACGGCATGCCTGGTTCCGTCCCCACCTGTGGGGGCCCTGCCGGGCAGGGCCTTGCTGAATGTGTGTGTGTGTGTGTGTGTGTGTGTGTGTGCGCGTGTGTGTGTGTGTGTGTGTGTGACAACTGGGAAACCAGGGGATCCAGGGCCAACGACAGGACCGACTGAGTGTCTAAGGGCAGTTCTTGGAGGGAGCCACAGTGCGGGTGTGTGCGCGTGTGCGTGTGTGTGTGTGTGTGAGTGAGGGCCGTGCTGGGCACAGATGGCTCGGTTTGGGAGCAGGGCTCTGCAGGAGGCCCTGTGTGCGAGGAGACCACGAGCTGCCCTGGGCCAGGCTCAGCCACTTCCAACCAACTCTGCCACAGACGACAACAGCCCATTGCGCAGCAGGACTTCAGGCAGTCAGAGGAGCCCATGGTGCCTCTGCTGCAACGTCCTGAAGAACGGGCAGGAGACGCTGCAGGCAGGAGACACAGGAGGAGGCACATGGGAGGAGATACAGGAGACATGAGAGGCCCCCGTGAGGAGAACTGTGATGAACCATGTTTGGAGAAACAAAAGGCAGGAGCTACGTGGCAGGGGACATTGTCAGGCAAATGGCTGGAGTTGCACTCTTGCAAGGAGGTGCTCCATGCTGGAGCTGGTCCTCCTCTGAGGGCACCGTGGCCCGGGGAGGAGCCACGCTGCAGCAGGGACAGCCCCGAGGGACCACCGCCCGGGGAGGACCCACGCTGGAGCAGGCACATGCCTGAGGGACAGCTGCCTTGGTGGGAACCCGTGCTGGGGCAGAGGAGTGGCTGCTTCCTGTAATGTGACTAGTAGCCTGTGGAAAGCCAGAAACAGAAGAGAACCCTATTCTTTAAACAAACCGTTTCAAGAGTGCTACATGTATGAAAAATAACAGGGTTGTCCAAGGGGAACATTCACTCTTTTACTCCACTCTAGTCCCTGATTCTTTTCACACACTTTCTGGCCATCTTGTGCAAGCTGAAAGCCTCCAGGTTCACAAGCCTTACTCAGGTCCAGGGCAACAACCTCCACTGCTCTCCCCTCAGGCACCAAGCTAGGCATCTCCACGGAGAAGCCTATCAGGCCACCTTTAAGCACAAATACTTAGAGAAGCCGACCCTCCAAGGGATCTTTTCCCATGGCAATGCGCTCCCTCGCCTGCCTTGCAAACTGCTCTTTCCTTGGAGGCGTCTGAAAGTGCCAAAACGTCCTTTCCTTTGGACTCAGGAAAACTGGATGGCCGCTGCAGACACCTTTTCCCCTGGCGCAAGTAGGGATGCCTGGCGTCCTTGCTCGTAGAGTCACTGAGACACAGGTCCCAAGGGCTTTCCCTTGTCAGAAAGGGCATCGCCCTTTGCCGCACCTCCTCCTTCAAGGGGGGGCCTCCTCCACCCGCAATAACTGCCATGCATCTGGAGGCAGCAACAGGCAGAAAGGGGTGGGCAAAGAGCCTCCTGCCAGGGGAGACTCTGGGCCAGGGAAAAGGGGGGCCGTGTGTTCCATGGGGGAGCGAGGTGATTCCCACGGACACAACAGCTGTGTGACCTGGGAATAGTGATGGACACCTGGCCCAGGGAGGTGCGTCTCCTTGGGAGGGGCAAGCGCGTGCCAGGGTTTGGGGAGACTCTGCCATCGGTTGCGTTTTTCTCCTGACGAGGAATTAGAGCCTCCTCTTGTGCCTCTGTCTCTCTCCCCCTCGCTTTGTGGATTTCAGCGCCTGCAGTCGCATCTACCTCCCTCTCCTGCAGGACCACCTGCTGCGGCGCAGGCAGGCGCACAGCTCGGCAGCAGGGCACAGAGACCAAACCCCTCTGGTGCTCACACCAGCTCACCCGGCGTGTGCAGTCACGGGCAGCTTCCAGCAGCTGCCTTCTGGAGCTCCCCATCAGCGATGCAGGGGACTCCCTGCTTTGACTGCCCACTTCCACTTGGCTTTGGAAGTCTCACAAAAAGCATCCAGGCCCCGCAGCTCTCCCTCCCCAGGCCCTCGGGGATCCTCTCCGGCAGAGACACGGGAAGGTCTCTCTGGGGCAGCTGCTGCCCCCGCGGCAGCACCTCAGCAGCCCCCCCCACGCCTTGCCCAGGCCCCAGGCCGCGCACGCGCAGCTGCTGCTGCCTCCCCAGCGCCTGCGGCCTCCGCGCATGCGCGCAGCCCCGCCCCTCGCCCGCCCTGCCCGGGGCGCTCTGCCGCGGGGCCCCGCACTGCGCACGCGCACGCCCACTGCCTCGCCCCGCCCCTGCCCTGCTCGCCCCGCCCCTGCCCTCCCCTGCCCTCCCCTCCCGCCTGTGCAGCCCCGGCAGGCCACGCGCCGCCGCAGCCAATGGGCAGCGCGCAGCAGGGAGGGGCGGGGGGCGGAGCGTCGAGGCGGGAGGCCTCACTCGCATTGGGGGCGGGCAGGTGGGGCGTGTGGGGCGGTGGGTGCCGGTGTGGGGCGGCGGCTGTGGCTGGGTTGAGCTGGGCCAAAGCCTTTCTGAGCGCGGAGGGGATTCGTCAGAGCTGGGGGTGACAGCGCGGAACCGGCCCGTTTCTGCCTTGCTCCGCTTCTGCTGTCACGGTCTCGGCAGCCTGTGCATTTCCGGAAGGCAGGTAAGGCCTGGAGCTCCGCGAGCCCGCAAGGTGCCCGTGGGCAGAGGCCTGTGCTCTTGCCGGGCTGGGGACGGAGGGGCAGTTTTTGCCAGGAGAGGGCCCGGCTTTGCGAGGAGGCTGTGAAAGGACAGGAGTGCTGTTGGCAGAAGGCTGAGGTGTCCTGGTGCTGCTGCTGGGCTCTGGAGAGGCTCTTGGAAACGCCCGTGTGAGAGCTGGAGCGTTTGCTTTGCCAGAGCCTGTGATTCCCGCTGCTGAGCTTGGCTTTGTGTTGAGAAGCGCAGTCACGGCCCCTGGTTTCTCGCCCCTGGTTGTGCTGGTGCCTGCAGAGCGGGGAAGAGGCTCTGCCGTCGGAGACGCCTTGGCCTCCTGGCTGGGAGGAAGCCCTTGTGGCAAGCCTTTCTTCTGCCCTTCTTTTGTCTCCAGAGCTCTGGTGGGGCCAGCGGAGGGCTTCTGGTTGGATGTCAGTTAACGTGTCAGCTCTGCAGCTGCCCGCTGTGCAGGTTCTCTTGGGATTGGTGGTGGTGGTGGTGGTGGGTGCTGCCTGTGTCTGCTTGGTTTGGAGCGGGTGGGATGGTGGTGAGCTTGTTGACTTCAGGCAGAGCCCATGTTTTTCTTGCTGCCCAGATGCAGCTAAAGTTTGGGAGAGCGTGTGTGAGTGCTACTGCCAAGCGCTGCTGCTGAAGGAGGTGGGGCTCATGTCCTCCTTGTCCCTCCGACCTTGATGAGTGCTGGCTCCTGCTTGCATGCTGCCACTGAGCAGCCTTCTTCCTGCCTGCCTTGGAAAGCAGCAGCCAGGCCCCAGCAGGAGCCTGCAGCTGGCAGTTTTGCCCCAGAGCAAGCTCTCCCTCAGCGGAGAGCAGAAGCAAAGCGCAGCTGGAGAAGCCGAGTGTGGGGTTTCTCCTCTGGGGCCCTCTCTAGCTGCTCCTGGCAGGGTGGAACAACCCGCCAGAGATGGTGGCATGCTGTGGAGAGTTTCTGCCAGGTGTGGTCCCTCCTCGGAGGTTCTGAGGCTCCAGGGGTTTTTCCCTGCTTGTGCGTCAACTCTCAGCTGGTGGGAGGTGAAGGAGTGGGAGAGGGGGAGACTGGAGAGTGCAAGGCTCTCCTGCAAAGCGCCGCATCTTGCCCCTTTGGAGATCACCCTTAGTGTGCCCTGACAAGTCTAGTCTTCATTATTGTGTGTGTGAAAGCCCTGCTTTTGTTCCTTTGTTGCTCTCCTGTTTTCAGCCTGTCCAGCTAGCAGGCGTGGGTAACATGTCCGTTCCGGAAAACTACTTGCGTGATGTGGATAAGAAGAGTTTGCATGTTTGGAGACGAGTGTTTCGGGTGGACAAGGTGTTTCTGCTGGAGAAGAATCTCAGCTCTGAGAAGAGCCCGTGGCCTGGTAAGAAGCGAGATTCAAAGCTGGGCTTGCCCCTGTGTCGTAGTGAGGATCTGCTTCACGATTAGTGAAATACAGCTGCATCTTTGGCAGAACTGCCTCCCACTGCAGAGGCAGGAGCCCAGCACGGGCGCACGGGACGCAGAACAACGTCCTGCTGTGCTCATGCCAACTCCTCCTGCTATCTCCTTGTAGTCTGCTCCCACCGTGTCCAGGCAGCTCCCCCAGGACCAAGGAGGCCGGCAAGCAGCACCCACCTCCTCCAGCCAGGTGCACGGCTGCTCTCGCTGCTCCTGAAGGCTGTTGGAGACTATTGCAGGTACATGCCCTGGGTTGCTGTAATGACTGTGCTGTTGCAAACGGTGCCAAAGCCCCATTGTGCACATACCGACTCTGCCAAGAGCCCTTAAGCACTCTTCCGTTGACCATTGCTCTTCCTTCCTTCAGATCTCCTTGTGGGCCAAAGGCCTGCTCTACCTTTCCAGTGTGTCCTTGCCTCCTGTACTTGCAGGAAGCAGCCACGGACACTTCCCCAGGGCACTGTTGGCTCTAGCAGCAGGACCTGCTGCATTCTGAGGCTGTGGCAATGCACAGGTCTTTTCTAGACCCTTGGTAGTTGAGATCATTGGTCCTCCCAGACCGCTCAATGGTGTGTGCAGTGAAGGGAGGAGCCGGGCGTAACTTCAGGCCTGCTCACCTTTCCGGAGCCAAACTCTGGCAACAGGCCGGCTGAGGAGAGAGCCCAGGAGTGAGGGTACGACCTGCAGAAAGCCGTGCCCTGGCAGCAGCTGAGACTAATCCTGTGTGCTGTGGCATTTCTGTGGCCCTGCAGGAAAGCGGCGAGCTGTGCGCGCAGTGGGACCGAAGGCAGAGCCTGGGCTCCTTGTACAGAGAGCGGCAGGAACAAGCAGAGGCCGAATGGGCTGCGTGGGAAGCCTGGTGTACAGGGGAGGCTCCAGAGCCGGCTCAGGTACCGGCCCCATTGGACACCCTTCAGAACAACGGCCATCCTCTGCGTCACGGAGCCGAGGGCGGGAGGTCCTCTGGCCTTGGGGGCAGTGTGGCTGCTCAGTCAATGGGACATTTTGACACCTCCTCTCTACCTGCCTCTCTTGCTCCACGCAGACTCCTGCCAGACAAACAACGTACACCTCACTGCTTTTTTCCTTCTTGGTCCCAATCGTGCTGCAGTCAACTCAGGCTGCAGATGCTGCGGAAAGCTCTCTTCTCACCTGCCTCCAAAAGGCAGGGCCTCTTTTTGTTCTTTGCCTAACAGTTGGCCCCAGAGAAAGACCTCCACCCCAGGGAAGCTTCTTGCAGCATTTGGGAGGATCCAGAGCTGCCCAGAGCTGACAGGAGCAGAAGTACAGCTGAGAGCAGAGCACACCTGGTAGGAGCATTTGGGGAAGGAAAGCAGTAGTTCCCGCCCCACTAATGGCTGTGTGAATCCTGCGGGGTGTTTTTCCGTGAGTGCTGCAGCAGCCAAAGGCCAAGCAGCAGAGGGGTGTCCTGCTGAGGAGAAGTCACGGTGTTATCAAATCCCCCTTGCTGGGCTGCCGGGGGTTGGGGAAGCAGCCAGTGGGGCAGTGAGGCCTGAAGCTGTGGGTAAAACCTGAGTCCAGAAGGGTTTGGATCGCTTGGTGTGCCCTGCCAAACCTAGGGAGGAGCTCATTGGAAGTTCCTGCTCTGCAAATGGCAATTCCCTCCTCCCCATTTCCCATGTTCTCAGTGATGTCAGCAGGAAAGCAGAGAGCCAGCTGGGAATTGCAGTGAAGCCCTGCTCCCACCCTGCCCTTGCCCTGGGGGCCTGTGGTGGAGAGGTTCCTGGTTGCCCAGCTCCTGCTGCCGGGTGCTCGCCAGAGGGCCTCTGGGAAAGGGCTCCTCTCTTCCCGGTCTGGTTTGCAGACAGTCAGTCGCTCCTTCTTGGCAGGGCTTTGGCCGTAAAGAGACTTGGGCTCCCCACCCTCCCGCCCAGCCGAGGAGAAAGGAGCACAGGCAGAGGTGGAAAAGCCTCCCCCCAGCCCGTGGAAGAGAAGAAAGCAGCAGCCAAGCTGGAGACAATCCGGCCCCAGTAAGTGTGTGCTGAGCCCAGCCCCAGCCTGGGGCGGTCGAGTGTCCCTGACCCCCACAGGGTGTTATGGCTCCAAATCCCTGGGGCCTGGGGTTGCGGACAACACCCTTGGCATTCTGGTGACACGGGAATGGCCTGGGTTACACCTCCCTCCTCCCAGGTGTTATGGAAATTAGGCTTGTCAGCCACCATAACAGGGCCCGACCCTAGGTTCCCACAGAAAAGTTCAGAGCCAAATCAAAGCAAATTAAATAATTAAATTTTAATGACGCGCATGCAGTAATTACAGCTCGAGCTGGGTGCCTCCGAAGAGGGACCCCGAGCAAAGAAATCCCTGGCAATTATATCTTCCAATCTAACCTCTCCACCCCTCACGGGGTAGTTTGGACCAATAGTAATATTTAGGTCTGGGGTCTCCTGCTCCTTATTGGGTCTCATCCCTGTCTCTAGGTAGGCTGTTTATCTTTACTGTTGCGGTTTCTGCTGACAGATGTGTCTTAATTGTTCGGGTCCCGCCCTTGTCTCTCAAGGCTCTGACAAAGCGGTGTTGTTCCAGCAATTAGCACTGCCCCAGCAGTGACAGTAGGTGTTATCTCCCAAGGTCCTGATGAAGGGGATATAATCCAGACCCCAAGATAGTCCAGACCCTGTAATTAACACTGTTTCAGCAGTGGGAGGAGGCTTTGTTTCCCAGGGTCCTGGCACCCAACGAGGCCTTATTTCAGAGCCTTGACACCCTCCCTCCCGGAGTGTGAAGCACAGGAATGCAGACTGCTTGCAACTCCCTCATCATTCCAGTTTGAACCAGCTCTCAGGCCCTTTTCTTACTGAACTAGGTAAAAGTTCACTATTTTATCTAAGTGCGGCCTAAGGCTTCAACAAATTTAGCTCCTCATGCTAAGCAAGTTTTAGAGAAGTCGTGCTAAGCGGCTACCTCTAGACAGTTTCAGTTTGCTATTTCTTGACACAAGGATCCTGCCTGGAAAGTACCAAGTGTGATGACATGGCTCTAGGCCTGGCAGAGTAGGTGGGTTTTTTTCTGCATGCTGCCAGTGAGGGGAATGGGCTTGAGCAGCAGTGCTTGGATCCAGCAGGTCAGCCCCTGGGCGTGCAGCTGGTGTTGGCAGCAGGGCTTTGGTTTCCTGAGCGTGGGCCCCTCTTTGTGCATGAAGGCTGGTGTGGAGAGATGGTCCCCATGTTGTCCGAAAAGCGGATTCGTTGCCCGGTGTGCAATGAGCCAATAATTACACACTCAGGAGAGACATTTGTTTATTTATTTCAGAGTTGCGCAAGCCTGGGTGCTCGGTGGTTTTCCACAAATCGAGCACACACCCCCAACTTTTCAGATAGCATTTATACAATCAAATTTGCCATATTTGTGACTTCCTTCCTCTTATTTGCCATATTTGTGACTTCCTTCCTCTTTCACACTGATTGGTTAATGATTTCTTCACATTTCCCTGGGTCCCACCCCTACTTCTCAAGGTCCTGGTCAATTAATTAACACTGCCCCAGCTGGGTCAGTAGGTGTTATCTTCTAAGGCCCTGAGGAAGAAGACATAATCCAGACCCCTTAATCAGCACTGTTTTATCAGTGAGAGGAAGCTTTTTGCTTCCCAAGGTCTTCGCGCCCAAACAGGCCTTATTTCTCAGCCTTGGCATCCTCCCTTTCGGAGAGTGGGGCACAGGAATGCAGACTGCTTGTAACTCCCTTATCTTTCCAGCCTGCACCAGCTCTGAGGCCTTTTCTTAACGAACTGGGAGCGCGGCCTAAGGCTTCAGCAAATTTAGCTACTTATGCTAAGCAAGTGTGCGGCTACTCATGCTAAGCAAATTCTATCTAAGATAGAAGTTATCCAAATCTACCTACTTCAAACATTCCTTCTGAGCTTCTCAGGGTTGTCCTGTAACAATTCCCCCCTTTGAGACTTATATGATGATTTTCATATTAGTCTCACTCTTTTAAAATCTTTCCCATATTAGTTTCATATAACACTTAGAAATACATACATAAACGCATACAAAAACTACTAACACCAATCCCAAAATTATTAAACACTTTTTAACCCATGAGCTCACATCAGGGAACCAGGAAGTCAACCATTTCCATGTTTCTTCAAATCCAAAAGAAGTATCATCTTTCTGAACCTCATGTAAGATTTCAGTCTGCTTCCAGATTTCATTTAGATCGGTAGAAATTCTCCCGCTTTGATCCACATATACACAGCAACTAGTGTTTATTACTGTACATTCTCCTCCCTGAGATGCCAGTAACATATCTAGAGCCATCCTGTTTTGGGTACTTATTTTAGCAATTTCTGAAACCTCCTCTTGTAAAGCTGCAATGGCATCAGAGGTTTTATTCCCTATTTTTTTCAATAACTGCTGAAATATTTACTATTGCTTTTTCAAGTTCACTCACTCCCAGTTGTGGAAACAGCCACCTTACGAATGACTGCAACCTAGTAGGTCGATCTATTAAAGGATTATTGACCCTCTTTTGTCTCCTCATGAATGTTCTTAGCCAGGATTTTTGATATTTATTACTCAATTCTTTTCTTATAGTAACATTAGGGATTATTGCCCCTAAAGTACACGTCCCTGACCAATTAGGAGGTAGCACTTTTCGTGCCTTGTTCCCACACAACCAATACCATCCACTACCTTTCGGAACACGCCACCCATTTAGTTCCTTACTTGGCCACTTATAACCTATTTCAGGTATATGAGAGCAATTTTTATAACCTCCCACCTTAATGGCTCCAGTACAGTTGATCAGCTGCTTTCCATAGGGTACAGTTTTTTTCCCACCATCTTTTACTATTATTACATCTTCGGATGCATTGATAATAATCTCCTGTCACACTCTGGACTTCCCATTCCTGTTTGGTTGTTTCATTATATTTCGTTTGATCACTATCATTTCTTATCTGTTTCATAAATTCCATAAAGGAAAAATTAAGAGGCACTCCAATTAGGGGGAAGCCCTTGTTGGAATGTTCAGGGAAGTGGGTACACACCCAGCAATCCTTCTGGTTAATTATCTTCATAGATTTCGTAATTACTTCCAAATGGAGATTATGGCTCCAAAATCCTTCCTGGTTCCCTTTAATTGTTTGGCTCAGGTAACTTAGAAAAACTAACCACCACATTTCTCCCCTGGTTATTTGGGAGAACATCATTTTTACACAGATACCATAGATACCATAACAACAATATTAACCCTATTCCTAACAAACAGATTAAAGCAATTCTTTCCTGAATACAATCTAAATTTAAAACCGATTCGCTTTCAATACAACTCATATATCTTTCTATATTTTTAACTTTAAAGGTTGAACTTGTTCAGCTTTCCACGTCTCTCGAGGTACTGCTTTCACTCGGGTGTAGTGGATCCAGGAATCAATTCCCTGCAGTTTCACAGCAGTATTTGTTGTTAGCAATACAAGATACGGTCCCCTCCACTTTTCTACCAATGGCTCGTCCTTCCAGGTCCGAAGATACACTTGATCTCCTGGCTGGAATGAATGTACAGGTGAATCTAAAAGTACAGGAGATCTTAACTGGATGTACCTACGGAGAGAAGTAAGAACCTTTGCCATAGACAAGAGATAATCACTTAAAATTTGATCGCCCTTAACGTGCATTTGAATTTCATTTCCAGTTAAATTTACAGTGTAAGGTTTACCATACAGAATCTCAAATGGACTAACTTTCTCTCTAACCCTTGGGGTTATTCTGATTCTTAATAATGCCAGAGGTAAAACATCAGTCCATTTCATCTGAGTCTCCTGACACCATTTTCCTACCTGTCTCTTAATTGTTTGATTCATTCTTTCCACTTTTCCACTGGATTGTGGCCTCCAGGGGGTATGTAAGTCCCATTTAATTTGTAGTATTTTTGAGATTTGCTGTACTATTTCTGCTATAAAATGAGGTCCCCTATCTGAAGAAAACCCTTCTGGTACCCCAAATCTTGGTATGATTTCTTTTAATAACATTTTTACTACCTCCCTTGCTTTATTGGTACGACACGGGAAAGCCTCAGGCCATCCTGAAAAGGTGTCAACAATTACCAACAAATATTTATATCCATTACATCTTGGTAATTCAGAAAAATCAATTTGCCAGTAATCCCCAGGCATGAAGCCCCTTTTTACCTCCCCTGGGAGGGGGGGGGCTTCTTCTGAAACACATTAGTCCATTTTCCCTCCGATAATTCCAGAGCCCAGGCTAAAGCAATCAGTTCTGCTTTCTGGGCTGATGTATTTGCTGGTAGTGATCTTGCTTCGATTTCTCCTTCCAAAGTGACGACAGCATATCCAGCCCTTCTTTCTCCCTTTACTATAAAACTGCTTCCATTGGTAAATAATTCGCAGTCTGGATTCTGCAATGGAACATCTCTCAAATCTGGACGGCTGGAATATACTCGCTCAATAGTTTGCAGACAGTCATGAGCCAACCTCCCCCTTCATGAAATGGTAATAAAGATGCCAGATTAAGGGTATTAGACACCTTCATGGTTACATCTTCTTGCTCAAGTATCACTGCCTGGTACTGCACCATCCTACTCGGGGATAACCAGTGATGCCCTTTTTGTTCTAAAACTGCTGCAACAGCATGTGGCACATAAACAGTCACTTTTTGTCCCAACGTCAATTTTCGTGCCTCTTGTATTAACAGCACAGCAGCTGCAACTGCTCTGAGGCATCCCGGCCACCCTGCACTCACTTTATCCAGCTGTCTTGAAAAGTAAGCCACAGGTCTTTTCCAATTTCCTAAAGTCTGTACAAGCACTCCCAAAGCCTGGTGCCCTCTCTCATGTACATAAAGTTTTTTTTTTTGTTGGTTTTTTTTTTATTTATTTTTATTTTTTTACAGGCAGGATTGGAGTATTGTACTTGGACTGACATTCTCGCAACAGTCCATACTTTAAGAAATTATTAATCATAGGTTCCAGTCCAACACGGGCCTCTAACTTCATGGGATACTGTTTTCGCCTTACCGGTTTGGCTTCTTGTTTTAATTCCACCTTTACCGGTTCTGCACATCTGGCTCTTCCGGGTTTCTCCGTTGCCCACACAAAAGGGATTACTGCGTCCATTACTTCAGAGGGAATTTCGCTTGGTCCATCCTCCACCTGTTCAGAATCCAGTGCTTTCTGCAACATATATGCTTGTGCCTTCCAGGCGTTACTTTGTGGAATGTGCACCTTAACTTTGTTTTGATCAAAGGTTATCTGTGCCCCCAGTTTATTCAGTAAATCCCTCCCCATTAGGGGTAATGGGCATTCTGGCATGTATAAGAATTCATGTGTTAACACCTTATTTCCTATTTCACATTTAATTGGTTGACAGAAAGGTTTGACCTCTCGCTTTCCCGTGGCCCCAATTACTGGCATAGAGAATTTACTCATTGGTCCCTTACAGCTATTTAGCACTGAATATGCTGCTCCAGTGTCTACTAAAAATTTAACTGTTTCGTTCCCCAGCTTTACTGAAACCAGGGGTTCGGCTGGGGAATCCAATTCCTCAACCCCCGGTCCCCGTCAGTCTGAATCCTCTGTACCAATCATGAGCAAATCTGCCTCTGGAACAGATGCAGACTGAGGCTTCCAATGATCTGTTTGTCTCTTCGGGCACTCATTTTTCCAGTGCCCCTTCCCCCTGCAAATTGCACACTGATCTCTCCTTAGCGGAATTCTATCTCCCAAATTCCCTCTTACTCTATACCCTCTTCCACGTCCTTGTCCTTTCGGAAAACTCCTTCCCTGAGAGGGAGTTTGTGCTTGGGCAAATGCAGCTGCCAAGATTGCAGCATTTTGCCTCTTATCTTTCAGTTTCTCCTTTTGTTTTTCCTTTCTCTCTACTTCTTCCCTGTTATTGTACACCTTATATGCAATTTCTATTAATTGCGATATTGACATCCCCGACATACCATCTACTTTCTGAAGCTTTCTCCTTATATCTGGTGCTGACTGTCCTACAAATAATGTAGTAAAAGTCATTTTACTTGCTTCGTCCTCGGGATCCAAGTCTGTCCATTTTCGGGCAGTTTCACATAACCGCTCGTAAAATGCAGAGGGATCCTCAGTCTTACCCTGTGCAACTTGATATAGTTTTGCAATATTTTTGGGCCTAGGTACTCCATGCTTTACCCCATATAATATTAACTGTTGGTACTGTTTAGTCATTAACCTGCCTGCCCCTGTGTTTTGATCCCAACCCGGTTCCCGGGCCGGCATAAAACGGTCTGGTCCGTCTCTGGCATTTTGTCTTTCATTCTCCTCTTGAGCTTTGTCTAATACCATTCTTTTCTCCTCAGGTGAAAGCAAAGTATTTAAAAGCACCTGTAAATCCTGCCAATCTGGATTATGATTTTCAATTATCATTTTAAAGGATTGATACATCTTTTCTGGATTTTCTCGGTACGACCCGGCAGACTCCTTCCAATTCATTAAATCTGTAGTTGAAAAAGGGACCTTCACATACACAGGCATCCCGTCTGGTCCGACTGCTTGACGCAGCGGCCTGAATCACGGGATTTTGTTGAGCCCGAGTAGCCCGAGTTCTGCCTGCAATCGGGCTACATGCCTCACTTCCCTCATTTCTGCTATCGACACTGTCTTGATCTCTTTCCGGAGAGACCAATAATTGTACATCCTCTTCCTCATCACCCGCTTTTAAACATCTTTTCCCAATGCTACAAGCAGAGCAACACCGAGACATTTTCTCTTTGTTTCCCATCATCATTAACACATTTGAGTCAGAGATCAATAGCTTACATTTTTTTCTAGTTTCATGATCATTTCTCAGAGAGAAGAACAAATGTACATATGGGACCTCATCCCATTTGTTCTGTCTTCTGCAAAACAACATAAGTTGCAAGATTGGATTATAGTTTAGCGTTCCAATTTCTGGCCATTTTTCCTCATCCTCCAGTTTATACATTGGCCACCACTGAGTACAGTATTCCTTTAATTTTCTCCTTGTTAAAGGATTCCCACCAAACTTACTCCAATGTTTCAGGATGCATCCTAAAGGAGAACAGGAGGATACCCCCACAGATTGTCCTGTTCCCATATTATTACCCTTAAAAGAACGTTCTTACCAATTACGCTTTCGTACACTCCGGTCGTCACTGTCCAAACGTGTACAAAGCTTTCCTTTGGTTACCACAACCAATTACCCTTGTATCATACCCTTTATGCAATGTCTCTTAATAATAACTGCGTTGCACCTTTGAGTCGCTTACCTGTTCCGACCAGGGAGGGTGCTCACGGAGTCCCCGAACAAAACGGTCGGTGCGCGCTGGAGTCCGATGAGCAGCGTCTCCCCGCCGGGAACTGGCAAGACGATCCGGGCAAGGCTTTACAGCAAGAGTCCCACCTGGGTCGCCAGAAAACTGTTGTCCGAAAAGCGGATTCGTTGCCCGGTGTGCAATAAGCCAATAATTACACACTCAGGAGAGACATTTGTTTATTTATTTTCAGAGTTGCGCAAGCCTGGGTGCTCGGTGGTTTTCCACAAATCGAGCACACCCCCCCAACTTTTCAAGTAGCATTTATACACACAAATTGCCAGATTTACGACTTTCCCTTTTACACTGATTGGTTAGTGATTTCTTCATTCCCTGGATCCCACCCCTGCTCCTCAAGGTCCTGGTCAATTAACACTGCCCCAGCTGGCTCAGTAGGTGTTATCTCCCAAGGCCCTGAGGAAGAAGACATAATCCAGACCCCTTAATCAGCACTGTTTCAACAGTGAGAGGAAGCTTTGCTTCCCAAGGTCCTGGCGCCCAAACAGGCCTTATTTCTCAGCCTTGGCATCCTCCCTTTCGGAGAGTGGGGCACAGGAATGCAGACTGCTTGTAACTCCCTTATCTTCCCTGCCTGCACCAGCTCTGAGGCCCTTTCTTACCGCACTAGGAGCGCGGCCTAAGGCTTCAGCAAATTTAGCTACTCATGCTAAGCAAGTGTGCGGCTACTCATGTTAAGCAAATTCTGTCTAAGATAGAAGTTATCCAAATCTACCTACTTCAAACATTCTTTCTGAGCTTCTCAGGGTTGTCTTGTAACACATTGACCATTGCTCTTCCTTCCTTCAGATCTCCTTGTGGGCCAAAGGCCTGCTCTACCTTTCCAGTGTGTCCTTGCCTCCTGTACTTGCAGGAAGCAGCCACGGACACTTCCCCAGGGCACTGTTGGCTCTAGCAGCAGGACCTGCTGCATTCTGAGGCTGTGGCAATGCACAGGTCTTTTCTAGACCCTTGGTAGTTGAGATCATTGGTCCTCCCAGGCCGCTCAATGGTGTGTGCAGTGAAGGGAGGAGCCGGGCGTAACTTCAGGCCTGCTCACCTTTCCGGAGCCAAACTCTGGCGACAGGCTGGCTGAGGAGAGAGCCCAGGAGTGAGGGTACGACCTGCAGAAAGCCATGCCCTGGCAGCAGCTGAGACTAATCCTGTGTGCTGTGGCGTTTCTGTGGCCCTGCAGGAAAGCGGCGAGCTGTGTGCGCAGTGGGACCGAAGGCAGAGCCTGGGCTCCTTGTACAGAGAGCGGCAGGAACAAGCAGAGGCCGAATGGGCTGCGTGGGAAGCCTGGTGTACAGGGAAGGCTCCAGAGCCGGCTCAGGTACCGGCCCCATTGGACACCCTTCAGAACAACGGCCATCCTCTGCGTCACGGAGCCGAGGGCGGGAGGTCCTCTGGCCTTGGGGGCAGTGTTGCTGCTCAGTCAATGGGACACTTTGCAACTGCAGCACAACTAATTACCACCCATGGTCTTAGGAATCCCACCCAGCTAGTACTGGATTACAATTGCATCTCCCTTCCCTGCCCAGCACTTAGTGTCTAGGGTGCAACTTGTTCCCTCCCTACTTCGCACAGCCCCTCCAAGGCTTTTGCGCATAGACTGGTGGAGAGTCTGCTGGCTTTTCCGAGGCTGTCAGCATGAGCTTGGGTCTGCAGCTCAGCCTCACTGCCATGTGTACACATCCACACGCTCACTGTTGGAAGATACCCCCGCTGCAGTTTCCCCCGGCCCCTCCTTTCTTCTTTGGAGTCCTCATGCCTCATTTGCTCTCTTGCTGCAACCAGATTCTCACCTCCTCTCTACCTGCCTCTCTTGCTCCACGCAGACTCCTGCCAGACAAACAGCGTACACCTCACTGCTTTTTCCTTCTTGGTCCCAATCGTGCTGCAGTCACCTCAGGCTGCAGATGCTGCGGAAAGCTCTCTTCTCACCTGCCTCCAAAAGGCAGGGCCTCTTTTTGTTCTTTGCCTAACAGTTGGCCCCAGAGAAAGACCTCCACCCCAGGGAAGCTTCTTGCAGCATTTGGGAGGATCCAGAGCTGCCCAGAGCTGACAGGAGCAGAAGTACAGCTGAGAGCAGAGCACACCTGGTAGGAGCATTTGGGGAAGGAAAGCAGTAGTTCCCGCCCCACTAATGGCTGTGTGAATCCTGCCGGGTGTTTTTCCGTGAGTGCTGCAGCAGCCAAAGGCCAAGCAGCAGAGGGGTGTCCTGCTGAGGAGAAGTCACGGTGTTATCAAATCCCCCTTGCTGGGCTGCCGGGGGTTGGGGAAGCAGCCAGTGGGGCAGTGAGGCCTGAAGCTGTGGGTAAAACCTGAGTCCAGAAGGGTTTGGATCGCTTGGTGTGCCCTGCCAAACCTAGGGAGGAGCTCATTGGAAGTTCCTGCCCTGCAAATGGCAATTCCCTCCTCCCCATTTCCCATGCTCTCAGTGATGTCAGCAGGAAAGCAGAGGGCCAGCTGGGAATTGCAGTGAAGCCCTGCTCCCACCCTGCCCTTGCCCTGGGGGCCTGTGGTGGAGAGGTTCCTGGTTGCCCAGCTCCTGCTGCCGGGTGCTCGCCAGAGGGCCTTTGGGAAAGGGCTCCTCTCTTCCCAGTCTGGTTTGCAGACAGTCAGTCGCTCCTTCTTGGCAGGGCTTTGGCCGTAAAGAGACTTGGGCTCCCCACCCTCCCGCCCAGCCGAGGAGAAAGGAGCACAGGCAGAGGTGGAAAAGCCTCCCCCCAGCCCGTGGAAGAGAAGAAAGCAGCAGCCAAGCTGGAGACAATCCAGCCCCAGTAAGTGTGTGCTGAGCCCAGCCCCAGCCTGGGGCGGTCGAGTGTCCCTGACCCCCACAGGGTGTTATGGCTCCAAATCCCTGGGGCCTGGGGTTGCGGACAACACCCTTGGCATTCTGGTGACACGGGAATGGCCTGGGTTACACCTCCCTCCTCCCAGGTGTTATGGAAATTAGGCTTGTCAGCCACCATAACAGGGCCCGACCCTAGGTTCCCACAGAAAAGTTCAGAGCCAAATCAAAGCAAATTAAATAATTAAATTTTAATGACGCGCATGCAGTAATTACAGCTCGAGCTGGGTGCCTCCGAAGAGGGACCCCGAGCAAAGAAATCCCTGGCAATTATATCTTCCAATCTAACCTCTCCACCCCTCACGGGGTAGTTTGGACCAATAGTAATATTTAGGTCTGGGGTCTCCTGCTCCTTATTGGGTCTCATCCCTGTCTCTAGGTAGGCTGTTTATCTTTACTGTTGCGGTTTCTGCTGACAGATGTGTCTTAATTGTTCGGGTCCCGCCCTTGTCTCTCAAGGCTCTGACAAAGCGGTGTTGTTCCAGCAATTAGCACTGCCCCAGCAGTGACAGTAGGTGTTATCTCCCAAGGTCCTGATGAAGGGGATATAATCCAGACCCCAAGATAGTCCAGACCCTGTAATTAACACTGTTTCAGCAGTGGGAGGAGGCTTTGTTTCCCAGGGTCCTGGCGCCCAACGAAGCCTTATTTCAAAGCCTTGACATCCTCCCTCCCGGAGTGTGAAGCACAGGAATGCAGACTGCTTGCAACTCCCTTATCGTTCCAGTTTGAACCAGCTCTCAGGCCCTTTTCTTACTGAACTAGGTAAAAGTTCACTATTTTATCTAAGTGCGGCCTAAGGCTTCAACAAATTTAGCTCCTCATGCTAAGCAAGTTTTAGAGAAGTCGTGCTAAGCGGCTACCTCTAGACAGTTTCAGTTTGCTATTTCTTGACACAAGGATCCTGCCTGGAAAGTACCAAGTGTGATGACATGGCTCTAGGCCTGGCAGGGCAGGTGGGGTTTTTCCTGCATGCTGCCAGTGAGGGGAATGGGCTTGAGCAGCAGTGCTTGGATCCAGCAGGTCAGCCCCTGGGCGTGCAGCTGGTGCTGGCAGCAGGGCTTTGGTTTCCTGAGCGTGGGCCCCTCTTTGTGCATGAAGGCTGGCGTGGAGAGATGGTCCCCACGTGCCCCCGGGGGCAAAAGCAAGAAAAGCCCAAGCCCCGTGAGTAGGAAGAGGTGCACAGGTGAGGGCAGGGCCTGCTTGCCCCGGTGGCCTGGCGGTCCAGCAGCTGGACGTCCCGAAGGCGAGCCAGCAGCGAGGCACCAAGGCTGGGGGGTGTCAGGCTTCATCAGGAGGAGAGTGTGCCCGTGTGCTGCCGTGAGGCTCAAGCCGGTGGCCAAGGTGGTGAGGAGAGCCCAAAAGTCGGCGCCCCTGAGGGGAGAGGAGGATGCACGGAAGAGTGAGGAAGCGATGATGTGGGAGGGCAAGGCAAAGGTGCAGGGTGATGTGGAGCAAAGAAAGCCTGGAGGGGCCCAGCGCAGTGCGTGCATGCCAACAGGGAAGTGCTTAGAGAGCAACAGTCTGGAGAAATCAATCTCTGGCAGCTTTTGTGGGAAATCTGCAGAGCCAGGCACCTGTCTCGGGGGTCTGTCCGCTAATGCCTGCAGCCTGGGGACCAGACAGGAGCACTTTGCAGTCTGTGTGCAGCTGCGGGCCTGCAGCGTGGCATGCCTGGAGCGCTGCGGTGGATGGCTGCAGCCTCTTTGGGAAGGCCCGTCTGGGAAGGGGCGGAGGGGCAGTTGGCCTTTCTGTGAGCAAGCAGCGGGAATGCAGGAAGCTCTGCCTAGGGCTGGACGGTGAGGCATATGGGTGAGGCTTAGTGGCCCGAGCAAGAGGAGTGGTCTTGCAGTGGCTGTGTGCTCTAGAGGGCCTGAAGAAGGGCAGCATCTGCACGGTCTGGGAGGCAGAGAGGTGGGGAGAGGAAAATCCCTGCTGCGGCACAGATGGCAGCTCGGAGCTGGGCTCAGAAGCTGGCACCAGAGGCTTGGAGGCAAAGCCGTGGGGCTGGAGGTGCCCCCGGTGAGCAGCAAGGCCTTGTGATGTCGGTGCTAGCACGGTCACCAGCGAGGCCTTGTGATGCGGGTGCCCTGGTCACAGCAGGAGGTGGTCACGGGGGTCCCCATGGCAACGTGCAGGGCTTTGTGATGGGGGTGGCATCGTGCCCCCAAGGCCATTGTGATGGGGCGGTGCCCGTGGTGACCGAGTCCGTGCTGGGAGCAGAGCCCCTGGCTGTGCCCTCTGAGGAGAGCAGCTCGCTGAGGAGGGAGCAGCTCTCTTGAGGGCCAGAGTGGCAGGTGCGCAGGAGAAGCTCCTGCAGATGGACAAGGGGCGGCAGGCGAATGCCGGCTCCCAGCCTGTGGATGGGCTTTCTGTGAGGCCGAAGCGCAGAAGCAAGGTGAGCGGTGGGGCTGGAGGGAGAGGCAGGCAGCAGGGCCGGGAGCCGCACGGAAAGCGTGAGGACGGTGGGGAAGAGGAGGTGGGGCAAGCGAGCCAGGCCTGATCTTCTCTGGCCAGGGGGTATTTCTTGCTGGTGCTGGGGATTTTCTGGTGCACAAAGCACACCGACCGGGGTGCTCCAAGGCCCAAATGGAGCCTGTGAGCTGTGCTGAGGGTCAGAGAGCACCTCTGGGCTTAGCGCAGCTGGGCCGTGCTCGGCCTTGAGCTTCCCTTCGACGTGGGGCTGGGCTTTCCTGTGCCTGAGGGGCAGCTTGTAGAACACAACCGCCTCCATCATGGGCTTTTTTCTCCCTGCAGGGGGGCCAGCGGGAGCCGCGCGCAGCGCTGCAACGCATCCCGACCCCGACTTCGTCGCACCGAAGGGACAGGCGGCCGTTGCTGCCCGGCCCACAGAGCTTGCAAGGCCTCGAACACCTCATTGCAGAGGTACCGAGCTGAGCAGCGATGGTGGCAAAGCCTCTGCCTGCCTGGCTGCAGCTGCGGAGAAGCAGGCGGGAAGCGGTGGGAGAGACCAGGAGGTCTCAGGGTCCTCAGGGGAACTGCCTTTGCCCCTGTCCTGCGCAGTGCTGATGAGCCCTGTCCCCATGCAGCCTTTGGGAGCAGGGTGGGAGCCGCCTGCGTGGCAGAGTGCTGCCGCTGTGGAGGGCATCAGAGGTGCTGGAAATTGTGGGAAGGATGGAGAGTGGGGGCGGGGGCTGGGGGGGAGGAAAGGGCTGCAATCACTTTCCTATCTCCTGGGCTTGGATTGCAGACGGTGAAGGACACTGCCAGAGATGTTCTCATCGCAGCGTTCAAGAGAGAAACGGAAACACTCCATCTGCCCAGCTTAGCACCTCGTGCACCCAAGGCAGCTAGGCAGCTCCTTGGAGGCCTGGAGGCCTCTGCAGCTAAAACAGCAGGATCTGCCCGTGGAACCAAGCTGCCTGCTCTGGAGACATCCTGCAGATCTTCTGCAAGAGGCAGGGCCAAAGCCAGGGAGCAGCTGCCGCCTCTTAGTGCTGCTGTGATGTGTCTGGAGTGCAGGAAGAGCCTGGCAGAGGAAGGTCTACAGGCAGTGCATCTTCCTTTGCCTGCCCTTCAACAAGGCAAGCAGGAGGCTGGGGCTCTGCCCCGGGCACTTCAAGCTCCTGTCCGCTGCTTGCCTGAGGCCAGGGCTGGGTCTTCTGCGCTGGGAAAAACAAGGCTGCTGCGAGCTGATGGTGCCAGGACAAGTCTTCCTGTGCAAAGCCGGCAGCTGCCAGGAGGCACCTCCTTTGTTGCAGGAGCACAGAGCATTCCTCAAAGGCAGATGCGAGGCGTGCCAGCATGCAAGGAGCAGGATGAGCCGTGGCCAGGCTGCCTGACAGAGCCAAGGCTGCCACCGTTGCCGCTGAGGGTGGCTTTTTCGAGAACTGTCGAAGGACTGTGCCAGGAGCTAGGCAGCAAGGTGCTGGCAGCTCCCAGAGATGCCTGTGCGCAGGAGACCAAGGCACAATGGTTGGAGACGATGGCGCACAGGCAGGACTTGGTGCGGAGCAAGGCCTCAGCGTCCCAAGGTGTTGAGCTGCAGCCTGCAGAAGGGCAAGTTTCCCCCGCTGAGAACCCCCAAGGAGAATCAGCCTCTTCTGGCGTGGGGGAGGTCCCGCAGTGGGAGACAATGGCCAAAGGTGTTTCACAGCAGGTTGGGCTCAGCAGCCCCCGCTTCGCAGAGGTGCCACCCAGCTCTGCCAAAGCCGTTGCTGGCAGCTGCCCCAGTGACATGGTCACAGCAGAGTCCTCCTGGCCTTCCTGGCCTGAGCCTGCTGGCCTTGTCCAGAGCATCCTTGCAGATGCGTGCATGGAATTGAGGGCTGAGAGCCAGAGACTTGCTGCACACAGCCCTGTAGCACCTGCCGCAGCTCT
This sequence comes from Dromaius novaehollandiae, assembly GCF_036370855.1. Lineage (NCBI taxonomy): Eukaryota > Metazoa > Chordata > Aves > Casuariiformes > Dromaiidae > Dromaius > Dromaius novaehollandiae. Next base: position 3,360,214 of record NW_026991289.1, on the reverse strand, counting down.
GGATTCCACAGGCCTTGAGCTCGTGTCTGCAGCCTGGAGCTGTGCTGGTGACATGAGTCTTGGACGTGACCGGCAGCTGGTGCAGCCTGATGTGGACAAAGGCACAAAGGAGCTCAGTGCAGCCGTGCCACAGAAGATATCGGCACACGCCCTTGGTCCAGCAGCAGTGGCAAAGAGAGCCCAAGAGGAGAGCAGCGAGCATGGCAAAAGCACAGCTGCCACAGCTCTGCAAGGGCCTGATGCCCACACTTGTGATGGCAAAAGGAAGGTCACGGGGGCCGGTGCACCAGCTTCCCCGGGCAGGGGCCATGGACTGGTCACACTAGGATGGCAGCTTGCAGTGCAGAGGCCGAAACAGCAGCCTCTGGGCATCATCTGTCGCCTTCGAGGCACGCCGCTGCACATACACCCCGACAACCCCGCGCAGTATCTCGCCGTGCTCTCAATCAAAACAGAGACGCTGGAGGAGCTCGACAGGAGCTGCGTGGCGCGCACTGGGCAGAGCTTGGCTCAGCTGCGAGAAGCCTTTCTGGAGAGGAAGGAGCCGAGGCCGAAGGAGAGGGAGGTCGAGGAAGAGGAGGGCAAGGGGAAACGTTTCTCCCTGACAGCATCGGGATGCCTCAATGTTCGCCCCAAGGAGGTGAGTGCAAAGAGTGGGCCGGGGCAGATGGTGACCCTCCGTGTGCTGGGGCCAGCCGCTGCGCCCTGCTGCAACAGCGTGATGGTGGCAGTGCTGGCAGGGCTGCGGGGGGCATTGCTGGTGGGAAAAGCAGCTGCCTTCACAAATCTCCCTCTCTGGCTTCAGCTCTGTGCCAGAAACTCCTTCTATAACCTGTGGCAACCGGAGGTGACGCGAGTGGAGCTCCTCAAGGACGCCAGGTCCAAGTGGGAAGTGCAGGAGCGGCTGTACGCCCATGCGCCCAGGAGGGAGCTGGGAGCTGGGAAGAGAGTCCGGGGAGCGCCGGAGGATGCTGGCGTGGAGTGGAGTGATGAGGAAGAGGATGTTGATGAGGAGCCTTTGCAATGGGAGGAGCTGGAGAAAAACACGGCCTTGGTCATGAGCTGGGTCAGACCGAGCCTCAGGAGCCTCTTGGCAGACCCACAGCCGTGTCCTGAGGAGGTGCCCTGCTGCCCCGTTGTGAAGGGCAGAGATGCTGCCAGGGAGGCAGCTGGTGACCTGCAGAGCACGCCTCTGGCCCCAGCAGTGCCCCGAGGAGCCGAGGCAGCGGCATCTCCTTTGGCAGGAGGCTGCCAGGATGCGGGGGACAGTGTGCCTCTGTCCCCATCGGCCAGCACAGGGACAAAGGCGGAGGCCTCCCCCGCAGCCAGAGGCCCTGAGGTTGCAGGGGAAAATGCTCCTCTGCCTCCATCGCTTCCCGCAGAGGCTGCGCCAGAGGCCTCCCACTTGTGCGGAGGCCCTTGTGGGGAGAGCAACAGCCTGCCTCTCCAACCACCGTTCCCCGAAGAAAGCGCAGCAGAAGGCTCTGCCCTGGCCGCAGGCCTTCCTCACCAGGTGAGCAAGGAGCATGGCATCGGCACCCACCACCCAAGGGAGGTGCGGTGTGAGCAGTGTCTGGGGTGTGCAGGGTGGGTGAGAAGAGCTGCCCCATCGCATGGGTCCCCCGCGGCCGTGGTGAGAAGCTGTCCCCCCAGCCCTTTGCCCTCTGCACTCTCTGCCCTGGGGAAGATGCCTGGTGCTCTGCGTTTCCAAGTGCCAGAGGCCCAGGGCTGACGTGCCCTCCCCGGCCTGCACAGCACCCAGCCCTGGGGCATGGATGCTGAGCGAGGAGGGCAGGGGCAGCCCCAGCAGCAGCCGCCTCCCACAGCCAGCGAGCCAGCCCCCTTGTGCCCCGCACCCGGCCACCTCCATCCCCCGCTGCCCGTCGTGGCCCCCGGCCCAGCCCTGCTGCTACGGCCCCAAGACAAGCCTTGTGCCACTGCCCAGCCAGCTGCATGTGCCTCCCCTTGGGGCTCGTGGCCACTCACAGCATCCCCCCACCCCAGACCCTTTCCCCCCTCACATATCCCAGGGCACCAGGATGCTGAGCATGGCCAGCTGATACCACACAGGGGTGTGTTGCTGCTCTCCCCATGCAGGTTGCCTGGGAGCCCCAAGAGGAGCACAAGTCGTCGTCTTCCCTCAGGCCCACGCCAGAGGTGGACTCAGGTAGGTACCCAAGTCGAGAGCCGCTCTGGGGACGGCACAGCGAGCGGCACTGAGGCTGGCAGCAGGAAGCACCCAGGGGCTGGCCATGCCGAGGCCGTGAGCCCTCGGGAAAGCCCTTGGTGCCAGGGACAGGCGGGTGCTTGCCCTGCGCCTGCCCAGCCCCTCGCCCACGGCTCTCCTTCCTCCACAGGCATCACCGCCCTCCCGCATGCTGCGCCTTCCAGGCGATGGCCGTCGCGGCTCAGGGCAGCGCTTCGGGCTCTGCGCAGAGCTTTTAGCTGCCGCTGTGTCTCAGGGCGGTGAGAGGAACAGCGCGAGGATGCAGCTGCCAGACAGGTCGCCCGAGATGGGGCATGGCGCAGAGCAAAGAGGCAGAGCGACGGAGGCTCTCTCCTGGCTGCTACAGCAATGCTACCGCGTCGTGTCCCACAGCCCATGTGCTGCTCCAAATAAACCCTTGGCAGCTGTTCCCGCCGTGTTACTTGGTGTCAGGGAACTGTCAGGAGAAAGACTAGTGCAGGCGCTGCCAAGGAAGGCAGTCAGGGCTGCAGAGAAAGCCCTACAAGCAGTCGCAGAGTGAGAGAGCAGCTGGGGTGGGAAGGGTCTTCCGGAGGTGTCTGCTGCAACCTCCTGCTGCAAGTGGAGGCAAGCAGAGGAGGTTTTGCAGGGCCTGTCAGGGTCGAGCTCTGACCGTCTCTGGCGATGGATTCCCGCACAGCTCTGGCACCCTGCTCCAGTGTTGCACCACCATTCGCCTTCCAAGGCCATTTGCAGTCTCTGAGGGGAATTTTCCCTGCTGCAAGCCATGCCGTTGCCCTTGTCCTGTCCCCAGGCCCCTCAGGACATCTCTGGCTCCATGCTCTCTGCACGCTCCCGTTAGGCTCTTGCAGGCAGCAGTGAGATCCCCCTACGCCTTCTCTTCCGCCGGCTGCACCAAGCCAGCACCCTTGGCCTCTGCTCCTGTGTGCTGTGCTGCAGCTGCCAGGCAGCTTGGGGGCCTGCGCTGGGCTTGCTGCAGTGTGGCCCCATCTGCGTGTGGCAGGGGGCTGGGGATATGGTGCAATGGGGCAGGGGGCTGGGGATATGGGTGCAATGGGGTGGGGGCCTGGGGATGTGGGTGCAATGGGGCAGAGGGCTGGGGATATGGGTGCAATGGGGCGGGGGCCTGGGGAGGTGGGTGCAATGGGGCAGGGGCCTGGGGACGTGGGTGGTGGTGGGTGTTGATGTGACCTCACGCCTGCGTCCATGGGTGGTGGTGGGTGTTGATGTGACCTCATGCCTGAGTCCAGGGGTGCAATGGGGGTGGCCACCTGGGTCCATGGGTGGTGGTGGGTGCTGATGGGGTGGCCACCTGGGCCCATGGGTGACAACACGGGTGCAATGGGGGTGGACACCTGGGTCCATGGGTGGTTGCAGGTGCTGATGGGGTGGCCACCTGGGCCCATGGGTGACAACACGGGTGCAATGGGGCTGGACACCTGGGTCCATGGATGGGTGTGGGTGCTGATGGGACTGGATGCATGGCTCCAGGGGTGCAATGGGGCTGGACGCCTGGGTCCCCGGACAGCTCCTCACCCATGGGTGCCACCTTGGGCAGGTTTCCACATCTTCCAGTAGACCTACGGGTGCAGGGAGTGGGCCGGGGGCCACCTACCAGCACTCGGCCTTCGATGGGCGCCACTCCCTGAGCTCCCACTGCTGGCCCCGTGTCCCCATTGCCATGTCCCCGTGGTCTCCTGTCCCTATCCCTGCCCCCGTCCCTGCATCCTCGGGTCGCCATCTCCACCGCCGGGTCCCCGTCCCTTGGCCGAGCCAAACTCCATCCCCGGAGCTGACCCCTGTCCCCACCGTGTCCCCCCGTCCCTGTGACAGAGCCAACTCCATCAGCGTCCCCACAGCATCCCGGTCCCCATGGTGTCCCCATCCCCACAGCATCCCCATTTGCCTGCTGTCCTCGTCCTCACCACATCCCCATCCCCGTGGTGTCCCCGTCCCCCTGCCCCTGCGACAGAGCCAACTCCATCTCCAGCCCCACAGCATCCCCGTCCCCACGGTGTCCCTATCCCCACCACGTCCCCCTGCCCCTGTGACAGAGCCAACTCCATCTCCAGCCCCACAGCGTCCCCATCCCCACGGTGTCCCTGTCCCCACCACGTCCCCCTGCCCCTGTGACAGAGCCAACTCCATCCCATCCCAATGGTGTCCCCGTCCACACATCGTCCCCAACCCCACATCATCCCCATCCCCACATCGTCCCCATCCCCATGGCATCCCATCCCCACATCGTCTCCGTCCCCATGGCGTCCCATCCCCACATCGTCCCCATCTCCACATCATCCCCATCCCCACATCATCCCCGTCCCCCCAGTGTCCCCGTCCCCACATCGTCTCCGTCCCCACATCGTCCTCGTCCTCCTGCATTGCCTCCGCGCTCCCGCCCATCACCCGCTCCGCGGAGATCTGCCCGGCGCCCGGTGGCGTCACCACTGCCGCGCCGCGCCATTGGCGGGCGGCCGCCAGCAGGGCCAATGGCTGCACGACAAGGCGGGCCGGGAGCCGCAGCTCGGCCCTGCGCAGCGCCCTCCGCACGCGCCCTCGCTGTCGCTTCTCCCAACCTGCCGCGCCGGGATCTGCCCAGCGCCTGGTAACGCCTGGGTCGACGCAAGCCGCTATTGGCGGGTGGGACAGAGCGCAGCCAATGGCGGTGCGCAGCAGCAGAGCCAATGGCAGCGCGGGGGCGTGGCCGCCGTGGGCTTCGGCGCTGCATGAGGGCGAAGGTGATGGCAGCGAGGAGGCGGTAGCGGGGCGGGTGATGGGGCCGGGGCTGCTGCTGGCGCTGCTGCTGCTGCTGCTGCTGCTGGGGGGCGGGGACCCCAGCCCCCCTCTGCCCCCGCCCGCCGCCGGGCTCCCCGTCAGCGGCCCCACGGACCGGCCTGCAAAGGCCCCTGGGATGTGCTGCCCCCCCGACCTGCCCCCCGGGACGTGCTGCCCCCCTTGACCCTCCCGGGATGTGCTGCCCCCCGGAGCCCCCCAACCTGCCCCCCCAGGATGTGCTGCCCCCCGACCTGAACCCTGGGACATGCTGCCCCGCCGACCCGCCCGTCTTGTCCCCCCGGGACATCTTGATCCCCCGGATGCCCCCCAATGTGCCCCCCCAGCCCCTCACTGCACCCCGTGTCCCCGCAGGCCCCCACTCCCTGCGCTACTTCCACACCGCCGTGACGGAGCCCAGCCCGGGGCTGCCCGCCTTCATCTCTGTGGGCTACGTGGACGGAGAGCTCATCGATCGCTACGACAGCGAGATGCAGAGAGCAGTGCCGGGCACGGCCTGGATGGAGCAGGAGGGTCAGGACCACTGGGACGAGGAGACCCGGATCAATCAGGACTGTCAGGAGACTTTCCGTGTGTACCTGGACACACTGCAGAAGTGCTACAACCAGAGCGGGGGTGAGCACGGGCCGGGGCTCCAGGGGCCGGGCTGGGGCTCCCGGCGGCAGCCGCTCGCCATCAGCGCTGGGGGCTGCGGGACTGGGGTGCCCCCGGCCCTGCGCTGGGTGCCGGGTCTGAGCCCCTCTGGTGCCCCTGAGCCCCCGTCTCCCTGCTTGTGTCTCAGGGTATCACACAGTGCAGCGCACGTACGGCTGTGACCTCCTGGAGGATGGCGGGACCCGGGGGTTTATGCAGCTTGGCTACGACGGGAAGGACTTCATCGCCTTTGACAAGGACACGCTGACATTCGTCACGGCGGATGCTGCTGCGCTAATCACGAAGAGGAAGTGGGAGGCTGAGAATGAGCCTGAGCGCTGGAAGCACTACCTGGAGAACAGCTGCATCGAGGGGCTGCAGGGGCTGCGGACATACGTGGAGTACGGGAGGGCCGCGCTGGAGAGGAGAGGTGAGGGCGAGGCGGGACCCCCCGGACACGGGGACGGGCCCCGGGCTCGGCGCTGGGCCCAGGCGCCTGAGGGCGCTGCTGGCGGCATGGTGCGGCGTGTGCGTCCGGGCCTGGGCGCGAGCTGCCTGACCTCCCTCCCTCGCGCCGTCTCCCCAGAGCGCCCCGCGGTGAGAGTGTCGGCCAAGGAGAGCCACGGCTTCGTGACCCTGTCGTGTCAGGCTCATGGCTTCTACCCGCGGCCCATCAGCATCAGCTGGCTGAAAAAGGGCCGCGTCCAAGCCCAGGAGACCAAGCGGGGCAGCGTCACGCCCAACAATGATGGCACCTCCCTGCCTGGGCCAGCACTGAGGCCCTCCCCACAGAGAAGCACGAGTACCAGTGCCGCGTGGAGCACGCCAGCCTGCCAGAGCCCGGCCTCTTCTCCTGGGGTGAGCGCGGGCGGCCAGAGCTTGTGGAGTGCCCGCTGGGGGCAGCTCCCGGCCCCTGCTCCCGGCCCCGCTCTCTTCCAGAGCCACTGAGCTCCCTGCTGCCCGTTGTCCTTGGGGCGGTCGTCGCTGTGGTGGTTTTCATCGCAGCGATCGCCGGCTTTGTGGTCTAGAAGAGCAGATGGGGTAAAGCGCCAGGGCTGGGGAGGCGGGGGGAGGGAGGCCGGGAGGAGAAGGGGCCCGAGCTGGCGCCCCAGGGCCAGAGCAGAGCCGGGCTGCGAGGGGCCGCGTGGCCTGATGCCTCTTTCTTCCCGCAGGGAGGAAGGAGCAGGGGTACGCGATCGCCAAAGGTGAGTGCCGGGGCCGCTCCGTCCCAGGCCGCGCCTGGCAGCGGGGCAGCATTTGCTCTCTGGTTTCTGGCAGCCGCGGGGCTGGCGTGTCCTGTCCCCCGCCTACCCCCATCTCCCCTCTTCCGTGCCCCACAGCTTTTCCCCGGCTGCAGGGCAGGGAAAGGGTTGGCGTCCCGCCGCTGGAGGCTGAGGCGCCCGGGCGCTGCCCTCTGCTCCTGGCGCCTGTGAGGCGGCTCCAGGGCTGGGTCCCGGCCCAGCGGGCTCTGCCCTGGCCCAGCTTTGCCCGCGGCTGGTGCGGGACCTGCAGTGCCACTGGCACGGGGCCGGGGCTCACTGCCGCTCCTCTCTCACAGGCCACGACGGGGCATCCAGCAGCTCCGGAATGGGTCAGAGCTGGTGCTGGGAGCGGGGCGGGGGGCCCTGGCCCAGCGCGATACCAGGCTGGCACCCGCTGCGGGGCTGCCGGCTGGCTGGGCGCTGCGGCTGGGTTCCTGGGGGCTTCTGCCTGCTCCCCTGGCTCTGGGAGGGGGGATTTAGCCCCGCAGCGCAGCTCCCATGGGGGACGGCGACGTGGGGCTGGGACCTGCAGGACAGGGCACACACGGGGGTGCGGGGGTACCCCCCACCCCCCACACCTCTGCCTTTATTGATTTTTTCCTCTCTTGTCTTTGCAGGAAGCAAGGCCGCCATTTAAGCGCTCCGTCCTGGTAAGCGAGGAGCCGCGGCCGGACCCGGCAGCGTGGGCAGCGGGGGCCCAGCCCGCCCGAGCGCCTGCCGTCTCCTCGCTGCAGCTCCCGGGACACCGCCAAGTCCCCTCGGCTCCCACAGCCCAGGAGCAGCAGCACCCGACGCCCCGCTCGAGGCTAAACCCGCCCCATTTGGGTGCTCGGGCGCTGCGGGGTGCAGGTGGGCACCCGGGGGCAGGTCGGGGGGCTCAGGCTTTTGTCTCACTGTGCCTTGGATCTGCTCCCTGGCTCCGACGTGCTGCAAAAAGCTGTGAAGGTGGCAGGAAGCCCCCAGAGAAGAGGAGCACTCGGAGCCTGCTCCGGCCATGGTCCCAGCTCTGAGCTGGGGTAAAACTCATCTGTTTTATCGGTGTGCAAGGCAGGGTTTCCATCTGCCAGTTGCCTGGGAAATAGAGAATTTGCTGGATTTTTTCAGCACTTGTCCTGGTGGCTCTCTTCGAACAAGAATGCTGTTTCTGTGGTGGGCCTCTTCAAACAAGAACGCTGTTTCTGTGGTGGGCCTCTGAACAAGAACGCTGGTTTTTTTGGTGCGTCTCGTAGCACAGGAACGTTGTTTTTAGGTGTGTCTGTTACGACAACAGTGCTGTTTTCTGACTGTACTGTTATGGAAATTAGGCTTGTCGGCCACCATAACAGGGCCCGACCCTAGGTTCCCGCAAGTAAAATTCAGAGCCAAATCAAAGCAAATTAATTAATTAAATTTTAGTTACACGCGTGCAGTAATTACAGCTCGAGCTGGGTGCCTCCAAAGAGAGACCCCAACAAAAAAAAATCCTGGGCAATTACAGTTTTTTCAACTTAAGTTTCCCACCCTTCACGCAGTAGTTAGACCAATAGCAATTTTTTTGGTCTGGGGTCTCCTGCTCCTCATTGGATCTCATTGTTGTTCCTAGGCAGGCTCTTTTTCTTCCTTATCTTTACTGTTGTGGTTTCTGCCGACGGTTGTACCTTCGTTTCTTGCTGGGTCTTACTGTTGTCTCTCAAGGTCCAGAGGAGGAGGAGGAGGTGATTCTAAATCATAACAATGAACACTGCCCTAGCAGTGAACTAAGGATTTGCCCCTCAAGGTCCTAATGCCCTGCACTGGTCTTATTTCAAAGCCTAGACACCCTCCCTTTGGGAGTGTGAGATGCAGGAATGCAGACTGCTTGTAACTCCCTTATCTTCCCAGCTGGAACCAGCTCTGAGGCCCTTTTCTTACTGGACTAAGTAAAAGTTCATTATTTTCTCTAAGTGCGGCCTAAGGCTTCAGCAAATTTAGCTCCTCATGCTAAGCAAGTTTTATAGAAGTTGTGCTAAGCAGCTACCTCTAGACAGTTTCAGTTTGCTATTCTTTAACACTGCCAGCAGCAGCTGCACACCCAGGGGCTGACCTGCTGGATTCAAGCACTGCTGCTCAAGCCCATTCCCCTCACTGGCAGCATGCAGGAAAAACCCCACCTGCCCTGCCAGGCCTAGAGCCATGTCATCACACTTGGTACTTTCCAGGCAGGATCCTTGGTGCCCATATGGAGCAGCAGTTAAAAAGAATAGGCAAGATTCTGATGTCGATTCAGAGTATCAGTTTGTACAAGACTTAAGGGCTATAAACCAACATGTAGTTGCTCCACATCCAGTAGTTCCCAACCCCTCAACCATTTTACTACAGATACCTCATTGGGCAACTTATTTTACTGTGATTGACCTAACCGCAGCCTTTTTTAGTATACCGATAGCTGAAGGTAGACAAGATCTCTTTGCTTTCACTTGGAAGGGACAACAGTTAACTTGGACGAGGCTGCCACAGGGATTTACTGGGTCTCCGACTATTTTTTCGCATATACTCAAAAATGACCTCTCAGATATCGAACTTCCAGGACATTCTGTATTAATACAATATGTAGATGATTTGTTATTAGCAAGTAAAGATTATGAGACATGTTTGAAAGATACTGTTTCTCTATGTAACGCTCTTGCAGAAAAAGGGCATCGAGCATCTCTGTCTAAACTCCAGCTGTGCCAAAGAGAGGTAAAATATTTGGGTTTTATCTTAAAAGAAGGACACAGGTTAGTTGATCCAGAACGAGTAAAGACAATTCTTGATATGCCTCGTCCTGTAACAAAAAAACAGCTTAGGGGATTTTTAGGAGCTGTAGGATTCTGCCGACCGTGGATTCCTGGGTTAGCAGAACTTACTAAGCCTCTGGTACAGGCAACAAAAAAGGAGGAGATAGAGCCTTTGGTCTGGGGCCCAGAAAGGGAGAAAGCTCTTACATCTGTGAAAAAAGCGTTGGTTTCAGCCCCTGCTCTCGGGTTACCAGATTATAGCAAACTATTTGAATTATTTGTCCATGAACGACAGGGAGTAGCAAGTGGGGTACTCACCCAAAAACTAGGCCCTCACCGTAGACCAGTGGCCTATTACTCCACGCAACTAGATGAGGTAGCTAAAGGCACTCCAGGACGCATCAGAGCAACAGCAGCTACGGCAGCTCTTCTTGAAAAAACATGACCTGTATTTTTGGGTCATTCATTGACTGTGTATGTGCCACATGAAGTAGAACTGTTAATGAAACAATACGCGACTCAAGCACTATCCCCACAGAGAGCTCACCGCTATGAACTGATAATACTGCATGCAGATAATGTGACTTTAAAAAGATGCAAGATTTTGAATCCAGCAATGCTATTGTCTCTACTGGAGGACGGAGAGCCACATCATTCCTGTGAGCAGGTGGTCGTCAGCTCGAGCAAGCCCCGGGAGGACCTTAAAGATGAACCTTTGGAGAACCCGGACTTAGTTCTGTTTACAGATGGATCATCCTATTATTTGGACAGAAGGCGCCACTCCGGCTATGCTGTCACTAACGTCTTTGAGGTACTTGAGGTTAATCCTTTGTCTCCGTCTGTAAGTGCTCAAGGAGCAGAATTAATAGCATTGACCCAAGCAGCAAAAATAGGTAAGAACCTGCAGGTAAATATCTATACTGATTCTAAATATGCATTTGGAGTATTTCATGTAACAGGGATGTTATGGAAAGAGCGAGGATTCTTTTCGTCATCAGGAAAGAAATTAGCTAATGGAGAAGAAATACATAATTTGCTGGAAGCAGTTCAACTGCCCAAAGTAATTGCGGTATTACACTGGCCAGCCCATACTAAAGACACTACAGAAATTAGCAGAGGAAATGCTTTAGCAGACGCTGCTGTGAGGGCTGCAGCTCGACAACCTCTGAGAGAATGTATGGGGGCAGTTCCAAGGATGGACCAGAGTGAGTGGCCAAACTTAATAGACCCCAAAACTATGTATGAAAAAGACTGCTCAGTGGAAGAGAAAAAAAGATGGGAGCAGTGGGAAGCAAAACAAAATGATGATGGAATATGGACAATTGGGGAAAAACCAATTCTACCAAAAAAATATTTAACTACGATAGCTAGGTGGTTTCACGATAAAGCTCATGGGGGAGCCGAGGCAATAGCTAAACAGGTACAGAAAGTATGGGCTGCTCCAGGAATTTATGCAGCTGCTACAAGAATAACAAATAGCTGCCCGACCTGCCAGAAGTTTTCAAATAACAAGCCAAGCTCAGATTTCGGGGGGGGCGACCATGGGCTTACTTCCCTTTCCAGAAGCTGCAAATAGACTACGCGGATATGCCATCTGTTGATGGATACAAACACTTGTTAGTGATAGTAGATCAGTTATCAGGCTGGGTAGAAGCTTTCCCAACAAGAAAGGTCGACACAGGGGGAGTGGTAAAAGCCTTACTGAAAGAAATCATACCCAGGTATGGGGTCCCAGAAGCCATTGATTCAGACAGGGGTGCCCATTTTACGGCAAGCATAATCAATCAGTTATGTAAATCGTTAGGAATAAAAAGAAACCTACATACTCCTTATCACCCACGATCTTCAGGACAAGTAGAAAGAATGAATAGAACATTAAAAGAGAAAATAGCAAGAATATGCACACATGCTAGCCTGAAATGGCCAGAGGCATTAAACTTAGCTCTATGGGATGTTTGAAATTCTCCACGGCAACCCATAGGACTAACACCAGCAGAAATTCTTTTTGGGAGACATTTAGCGATACCAGGGACTTCTATCCCTGCTAAGAGCAGCCTATTAGAAGGAGATGAACAAGTGACACAATATGTACTAGCCTTACAGGAACGGTTTAAGGCCTTGCAAAATCAGGCTCAGTGGTTTCAGCCGGTGCCATCAGACATTCAGGCACATGATATACAGCCTGGAGATAATGTGTTGATAAAGGTATTCTCGCGAAAAACAGAATTAGAACCAAAATGGGAAGGACCCTATACTGTATTGTTAAGTTCTTACTACGCTGTTAAAATTCTAGGAAAAGAGAATTGGATTCACCACTCTCACGTGAAACGAGTGGCAGTCCAAGAAGCAAGCACAGCAGAGGTTGCAGCAGAACAGTGAAAACAACCACGTAAAGCTCGATGGGATACACGACTTCCCCAGGGTAATCTGTTCGGACTCACCTCACTAACACAAATCTCTTTCCCTTTACTGCACCGTGCAGGATGGCAGGCAGAAGTGCCATGCTGATGTTGCTGTTTCAAACCCTGGCAATACTACTTTCCCTAACCTGTGGTCAAAGAACCTTAGAGTGGCCATGGTCCCAGGCCTGTGTTAAGTATACCGGAAGTATGGGATTAAATTCTACTAAAAATTTAAACCTCTCAACCCTGGTCATGCACGGAACTGAAGTATACTCAGAAAATGAATGGAGCTGGGATAATACTAACCAACTTCCCCAACTCCTGGGAGGGACAGGAAAGGAAATAAAGATAGGGTGTCTAATGATCAACGGGTCCACCCATGAGAAGGCAACTCAAATCTCTCACTAAAATCAAATCAAATGAAAAAGAAAGGAAAATTTGTGCCACTGAAAACCTGGATTGTTGGTACAATTTTACCTTAGAGCAGCCTGTTTTAATAGTTTGTCTGTGGGCTCACCACAATGTGGGACTATCATTTAAATTTAAAATAGGCGTTATTGAGCCCAGCACAGCAATACCTACCCTGACTACAATTATTTCCACCAATAGAAATAACTCTGTTACCATGAAGAGTAAGAAAACCTTATCCCCACAAATCTTTGAAATTGGACCGTATGTGATTAGAAATACAGGCCAACAAGAAGTGTTATTTAATCCATCATGGTCTCTCAAACGAGTAGAGCTATTAATGCAAATTAATATCTCTACAATCAAACCGACCTGTTCACCATTCTTAGGTACGTCCTATGTGGGATGGATGGCGTGGTTACATAGGCGAACCCTCACCTCTCCAAAACGAATAAGGAGAGATGTGACCGGTATCATAGGAACAGGATTGGGAGTCCTAAACAGTATAGCTGCTGAAGTACTCGTAAATAAACCGAGCACAACAACAAGTGACTTATACAGATTAAAACATCCATTGAGGTCTTCTCTGTTAGCATTAGGAACTAACCAATGGCTTTCATCCGAGATATTACCTCAATGGGAAAAAATGAATGAAAAAGATCACCAATTGATAATAGATGCACTTGGGGAAACTCTGAACTTCTCTGCGGGAACCTAGGGTCGAGCCCTGTTATGGTGGCCGACAGGCCTAACTTCCATAACATCCTGATTAAACTGATCATTTCTAAAGGCATCTTTTCATCAGATGATCTGGACATATGCACTTTCCATAGTTTCCCAATTTTCCTCCTCCCCTTGCTCTTTATCATTCAGATAGCTCTCAACTCTCCAGTTGCTGCCCTGAGCTTCGGGGAGTCTGAAGCTTGCCTCGTCTTTCAGCAGGCTCATTGTCTCTTAAACAAACTCCTTCACTGTGTGCCTATCCAGCCTTTCCTATCTATTTGTCAAGAACATTTCCTTGTAGACTCTAGACATCAGCACAGGCAACGTGGAGTTGACATAAAGTTGAGGACTGTATTTTATTTCTTATGAAACTGGATAATGTTTATTTTCGTTTGATTGCAATTAAGACAAATCCTTCTGTGTCTGCTTGCAGCTAGTTCTCTAAGGAAAGCAGATGGGAACTGGTGCAGGAGCTGTAACCTTCAGCTACAGCCTTGAGTGGAAATAGGTTAGATTTTAACAAGAGTGATCTAAGTCCCCAGTGGCTGATGAGAGAAATGGCAGGGCTGGGGAGCTGGGAGAGAAGGTTGTCCATACATGTCTCCTATCAAAAATACTGCTTGTCCTACATGTCCAGACTTCATCTGGAGACCCAGTGGGTCAGTGTGAATTGGAGAATGTGAGTGTTGCTTATTCTGAAAACTGGAGAATAAAGAAAGCTTCAGAAGCAGACATCTGTCTTTTTCAGGTGTTCATTGAAATCTGCCTAATTTCAATACTCTCCTGAAAGTTTCACAATTAGCCACACAAGAATTGACAAAATGAGGAAAATTATGGAAAGATGCATGGTTCCTTAGGTGTTTTTGCTTTTTAATGACCCCTCGGCTATATTTGGTGCTCAGCCTGCAAACCGCAGATGCCGAGAGGAGACTGAAGAAACCTCTCAAGAAGTTAAATACAGAAGAAAATTCCAAGTTTCTTGGAGCGTTAACAGGTCTCACTGAGGGTCATTAACCACAAAGTCTCCCCAGGGACTGATTAGAGCAGAAAGTTGGAGGCCCTGATTGCAGGTAGGCAAAGGCAATGTGCAGGTGGCTCTGAGGCCAAGTCAACCTGGATGTGTGTTATCAAGCAGAGCAGCCAGGCACTGACACCCAGCCCCTGGTAGGGTGATGCTTTCCATCATGCATTGCTCAGGGCTCTTCCTGGGGGCAGTGTATGGGTGGGGGTGCGCGATGCCGAGTGCAGGCAAGGATACAGCTCCTCCTGAGCTCTCAGGGGGACAAGGAGGCAGCCAGGCTACAGAAGGTTTACTTCCACTGTCATAGGGAAGCTGTGTCCTTTCCCTGACATCAACAAGCGAAAATCGAGAGTGGGATGAATCACAGACACTTTCAGGACGGAAGGGACCTTAAGAGGTCTCTAGCCCAAACTCCTTGTCAGAGGAGCGTCAGCTCTGGGGTCAGATCAGGTGGCTCTGCACTTCATCCAGTCTGGTCTTGGAAACCTCCAAGGCAGGAGGCTGCACAGCTTCTCTGGGCAACCACTTCCAATGCTTGACCATCCTCATAGTGGAAAAGCTTTTCCTCATGTCTTGCACAAATTTCTCTTCTTTCAACTTATGCCCATTTTTTTGTCTCTTGTCCTCCCAACATGCACCCTGGTGAAGAGTCTGGCTCCATCTTCTGGATGACCGCCTGGTAGCCATTGGAAGGCTGTGATGAGATCCCTGCAAAGCCATCTCTTCTGCAAGTTGAACCAGCCCCATTTCCTCACAGAGCAAGTGCTCCAGCTCCCCAACTACTGCGAGGACCCTCGGCCAAATTCGCTCCCAGTTATCAGCCTCTTTCTTTTCCTGGGAATCCCAAACTGAATGAAATGTTCTCTATGTGGTCCAATGAATACTGACTAGAAGGTGATCATCATTTCCCTCGACCTCCTGGCTGTGCTCCTGCTCAGACAGCCCACGATGCTTCTGGCTTCTTTGCTGCCAGGGAATGCTGCTGGCTCATGTTTTGCCTCTCCACCAGAACCCTCAGGTCCTTTTCCACAGAGCCGCTCCTCAGGCCTTAGCCTGTAACACTGCAGGGTGTTGGTTTCTCCCAGGTGCAAGACCTGGCATTTGTCCTTGTTGAATTTCCTGAGGTTCCTGACAGCCCATTCCTCCTGCCTGTCTAGCTCCCTCTGCATGGCAGCCCTCAAGCATATGGCTGGGCTCCCCACTTCCAGTCTGGGGTCATCTACAAGCATGACAAGTGTTGCCTCCTGCATGTAACCAATACAGAGGATAAACAAGAGTATTGGGGGAGACAGGGTCAAACACCTTGCTAAAGTCTGGGTAAAAGACATTTACTGTTCTCCATCCACAAATGCAGTTATTTATTCATAGCAGGCAATCAGGTTGCTGTGGCACAATCTACCCTGGGTAAATCCATGCTAAGTGTTCCCAGGCACCTTCTTCTCCTTCATGTGCCCAGAACTGTGATCTGAGAGGATTCATTTCATAACTCACTCCTCACCAAAGTGAGGCTGCACTGCCTGCAGCTCCCCAGGTTGCCCTTGGAGCCTCTTTTGAAGATGGATGCAACATTTGCCTTTCTGCAGTCATTGGGACTTCACCCCATCTCCACAACCTTGCAAAGATGGTGGTGAGTGGCCTTGCAGTGACAGCAGTCAGCTCTCACAGCATCCTCCTATGCAGCTCATCCAACCCCACTGACTGGTGTAGTTTGAGTTCTCACAAGGAATCCCTCACTAACCTCATCCACCATTGGCTGTTTTTCTCCTCTGGAGTCCTGACTCAAGGCACAACATCCTGGGAGACCTTGCTTGTGGACACAAAAGCTAACAAGGGGTTGAGTTCCTCAGACCTATCTGCATCTGCTGCTAGAGGATTCCCTGTCCCATTTAGCAGGGAGGCCATATATTCCTTTTTATTTTTCGATTTTTACTGGAGCAGTGGCAGCTCATCTTCATGCCCTTGACGTCCCTTGCAAGTGTCAATCCTACGGGAGCTTTTTCTTCCCTAACACCAAGCCTATGATGCTGGACAATATTTCTAAATGCCTCCTTTGCCTCTCCCTTCTTGCCCCTGCTGCATGCTGCCCTATTACCCTGGAGCTCAGGTGTGAGGTCCCTGTGTAGCCAAGTTGGTCCCCTGAGGTGTCTGCTGGTTTTAGCGAGTATCGGGATGGCCCATCCTTGTGCTTGGCACGTCTGTCCTTAAAGACCTGCTGGCTTTGTTGAGCTCCTGGGCCCTTGAGAGCTGCCTCCCATGGCATCCCCCACCAGTCCCCTGAACAGCTCAGGATGTCTGTTCCTCTGAAGTCCAGGGTCTGTACTCTGCTACTGTCCTTCCTCACTCCCCTCAGGATCTGGGACTCTACGTTTTCATGGTCACGGTAGGCAAGGCTCACACTTACTATCCCATCCCTGATCAGCTACTCCCTGTTTCACATTTCCAGATACAAGAAAGCATCACCCTTATCTCTTCATCTGGCAGCTGTGCAAAGAAGTTGTCCTTGATGCCCTCCAGAAACCTCCTGGCCTGCTTGCACTCTGCTGTTTGCCCTTCCACTTCATGTCAGGCGGATCAAAGTGCCCCCACAAGAACCAGGGCCTGTGATCAACAGACTTTCTCACACTGCTTATGGGAGACTGCATCCACCTCCTGACCCTCATTGGGTGGTCTGTAGCTCCCATCATGATGTCACCCTTACTGTGATGCTCACCCACAAGCTCTCACCCAAACCCCTATCCATCCCATGGAAGAGCTCCACACACCCAAGCCGACCCTTCACGTAAAGGGCATTCACCCCTGCTCATCTTTCCTGGCAGCCTCTCCTGAAGAGATTGTAGCCTACAAGCATCGCCCTCCCATCTTGTGAGTGATCCCACCACATCTCCGTCATTCCAGCAATGTTTCAGACCTCTGACAGCTTGTGCATCTCCAGCTGTTCCTGTGTGTACCCCAGGGTGCCTGCATGTGCATACATTTGGGTTGCAGAGCCTCAGCTGTGACACAGAGAACACACTGGTCATGGTGAAACAGGTTAGCAAGAGCCAAAGACACTGTGTGTACAATGGCCCCACTTGAGAGCAGAGACATGCTGGCATAGAGAGCAGGTGGCAATGTAATGGTGAAAGGAGGTTCCCACTAAGAGAGCAAACCCTGCAGTGCCCAAGGCCAGGGAGAAACAGAGCTGGGCTGTGCTGGAATGGCAAGAGAGGGGTTTGCTGCCTGAGCTGACTCACCATGGGGCCTGTGAGAGAAGTGCATCCATCTCCAGGCAGGACAAGGTGCCTCTGAAGAAGTCCCTGGGCCTGGGCAGCCTGTGATCCAGGCACCCTGTGGACATCATTAGCCCATGTCGTCTGGGGGCAAGAGGAGGTTCATGTGGAAGAGAGCAAGAAGGGTTTGAGGGTGCAGAGGCTAGAGCGGAGACCTTGGTGGGATGTGCCTCCCATTTATGCAGCACACTAATGCGGACGAGACGGATTTTGCCTAAAGACAGTGGTGCGATTCTGTTGCCTGGGCACAGGTAGAAAAACCTGAGATAACCTGGGGTGTTTGCCCAGCAAGCACTCCAAAAGGGCATTTTTTCCCCATAGGTCCCACCCACGTGGCTGTGCTAGAAACCCAGGCATCTGACATGGACCTGCCCGACTATTTTGAGGTCTTGATATCAAGTGTCTGCACTGAATTACATTAGCAGTTTGCACTACAGGCATCTCCATGTGTCTCAGCTTCATAGTGAGTGGTGCTCGAATAGTAGTGGGCATCTAGTGTCCTTTGAGATGGCCAAGGAAATTCCCCATCTGGCCCCACCTGAGGCTCCAGAAGGATGGGGGTCACACAGTCACTCCAACAGAGCAAGCAGACACTGGCACGTGCCTTGTACCATCTCTGTCTCTTCACATGTCACCAGGTGTTTGTGTGTGGGCAACTGACTCCCATCCTCCATCTCCAGGGATTCCAAAGGGAGCTTAGACAAGGAGATCGTGGACAGATCTCTCTGTTGTGCACGCTTCAGCTTAGCAAGGGGAATCTCAGCTCCTGTGTCTTTGTGGATATAATGGGAGGGATCTGAATCCCACTCCAGCCCGGAGACTTCTAAACCATCATGACATGCCCAGATTGACTCATCTGAATCAACACCTGAACCATGTGTCAGTGAACTCCCTTCTTGTCCCCATCCAGGTGTCCTGCCTAGTGAAGAGATGGGAAGAGGGGCTTCCAGAGTGGGACATTTCCACCTCTCGTAGATAACCATCCTCTGATGAGACAAAAGGCAATGCTGGAATCGGTTTCTCTCCACTGTTTAGAGAGGGACCATCGGTGATTATTTTGGCATGCCCCCTCTGCACACCTTGCCACTTCTCCTTGCAGATCTTCAGCATGTTTCTGTTGTCCAAATCCCTGAGCAACTCTGCCCTTCACAGCTGCCTCCCTTTGTCTCCCTTCTTGGCCCCATCTAGGTGTCCTGCCTAGTTAAGAGATGGGAATAGGGGCTGACAGAGTGGGACACTTCCAACTCTTGCAAATAACCCTCCTCTGATGAGACAAATTGCAATGCTGCAATCAGTCTTCCTTCAGCGTTTAGAGAGGGACCATCAGTGATTACTTTAGTTTATTGCAGTGAACATTTCCCAGGAGGAGGGAGCACAAGGGACAGGGAAATTTGTGTCTTCAGCTGGGCCTCTGCTCCTGAGTGGGGCCAGGCTCCTGGGATGGAGGGAGCTCATGGCAACCTGGCAGCACTGCCCAGAGACAGCTGTGTGCAGGAGCAGCTCCTCTGCAAGGAGCAGCAGGGCTATGGGCACTGCCTGCTGCTGCTGACATGAGATGAGAGAAGGCAGAGAGAAGTGGAAGGCAGTGTGGAGTGGGAGGACAGAGCAGAGCTCCTTGTGGGAGAAATCTTCGCAGCGCTAGACATGGTAAGTCTCTGGCTGCAGGGCAATGCTCCAGAGGTTCCTGGAGGGGTCTTCGGAACCCAGCCCAAACCATGGCTGATAGGATTTTTAATGATCTCTCTCCTGGATTATCCAGGACATAGCAGGAGGAGGAGATGCTTCAGAGCAGGGATTCCCTGCCAGAGCGTCACAGGGACAGGGCATCCTGCTTTCTCCCAGGGATGGCTGTGTACACCCAGGCTGTGCACCCAGGTCTACCCAGGTTCATGAGTCAGAGCAGCATCCCTGCACCCCAGGGTGCTGTGTGCCCGGGGCAGTGACTCTGCTGCCTGCGAGGGTCAGTGCTGCAGGGAGATGCTCTGCGTGAGAGGATCGACCCCCCGGCCAGGCATGTTCATTCTCCTGTCAAGAGGGAGCTGCATCGGTCAAGGCTGCTCACAGCTCTAGCTCATGCACAGGACATGTCCAAGGGGTCTTTTCAAGAGGAGCATCAAGAGAAGGGCTACTTCCAAGGGAAGGAGCTTTCCTTCTGGTGTCTGTGTTTTCGGTTTTCTCCCTAATTTTAGCACGGAGAAAAAAAGAGAGTTTTCTCTTTTGGCAAGGATCTGGGACTCGCAAACCTTCCCTCTCAGAGATCGGGAGGTCTGGGAGAAAGCTCAGCAAACCCCTTCAACCCCACCTCCAGCGACAGCATCAGCATCACCTGTGTGGTCTCCCTGGGGTTTGTGGTACCTGCTCCTCATGAACTGCAGGCACAGAGACACCTCTGGACAGTGCACTGTCCTGGGAAGTTTCTGTAGGGCAGATCTGAGCACACAGAAGGGGTGATGTGGTCTGTGAGCACTGACTGGAAATGATGTTGGGACAGAGAAAGGTCCCAGCAGGGACTGCTCCAGGCAGCAGAGCTGGGCAGGGAAGGAGAGGGAACTGCTGACAGAATCATTGTGGGAGGATGGATTTGGGCAAGTCATGGTCAGTTCTGTTGGCAGCAGGATCATGGGGTTGCTCCTTGTTTCCTCTCCTGTCCATGCTGCTCCTGTTCTTCTCTCAGGCTCTCCAGGATGGATGGGTTTTCAGCTGCAGTTCAGACACCATCACTGTGAGTTGGGCAACAGAGGGGTCTGCATGGAAGTGAGGGGTCCGCAGCCCCCTTCTAATCTGTGAGGCTCCAGGAAATGCAGTCTGTGGGGTTGGGAAATGAGCTGATCCTCCCTTAAGGAGAGACCATCTTTAGTCCTGATAGTCCTTTGACTGTTTCCCTGTGGTGTCCTGCCAGACTGCAAGCTGCCCTCCAAAAAGGCACTGCTGTCTCATAGCATATCGATAAAACTGTAGAGACTGTGAAGACGATACAGAGATGCTGAGAGTATGGAGATGATGGTGGGAGGCTGCATATGGGCATCTGAAAAGAGCCCTGTGTGTCCTTGGCTAGAGGGGGAGTGTGGAGACCTCCCTCTGGTGCCTGGAGAAAGGGTGAGAAGGTTGGAGACCTGCACTTTGAAACTGGACTGCTCTGCTCTCAGCAGTGGCTGGTTTTCTTTTAGGGCAACATATGGGTGTGATCGTCCACCAGATCGACGAGGTGGGAGCACAGGACAGCTGGGAATAAGACTAATAGACAGACTAGCTGTCCTCACGCTGCAACAAGGGACAGTGAATCCGTTTTTCTCGGGACTCACAGTAGAAATGCCAAGGATTTCTAGCTTTGAGGAACAGTCCCCGGGGGTGACAAGGGCATCTCAAAGAAAATAAAAAATCCCTGAAACTCTGTTCCTCAAACATCGTTCTTTAGAATTCACAGTAAAGATGCTGAAAAGCACTTCTATGTGACAAGTGTATTTCAGCTGACAGAAATGGTGAATGTCAGAGCTAGTCACCCCCATTCCCCTGTGCCCACTGCTGCACAGCAGGACTGACTCCTCTGCAGCCCACGGGCAGAGGCCCCTGCTCCTCACAGCAGCACACTCAGGCAGTGCAAAGTGGAGCCCAAGCAAGGGAGCTGCACAAAGATGCTCTCAGTAAAGACAGCGGCAATGTGGGGGGTTGTATGAGAACTGCAACAATTTGAGTTTTTCTTGCTTGAAGATTCTCTTCTAACTTCTCAATGTATTTTCTCCTTTGGACAGTACCCCATGCCTGGAGAGAACAAAACGTCCAGCAGCAGCTCCCTGAATGAGTTCCTTCTCCTGGCGTTTGCAAACACACGGGAGCTGCAGCTCTTGCACTTCTCGCTCTTCCTGGGCATCTACCTGGCTGCCCTTCTGGGCAACAGCCTCATCATCACAGCTGTAGCCTGCGACCATCACCTCCACACCCCCATGTACTTCTTCCTCCTCAACCTCTCCCTCCTTGACCTTGGCTCCATCTCCACCACTCTCCCCAAATCCATGGCCAATTCCCTGTGGGACACCAGAGTCATTTCCTACTCAGGATGTGCTGCTCAGGTCTTTTTCTTCTTTTTCTTAATTTCAGCAGAGTATTGTCTCCTCACTGTCATGGCCTATGACCGCTTTATTGCCATCTGCAAACCACTGCACTACAGCACACTCATGGGCAGCAGAGCTTGTGTCAAAATGGCAGCAGCTGCCTGGGCCAGTGGTTTTCTCAATGCTCTTCTGCACACTGCTAACACATTTTCAATACCACTCTGCCAAGGCAATGCCCTGGACCAGTTCTTCTGTGAAGTGCCCCAGATCCTCAAGCTCTCCTGCCCAGACTCCTACCTCAGGGAACTTGGGTTTATTGTATTTAGTGCCTGCTTAGTCTTTGGGTGTTTTGTTTTCATTGTTCTGTCCTACGTGCAGATCTTCACGGCCGTGCTGAGGATCCCCTCTGAGCAGGGCCGGCACAAAGCCTTTTCCATGTGCCTCCCGCACCTGTCTGTGGTCTCTGTGTTTGTCAGCACTATCATATTTGCCTACTTGAACCCCTCCTCCCTCTCCTGCCCAGCTCTGAATCTGGTGGTGACTGTTCTCTATGTGGTGGTGCCTCCAGCAGTGAACCCCCTCATCTACAGCATGAGGAACAAGGAGCTCAAGGAGGCACTGAGGAAACTGATTCAGCTGGTACTGTTTCAGCAGGAATAAGCTGCCCATCCCTCTTCACAAGTGATTTCCAGTTCATCTCAGACAGCTCTTATGCTTTGGGCAGTCCCTCTGTGATAATCACATTTGGGCAGAAGTGCCGGAATTCCTAGCAGGAACCCAGTCTATCTGACCCAGAGGCCTTCTGTGAATGTGTCTATCACTATGCCAGAGCTGGCCTCTCTAATAAAAGGGGATTTCCTCGGTGCAGTGCTTGAAGATTGGGCTCTCCTTCCAAAGCTGGAGTCAAAAATGTGCTCAAGGACTTTCACCCTGAAAGGGACTGTTCCTTTTCTGGGGCTCTCCATGGGCTCAAGGCGATGAGCTCAAGGGGTGATGTGTTAGGAAATGAGGGCTGGGTTCATTTCTCACTTGTGGGCGCCCATTGTTCCTGGAGGTGCTGAATGGTCAAGCAGTATCTCCCGTATGACAGGACTGGAGACAGATGTCTGTCATTCTCGAAGGGAGTTTGGAGCCCCCAGGAGAGCACAGGGCATCTCCAAGGGCACCACCTGGGCAGTGAATGGAGCTTCTCAAAATCAGGTGGAGTCACCCAAAGGTGAAAGGATAAACCAATGAATGTCCAGACTAGTGAGAGCTCTGCAATCCAACAAGCGGCACTGGGGACCCTGCAGGCACAGGAAGGGAGCCTGGAGAGTGGTTCAGGTCACCTTCAATCCAAAACCATGGGCTATATTTAATGACACACCTGAACACAGCCTGAGGCATTTGAAATGCCCTGAGACTGCGCAGAGCATCATCCATGGCCACAGACCCCTTGGTAGGGGCTTGTTACATGCAATGATGCCCATGCGGCTGGGTCTGCTTCCCACCCTGACCACCATGGCCAGTGTGGAGTCACCTCGTGGCCCTGCTGCCCCACAGCCACTCGCTCTGCAGAGCAGCACCGCCAGCTCGGGCCCCGCAGGGAGCACAGGGGAGGGTCCAGGAATGGCTGAGCAGGCCAGCACCCTTGCACGGACACACTCACCTGGGGAAAGGCTCTCCAGAGAGCAGGGATATGCCACCCCCGTGCTGCCCCATCTCCCGTCCCCTCTCCCCACACTGCAGGGACCAGCGGTGCAGCAGGAGCTGGCACAGCCCCGCAGCCGCTGCCCGGCCCTGGCCCTCCCCACCTCCCCCACCAAACATGGCACCCATCTTCAAGAAGGACAAGAAAGAGGATCCAGGGAAGGAGCTGGGGCTTGTGGTGGACATCAAGTTGACAAGAAGTCAGCAGGGTGCTCTTGTAGCAAGGACAGCCACCGTTTTTCCGGGTTGTATTAGCAAGAGTGCAGGCAGCAGGGCGAGCGCAGTGGGACACACAAAATATCCTGGCAGCCTCAACCAAAGAGGAGCAAAATAAAGAAAGAGCAGAACTCACAGACTACCCATGTTGGAGAGAGTGGTATGCTCAGCAAGTGCCCAGGTACTGCAAGCACTTCAAAACAATCAGAAAAAGGCATTTCTGCCAGTGGCCAAGTGGCTGGATGTCCCAGGCTTGCTCACGGGAGACTTCTGGTTTACTCTACCTCTAATAGCATGGCCAGGATGATGATTTTGTAGTGATAGAACATGACTTTGCTAATCTAACTTAATCCAAGATTAAAGCCTCATGCTCAAGCACACCAGTGAGGGGAAAAGAAGCCCCCAAACCCCTTTCCATTGCCTCCAGTGGCTGCAAGATGGATTCTAGTCTGAAAAAGAAAGCATTAGGACTGAATCTCCTGAGGGGGACTATAAACTACCTGATGCCTTTTGTGCTCTTCAGTGATGTTTCCTCTGGTCCCACCTCAGTCTACACTGAGCTGTATTTTTCCCCTTGCCTAATAGATCAGGACTGTGAGGAAAGAGCCGAGTCCAGGCCACTGCCACGCTGATGATCTGGGCAGCCTGAGGAGCCCATTGAGAAAGGAAATGGGTGCTCAAGACCTCACAGCACAGGCCTGGGAAAAGCAAGCGGCAGTGACCCTCCCAAGGTGCCAAGGAGCCCAACCCTGAGCCACGAGGCTGCATATGGCTTCCTCTGCTCATGCCGTGGGCTCAGGACACACCTCACAGAGTCAGATACATTTCTGTGGGAGAGGCGGAGGAAGAAAGTAGAAATGAGTCAAAAGAGGGGGAATGCAGGCCAGGAGTCCCACCAGTAAACATCTCCAAGTATAGGTGGATTCACCTCCTCTCTGGCAAGGCCATTTCTTCCATGACCAGCAGCACCTGCAGGAAGGAGGGTTTTTTCCTGACACCCCTTGTGGGATGGAGGGCAGCAGGATTTGAGAGACCTCTTCCAGCCAGGGACAAGTTTCTGGGCACCCAGGCAAAGATTTCAGCCTGGGACCTTAAAGTGCAGGGTGGCTGAAGACTACGAGATGCCTCCAATGTGTGGCTCACAAGGGACCTGAGTCACATCACAGCCACCACTGAGACACCCTCAGAAGCAGATCCCGTAACGTGCGGCCTGAGCAAGACCTGCAGTATTTCCCAGCCTTTCTCTGTGCACGTAAAGCTTTTGTTTTAGCCCCTCAGCACTGGGGAGCAGTCTCAGCTCCTGCAGTGGCGGGGAAGGCACCAGTGACTGCCAGCCCTGCCGTTACACCCAGAATTGCATTGTGTTGAACTAAACCAAGTCCCCCAGGTGTTCCCTGCAGCCGGCTGGATGGGCACAGATGGGACCTGTCCCTTCCTGTTCCTCTCAAGCATGTTGTTTGAGGAAGTGCTGGAAGAACAGGCCTGGAGGGATCCTCATGGCCCTGCACTGCCTGGGGCTGTGATAACTGATCATCTCCCTCCTGCAGACAGTTCCTGGGCCAGGTGCTTGAGGACAAGCAGCCAGCGGTGCTTATGGGAGTCCCCCAGGAGCATGCCCTCTGGGTGGGCAAGGAGACCTCAGGCTCATCACCCTGTTGGAGACCAGCTGGCCACTCAGAGGACTTGGAGTAGGAGGGACCAGTCCCACGACTCGTGAGGTGAAGGTGTTGACGTGTGCCTGGGGCCAGGACACTGCTACCTCCTAGGCCATCTCTCAGCTCCTGGGAAGACAGTGCAGGAGCAAGCAAATCCTGGAGAACAGCCTTTCCCACATTCCTGGATGCCAATGGCAGGGTCACCTATGTGTGAGAACGTGAGAGACCAGCAGCAGGGACATGGCTGGGGTGTCATAAGGGGTCCTGGGGCCCTTTCAGGCCAGTGACTTTCAGGCAGGCCTTTTGGAAAATCCTAGGCACATGTGATTCAACCTGCACACGCCAACAGCTGGAAGGCCTGGCAGCAGCCGTCTCAGGGCATGGTCTTAGTGTTGACAGGCCACTGTGTACCTTCCAGAGGTTGTGCTTATGCTGGCCGTGTTTAGAAGAGAGAGCCCTTCTTTGCTGGACCTGCTGCTGCTCTGTGCCTGAAAAAGTCCGGCTGGGGCCCTGGCCCTGATGCTGTGAGGCAGGGCGGAAGATGGGCCTGCACCCGTGGCCCGCGGCCACGCTCTGGTGCCCAGAACAACTGAGCTCGCCCCTCCCCTCCAGCACCCCCACCTCCACCTGCCAGCAGGTCACTGCTGCCCAGCTGCTGGCACTGTGCCTAGCTCTGCCAAGCTCCCCGGCTGCTGGTGGAGCTGCGAGAGAAGCCACTGCCCAAAGCCAGCAGCTGACTGGACTCCTGCCCTTCCTGCAGTGACAGGGGCACCTTGGTGCACAGGGACACAGAGCAAGGAGCCCAGCAGGCTTTCCTGGGCATGCCCAGTGTGCAGCCATGCAAGGACAGGACCAGCTGCCCTGGCGTCCTGGGCACAGGGACTGCACGAGGGCTGGCACCTAGGGACCTTGTGCCGATGCTGGGCCAGCAGGCAGCTGGCAGGGGAGGCTGCGGCGAGGCCCCGGGGCCCCCATGTCACAGTGCTGTCCCCCGGCAACGCAGTCACAATGCCCCGGGGCAGCAGAAGAGGCGCAGCCTCCCGGGCCCCCTGCCAGAGCACAGAGCTGCCTGCAGCCAAGGGCTCTCGGGAGGCTCTCGGCAGGCTGTCCTTGGGCACGAACACACCCCTGCGAGGGCAGCAGGGCTATCGATGGCTTCCGAGCAGGGCACTGTCGCAGGACATGCGGGGGCACCAGTGCCTGCACCTCCGGCCACCGAACGATGGAAGCACTCAGCAGTTGCACCTCCATTTGGTACGGAGACCTCCTCCTGGCCTTCCGCTCACCTTCCTTCCAGCCCTTGCTTTGCACCTTATCTGCCCGGCTTTGCTGCTGAGACCACTCACTGCTCTGCCTCACAGACTCGTCAAGTGCCTGTGTCTGCCACTCCGCTCCCTAACACTGCCTAAACACGGCCGGAAGAAAACCAGGATGCAGAAGACAGGCACGGTGAGACCCTAGGATGCCTCTTTGCCAAGGAGAGCGAGAGAAGGGGCCTAGCCAAGAGAGGTGCACCACTCTGCAGCCTCCTCAGGCCATGAGGGAGACGTGACAGCCCCAAAGCACTAGTGATCTCTCTGGCCCCACTGGCCTGCACTTCCCATTGGCAAGAGACTGCAGGGAACTGAGGAGCCTGGTGCTGGCCCAACCACTTTCCCGTGCACTGCAACAAAGCTCTGCCTTCCTCTTGCTCTGCCCCTGCTGCCCTTGTTTCTCCCTTTGTGGTGGCCATTGGTGTTGCGGCAGGAGCTTTCTGAGGAGACTGCATGAGCTTCAGCAGTGCTGAGACAAAGCCCGAGCTGTCCTGTGCTTTTGGGGTGGAGAAAGCCCTGCCTTTCCGGAGCTCCCAGGTTGGCTGTGTTCTGCATTGTGCTGGCTCAGGGGGTGCTGCTGGGTGTTTGGAGCTGTCCTCTGAAAGCTTGTGGTGACCTCAGGCATCTGGTGCTTGTCCGGCCCTCAAGGGGCATGGTGGAAATTGTCTTGGGGCTGCTCCACCTTGGGAGCTGTGGCAGCGGCATTTGCAGGAGAGGTCAGCGGGGAGGGACATGCTGAGGTTGAAGTGCGCGGTGCTGTGTTCTGGTGCTAGTGCAGAGCTTGGAGGCAGTGCACTGCGCAGGGCTCGAGTAAGACTGCTTGGGCGTTTGCAGGAGCTGTGCGGGGTTTGACTGTGGAGTGCTTCCTTCCTCCAGCGAACAGGAGGGAGACAAGCCAGCCAATCAGAGAGGCTGCCTGTGCCCACATGTCTCTCCAAATCATGCTCTTCCAGCGGGCTTGCCTGCTGAGTGTCACGCAGGGCTGTTCTGCACTTGCAGCTCCCCAGGGAGAGCTCCATTCCACTGCTCCTTGGGAGAGGGAAACACGGCTCTTCCATAGACTGCAAAAAGATAACAGCCCTCTCATTCTTTCTGAAGCCGTTTCCGGGCCCTTGTTGCCACCACTGGAATGCAGGTTCCAGTGCACAGGAATCTGCTGGCTCATTGCAGGACTCAATGTGGTGGCAGGAGTCAGCAATGGGTACTATGATGCATATTGTGAGGCAGTGTTCTGTGTGTGCTTTCAGTCAAATGACCTAGAGCAGCTCGTGATGCTCGTGGCAAGTGGCCACGACCTGGCCTGTGGCAACTGCCCCGCGTGCAGCACCTTTGCTGGCCTGCTGAGCGAAGTGGCCCTCAGTGCCTGACCTGGGACAGCAGAGATGGGTCTTGGAAAGAGCCTCAGGAAATGGCTGCCTGGGATGAGGACTGCTGAGAGCCTGATGCAGATGGGAGGTCCGAGCTCCCTGGCAAAGCCTCGCAGAGCTGCTGGAACTGGCAATCAGGTGGCCCTTCCCCATCACTGCATGAATGTTCCCCCTGAGGACAAGGGACTCTCGGAGGTGCCAGTTCTCCTTGCCTGTGCTTGGCGTCTCGTGCCAGTCTGCACCTGTGGGAGGTTGCAGCAGCACGGGCAGAGAAGAGGTTGCCTGCTGATTGGGGACCGATAGCCTTCTTTCTTCAGAGGAAGTGCTTCCAGCCTGATGGGACAAGGGCCTGTGCCAGCAAGGGCTTTTGTTGGGAAGCACGGACTTGGGGCGAGAGAGTCCTGCTGCAGTGCCCAGCACCTGCTCTAAGATTGGGCCTTCGGCTTGTCTGAGCCTCACAAAGACTGCTGATCCTGTTCCTCTTCTGCCTGGGACTCCTCCAAAGACGGAGAGAGCAATACCAAGTGACAGCAATGTTTTCACAGTGTTTTCCCTCTCCGGAAAGCAGAGGCAGGTCAGCATCTGCCAGCTCCAGGTCTCTTCAAAGCCCCATCAGCTGAGCTGACCCAACGAGGCCAAGGCAAGCAGGCTGGAAGGCTTTGCTCCTGTCCTCGTGTTGCGCTGCTGGGCACTGCTGACCTCTGCATGCCTCCTGTGGGAAATGGAAGTGACACCTCCCGCCACTGTCAGCAGCCATTCCTCTGGGAGCGGAGACTGTGCCCAGGCATTTCCTGACGGGAAGGCAACGGGCTGAATCTCACAGCTGAGTCAGCCCTTGTGTAGCCATTGGATTGTGGAAGAATTTCCATTGGAGGAGTTGTCTGCAGGTGCTCTGATCCAAGTCATGCTCCGAGTAGGCTCGGATTCCAAGCCGGATGTAGCTGTGGTCCTTCAGAGACTGGAGCAACCCCTTGCTGGCATGAGAAGACCCCCACACACCTTGAGATGCCCAAGGGCACCAGGCCTTTTCAGCAGGAGATCAGTGGGAAAAGTGAACTCGAGGGCCTGCAAAGAACAAGGACATCCTTTCTCGGCAGCCAAAGACCGTTCCAAAGCTCCCCATGCAGATCTGCTTCGGTGCCAGATGCAGCACCCAGGAAATGCAGGGCATGGGATGTGAGGCTGTTCCAGGTGGTTATCCTCAGTGTCATACCTCTCCGCCAACCCTCTGGAGCAGCCGGTGGTTTCCTGCAGGGCCCGGGAAAGATTTGTTTCCCCCCAGCTCTGTCAGTGTGTGGTTTTTTTTTTTTTTTTTGGCCACTCTCTGGAGCCCCTAAGGTGGCTGCAGGTTGAGAGAGGAAAGGGGTTGGGCAGCGCTGGTGTCTCGAGCCCTGGTGGGCATGAGAAGCCTCCCAGGGCTGGCCGGGAGGCAGGCCTTGCTCACATGCACAGGGAACAGCCGATCGCCAGCTTTGGGGTCAGGAAGGAATTTTCCCCCAGGACACATTGGCAGCAGTCCCTGGGGGTTTTTCGCCTTCCGCTGGAGCAGTGAGCACGGCCCATTCCCAAGGCTCCTCTGGGCCCTTGCAGGCCAGTGGCTGCCTGCTTGCAGCACCAAGACCCCAGCTGTGTCCTGCAGCTCTCAGTTTCTCCCTGCCCTGGGGCAAGTTTGTCGCAGGAGCTCAGGGACTGCCGTTGCTCCCATATCCCTGGGGTGTTCTGGCTTGTGCAAACAGCACAGTGTGTTTGGAAAGGCTGCAGGCTTGAGGATGAGTGAGGAGCTGCCCCTTGTCATCTGTGCCTGCATGCACACAATAAAAGCCAAGTGCTGTTCTCCTCTCTGAGGTGTGCTGTTTGTGTGGTGCATGTCCTGGCTGTTGCCTGAGAGCTTGCTGCTGCAGCTGCGCTGTCAGGAACTGCCGGTCCCCTCCTGCCCATGGGGCTTGTCATCTTCTGACCTTTCTTTATCTTGCTTCTCTTTGGTCGAGGCTGCCAGGATATTTCATCTGTTCCAGTGCAATTGCCCTGCTGTCTGCACTCTTACAAATACAACCCAGGATAAGGCTGGCCATCTTTGCTACAGGAGCAGCCTGCTGGCTTCTTGTCAACTTGCTGTCCACCGGGTCCCCCAGGTCCTTTCCTGCAAAGCTGCTTTCCAGCCAGTCAGCCCCAGCGTGTCCTGCTGCTGGGGGTTATTTCATCTCAGGGACCGGACTTGGTTGAACTCCCCGTGTTCCCATCAGCCCGTATCATCAGCCTGTGCTGCCCCTCTGCTTAGCAGCCCTGTCCTCCAACAGGTCAGCAACTCGCCCCAATTAGGCATCATTGATGAACTGGCTGAGAGTCCACTCCATCCCACCATCTAAATCATTCACAAAGACAAACAGCATTGGCTCCAGTATTGACCTCTGAAGAACATCCCTGGTAACAATTAGTCAGTTGGGCTTTGTACCACTGCTCTCCACCCTTTGAGCCAGGCGGCCTCCAGCTCATTTCCCACACCCTCCATTGCTTACTCCTCTACCCCACCTCTCCCCAGTTTGGCTACAAAGATGTTATGGAAGACCATGTCAAAGGCCTTCCTACATTCAAGGAGTGCATGCACTGCACCCCTCCTTGTCCACACAGCCAGTCATTCTGTCACAAAAGGCAGTGAGATTGGTCAGGCACGATTTGACCTTGATGACATCATGCTGGCTGTTCCCAACGCCTTCATGTGGCTGGAACTAGCTCCAGGAAGATTTGCTCTCCAGGGACTGAGGTGACGCTGACCAGCCTATCACTCCCCAGATCCTCTTTCCTGTCCTTCTTGAAGATGGATGTGATGTTTGGCAGGCAGGAGGGGAGGGCCAGGGGCCGGGCAGCGGCTGTGGGGCTGTGCCAGCTCCTGGTGCATCACTGGTCCCTGCAGTGGGGAGAAGAGGGACAGAGGATGAGGCAGCACGGGGGTGGTGGCAGGTTGGCAGGGGCAGGTCGGCAGGGGCAGGGGACAGTGGGGGCTGCAGCGAGGGGTCATGGCCGGTGCTTCAGCAGCAGTGGCTGTCGCATTCACTTCACAGGCCAAACTCCTGCACTGAGCCCAGGCAGAAACAGGCCATTTCCCTGGTGCCCGTGCCACCCTCCCAGCAGGACGGGGACATACAAGGAGTGTGCTCTGCCTGTTGCGGTGCTCAGGGCAGCTCCCCAAGGAGCACAGCTTTGCCTGAGGGACCTCTTGGTCCTCGGCCTCTGCTCCAGCAGCTGGAGCAAGAATAAAAGCTCGTCGGCCAGGCCAACATCCCCCTGGCACAGTGCCTGCGACAGCCTTTGGTGCCCTGTCCCCCACAGCCCTCCTGCTTTGGCAGCCTCCACAGTTTCTGCACCTTACCCAGCCCTGGCCATGCCCCACACAGGGGTTAGCACACAGCCATCCCCAGGGTCTGCTGGGGTCTGGGCCAGGAGAGAGGCTGCCTAGGCCTGGCTCTTCCCCTCGATACCAGCACTGAGCCCAGCAGGAACAAGCTGGCCGCACAGCAAAACTCGCCCATAAACCTGGGCTGTGCAGCCGGGGCTGGAAATGGCCTCCACTCTCCTGTGCCCAGCATGTCTTGCTTCCCCTCCACGAGACCTGGTTCTGCCCCACAAACCCACCGATGTGTGTCCTCACCCCAGGGAGTGCATGAGTGCTGGCCTGCCTGGCCACTCCTGGAGCCTCCCCTATGCTCCCCGCAGGGCCCCGAGCTGGTGGTGCTGCTCTGCAGAGCGAGCGGGTTGTGGTGCCCCAGGGCCATGGGGTGACTCCACACTGGCCATGGTGGTTGGGGCGAGAAGCAGGCCCAGCTCGACAGGCACCATTGCACCTGACAACCCCTACCAAGGGGTCTGTGGTGTGGATGATGCTCTGAGCAATCACAGGACATTTCAGATGGCTCAGGCTGTGTCCAGGTGTGTCCCTAGTGAGTCCACGGTGTTTCAATGAAGGTGACATGAACCACTCTCCAGGCTCCCTTCCCCATGCCTGCAGGGTCCCCACTGTGGGTATCTGTCACCAGCCCTGCCATAGGGCAGACAGTCCCAGGCAGATACCGCTTGACCATTCAGCACCTCCAGGAACACTGGGCACCCACAAGTGAGAGCTGAATGCATCCCTCATTCCCTAACACAGCACCCCATGAGCTCATTGCCTTGAGCCCATGGAGAGCCCTGGAAAAGCAACAGGCCCTTTCAGGGTGAAAACCCTTGAGTGAATTATTGGCTCCAGCCTTGGAAGATGAAATCAACTTTCAAGCACAGCACTGAGGAAATAGTCTTTTATTAGAACCAGGCCAGCTCCGAAACAGTGATAGACATATTCACAGAAAGCCTCTTGTTCAGACAGGCTGGGTTTGTGCCTCTGGAGAAGTGGGATGAATTCAAACACTTCTGTACAAACATGATTATCACAGGGAGAATGCCCAAAGCACAAGAGTTGTCTGAGATAAATTCAAGTCACTTACAAAGAGGGATGAGCAGCCTATTGCTGCTGAACTAGTACCAGTTGAATCAGTTTTTTCAGTGCCTCCTTGAGCTCCTTGTTCCTCATGCTGTAGATGAGGGGGTTCACTGCTGGAGGCACCACTGAGTACAGAACGGACATCACCAGATCCAGAGCTGGGGAGGAGATGGAGGAGGGCTTCAGGTAGGCAAACATGACAGTGCTGACAAACAGGGAGACCACGGCCAGGTGCGGGAGGCACATGGAAAAGGCTTTGTGCTGGCCCTGCTCAGAGGGGATCCTCAGCACAGCAGTGAAGATCTGCACGTAGGACAGCACAATGAAAATGAAACACACTGAAGCTAAACAGATACTAACCACAATAAGCCCAGCTTCCCTGAGGTAGACGTCTGAGCAGGAGAGCTTGAGGATCTGGGGGATTTCACAGAAGAACTGGTCCATGGTGTTGCCTTGGCAGAGTGGTATGGAAAATGTGTTCCCAGTGTGCAGCACGGAATAGAGGAAACCACTGGCCCAGGCAGCTGCTGCCATTTTGACACAAGCTCTGCTGCCCATGAGTGTGCTGTAGTGCAGTGGTTTGCAGATGGCAACAAAGCGGTCATAGGACATGACAGTGAGGAGACAATACTCTGCTGAAATTAGGAAGACAAAGAAAAAGACCTGGGCAGCACATCCTGTGTAGGAAATGACTCTGGTGTCCCACAGGGAATTGGCCATGGATTTGGGGACAGTGGTGGAGATGAACCCGAGGTCGAGGAGGGAGAGGTTGAGGAGGAAGAAGTACATGGGGGTGTGGAGGTGGTGGTCACAGGCTACAGCTGTGATGATGAGGCTGTTGCCCAGGAGGGCAGCCAGGTAGATGCCCAGGAAGAGCGAGAAGTGCAAGAGCTGCAGCTCCCGCCTGTCTGCAAAGCCCAGGAGAAGGAACTCATTGAGGGAGCTGCTGTTGGACATTTGCTGCCTCTGCGCTTTGGAGGACTGTGCAGGGAGGAAAAGATATTGACAAGTTAGGACTGACTTGGAACAAAACCCACAGCATTTCTCAGAGCAACTCCCCACACGTCCTTTCTCCTTACCAGGAGGACCTCTCTTCACCTCCTCTACTTCTGCTCTAATCTCTGCTTTCAGAGTATACCATGGGGAACAGGGTCCTCTGTCCATGGGCTCCAGAGCAGTCAGCACTGCTTGTTACACACACACTCAGAATCAAAACAGGATGGTCAGTCGTTGTGCAGTGACAAAGTGTCCTTGCAGTGCTGTCAGCAGGAGTAGGTGAGACTCCTGAACCCCTGGTTGGCTCAGTTCTACTCCAGTTGGCTGGGAACCCACGTGACCACCCAGCACATACATAATTCATTGCTGTTGATGCACCTTAACCACATAGTATGTGGCAATAATTGCAGGAACACTTTGTATGGACTATTTACAAATGTCTTAGCTATGCACACTCTGATCACTTTTGCAACAAGGACACTTCAGGATACCCCACCCAGGATTTTTATCAACACATTTCAGCATACAAATTGGACTAGACACAGCAAGATTTGCCATGGGGGGATTTCTACAACCTACAGAAATTCCTACCTGCAGGGCTGCCATAACTCTCAGTCAAATATTTAATTGCCTAGGTCCAGTCAAGCACCTAGTTTCAAGGTGGTCCATCGTCTCAGGACAACCTATTGTCTCACCTGTGCAGATGACTGGCCAGGAAATTCTTGGGCCAGGCAAGGAGCTAATGACCGAAGTGCTCTGGGTGTGCACACAAGTGTAGCCCTGGTACCCAGCCAAAACCACAAGCATGACCCCAGAACAAAACTGCCTTTTCATATTTGAAACTCATCTGTAACTTCAGTTCCTTAGCACTCACCAGATGCTCTGCCACACTGGGTACATGCAGATAGCAAACAGCAACATGTATTTGGGGGTGGGGTGGGAGGGCAGTTTCTGGGGATGGATGACCTGAGCTGAGTGAGGGGGATTTCATACAGTGACCCCGTGGGAATACTCTCCATGTCCTGAGGAAGAGATGACATTAGCATCCAGCCCATCAGCCTCTGGAAGAGAAGAACCCTGGGAGGAATCCATCTCCTCTTTCACCCTTCTGAACAGAGGTATCTCTATCCGAATCAACCACCCCCAGCTCCCTTTCGGTGCAAGGGAGGAAAACAGGCACATGAAGGCAGGGGTTACAGGACCCATCGCAGAGGTCCTCGTTCCACTAAGATAGATCCTATCCTCACATCAGTTTACCACCTGCACCACATCTGCAGCCACAATAGGGGTTGTGGGGCAGGGGGTACAGGCAAGCTCTGTGTCCACATCCTCTCTCCAATTAAGCCTACTCCTAATGTGGAAGGGGTCTGCAACATCTTCACAACCCATTCTCCAGAAGAAGGGCTGTAGCAGAGGGGCTTACTCACCACACATGGGGCACATCTATTGAAGGGATAGAAATCCTTGGCTTTTTCCATTACTAGAGAATCCTGAGGGGCAAAAGTGTTTGGGTTAGTGCATTGCCCAAAAGAGGATGTCTCCTTAGGGAGGCTTGGCACATTCTCCAGCCCTACAGACTGCATGGCCCAAAGACCCACAGGCTAGAAGGGATCTTGGACCCCTCGCTCCCATGCAAACACCTCCAGATGGGCACGCAGGAAAGCCTGCATCTTACTCAGCTGTGCACATCCCCCTGCAGAGGAGGTTTTGCTCTCAGCCACTCTGTCAGGCAGTGGTAAAATGGGCACATACAGGAGAGAGGCACATCTGCTCTCCTGGAGGTTGGACTGCAAAATCTCATGCCCTGGATGCTGTGGCCTTGCAGGCAGAGGCTCTGCTAGGTGGCAGAGGGGACACAGGGGCTGGCTCAGGGGAAGGCATCTGCATTGCAGAAACTGTCAGGGAATTGCCCACATCCACCCTCCCACAGCCTTTCCTGTGAGAAGTTTCCTCTCTTTCATGCATTATCCCGCTGCTGCCTGGCACTGTCCCAGGGGCAGATATCTTCAGGTTTGCATGTGTAAGGAGCAGCTAAGACCAACCCTGAGGAGGCTAACAAAGATTATGGTGATGCTGCGTGTACACAGAGGGGTGGCTGAAGGGATTTGCTGAGGTTCCTTGCAGACCTTTTGATCTCTCAGTGGTGAAACAGTTTAGGAGTCGCAGTTTCTTGTCTAAACTAAACACCTCTGTTTCCATTGCAGCCCTGTCAAAAGATGGGGAGATTAAGCACAGACTCAGGAAGGAAAGCTCTGCCCTTTGCACGTATGACCAACATATACCTTGCTCCTGAGAAGTCCCCTTCAGAAAATGTCCTGGGGGTGAGCTAGAGCTGAGAGCAGCCCTGAGCCATGCAGCACCCTCTCAGCAGGAGAATGAACCTGCCCCAATGTGGGTCACTCCTTCCACCCACAGCTTCTCCCTGCAGCACCACCATGGGGAGTTCCCTGGGCAGGCTGAGTGCTGACCCTCACAGGCAGTGGAGTCACTGCCCCGGGTGCACAGCACCCTGGGGCACAGGGACACTGCTCCGAATTACAGGTCGTGCAGACCTGGGTGCACTCCCTGGCTTCACACCCCTGCACCATCCCCTCAAGAAGGTAGCTGTGATGCCCTGTCAATCTGACGGTGCGGCTGGGAATCTCCGCTCTAAAGCACCACCTGCTCCAAACAGGAGAAGCTGGGAGAGCTGCCCTGACAGACCCTATCAGCTCTGGAAGGTGCCAGCTGCAGAAGAGCCCTCCAGAAACCACAGCAGTGTTGTCCTGCAGCCAGAGACTTACTGTGTCAAGGGCAGTGTGGATTTCTGCTCAGAGTGTGCTGCTCTCAGCTGTCCTCCTGTTGCTGACTGTCTTTCACTTCTGAGTCGCTCCTCTCATCCTGGCGCCTGCAGGCAGCACCCTGAGTCTTGCTGCTCCTTTAAGAGGAGCTACTCCTGGACAGAGCTGTCTCTCTGCAGTGCCTGCCAGGTTGCCATGGGCTCCCGCAGTCCCAGGAGCCAGGCCCAGCAAAGACGTGACTTTCTCTGTGCCCTGTGCACCTTCAAGAAGTTCCTGGGGCTCCAGGGCTGACATCTCCTGGAAGATCATGTGGTCAGCCCTGGAAAATCTCCATTCAAGTAGCCTGAAATAATCACCGATGGTCCCTCCCTAAACAGTGGAGAGAGACTGAGTTCAGCATTCCAGTTTGTCTCATCACAAGATGGTTTTTGGGACAGGTGGAAATGTCCCACTCTGGAAGGGCCTGCTCCCATGTCATAAGAAGACAGGACATGTAGCCAGGGAGAAGAAGGGAGTTCATTTGTTCATGCTTTAGCAATTAGTTTAGAGGAGTCAAGCTAGGCATTAAATACCGATTCGGAAGCTCCCGGGATGCAGTAGGATTCAGTTCCCTCTCATGCCCTCCACAGCCTCACAGGAGGTGGGATTCCCCTTGCCCAAGTTTTGGGGTGCATAGTGTGACTGTCTGCTTCTTGTCTAAGCTCCCATTGGAATCAATGGAGATGGAGGGTGGGAGTCAGCTGGTCTTACACAAACAGCTTCTGACATTTGAAGTGTCAGAGGTAGTCCAAGACATGTACCAGTCTCTCCTTGCTCTGATGTAACAGCTCTGAAACCCACATCTTTCTGGGGCATCAGCTGCCAGGTGGAGAATCTCCTTGGCCATTTGAAATGACACTAGCTGCCTACTCCTGCAAGAGCTCCGCTCACCCTGAAGCTGAGACCTGTGCAGATCCTGATGTTGCAAACAGCTGATGTAATTCAGTGCAGACACTTGGTTTAATGCAATGACAACAGGCCTGCAGGGCCATGTCACATGCACAGGGTGTCCAGCACAACCACCATGTTTCTAGCAGATACAGCTCAGGACCTACAGGAAAATCATGCCACTCTGGAGTGGTAGCTGGACAAACACCCCAGGGCATCGCGAGTCTCCTACCTCTTCCCAAGCAAAGGATTCCCACCACTGCCTTCAGGCAAAGTCTATCGCATCTACACCCAAGCATGCTGCAAAGATGGAAGGTACTTTGCACCAAGGTCTCCACACATATGCCTACACTCTCCAATCCATCTAGTTCTCCTCTCC
The DNA here is from genome assembly GCF_036370855.1 of Dromaius novaehollandiae. Taxonomy (NCBI): domain Eukaryota; kingdom Metazoa; phylum Chordata; class Aves; order Casuariiformes; family Dromaiidae; genus Dromaius; species Dromaius novaehollandiae. Next base: position 3,322,920 of record NW_026991289.1, on the reverse strand, counting down.
CTAAAGCTTTTCTCACCCCCCAGTGATATGAACAGGGACTGTACTAATGATGCAGCTACAGCGTGGCTAGATTGCAGGCTGTTCAGGCCCAAGGATGTTCTTAGTGGCACCTTGTCCTTCCTGGACATCCAGTCACCTCCGTGACAGGCCCCAAGGTGCTGCAAAGTCACCTTGGGTACAAAACACTTTTCCTGCCACGGCTGCATGGCCCAGCTCTGGTTCTCTCTGGCCTTGAGTACTGCAGGCTTTGCTCCCTTAGTGGGTGCCTCATATCATCATTTTGTTGCTATCTGCACTCTACGCCAGCAGGTCTCTGTGCTGAACTTTGGCCTTTGCATACACGGTGTCCTTGGCTCTGGGGAACAGGTTTCACAGCAACAGCGCTGCACTCAGCCCTGGTGCCACAGCTGAGGTTCTGCAGCCCAAATATACACAAAGGCACAAAGCCTGAGCCACAGAACAAGAGGAAGGGGAGATGCACAAGCTGTTGCAGAACTACAAAAGCAACCTTAGGCAACCTGAGGAATTCTGTGGATCACAGACCCCAGTTCCTATGGGGAGACTTTAATCTCCCTGGCATTCCCTGGGAGGGCAATGCAGCAAGGCAGAAAGAGTACAAGAGGACTCTGGAGGGTGTGGAGGACAACTCACGAGCACAGCTAAGCAGGACAGGTCAAGAAGGGTGACACTTTCCTGGACCTGGAACCTGCAAAGAAGGCAGAAATGACTAGGGGTGTCATAATCAGTGTCAGCCTTGCTTGCAGTGGCCACGAGGTAGTGGAGCTCCTGCTCCTGAGGGGAGCGAGGAAGAAGAGTAGCAAAGTCCACACTCTGGATGTCAGAGGAGCAGCCTTGGGCCTACTGGGGAGACTGGTTGAGGAATCCCATGGGAGGCAGCTCTGAAGGAAAAAGGAGCTCAGGAAAGCTGGCAGGTCTTTAAGGCAGCATCCTCCAAGCTCAAGAATGGCCCATTCTGATACCCAGCAGAACAAGCAGACATCCCAGGAGACAGGGTGGCTAAATGCACAACTGAACAACAGTACAAGAAGGCAGCACACAGGAATGGGCAGCAGGGAGAGCCTGCAAAGGGGGAATTCAGAAATATTGTCCAGGGAAGTGGGGAAGAGGAATCTGGTCAGAGCAGATGCAGATAGGTGTGGGGAACTCAATCCCTTGGCTTCAGGCTCTGCCAAGAATGTTTCCCACACCATTGTGCCTATACTAAGGACTCCCCAGGACAAAAACAACCTGGAATGAAGGAGGGTAGAGTCAGGAATTATTTGCAAGACCACAAATCTATGGGCTTGGATGGGCTGCAGACAAGGATGCTGAGAGAACTGGCCTCTATCTAGCAAGGCCTCTCTCTATCGTCCTGGAAAGCTGTGGAGGCTCAGGAAGGTCCCAATGCCTGCAGGAAGGCCAATGTTGCATCCATCTTCAAAAAAGGCCAAACGAACAGTGCGGGGAACTACAGACTCTCCAGCTGCACTTTGATCAGGAGAATGTCATGGATCAATCCATCTCGGGTCCCATTTTGGGTAAATGAAGGAGAAGGTGGTGACAGGGAACAGTCAGCATAGATTTACTGAGGGTAAATCATGCCTCACCAACCTGATGGCCTTCTGTGTTAAAAAAAAATCTATAGTCGTGGATGAATGAAGAGTGAACGTCTGTTACCTTGACTTTAGGAAGGCTTTTTGACACTTCCTCCCACAGCATACTCGCACACCAAGTAGGACTTTATGATCTCAGTGGGTAGACAACCAATTGGCCAAATAACTGGTTGGATGATGAGGCTCAGAGGGTGGTGGTGAGTGGGTAGTGCTCTTCCTGGAGGCCAGAAGAGAAATGGAGCACCACAGGGTCTCCATTGGAGCCTGTCCTGCTTATCACCCTTACGAATGACCTGGAGGGAACAAATTTTATCCTGTTTGTAGATGACCTCAAACTGCGTGGGAGCAGTGTTATTGTTGAGGGCTGCCTTTGAGAGGGACCTAGACAGGCAGGAGGAAAGGGCTGTCAGGAATCTCATGCCATTCAGCAAGGACAAATGCCAGGTTCGGGCACCTGAGACAGACCAACACTGTGGCGGTCTGATTCACGGACTCCGATGTGCTGGATCAGAATCAACTTTATTCAAGCAAGCAAGCCCTTTATATAAGCTCTAGCCCAGATCGGTACTTTCTCAAAGGTCATGTTCCCATCATCACTCCTTCTCATCCCGTGCGGCTACTACCTTATCTACATACTGCTATTTATTCCTCCCAAGGCTTTCAGCTCCTTAACTCTATCTTGTCCAATCCCTCGCTGTCTGCCCCTACATCTCCCCCTTTTTTATTTTCTAAACTAAATATTGCCAGTGCAGTGTGTATTTGTACAACAAGTACTTGATGCAAAGTCCTTCGAGTCTTTCTCTGCATAAGGCTTATTAAGCAGGGAAGATAGATAGCAAGGGCTAGAAATCTTAGCAAGATTACCAATCCACATGCCAGTACCTTCTTAACCCACGACCCCAAACCTAACGTCCAGTCCTGTCCCTCAAAAGGGTTCCACTCTGATTCTATCTACAACTTATTAGTAAGGTCGCGTAGTCGCGGTAAGCTTTTATGAATCGATATTGACCCTGCACGAGGCAGGCAGGTATTGCCAGAAAATGTCCCGACATGGACTCATCTTAACTGGCTCTCAGTCCTCATTTGGTGTTTTGAGGGATGCGTCAACAGGTCGAATCAGCCGTGCAGGCATCCAACGAGGCCCGTTACCTGTAGAGAGACAAGCATAACCTTTCCCCCACGTTATTAAGTCTACTGGTTCACTCCATTGACCTGTTTCCAGGTTCTTGTAGTGAACCTGAGGCTGTCCTCGTCACGTCGGGTGTGAGAAATGCTTATTAACTGCACTTTGGTCTGTATGACGGTTTAAGAGGTTGAGAACATATAAGGCTTTCCATAGCTGCTCTTGTGGGGAGGCACTGGGGCTATTCCCCCTTTTTAGAGTACGATGGGTACGTTCCACTATTGCCTGGCCAGTTGGGGAATAGGGAATTCCGGTCACGTGAGTGTCCCCCAGGTCTGAGGAAATGCCCGCGTTCGTTGTATGCGGGACCATTGTCAGTTTTAATTAGAGTGGGAACCCCCATTGTGGTGAAACAGGCAAGCCAGTGACGACATACATCATGGCTTTTTTCCCCAGCATGGGCAATAGCGACAACATAATGGGAAAAGGTATCTACAGAGACATGGACATATTTCAATTTTCTGAATAAGGCATAACGGGTAACGTCTGTCTGCCAAATACTGCAGGGTTGCAGGCCTCGAGGGTTGGTCCCTAAGTATGGTGGTAACAGGGATACATTTTGGCAATCAGGGCAACTTTGAATAAAGTTTTGGGCCTAGTCCCTTGTGATATGATAATTTTTTTGTGGCGCTTTTGCATTTTAGTGGAAAAAAAAAAATCGTGGGACAGTTTAGCCTGCTGATCCAAAGTCCCTTGCTGGGTTCTGCTGAGTTTTCCTCCTTTGTCAGGAATGGGCAATCCTCTTGACATAGTTGGACCAACTCTTTTTTTTTTTTTTTCCTTTAATCACACACACTCTTTCTCTCACTCTCTGGGAACCACACTCCCACCCCCCGAGTCTTTAACTGCGAGGACTGCTGTCCCTTCGCAGCGGGCGGCTTCCTCAGCCAATGGGTGCCCCGATCGGTTCCCAAGCTATACGCACTCACACACAGAGCACTGTTCACGCTCACACCAGTCACAGTGACTCTAGATTTCTGTCTTACAGTTTTGCAGTGCGCCTTATGCTGATCAAGCTGCGCACCCCTTCTCCGGCCGGACCGAGCTGGGACTTAAAACCCACTCAAACCCTGGGGATGGGACTCGCACCCGTCCCCATGGTACGCCTTACGGTGGCCAGCCCGCGTACCCCCTGCCTGGTACGCCTTACGGTGATCAGCCCACGTACCCCTTCAGTGCACTGTTCCCAGACCAGGATTTAGAATTTAGGCGGGAATTTAAGACTCACCTTTTCGGTGCCTCTCGGTGCCAAAGATCCCAGGTGAACTCACCCGATGGCACCAGATGATCGTTTGGAGATGAGAGGCCCTGACAGTGGTTGCCTAGGGTCCCATCGGGGGTGCCAAAATTGTTATGGAAACTAGGCTTGTCGGCCACCATAACAGGGCCCTAACATGAACTGTCCTACAGTAAGAAGAACAATGCCCTAAATCTGACTAAGAATAACTATAACTAATAACTAGGACTAATGCTCCTAATGGTGCCGAATAGCTCTAACCAATAACTATGGCCAATGCTACTTAGGATGCCTATAAGAAATAATTGACCCAAGGGGAACTAAAAATAAGAACTCTATCCTACACTTAGCCAAATACCTACGAACTTAGACCCCCCGCCCCGCAACTGCTCTAAGAATTCTCTAAGTAACTGCCTAAGAACCCACTAAGACTACAATAACTATACCTACACTATCTTCATACTACTTATCTTCCTAATCCTAAAATACTAATAATCCTAACTAACTTATCGCCTGAAGAGAGCTGTGGTAGGCTGGTGGGAGCCGTTCCTTGGTGCTGTCTCCGTCCTGCAGCGGAGGTGGAGGGGAGTCCTGGCAGGGAGGTGGCCCCGTGGTCGGCCCTGCCTCTGCCGGGCAGATGTTGGTGCCCGGCAGTCAGGGGCAGGCCAGGAGGTGCCGCGCAGCCCGGCGCTCCTCAGCCTCCAAGGCCGGCGCCTTGGGCTCGGCTCCCCCGGGCTGAGTGCCAGCCCCAGCCTGGTCTTGCTGGGGGGCCGTGCCCTGGCTTGTGGGCAGCGGGGGCCTTCTGCCGGGCTAGCACCGCCTCCTCCTCTTTGGCCCCTGGGGCAGGTCCAGGGGCTGCGGGGCGGGCTGCCCCTCCACAGGGTCCACCTGCATGGGCTCCTCCTCCTCCTCCGCGCGCTCCACCTCCACGGGCTCCAGGGCGGCTGCGGCACTCGGCAGGAGGGTGGCGCGGCGGTCCCAAACGGTCGGGCCCATCTTCCTCCTGATGCGCAGCGCCGCCTTCCTCCTCATCCACAGCCGCTCCGGCTGGCTCATGGCGGGCAGGAACGGAGAGCACCTTCCTGGCCCTTCTCCCACCAACGGTCTCCCAGCGGCTCTGGAACAGCGATGCTGAGGTCACTGATGATGACATAGGTGGGCCATGGTGACGGCATGCCTGGTTCTGTCCCCGCCTGTGGGGGCCCTGCCGGGCTCTGCCCCGCGGGGGGATCCTGGGGGCTGGAGGGGGCCCCCATGGGCAGGGCCTTGGTGAATGTGTGTGTGTGTGTGTGTGTGTGTGTGACAACTGGGAAACCAGGGGATCCAGGGCCAACGACAGTACCGACTGAGTGTCTAAGGGCAGTTCTTGGAGGGAGCCACAGTGCGGGTGTGTGCGCGTGTGCGTGTGTGTGTGTGTGTGTGAGTGAGGGCCGTGCTGGGCACAGATGGCTCGGTTTGGGAGCAGGGCTCTGCAGGGGCCCTGTGTGCGAGGAGACCACGAGCTGCCCTGGGCCAGGCTCAGCCACTTCCAGCCAACTCTGCAACAGACAACAACAGCCCATTGCGCACCAGGACTTCAGGCAGTCAGAGGAGCCCATGGTGCCTCTGCTGCAACGTCCTGAAGAACGGGCAGGAGACGCTGCAGGCAGGAGACACAGGAGGAGGCACATGGGAGGAGATACAGGAGACATGAGAGGCCCCCGTGAGGAGAACTGTGATGAACCATGTTTGGAGAAACAAAAGGCAGGAGCTACGTGGCAGGGGACATTGTCAGGCAAATGGCTGGAGTTGCACTCTTGCAAGGAGGTGCTCCATGCTGGAGCTGGTCCTCCTCTGAGGGCACCGTGGCCCGGGGAGGAGCCACGCTGCAGCAGGGACAGCCCCGAGGGACCACCGCCCAGGGAGGACCCACGCTGGAGCAGGCACACGCCTGAGGGACAGCTGCCTTGGGGGGAACCCGTGCTGGGGCAGGGGAGTGGCTGCTTCCTGTAATGTGACTAGTAGCCTGTGGAAAGCAAGAAACAGAAGAGAACCCTGTTCTTTAAACAAACCGTTTCGAGAGTGCTACATGTATGAAAAATAACAGGGTTGTCCAAGGGGAACAGTCACTCTTTTACTCCACTCTAGTCCCTGATTCTCTTCACACACTTTCTGGCCATCTTGTGCAAGCTGAAAGCCTCCAGGTTCGCAAGCCTTACTCAGGTCCAGGACAACAACCTCCACTGCTCTCCCCTCAGGCACCAAGCTAGGCATCTCCACGGAGAAGCCTATCAGGCCACCTTTAAGCACAAATACTTAGAGAAGCCGACCCTCCAAGGGATCTTTTCCCATGGCAATGCGCTCCCTCGCCTGCCTTGCAAACTGCTCTTTCCTTGGAGGAGTCTGAAAGTGCCAAAACGTCCTTTCCTTTGGACTCAGGAAAACTGGATGGCCACTGCAGACACCTTTACCCCTGGCGCAAGTAGGGATGCCTGGCATCCTTGCTCGTAGAGTCACTGAGACACAGGTCCCAAGGGCTTTCACTTGTCAGAAAGGGAATCGCCCTTTGCTGCACCTCCTCCTTCAAGGGGGGCCTCCTCCACCCGCAATAACTGCCATGCATCTGGAGGCAGGAACAAGCAGAAAGGGGTGGGCAAAGCGCCTCCTGCCAGGGGAGACTCTGGGCCAGGGAAAAGGGGGGCCGTGTGCTCCATGGGGGAGCGAGGTGATTCCCACGGACACAACAGCTGTGTGACCTGGGAATAGTGATGGACACCTGGCCCAGGGAGGTGCGTCTCCTTGGGAGGGGCAAGCGCGTGCCAGGGGTTGGGGAGACTCTGCCATCGGTTGCGTTTTTCTCCTGACGAGGAATTAGAGCCTCCTCTTGTGCCTCTGTCTCTCTGCCCCTCGCTTTGTGGATTTCAACGCCTGCAGTCGCATCTACCTCCCTCTCCTGCAGGACCACCTGCTGCTGCGCAGGCAGGCGCACAGCTCGGCAGCAGGGCACAGAGACCAAACCCCTCTGGTGCTCACACCAGCTCACCCGGCGTGTGCAGTCACGGGCAGCTTCCAGCAGCTGCCTTCTGGAGCTCCCCATCAGCGATGCAGGGGACTCCCTGCTTTGACTGCCCACTTCCACTTGGCTTTGGAAGTCTCACAAAAAGCATCCAGGCCGCGCAGCTCTCCCTCCCCAGGCCCTCGGGGATCCTCTCCGGCAGAGACACGGGAAGGTCTCTCCGGGGCAGCTGCTGCCCCCGCGGCAGCACCTCAGCAGCCCCCCCCACGCCTCGCCCAGGCCCCAGGCCGCGCACGCGCAGCTGCTGCTGCCTCCCCAGCGCCTGCGGCCTCCGCGCATGCACGCAGCCCCGCCCCTCACCCGCCCTGCCCGGGGCGCTCTGACGCGGGGCCCCGCACTGCGCACGCGCACGCCTACTGCCTCGCCACGCCCCTGCCCTGCTCGCCCCGCCCCTGCCCTCCCCTGCCCTCCCCTCCCGCCTGTGCAGCCTCGGCAGGCCACGCGCCGCCGCAGCCAATGGGGAGCGCGCAGCAGGGAGGGGCGGGGGGCGGAGCGTCGAGGCGGGAGGCCTCACTCGCATTGGGGGCGGGCAGGCGGGGCATGTGGGGCAGTGGGTGCTGGTGTGGGGCGGCTGTGGCTGGGTTGAGCTGGGCCAAAGCCTTTCTGAGCGCGGAGGGGATTCGTCAGAGCTGGGGGCGACGGCGTGGAACCGGCCCGTTTCTGCCTTGCTCCGCTTCTGCTGTCGCTGTCTCGGCAGCCTGTGCATTTCCGGAAGGCAGGTAAGGCCTGGAGCTCCGCGAGCCCGCGAGGTGCCCATGGGCAGAGGCCTGTCCTCTTGCCGGGCTGGGGACGGAGGGGCAGTTTTTGCCAGGAGAGGGTCTGGCTTTGCGAGGAGGCTGTGAAAGGACAGGAGTGCTGTTGGCAGAAGGCTGAGGTGTCCTGGTGCTGCTGCTGGGCTCTGGAGAGGCTCTTGGAAACGCCCGTGTGAGAGCTGGATCGTTTGCTTTGCCAGAGCCTGTGATTCCTGCTGCTGAGCTTGGCTTTGTGTTGGGAAGCACGGTCATGGCCCCTGGTTTCTCGCCCCTGGTTCTGCTGGTGCCTGCAGAGCGGGGAAGAGGCTCTGCTGTCGGAGATGCCTTGGCCTCCTGGCTGGGAGGAAGCCCTTGTGGCAAGCCTTTCTTCTGCCCTTCTTTTGTCTCCAGAGCTCTGGTGGGGCCAGCGGAGGGCTTCTGGTTGGAAGTCAGTTAACGTGTCAGCTCTGCAGCTGCCCGCTGTGCGGGTTCTCTTGGGATTGGTGGTGGTGGTGGTGGTGGGTGCTGCCTGTGTCTGCTTGGTTTGGAGCGGGTGGGATGGTGGTGAGCTTGTTGACTTCAGGCAGAGCCCATGTTTTTCTCGCTGCCCAGATGCGGCTAAAGTTTGGGAGAGTGTGTGTGAGTGCTACTGCCAAGCGCTGCTGCTGAACGAGGTGGGGCTCATGTCCTCCTTGTCCCTCCGACCTTGATGAGTGCTGGCTCCTGCTTGCATGCTGCCACTGAGCAGCCTTCTTCCTGCCTGCCTTGGAAAGCGGCAGCCAGGCCCCAGCAGGGGCCTGCAGCTGGCAGTTTTGCCCCAGAGCAAGCTCTCCCTCACCGGAGAGCAGAAGCAAAGCGCAGCTGGAGAAGCCGAGTGTGGGGTTTCTCCTCTGGGGCCCTCTCTAGCTGCTCCTGGCAGGGTGGAACAACCCGCCAGAGATGGTGGCATGCTGTGGAGAGTTTCTGCCAGGTGTGGTCCCTCCTCGGAGGTTCTGAGGCTCCAGGGTTTTTTCCCTGCTTGTGCATCAACTCTCAGCTGGTGGGAGGTGAAGCAGTGGGAGAGGGGGAGACTGGAGAGTGCAAGGCTCTCCTGCAAAGCGCCCCATCTTGCCCCTTTGGAGATCACCCTTAGTGTGCCCTGACAAGTCTAGTCTTCGTTATTGTGTGTGTGAAAGCCCTGCTTTTGTTCCTTTGTTGCTCTCCTGTTTTCAGCCTGTCCAGCTAGCAGGCGTGGGTAACATGTCCGTTCCGGAAAACTACTTGCGTGATGTGGATAAGAAGAGTTTGCATGTTTGGAGACGAGTGTTTCGGGTGGACAAGGTGTTTCTGCTGGAGAAGAATCTCAGCTCTGAGAAGAGCCCGTGGCCTGGTAAGAAGCGAGATTCAAAGCTGGGCTTGCCCCTGTGTCGTAGCGAGGATCTGCTTCACGATTAGTGAAATACAGCTGCATCTTTGGCAGAACTGCCTCCCACTGCAGAGGCAGGAGCCCAGCACGGGCGCACGGGACGCAGAACAACGTCCCGCTGTGCTCATGCCAACTCCTCCTGCTATCTCCCTGTAGTCTGCTCCCACCGTGTCCAGGCAGCTCCCCCAGGACCAAGGAGGCCGGCAAGCAGCACCCACCTCCTCCAGCCAGGTCCACGGCTGCTCTCGCTGTTCCTGAAGGCTGTTGGAGACTATTGCAGGTACATGCCCTGGGTTGCTGTAATGCCTGTGCTGTTGCAAACGGTGCCAAAGCCCCATTGTGCACATACCGACTCTTCCAATGTTACAAGACAACCCTGAGAAGCTCAGAAAGAATGTTTGAAGTAGGTAGATTTGGATAACTTCTATCTTAGACACAACTTGCTTAGCATGAGTAGCTAAATTTGCTGAAGCCTTAGGCCGCGCTCCTAGTGCGGTAAGAAAGGGCCTCAGAGCTGGTGCAGGCTGGAAAGATAAGGGAGTTACAAGCAGTCTGCATTCCTGTGCCCCACTCTCCGAAAGGGAGGATACCAAGGCTGAGAAATAAGGCCTGTTTGGGCGCCAGGACCTTGGGAAGCAAAGCTTCCTCTCACTGTTGAAACAGTGCTGATTAAGGGGTCTGGTTTATGTCTTCTTCCTCAGGGCCTTGGGAGATAACACCTACTGACCCAGCTGGGGCAGTTTTAATTGACCAGGACCTTGAGGAGCAGGGGTGGGATCCAGGGAATGAAGAAATCACTAACCAATCAGTGTAAAAGGGAAAGTCGTAAATCTGGCAATTTGTGTGTATAAATGCTACTTGAAAAGTTGGGGGTGTGTGCTCGACTTGTGGGAAACCACCGAGCACCCAGGCTTGCGCAACTCTGAAATAAATAAACAAATGTCTCTCCTGAGTGTGTAATTATTGGCTTATTGCACACCGGGCAACGAATCCGCTTTTCGGACAACACCAAGAGCCCTTAAGCACTCTTCCGTTGACCATTGCTCTTCCTTCCTTCAGATCTCCTTGTGGGCCAAAGGCCTGCTCTACCTTTCCAGTGTGTCCTTGCCTCCTGTACTTGCAGGAAGCAGCCACGGACACTTCCCCAGGGCACTGTTGGCTCTAGTCGCAGGACCTGCTGCATTCTGAGGCTGTGGCAATGCACAGGTCTTTTCTAGACCCTTGGTAGTTGAGATCATTGGTCCTCCCAGACCGCTCAATGGTGTGTGCAGTGAAGGGAGGAGCCGGGCGTAACTTCAGGCCTGCTCACCTTTCCGGAGCCAAACTCTGGCGACAGGCCGGCTGAGGAGAGAGCCCAGGAGTGAGGGTACGACCTGCAGAAAGCCGTGCCCTGGCAGCAGCTGAGACTAATCCTGTGTGCTGTGGCGTTTCTGTGGCCCTGCAGGAAAGCGGCGAGCTGTGCGCGCAGTGGGACCGAAGGCAGAGCCTGGGCTCCTTGTACAGAGAGTGGCAGGAACAAGCAGAGGCCGAATGGGCTGCGTGGGAAGCCTGGTGTACAGGGGAGGCTCCAGAGCCGGCTCAGGTACCGGCCCCATTGGACACCCTTCAGAACAACGGCCATCCTCTCCGTCATGGAGCCGAGGGCGGGAGGTCCTCTGGCCTTGGGGGCAGTGTTGCTGCTCAGTGAATGGGACACTTTGCAACTGCAGCACAACTAATTACCACCCATGGTCTTAGGACTCCCACCCAGCTAGTACTGGATTACAATTGCATCTCCCTTCCCTGCCCAGCACTTAGTGTCTAGGGTGCAACTTGTTCCCTCCCTACTTCGCACAGCCCCTCCAAGGCTTTTGCGCACAGATTGGTGGAGAGTCTGCTGGCTTTTCCGAGGCTGTCAGCATGAGCTTGGGTCTGCAGCTCAGCCTCACTGCCATGTGTACGCATCCACATGCTCACTGTTGGAAGATACCCCCGCTGCAGTTTCCCCCGGCCCCTCCTTTCTTCTTTGGAGTCCTCATGCCTCATTTGCTCTCTTTCTTCAACCAGCTTCTCACCTCCTCTCTACCTGCCTCTCTTGCTCCACGCAGACTCCTGCCAGACAAACAGCATACACCTCACTGCTTTTTTCCTTCTTGGTCCCAATCGTGCTGCAGTCACCTCAGGCTGCAGATGCTGTGGAAAGCTCTCTTCTCACCTGCCTCCAAAAGGCAGGGCCTCTTTTTGTTCTTTGCCTAACAGTTGGCCCCAGAGAAAGACCTCCACCCCAGGGAAGCTTCTTGCAGCATTTGGGAGGATCCAGAGCTGCCCAGAGCTGCCAGGAGCAGAAGTACAGCTGAGAGCAGAGCACACCTGGTAGGAGCATTTGGGGAAGGAAAGCAGTAGTTCCCGCCCCACTAATGGCTGTGTGAATCCTGCCGGGTGTTTTTCTGTGAGTGCTGCAGCAGCCAAAGGCCAAGCAGCAGAGGGGTGTCCTGCTGAGGAGAAGTCACGGTGTTATCAAATCCCCCTTGCTGGGCTGCCGGGGGTTGGGGAAGCAGCCAGTGGGGCAGTGAGGCCTGAAGCTGTGGGTAAAACCTGAGTCCAGAAGGGTTTGGATCGCTTGGTGTGCCCTGCCAAACCTAGGGAGGAGCTCATTGGAAGTTCCTGCCCTGCAAATGGCAATTCCCTCCTCCCCATTTCCCATGCTCTCAGTGATGTCAGCAGGAAAGCAGAGGGCCAGCTGGGAATTGCAGCGAAGCCCTGCTCCCACCCTGCCCTTGCCCTGGGGGCCTGTGGTGGAGAGGTTCCTGGTTGCCCAGCTCCTGCTGCCGGGTGCTTGCCAGAGGGCCTTTGGGAAAGGGCTCCTCTCTTCCCGGTCTGGTTTGCAGACAGTCAGTCGCTCCTTCTTGGCAGGGCTTTGGCCGTAAAGAGACTTGGGCTTCCCACCCTCCCGCCCAGCCGAGGAGAAAAGAGCACAGGCAGAGGTGGAAAAGCCTCCCCCCAGCCCGTGGAAGAGAAGAAAGCAGCAGCCAAGCTGGAGACAATCCAGCCCCAGTAAGTGTGTGCTGAGCCTAGCCCCAGCCTGGGGCGGTCGAGTGTCCCTGACCCCCACAGGGTGTTATGGCTCCAAATCCCTGGGGCCTGGGGTTGTGGACAACACCCTTGGCATTCTGGTGACACAGGAATGGCCTAGGTTACACCTCCCTCCTCCCAGGTGTTATGGAAATTAGGCTTGTCAGCCACCATAACAGGGCCCGACCCTAGGTTCCCACAGAAAAGTTCAGAGCCAAATCAAAGCAAATTAAATAATTAAATTTTAATGACGCGCATGCAGTAAATACAGCTCGAGCTGGGTGCCTCCGAAGAGGGACCCCGAGCAAAGAAATCCCTGGCAATTATACCTTCCAATCTAACCTCTCCACCCCTCACACAGTAGTTTGGACCAATAATAATATTTAGGTCTGGGGTCTCCTGCTCCTTATTGGGTCTCATCCCTGTCTCTAGGTAGGCTGTTTATCTTTACTGTTGAGGTTTCTGCTGACAGATGTGTCTTAATTCTTCAGGTCCCGCCCTTGTCTCTCAAGGCCCTGACAGAGAGGTGTTGTTCCAGCAATTAGCACTGCCCCAGCAGTGACAGTAGGTGTTATCTCCCAAGGTCCTGATGAAGGGGATATAATCCAGACCCCAAGATAGTCCAGACCCCGTAATTAACACTGTTTCAGCAGTGAGAGGAGGCTTTGTTCCCCAGGGTCCTGGTGCCCAAGGAGGCCTTATTTCAGAGCCTTGACATCCTCCCTTTCGGAGTGTGAAGCACAGGAATGCAGACTGCTTGCAACTCCCTTATCATTCCAGTTTGAACCAGCTCTGAGGCCTTTTTCTTACTGAACTAGGTAAAGGTTCACTATTTTATCTAAGTGCGGCCTAAGGCTTCAACAAATTTAGCTACTCATGCTAAGCAAGTTTTAGAGAAGTCGTGCTAAGCGGCTACCTCTAGACAGTTTCAGTTTGCTATTCCTTGACACAAGGATCCTGCCTGGAAAGTACCAAGTGTGATGACATGGCTCTAGGCCTGGCAGGGCAGGTGGGGTTTTTCCTGCATGCTGCCAGTGAGGGGAATGGGATTGAGCAGCAGTGCTTGGATCCAGCAGGTCAGCCCCTGGGCGTGCAGCTGGTGTTGGCAGCAGGGCTTTGGTTTCCTGAGTGTGGGCCCCTCTTTGTGCATGAAGGCTGGCGTGGAGAGATGGTCCCCACGTGCCCCCGGGGGCAAAAGCAAGAAAAGCCCAAGCCCCGTGAGTAGGAAGAGGTGCACAGGTGAGGGCAGGGCCTGCTTGCCCCGGTGGCCTGGCGGTCCAGCAGCTGGACGTCCCGAAGGCGAGCCAGCAGCGAGGCACCAAGGCTGGGGGGTGTCATGCTTCATCAGGAAGCAGAGTGTGCCCGTGTGCTGCCGTGAGGCTCAAGCAGGTGGCCAAGGTGGTGAGGAGAGCCCAAAAGTCGGCGCTCCTGAGGGGAGAGGAGGATGCATGGAAGAGTGAGGAAGGGATGGTGTGGGAGGGCAAGGCAAAGGTGCAGGGTGATGTGGAGCAAAGAAAGCCTGGAGGGGCCCAGCGCAGTGCGTGCACGCCAACAGGGAAGTGCTTAGAGAGCAACAGTCTGGAGAAATGAATCTCTGACAGCTTTTGTGGGAAATCTGCAGAGCCGGGCACCTGTCTCGGGGGTCTGTCCGCTAATGCCTGCAGCCTGGGGACCAGACAGGAGCACTTTGCAGTCTGTGTGCAGCTGCGGGCCTGCAGCGTGGCATGCCTGGAGCGCTGCGGTGGATGGCTGCAGCCTCTTTGGGAAGGCCCGTCTGGGAAGGTGCGGAGGGGCAGTTGGCCTTTCTGTGAGCAAGCAGCGGGAATGCAGGAAGCTCTGCCTAGGGCTGGACGGTGAGGCATATGGGTGAGGCTTAGTGGCCCAAGCAAGAGGAGTGGTCTTGCAGTGGCTGCTGTGTGCTCTAGAGGGCCTGAAGAAGGGCAGCATCTGCACGGTCTGGGAGGCAGAGAGGTGGGGAGAGGAAAATCCCTGCTGCGGCACAGATGGCAGCTCGGAGCTGGGCTCAGAAGCTGGCACCAGAGGCTTGGAGGCAAAGCCGTGGTGCTGGAGGTGCCCCCGGTGAGCAGCAAGGCCTTGTGATGTTGGTCCTAGCACGGTCACCACAAGGCCTTGTGATGCGGGTGCCCCTGGTCACAGCAGGAGGTGGTCACGGGGGTCCCCATGGCAACGTGCAGGGCTTTGTGATGGGGGTGGCATCGTGCCCCCAAGGCCATTGTGATGGGGCGGTGCCCGTGGTGACCGAGTCCGTGCTGGGAGCAGAGCCCCTGGGTGTGCCCTCTGAGGAGAGCAGCTCGCTGAGGAGGGAGCAGCTCTCTTGAGGGCCAGAGTGGCAGGTGCGCAGGAGAAGCTCCTGCAGATGGACAAGGGGCGGCAGGCGAATGCCGGCTCCCAGCCCGTGGATGGGCTTTCTGTGAGGCCGAAGCGCAGAAGCCAGGTGAGCGGTGGGGCTGGAGGGAGAGGCAGGCAGCAGGGCCGGGAGCCGCACGGAAAGCGTGAGGACGGTGGGGAAGAGGAGGTGGGGCAAGCGAGCCAGGCCTGATCTTCTCTGGCCAGGGGGTATTTCTTGCTGGTGCTGGGGATTTTCTGGTGCACAAAGCACACCGACCGGGGTGCTCCAAGGCCCAAATGGAGCCTGTGAGCTGTGCTGAGGGTCAGAGAGCACCTCTGGGCTTAGCGCAGCTGGGCCGTGCTCGGCCTTGAGCTTCCCTTCGATGTGGGGCCGGGCTTTCCTGTGCCTGAGGGCCCACTTGTACCAACGCAACGCATCCCAACCCCGACTTCGTCGCACCGAAGGGACAGGCGGCCGTTGCTGCCCGGCCCACAGAGTTTGCAAGGCCTCGAACACCTCATTGCAGAGGTACCGAGCTGAGCAGCGATGGTGGCAAAGCCTCTGCCTGCCTGGCTGCAGCTGCGGAGAAGCAGGCGGGAAGCGGTGGGAGAGACCAGGAGGTCTCAGGGTCCTCAGGGGAACTGCCTTTGCCCCTGTCCTGCGCAGTGCTGATGAGCCCTGTCCCCATGCAGCCTTTGGGAGCAGGGTGGGAGCCGCCTGCGTGGCAGAGTGCTGCCGCTGTGGAGGGCATCAGAGGTGCTGGAAATTGTGGGAAGGATGGAGAGTGGGGGCGGGGGCTGGGGGGGAGGAAAGGGCTGCAATCACTTTCCTATCTCCTGGGCTTGGATTGCAGACGGTGAAGGACACTGCCAGAGATGTTCTCATCGCAGCGTTCAAGAGAGAAACGGAAACACTCCATCTGCCCAGCTTAGCACCTCGTGCACCCAAGGCAGCTAGGCAGCTCCTTGGAGGCCTGGAGGCCTCTGCAGCTAAAACGGCAGGATCTGCCCGTGGAACCAAGCTGCCTGCTCTGGAGACATCCTGCAGATCTTCTGCAAGAGGCAGGGCCAAAGCCAGGGAGCAGCTGCCGCCTCTTAGTGCTGCTGTGATGTGTCTGGAGTGCAGGAAGAGCCTGGCAGAGGAAGGTCTACAGGCAGTGCATCTTCCTTTGCCTGCCCTTCAACAAGGCAAGCGGGAGGCTGGGGCTCTGCCCCGGGCACTTCAAGCTCCTGTCCGCTGCTTGCCTGAGGCCAGGGCTGGGTCTTCCGCACTGGGAAAAACAAGGCTGCTGCGAGCTGATGGTGCCAGGACAAGTCTTCCTGTGCAAAGCCGGCAGCTGCCAGGAGGCACCTCCTTTGTCACAGGAGCACAGAGCATTCCTCAAAGGCAGATGCGAGGCATGCCAGCATGCAAGGAGCAGGATGAGCCGTGGCCAGGCTGCCTGACAGAGCCAAGGCTGCCACCGTTGCTGCTGAGGGTGGCTTTTTCGAGAACTGTCGAAGGACTGTGCCAGGAGCTAGGCAGCAAGGTGCTGGCAGCTCCCAGAGATGCCTGTGCGCAGGAGACCAAGGCACAACGGTTGGAGACGATGGCGCACAGGCAGGACTTGGTGCGGAGCAAGGCCTCAGCGTCCCAAGGTGTTGAGGTGCAGCCTGCAGAAGGGCAAGTTTCCCCCGCTGAGAATCCCCAAGGAGAATCAGCCTCTTCTGGCGTGGGGGAGGTCCCGCAGTGGGAGACAATGGCCAAAGGTGTTTCACAGCAGGTTGGGCTCAGCAGCCCCCGCTTCGCAGGGGTGCCACCCAGCTCTGCCAAAGCCGTTGCTGGCAGCTGCCCCAGTGAAATGGTCACAGCAGAGTCCTCCTGGCCTTCCTGGCCTGAGCCTGCTGGCCTTATTCAGAGCATCCTTGCAGATGCGTGCATGGAATTGAGGGCTGAGAGCCAGAGACTTGCTGCACACAGCCCTGTAGCACCTGCCGCAGCTCTGGATTCCACAGGCCTTGAGCTCGTGTCTGCAGCCTGGAGCTGTGCTGATGACATGAGTCTTGGACATGACTGGCAGCTGGTGCAGCCTGATGTGGACAAAGGCACAAAGGAGCTCAGTGCAGCCGTGCCACAGAAGATATCGGCACACGCCCTTGGTCCAGCAGCAGTGGCAAAGAGAGCCCAAGAGGAGAGCAGCGAGCATGGCAAAAGCACAGCTGCCACAGCTCTGCAAGGGCCTGATGCCCACACTCGTGATGGCAAAAGGAAGGTCACGGGGGCCGGTGCACCAGCTTCCCCGGGCAGTGGCCATGGACTGGTCACACTAGGATGGCAGCTTGCAGTGCAGAGGCCCAAACAGCAGCCTCTGGGCATCATCTGTCGCCTTCGAGGCACGCCGCTGAGCATACACCCCGACAACCCCGCGCAGTATCTCGCCGTGCTCTCAATCAAAACAGAGACGCTGGAGGAGCTCGACAGGAGCTGCGTGGCGCGCACCGGGCAGAGCTTGGCCCAGCTGCGAGAAGCCTTTCTGGAGAGGAAGGAGCCGAGGCCAAAGGAGAGGGAGGTCGAGGAAGAGGAGGGCAAGGGGAAACGTTTCTCCCTGACAGCATCGGGATGCCTCAATGTTCGCCCCAAGGAGGTGAGTGCAAAGGGTGGGCCGGGGCAGATGGTGACCCTCCGTGTGCTGGGGCCAGCCGCTGCGCCCTGCTGCAACAGCGTGATGGTGGCAGTGCTGGCAGGGCTGCGGGGGGCATTGCTGGTGGGAAAAGCAGCTGCCTTCACAAATCTCCCTCTCTGGCTTCAGCTCTGTGCCAGAAACTCCTTCTATAACCTGTGGCAACCGGAGGTGACGCGAGTGGAGCTCCTCAAGGACGCGAGGTCCAAGTGGGAGGTGCAGGAGCGGCTGTACGCCCATGCGCCCAGGAGGGAGCTGGGAGCTGGGAAGAGAGGCCGGGGAGCGCCGGAGGATGCTGGCGTGGAGTGGAGCGATGAGGAAGAGGACGTTGATGAAGAGCCTTTGCAATGGGAGGAGCTGGAGAAAAACACGGCCTTGGTCATGAGCTGGGTCAGACCGAGCCTCAGGAGCCTCTTGGCAGACACAGAGCCGTGCCCTGAGGAGGTGCCCTGCTCCCCCGTTGTGAAGGGCAGAGATGCTGCCAGGGAGGCAGCTGGTGACCTGCAGAGCACGCCTCTGGCCCCAGCAGTGCCCCGAGGAGCCGAGGCAGCGGCATCTCCTTTGGCAGGAGGCTGCCAGGATGCGGGGGACAGTGTGCCTCTGTCCCCATCGGCCAGCACAGGGACAAAGGCGGAGGCATCCCCCACAGCCAGAGACCCTGAGGATGCAGGGGAAAATGCTCCTCTGCCTCCATCGCTTCCCGCAGAGGCTGCGCCAGAGGCCTCCCACTTGTGCGGAGGCCCTTGTGGGGAGAGCAACAGCCTGCCTCTCCAACCACCGTTCCCCGAAGAAAGCGCAGCAGAAGGCTCTGCCCTGGCCGCAGGCCTTCCTCACCAGGTGAGCAAGGAGCATGGCGTCGGCACCCACCACCCAAGGGAGGTGCGGTGTGAGCAGTGTCTGGGGTGTGCAGGGTGGGTGAGAAGAGCTGCCCCATCGCATGGGTCCCCCTGTGGCCATGGTGAGAAGCTGTCCCCCCAGCCCTTTGCGCTCTGCACTCTCTGCCCTGGGGAAGATGCCTGGTGCTCTGCGTTTCCAAGTGCCAGAGGCCCAGGGCTGACGTGCCCTCCCCGGCCTGCACAGCACCCAGCCCTGGGGCATGGATGCTGAGCGAGGAGGGCAGGGGCAGCCCCAGCAGCAGCCGCCTCCCACAGCCAGCGAGCCAGCCCCCTTGTGCCCCGCACCCGGCCACCTCCATCCCCCGCTGCCCGCCGTGGCCCCCGGCCCAGCCCTGCTGCTACGGCCCCAAGACAAGCCTTGTGCCACTGCCCAGCCAGCTGCATGTGCCTCCCCTTGGGGCTCGCGGCCACTCACAGCATCCCCCCACCCCAGACCCTTTCCCCCCTCACATATCCCAGGGCACCAGGATGCTGAGCATGGCCAGCTGATACCACACAGGGGTGTGTTGCTGCTCTCCCCATGCAGGTTGCCTGTGAGCCCCAAGAGGAGCACAAGTCGTCGTCTTCCCTCAGGCCCACGCCAGAGGTGGACTCAGGTAGGTACCCAAGTCGAGAGCCGCTCTGGGGACGGCACAGCGAGCGGCACTGAGGCTGGCAGCAGGAAGCACCCAGGGGCTGGCCATGCCGAGGCCAGGAGCCCTCGGGAAAGCCCTTGGTGCCAGGGACAGGCGGGTGCTTGCCCTGCGCCTGCCCAGCCCCTCGCCCACGGCTCTCCTTCCTCCACAGGCATCACCGCCCTCCCGCATGCTGCGCCTTCCAGGCGATGGCCGTCGCGGCTCAGGGCAGCGCTTCGGGCTCTGCGCAGAGCTTTTAGCTGCCGCTGTGTCTCAGGGCAGTGAGAGGAACAGCGCGAGGATGCAGCTGCCAGACAGGTCGCCCGAGATGGGGTATGGCGCAGAGCAAAGAGGCAGAGCGACGGAGGCTTTCTCCTGGCTGCTACAGCAATGCTGCCGCATCGTGTCCCAGAGCCCATGTTCTGCTCCAAATAAACCCTCGGCAGCTGTTCCCGCCGTGTTACTTGGTGTCAGGGAAATGTCAGGAGAAAGACTAGTGCAGGCGCTGCCAAGGAAGGCAGTCAGGGCTGCAGAGAAAGCCCTACAAGCAGTCGCAGAGTGAGAGAGCAGCTGGGGTGGGAAGGGTCTTCCGGAGGTGTCTGCTGCAACCTCCTGCTGCAAGTGGAGGCAAGCGGAGGAGGTTTCGCAGGGCCTGTCAGGGTCGAGCTCTGACCGTCTCTGGCGATGGATTCCCGCACGGCCCTGGCACCCTGCTCCAGTGTTGCACCACCATTCGGCTTCCAAGGCCATTTGCAGTCTCTGAGGGGAATTTTCCCTGCCGCAAGCTGTGCCGTTGCCCTTGTCCTGTCCCCAGGCCCCTCAGGACGTCTCTGGCTCCATGCTCTCTGCACGCTCCCGTTAGGCACTTGCAGGCAGCAGTGAGATTCCCCCTACGCCTTCTCTTCCGCCGGCTGCACAAAGCCAGCACCCTTGGCCTCTGCTCCTGTGTGCTGTGCTGCAGCTGCCAGGCAGCTTGGGGGCCTGCGCTGGGCTTGCTGCAGTGTGGCCCCATCTGCGTGGGGCAGGGGGCTGGGGATATGGGTGCAATAGGGCGGGGGCCTGGGATATGGGTGCAATAGGGTGGGGGCCTGGGGATGTGAGTGCAATGGGGCAGGGGGCTGGGGATATGGGTGCAATGGGGCGGGGGGCTGGGGATATGGGTGCAATAGGGCGGGGGCCTGGGGATGTGGGTGCAATGGGGCAGGGGGCCTGGGGATGTGAGTGCAATGGGGCAGAGGGCTGGGGATATGGGTGCAATGGGGCGGGGGGCTGGGGAGGTGAGTGCAATTGGGCAGGGGCCTGGGGACATGGGTGCAATGGGGCAGGGGGCTGGGCATATGGGTGCAATGGGGCAGGGGGCCTGGGGATGTGAGTGCAATGGGGCAGGGGGCTGGGGATATGGGTGCAATGGGGCGGGGGGCTGGGGATATGGGTGCAATAGGGCGGGGGCCTGGGGATGTGGGTGCAATGGGGCAGGGGGCCTGGGGATGTGAGTGCAATGGGGCAGAGGGCTGGGGATATGGGTGCAATGGGGCGGGGGGCTGGGGAGGTGAGTGCAATTGGGCAGGGGCCTGGGGACATGGGTGCAATGGGGCAGGGGGCTGGGCATATGGGTGCAATGGGGCGGGGAGGCTTGGGATATGGGTGCAATGGGGCAGGGGGCTGGGGATATGGGTCCAATGGGGTGGGGGGCTGGGGAGGTGGGTGCAATGGGGCAGGGGCCTGGGGACATGGGTGCAATGGGGCAGGGGGCTGGGCATATGGGTGCAATGGGGCGGGGAGGCTTGGGATATGGGTGCAATGGGGCAGGGGCCTGGGGATGTGGGCGCAATGGGGCAGGGGGCTGGGACCATGGGTGCAATGGGGTGGGGGGCCTGGGTTCATGGGTGGTGGTGGGTGCTGATGGGGTGGCCACCTGGGCCCATGGGTGACAACACGGGTGCAGTGGGGCTGGACACCTGGGTCCATGGGTGGTGGTGGGTGCTGATGGGTGGCCACCTGGGCCCATGGGTGACAACACGGGTGCAATGGGGCTGGACACCTGGGTCCATGGGTGGCGGACGGTGCTGATGGGGTTGGACAGCTGGCTCCATGGATGGGTGTGGGTGCTGATGGGACTGGATGCCTGGCTCCAGGGGTGCGACGGGGCTGGATGCCTGGGTCTCCGGGCAGCTCCTCACCCATGGGTGCCACCTTGGGCAGGTTTCCACATCTTCCAGTAGACCTATGGGTGCAGGGGGTGGGCCGGGGGCCACCTACCAGCACTCGGCCTTCGATGGGCGCCACTCCCTGAGCTCCCACTGCTGGCCCCGTGTCCCCATCGCCATGTCCCCGTGGTCTCCTGTCCCTATCCCTGCCCCCGTCCCTGCATCCTCATGTCCCCATCTCCACCGCCGGGTCCCCGTCCCTTGGCCGAGCCAAACTCCATCCCCGGAGCTGACCCCCGTCCCCACCGTGTCCCCCCGTCCCTGTGACAGAGCCAACTCCATCAGCATCCCCACAGCATCCCCGTCCCCACAGTGTCCCCATCCCCACAGCATCCCCATTCGCCTGCCGTCCTCGTCCTCACCACGTCCCCATCCCCGTGGTGTCCCCGTCCCCCTGCCCCTGCGACAGAGCCAACTCCATCTCCAGCCCCACAGCGTCCCCGTCCCCACGGTGTCCCTGTCCCCACCACGTCCCCCTGCCCCTGTGACAGAGCCAACTCCATCTCCATCCCCATGGCATCCCCATCCCCACGGTGTCCCTGTCCCCACCACGTCCCCCTGCCCCTGTGACAGAGCCAACTCCATCCCATCCCAATGGTGTCCCCGTCCACACATCGTCCCCAACCCCACATCATCCCCATCCCCACAGTGTCCCCCTGCCCCTGTGACAGAGCCAACTCCATCTCCATCCCCACATCATCCCCATCCCCACATCATCCCCATCCCCCCAGTGTCCCATCCCCACATCATCCCCATCCCCACATCATCCCCGTCCCCCCAGTGTCCCCGTCCCCACATCGTCTCCGTCCCAACATCATCCTCGCCCTCCCGCATTGCCTCCGCGCTCCCGCCCATCACGCGCTCCGCAGAGATCTGCCCGGCGCCCAGTGGCGTCACCACTGCCGCGCCGCGCCATTGGCGGGCGGCCGCCGGCGGGGCCAATGGCTGCGTGACAAGGCGGGGCGGGAGCCGCAGCTCGGCCCTGCGCAGCGCCCTCCGCGCGCGTCCTCGCTGTCGCTTCTCCCAACCTGCCGCACCGGGATCTGCCCAGCGCCTGGTGACGCCTGGGTCGACTCGAGCCGCTATTGGCGGGTGGGACAGAGCGCAGCCAATGGCGGTGTGCCGCAGCAGAGCCAATGGCGGCGCGGGGGCGTGGCCCCCGTGAGCTTCGGCGCTGCGTGAGGGCGACGGCGATGGCAGCGAGGAGGCCGGAGCGGGGCGGGCGATGGGGCCGGGGCTGCTGCTGGTGCTGGCGCTGCTGCAGGGGGGCGGCGGCGAGTGGTGAGTGCGGGTGGGGACCCCAGCCCCCCTCTGCCCCTCCCCCGCCGCCGGGCTCCCCGTCAGCGGCCCCACGGACCGGCCTGCAACCGTCCCCGGGAGGTGCTGCCCCCCCGACCTGCCCCCCGGGACGTGCTACCCCCCTGGACCCCCTCGGGCTGTGCTGCCCCCCCGGAGCCCCCAACCTGCCCCCCCAGGACGTGCTGCCCCCCCGACCTGAACCCTGGGACATGCTGCCCCCCCGACCCGCCCGTCTTGTCCCCCCGGGACATCTTGATCCCCCGGATGCCCCCCAATGTGCCCCCCTGGCCCCTCACCACACCCCATGTCCCTGCAGGCCCCCACTCCCTGCGCTACTTCAACACCGCCGTGACGGAGCCCAGCCCGGGGCTGCCCACCTTCGTCTCCGTGGGCTACGTGGACGGGGAGCTCATCGATCGCTACAACAGCGAGACGCAGAGAGTGGTGCCGGGCGCGGCCTGGATGGAGCAGGAGGGTCAGGACCACTGGGACGAGGAGACCCGGATCAATCAGGACTGTCAGGAGACTTTCCGTGTGTACCTGGACATGCTGCAGAAGCGCTACAACCAGAGCGGGGGTGAGCACGGGCCGGGGCTCCAGGGGCCGGGCCGGGGCTCCCGGCGGCAGCCGCTCGCCGTCAGCGCTGGGGGCTGCGGGGCTGGGGTGCCCCCGGCCCTGCGCTGGGTGCCGGGTCCGAGCCCCTCTGCTGCCCCTGAGCCCCCGTCTCCCTGCTTGTGTCTCAGGGTATCACACAGTGCAGCGCACGTACGGCTGTGACCTCCTGGAGGATGGCGGGACCCGGGGGTTTATGCAGCTTGGCTACGACGGGAAGGACTTCATCGCCTTTGACAAGGACATGCTGACATTCGTCACGGCGGATGCTGCTGCGCTAATCACGAAGAGGAAGTGGGAGGCTGAGAATGAGCCTGAGCGCTGGAAGCACTACCTGGAGAACAGCTGCATCGAGGGGCTGCGGAGATACGTGGAGCACGGGAGGGCCGCGCTGGTGAGGGCGAGGCGGGAGCCCCCGGACACGGGGACGGGCCCCGGGCTCGGTGCTGGGCCCAGGCGCCCGAGGGCGCTGCTGGCGGCATGGTGCGGCGTGTGCGTCCGGGCCTGGGCGCGAGCTGCCTGACCTCCCTCCCTCGCGCCGTCTCCCCAGAGCGCCCCGCGGTGAGAGTGTCGGCCAAGGAGAGCCACGGCTTCGTGACCCTGTCGTGCCGGGCTCACGGCTTCTACCCGTGGCCCATCAGCATCAGCTGGCTGAAAAAGGGCCGCATCCAAGCCCAGGAGACCAAGCGGGGCAGCGTCACGCCCAATGGCGACGGCACCTACCATGCCTGGGCCAGCATTGAGGGCCTCCCCGCAGAGAAGCACGAGTACCAGTGCTGCATGGAGCATGCCAGCCTGCCGGAGCCCGGCCTCTTCTCCTGCGGTGAGCGCGGGTGGCCGGAGCTCGCGGAACGCCTGCTGGGGGCAGCTCCCGGCCCCTGCTCCTGGCCCCGCTCTCTTCCAGAGCCGCCGAGCTCCCTGCTGCCCATTGTCCTTGGGGCGGTCATCGCTGTGGTGGTTGTCATCGCGGTCTGGAAGAGCAGATGGGGTAAAGCTCCAGGGCCGAGGAGGCGGGGGGAGGGAGGCCGGGAGGAGAAGGGGCTCGAGCCGGAGCCCTGGGGCCGGAGCAGAGCCGGGCCGTGAGGGGCCGCGTGGCCTGATGCCTCTTTCTTCCCGCAGGGAGGAAGGAGCAGGGGTACGTGATTGCCAAAGGTGAGTGCCGGGGCCGCTCTGTCCCGGGCCGCGCCTGGCAGTGGGGCGGCATTTGCTCTCTCGTTTCTGGCGGCCGCGGGGCTGGCGCGTCCCGTCCCCCACCTGCCCCCATCTCCCCTCTTCCGTGCCCCGCAGCTTTTCCCCAGCTGCAGGGCAGGGAAAGGGTTGGCGTCCCGCCGCTGGAGGCTGAGGTGCCCGGGCGCTGCCCTCTGCTCCTGGCACCTGTGAGGCGGCTCCAGGGCTGAGTCCCGGCCCAGCGGGCTCTGCCCTGGCCCGGCTTTGCCCGCGGCTGGTGCGGGGCCCGCAGTGCCACTGGCACGGGGCCGGGGCTCACTGCCGCTCCTCTCTCACAGGCCACGACGGGGCATCCATCAGCTCCGGAATGGGTCAGAGCTGGTGCTGGGAGCGGGGCGGGGGGCCCCGGCCCAGCGCGATACCAGGCTGGCACCCGCCATGGGGTTGCCGGCCGGCCGGGCGCTATGGCTGGGTTCCTGGGGGCTTCTGCCTGCTCCCCTGGCTCTGGGAGGGGGGATTTAGCCCCGCAGCACAGCTCCCGTGGGGGACGGTGACGTGGGGCTGGGACCTGCAGGACAGGGCGCGCACGGGGGTGCGGGTGTACCCCCCCGCCCCCCACACCTCTGCCTTTATTGATTTTTTCCTCTCTTGTCTTTGCAGGCAGCAATGCCGCCATTTAAGCGCTCCATCCTGGTAAGCGAGGAGCCGCGGCCGGACCCGGCAGCGTGGGCAGCGGGGGCCCAGCCCGCCCGAGCGCCTGCCGTCTCCTCGCTGCAGCTTCCGGGACGCCGCCAAGTCCCCTCGGCTCCCACAGCCCGGGAGCAGCAGCACCCGACGCCCCGCTCGAGGCTAAACCCGCCCCATTTGGGTGCTCGGGTGCTGCGGGGTGCAGGTGGGCACCCGGGGGCAGGTCGGGGGGCTCAGGCTTTTGTCTCACTGTGCCTTGGATCTGCTCCCTGGCTCTGACGTGCTGCAAAAAGCTGTGATGGTGGCAGGAAGCCCCCAGAGAAGAGGAGCGCTCGGAGCCTGCTCCTGCCGTGGTCCCAGCTCTGAGCTGGGGTAAAACCAGTTTTATCAGTGTGCGAGGCAGGGTTTCCATCTGCCAGTTGCCTGGGAAATAGAGAATTTGCTGGATTTTTTCAGCACTTGTCCTGGTGGCTCTCTTCGAACAAGAATGCTGTTTCTGTGGTGGGCCTCTTCAAACAAGAATGCTGTTTCTGTGGTGGGCCTCTGAACAAGAACGCTGTTTTTTTGGTGTGTCTCGTAGCACAGGAACGTTGTTTTTAGGTGTGTCTGTTACGACAACAGTGCTGTTTTCTGACTGTACTGTTATGGAAATTAGGCTTGTCGGCCACCATAACAGGGCCCGACCCTAGGTTCCCGCAAGTAAAATTCAGAGCCAAATCAAAGCAAATTAAATAAGTAAATTTTAGTTACGTGCGTGCAATAATTACAGTTCGAGCTGGGTGCCTCCAAAGAGAGACCCCAACAAAAAAAAATCCTGGGTAATTATAGTTTTTTCAACTTAAATTTCCCACCCCTCACGCGGTAGTTAGACCAATAGTAATTTTTAGGTCTGGGGTCTCCTGCTCCTCATTGGATCTCATCATTGTTCCTAGGCAGGCTCTTTTTCTTCCTTATCTTTACTGTTGTGGTTTCTGCCGACGATTGTACCTTTGTTTCTTGCTGGGTCTTACTGTTGTCTCTCAAAGTCCAGAGGAGGAGGAGGAGGTGATTCTAAATCATAACAATGAACACTGCCCCAGCAGTGAGCTAAGGCTTTGCCCCTCAAGGTCCTAATGCCCTGCACTGGTCTTATTTCAAAGCCTTGACACCCTCCCTTTGGGAGTGTGAGACACAGGAATGCAGACTGCTTGTAACTCCCTTATCTTCCCAGCTGGAACCAGCTCTGAGGCCCTTTTCTTACTGGACTAAGTAAAAGTTCATTATTTTATCTAGGTGCGGCCTAAGGCTTCAGCAAATTTAGCTCCTCATGCTAAGCAAGTTTTATAGAAGCTGTGCTAAGCGGCTACCTCTAGACAGTTTCAGTTTGCTATTCTTTAACACAAGTGGCAGTGTCCCTCCTGAGGTGCCAAGAATCCCAGTCCCTGAGCCATGGGGCTGGATACAACCTCCTTGGATTATTCATGACATGGGCTCATGACACACACCCCAGAGTCAAATAAATTTCTGTGGGAGACTGGGAGGAAGAAAGTAGAAATGAATCAAAGGAGGGGGAATACAGGCAAGGAGGCCCACCGGTAAACATCTCCAAATACAGGTGGATTTTGCCCCCACTCTGGCAAGGGTGTTCTTCCACAACCAGCAGCACCTGGGGGACGGAGGGTCTTTTCCTGATAGCCCTCATGGCACACAGGGCATCAGGATTTGAGACAGCCCTTCCAGCCAAGGGGCAATTTCTGGGGATCCATGGGATCTCTCCTTGCTTTCTCCGCAGGTCTCATTACTGATTGTTTGCAGAAGAGATGGCTTTGGAGGGATCCCAGGGCAGCCTTCCAATGCCTACGAGGAGGTCATCAAGAAGATGGTGCCCAGCTCTTCACCAGGGTGCATGGGGGGAGGACAAGAGACAATGGGCATAAGTTGAGAGAAGAGACATTCGTGCAGGACATAAGGAAAAGGTTTCCACTGCAAGGATGGTCAAACATTGGAAATGGTTGCCCAGAGAGGCGGTGCGGTCTCCTCCCCTGGAGGTTTCCAAGACCAGACTGGATGAAGGCCAGAGCAACCTGGTGTGACCCCAGAGCTGACCCTGCTGTGAACAAGGAGACTGGGCTAGAAACCTCCTGAGGTCCCTTCCACCCTGAAGGAGTCCGTGATTCATCCCACTCTCGATCTTCTCTTGTTGATGTCAGGGAAACATGCAGGTTCCCTGTGACAGTGGAAGTAGGCCAGCTTTCTTGTGCTCCTCCAGGCAGAATTGTTCAGATGCAGGGCTTCTTGGCAGGAATCCCCAAGACAGCCATGACCAATGCTTTGCTTCACTTTTAATTTCCTTGTTTTTTTCTTTTCCCCCTTCTAAGTGTGTCTCTCTTACCATCCTAATCCCTTCCCCTACAGTCAGCCCACTCCTGATTACCCTTAACTCTTTGGTGCTGGGGATTTCCTTTTTTTTATTTTGGTGTGTGTGTGTGTGTGGGGGGGGGGGTGCTTTTTTGTTTTGACACAGAGGAGCTTTTGTCCAGAAGGATCTTGAGAAACTCGGGTGATTCGGACAACAGATACCCTGTGAAGATTTACAAGAGAAGTGTCAAGTCCTGTGCCTAGGCAGGAATGACCCCGTCCATGAGGAGAGGTTCAGGGACCTGGGCTTCTTTAGCCTGCTGACGTGGAGGCAAAGGGCAGTAGAGTAGGAGCCTGTGACTGCTTGAAGGGTGGTTTCAGAGATGATGGAGCTTTTCTTGGTAGTGGGAAACAGCATAAGAAAGGGAAAGAGCCACAAACAGCAGCTTGTGGGGTTTAGATGTGACTATAGGAAAAGAAAATGTGACTCGTAGGGCAGTGCTGTGGTGCAACAGGACACCCAGAGGAAGTCTGAGTTCAGCCCCTGGCTTTGTGTTTTAAGGAAAAGCAAGTGAGGACAGGAAGACATCAGGAGATGTCGGGAGATCCCGGGGTGAGAACAAGGTGGGGAAGCAGGTTGGGTGTCTACAGTCTGCAAGGAAACAGACACAGGCATGGGAAAGCGTAGGACAGCCTGAGGTGAAGATGGCCAAAGGCACTGCCAGGGTTGAAAGCTTCTAACAGAACTAGGTCTTTGTCCTCTTGGCTATGGCTGGGTGCCTCTGCCACTGAGGCCCACAAGATGTCATTCCTTAAAGCACTGTGGCCTTGCTGCCTCCTTGTCCCTTGCAAGCACAGGAGGTGCCGTATCATGGTCCTGCACTCAGCATTGCGCACCCCCACCTGCACACTGCCCCCAGGAAGAGCCCTGAGCAATTCATGATGGAAAGGATCACCCTACCCAGGGGCTGGCTGTCAGTGCCTGGCTGCTCTGCTTGATAACACACATCCAGGTTGACTTGGCATCAGAGCCACCTGCACATTGCCTTTGCCTACCTGCAATCAGGGCCTCCAACTTTGTGCTCTAATCAGCCCCTGGGGAGGCTTTGTTGTTAATGACCCTCAGTGAGACCTGTTAACGCTCCAAGAAACTTGGAATTTTCTTCTGTATTTAACTTCTTGAGAGGTTTGTTCCATCTCCTCTCAGCATCTGCGGTTTGCAGGCTGAGCACCAAATACAGCTGAGGGGTCATTAAAAAGCAAAAACACCTAAGGAGCCATGCATCTTTCCATAATTTTCCTCATTTTGTCAATTCTTGTGTGGCTAATTGCGAAACTTTCAGGAGAGTATTGAAATTAGGCAGATTTCAAGGAGCACCTGAAAAAGACAGATGTCTGCTTCTGAAGCTTTCTTTATTCTCCAGTTTTCAGAATAAGCCATACCCACATTCTCCAATTCACACTGACCCACTGGGTCTCCAGATGAAGTCTGGACATGTAGGACAAGCAGTATTTTTGATAGGAGACATGTACGGACAACCTTCTCTCCCAGCTCCCCAGCCCTGCCATTTCTCTCATCAGCCACTGGGGACTTAGATCACTCCGGTTAAAAATCTAACCTTTTTCCACTCAAGGCTGTAGCTGAATGCTACAGCTCCTGTGCACCAGTTCCCATCTGCTTTCCTTAGAGAACTAGCTGCAAGCAGACACAGAAGGATTTGTCTTAATTGCAATCAAACAAAAATAAACATTATCCAGTTTCATAAGAAATAAAATACAGTCCTCAACTTTATGTCAATTCCACGTTGCCTGTACTGATGTCTAGAGTCTACAAGGAAATGTTCTTGACAAATAGATAGGAAAGGCTGGATAGACACACAGTGAAGGAGTTTGTTTAAGAGACAATGAGCCTGCTGAAAGACGAGGCAAGCTTCAGACTCCCCGAAGCTCAGGGCAGCAACTGGAGAGTTGAGAGCTATCTGAATGATAAAGAGCAAGGGGAGGAGGAAAATTGGGAAACTATGGAAAGTGCATATGTCCAGATCATCTGATGAAAAGATGCCTTTAGAAATGATCAGTTTAATCAGGATGTTATGGAAGTTAGGCCTGTCGGCCACCATAACAGGGCTCGACCCTAGGTTCCCGCAGAAAAGTTCAGAGTTTCCCCAAGTGCATCTATTATCAATTGGTGATCTTTTTCATTCATTTTTTTCCCACTGAGGTAATATCTCGGATGAAAGCCATTGGTTAGTTCCTAATGCTAATAAAGAAGACCTCAATGGATGTTTTAATCTGTATAAGTCACTTGTTGTTGTGCTCAGTTTATTTACGAGTACTTCAGCAGCTATACTGTTAGGACTCCCAATCCTGTTCCTATGATACCGGTCACATCTCTCCTTGTTCGTTTTGGAGAGGTGAGAGTTCGCCTATGTAACCACGCCGTCCATCCCACATAGGACGTACCTAAGAATGGTGAACAGGTCGGTTTGATTGTAGAGATATTAATTTGCATTAATAGCTCTACTCGTTTGAGAGACCATGATGGATTAAATAACACTTCTTGTTGGCCTGTATTTCTAATCACATACGGTCCAATTTCAAAGATTTGTGGGGATAAGGTTTTCTTACTCTTCATGGTAACAGAGTTATTTCTATTGGTGGAAATAATTGTAGTCGGGGTAGGTATTGCTGTACTGGGCTCAATAACGCCTATTTTAAATTTAAATGATAGTCCCACATTGTGGTGAGCCCACAGACAAACTATTAAAACAGGCTGTTCTAAGGTAAAATTGTACCAACAATCCAGGTTTTCAGTGGCACAAATTTTCCTTTCTTTTTCATTTGATTTGATTTTAGTGAGAGAGATCTGAGTCGCCTTCTCATGGGTGGACCTGTTGATCATTCGACACCCTATCTTTATTTCCTTTCCTGTCTCTCCCAGGAGTTGGGGAAGTTGGTTAGTATTATCCCAGCTCCATTCATTTTCTGAGTATACTTCAGTTCCGTGCATGACCAGGGTTGAGAGGTTTAAGTTTTTAGTAGAATTTAATCCCATACTTCCGGTATACTTAACACGGGCCTGGGACCATGGCCACTCTAAGGTTCTTTGACCACAGGTTAGGGAAAGTAGCATTGCCAGGGTTTGAAACAGCAACATGAGCACGGCACTTCTGCCTGCCATCCTGCACGGTGCAGTAAAGGCAGAGAGATTTGTGTTAGTGAGGCGAGTCCGAACAGATTACCCTGGGGAAGTCGTGTATCCCATTGAGCTTTACGTGGTTGTTTTCACTGTTCTGCTGCAACCTCTGCTGTGCTTGCTTCTTGACTGTCACTCGTTTCACGTGAGAGAGGTGAATCCAGTTCTCTTTTCCTAGAATTTTAACAGCGTAGTAAGAACTTAACAATACAGTATAGGGTCCTTCCCATTTTGGTTCTAATTTTGTTTTTCGCGAGAATACCTTTATCAACACTTTATCTCCAGGCTGTATATCATGTGCCTGAATGTCTGATGGCACCGGCTGAAACCACTGAGCCTGATTTTGCAAGGCCTTAAACCGTTCCTGTAAGGCTAGTACATATTGTGTCACTTGTTCATCTCTGTCTAATAGGCTGGTCTTAGCAGGGATATAAGTCCCTGGTATCGCTAAATGTCTCCCAAAAAGAATTTCTGCTGGTGTTAGTCCTATGGGTTGCCGTGGAGAATTTCGAACATCCCATAGAGCTAAGTTTAATGCCTCTGGCCATTTCAGGCTAGCATGTGTGCATATTCTTGCTATTTTCTCTTTTAATGTTCTATTCATTCTTTCTACTTGTCCTGAAGATCGTGGGTGATAAGGAGTATGTAGGTTTCTTTTTATTCCTAACGATTTACATAACTGATTGATTATGCTTGCTGTAAAATGGGCACCCCTGTCTGAATCAATGGCTTCTGGGACCCCATACCTGGGTATGATTTCTTTCAGTAAGGCTTTTACCACTGCCCCTGTGTCGACCTTTCTTGTTGGGAAAGCTTCTACCCAGCCTGATAACTGATCTACTATCACTAACAAGTGTTTGTATCCATCGACAGATGGCATATCCGCATAATCTCTTTGCAGCTTCTGGAAAGGGAAGTAAGCCCACGGTCCCCCCTCCTAAATCTGAGCTTGGCTTGTTATTTGAAAACTTCTGGCAGGTCGGGCAGCTATTTGTTATTCTTTTAGCAGCTGCATAAATTCCTGGAGCAGCCCATACTTTCTGTACCCGCTTAGCTATTGCCTCGGCTCCCCCATGAGCTTTATCGTGAAACCACCTAGCTATCGTAGTTAAATATTTTTTGGGTAGAATTGGTTTTTCCCCAGTTGTCCATATTCCATCATCATTTTGTTTTGCTTCCCACTGCTCCCATTGTTTTTTCTCTTCCACTGAGCACTCTTTTTCATACATAGTTTTGGGGTCTATTAAGTTTGGCCACTCACTCTGGTCCATCCTTGGAACTGCCCCCATACATTCTCTCAGAGGTTGTCAAGCTGCAGCCTTCACAGCAGCGTCGGCTAAAGCATTTCCTCTGCTAATTTCTGTAGTGTCTTTAGTATGGGCTGGGCAGTGTATTACAGCAATTACTTTGGGCAGCTGAACTGCTTCCAGCAAATTACGTATTTCTTCTCCATTAGCTATTTTCTTTCCTGATGACAAAAAGAATCCTCGCTCTTTCCATAACATCCCTGTTGCATGACACACTCCAAATGCATATTTAGAATCGGTATAGATATTTACCCGCAAGCTCTTACCTATTTTTGCTGCTTGGGTCAATGCTATTAATTCTGCTCCTTGAGCACTTACAGATGGAGACAAAGGATTAACCTCAAGTACCTCAAAGACGTTAGTGACAGCATAGCCAGAGTGACATCTTCCGTCCAAAGAATAGGATGATCCATCTGTAAACAGAACTAAGTCCGGGTTCTCCAAAGGTTCATCTTTAAGGTCCTCCCGGGGCTTGCTCGAGCTGACGACCACCTGCTCACAGGAATGATGTGGCTCTCCGTCCTCCGGTAGAGGCAATAGTGTTGCTGGATTCAAAATATTGCATCTCTTTAAAGTCACATTATCTGCATGCAGTATTATCAGTTCATAGCGGTGAGCTCTCTGTGGGGATAGTGCTTGAGTCGCGTATTGTTTCATTAACAGTTCTACTTCATGTGGCACATACACAGTCAATGAATGACCCAAAACCACAGGTCGTGTTTTTTTCAATAAGAGCTGCCGTAGCTGCTGTTGCTCTGATGCATCCTGGAGTGCCTTTAGCTACCTCATCTAGTTGCGTGGAGTAATAGGCCACTGGTCTACGGTGAGGGCCTAGTTTTTGGGTGAGTACCCCACTTGCTACTCCCTGTCGTTCATGGACGAATAATTCAAATGGCTTGCTATAATCTGGGAATCCTAGAGCAGGGGCTGAAACCAATGCTTTTTTTCACAGATGTAAAAGCTTTTTCCCTTTCTGGACCCCATGCCACAGGCTCTATCTCCTCTTTTTTTGTTGCCTGCACTAAAGGCTTAGTAAGTTCTGCTAACCCAGGAATCTATGGTTGGCAAAATCCTACAGCTCCTAAAAATCCCCTAAGTTGCTTTTTTGTTACAGGACGAGGCATATTAAGAATTGTCTTTACTCGTTCTGGATCAATTACCTGTGTCCTTCCTTTAATATAAAACCCAACTATTTTACCTCTCTTTGACACAGCTGAAGTTTAGACAGAGATGCTCGATGCCCTTTTTCTGCAAGAGCATTACACAGAGAAATAGTGTCTTTTAAACATGCCTCATAATCTTTACTTGCTAATAACAAATCATCCACATATTGTATTAACACTGAATGTCCTGGAAGTTCGATATCTGTGAGATAGTATATGCGGAAAAAAAAATAGTCGGAGACCCAGTAAATCCCTGTGGCAGTCTCATCCGAGTTAATTGCTGTCCATTCCAAGTGAAAGCAAAGAGATCTTGGCTGTATACTAAAAAGACCTGCCGTTAGATAATATAGTTGATGGGTCGGGAACTACTAGGTGTGGAGCAAATTATATGTTGGTTTATAGCCCTTAAGTCTTGTACAGACGGATACTCTGGATCACCATCAGAATCTTGCCTGTTCTTTTTAACTGGCAGAATTGGGGTGTTGCACGGGGATTCACAGACTCTAAGGATTCAAATAATGATAAATTTGTTTTTGGATACTCTTCTCTGCTTCCAGCTGAAACCTTGAGCAGGTAGCTGGGGGAAGCCTCATGGTCAGAGATCCTGGTTCTCACAGAGAAGTTTAACCCCCTTGAAATCTGCTGGAAGGGCAGTGGGCCTGGGCACAAGCAGCCCAGGAGATTCCTGGAGAATTTGCTGAAAACGATTTCTTGGCACAGGCAATCAATGAGCCAACAATGGCTGGACTCTGTCAGTCACAAGCAGAACAGACCTGGATGGGGATGTCAAGGTTGAGGGCAGCCCTGGCTGCAATGATCATGAGCTGGTGGAGAAGTAACACAAGAAACAGAATCACAGCCCAATACTGAAGGAGAGACGATTTCAGCTCATTCAGGATCTGCTTGGCAGGATCCCCCAGGAGACTTCCCTGGAGGGCAGAGGGGCCATGAGGCCTCTGCAAAGACAGACTAGGCAGAGGAAGAGAGGACGGAGAGGGAGAAGAAGAGAGGAGACATGTCAATTTGAATGCAGTAGTTTCTCAGAAGAAAGTTTCTTCATTGAGAGTGTTGCCAGGAAATGTATCATGAAGAAAAACATATATATATAAACATGCAAACTCACACAGAGTAATTACTGTAGTGCACACACATGGTGCTGCCAATAAGAGAAAGAAAGCAGACATTAGAATTGATAAATAATGTTTGAGGTTCTGAAAAGAAAGATTTTTTTTTTCAGTTCTTGCATAGAGCTGTTTTTTGAATAGATTTCAACCTATGAGGAGAACTTTACATTCAGGCCTTCATAGACACCTACAGAGGCCATGGCCGCCTGAGATGCCCTGTGTAGCTGTGTTCCTGTGTGGTGCCATGAAATGTGACCCAGGAACTATGGGGACCTTTTTGAAGCATTAGCTGGTCACCAGGAGAAGCATCTCCAGACCTCTCAGTGGGACAACTTTTTTCTTTCTGTTGACTAGAAAGGGAAGTCTAGACAACTGGGTTAGCCAGAGACATGTGCACTGAACGGTCTGGCATCAGGTGAGGAAATTCCCATCCTTGTTGTCACCTAAAACGGCATCACACTTCATTGACCATGCAAGGAATGAAAAGGGAGTGTGGCTAGATGTTTAGGGATTCCTTCAAGACATCACTGTCAGACAGGTATGTGGAGATTGGTGCAAATTAGGCCATCGATAAATAGAGCATTTCCTTGAAGCTGGTCAAGCTGCTTTCCTCTATCAGTTGTGAGAGCTCGACACCTCCTGGTGCGATTTGCTGTGTGCAAAAAGCGAGAAGTAGCAAGGAAGATCCTGGGCAGGGAGTGGTTTGATGGGCACTGGACTTGTGCAAGACACAAAAACAGCTTTTTTAATAGTGTAGGCCCCATTATAAAAGAAATCTTTAGAAACTGTCAATAAAAATGAAACAAGAAAGAAATTAGATAAATTGATAAATTATCTAAAGTGAAAAAAATGTTTTGTTACACTTCTCCTCTTTTGAAACTTCTTTGTGTTCTTATTGCCTTTTGTTGTTTGGTTCTTTTTTGATACACTGGTCTTCTGGGGAGATCCTTTTTCTTTCTTTTTCTTTTTCTTGAAAGGGAAAGTGATTTTCAGAAGTGGGATGGGATGTAGTCACAGGGACATGAATGGCAGGTGCCTTTGCAGGAGCCCTGGTGCCCTCTGCCCAGCCTCCCTCTGCACCTCCAAGGGGCTCTGGTCTCCTGCCAGTCCTCTCTGAGAGCTGCCAGGCCCAGGCAGGTCCCTCGGAGACACCAGGGCCTCTCCAAGTGCCACTGGGTGCTTGTGGGTGGGCACCTGAGCTCTGCCTGGAAAGGTGAAGAAGAATTTTTTCACTGTTTAAAAAAAAAGTATGAGCACATTTTCACGAGTTGAAATGACTGGCTAACTTTCATAAAAATGTCAGTGGTTCTCCATGATGACATAATGGAAATTTTGAGGCAGGGTATGACTCTCAGGAGAAGAACTGTAGATCTGCCCCTGAAATTCTGTTACCGCTGCTCTGTCTCTTATGCTGTGTACATAATCTCAGTAATTTTCTACGTATTTTCACACATCCGGATTAAATGGATCATTTCTAAAGGCATCTTTGCATCAGATGGTCTGGGCGTATTGTCTTTCCCTTGTTTTCCTCCTCCCCTTACTCTTATTACACTCTCATACTCCTATTCATGGAGATTTCTCTACCCTCTCTGCTTTGAGTTTCTGCTTTGAGCTTGAGGGCATCTAAAGCTTGCCTCATCTTTCAGGAGTCTCCTTGTCTCCTTAGCCGACAGCTTAATTGTGTTTCTCTCTATCCTTTCCTGTCTACCCATCTGATGCATTTCCACGAAGGTTATTCCTGGTGGCAGCTTGGACTGGAGGCTGCACTGGAGGCAGCTTGGACTTAAGGGACAGCTGAGAAGTGCTGGACATTAAGTTTATTGAACTCTATGATGTTTTATTTTTGCTTGATCACAATTGAGACAGATCCTTCCGTGTCTGTTTGCAGCTAGTTCTCTTAAGGAAAGCAGGTGGGAACTGGTGCCTGTGTGCTGTAACATTCAGCTACAGACTTGAGTGGATTAGAGGTTGGATTCAGAGCTGCCTTCCTTTGTCCAGCCCATGGAAGAGCTCCATACATCCAAGCTACCTCTTCACACATAGGGAACGCCCCTCCTCATCTTCTCTGGTGGCCTCTCCTCAAGAACTTGCACCCTGCCATTGAAGGAGTCCAGTCATGCAAGTGATCCCATCAAATCTCCTTTATTCCAGCCATGTGGCAGTCCTGTGACAGGCTGCATATGTGTGCATATATGTTGGCTTCAGCACCTCAGCTGTGGTGCCAACCAAAGATTTGTCACAGGGAAACATGGTACCAAGGACCTCATGTATGCAGCGACTTTGATTACAAGTGGTGACATGCTGGCATGGATAGCAGGTGGCAATGTAATGGTGACAGGAGGTTCCCACTAAGAGAGCAAACCCTGCAGTGCCCAAGGCCAGGGAGGAACAGAGCTGGGCTGTGCAGGAATGCCAGGAGAGGGTTTTGCTGGCTGAGCTGACTCTGCAGCACCTTGGGGCCTGTGACAGAGGTGAACCAATCACCAGGAAGGACAAGGTGCCCCTGAGGAAGTCCCTGGGCCTGGCCAGTCTCTGATCCAGCCACCCTGAGGTCATCATTAGCCCAGACCCTGTTCATATTGTCTAGCAGGGTGAGAAGACATTGAGGGGGAGGAGAGCTAGAAGGGTTTGAGAGTCCTGAGACTAGAATCAAGACCTTGATGTGATGTGAATCCCATTTATGCAGCATGCTTGGATGTAGACAGGATGGACTTTCCCTAACGGCAGTGGTGGGATTCATTTGTTTGGGAACAGGTAGGAAACCCAAGACACCCTGGGGCACTTGCCCAGCGCCACTCCAAAGGGCCATGGTTTTCCTGTAGGTCCCATGCTGTATCTGCTAGAGGTATGTGTTTGTGCTGGAAACCCCAGGCATCTGAGATAGCCCTACTGACCTGTTTCTGTGTCATTAAATGAAGTGTCTGCACTGAATTATATTAGCTGTTTGTAACATTGGGATCTTCATGTGCCTCAGCTTCACAGTGAGTGGAACACTAGTTCTCTTAGGCATCTAGTGTCATTTCAGATGGCCAGGGAAATTCACCACCTGGCCCCCACCTGATGCTCCAGAAGGATGTGGGTCTCCCAGTTGCTCCGTCAGAGCAAGCAGACACTGCACATGCCTCGGACCACCTGTGTCTCTTTAACCGTCTCCAGGTGTTTACGTGTGAGCAACTGACTCCCACCCTCCATCTCCATTTACTATAATCGGAGCTTAGACAAGGAGCTCGCGTGCAGACCTCTATGTTGTGCTCACTCCAGTTTTGGCAAGGGGAATCCCACCTCCTGTGTCTTTGTGGAGTTCATGGGAGTTAGCTGAATCCCACTGCATCCCAGGGGCTTCTAAACGGGCATGAGATGCCCAGACTGACTCATCTGAATGAAAACCTGAACCATGGGAAAAGGAGCTTCTTTCTTGTCCCCTTCTAGGGGTCCTGTCTAGTTAAGACCTGGGAGTATGGATTTCCAGAGTGGGACATTTCCACCCCTCATAGATAACCATCCTCTGATGAAACAAGTGACAATGCTGTAGCTGGTCTCTCTGCATTGCTTAGAGAGGGACCAAAGCTGATTATTTTGCTTTACTTCAGTGAACATTTCCCAGGAGGAGGGAGCACAAGGGACAGAGAAAGTCAGGCCTTCAGCTGGGCCACTGTTACCAAGTGGGGCCAGGCTCCTGAGATGGAAGGAGCTCATGGCAACCTGACAGCAGTGCTGAGAGACAGCTGTATTCAGGAGCAGCTCCTCTGCAGAGAGCAGCAGGGCTGTGGGCTCTGCCTGCTGCTGCTGATATGAGGAGAAACAACAGAGAGAAGTGACAGGCAGTGTGGAGTGGGAGGACAGCTGGCAGTATATTGTGGGAGAAATCTTCACAGCCCTTGACACGGTAAGCCTCTCGCTGCAGGGCAACGCTACTGAGGTTCCTGGAGAGGTCTTCTAAAGCCAACCCATCCCATTTCACATCTGTTTGTTAAGGCTGTCTCTCCTGGTTTACCCTTTGCACAGGAGAAGGAGATGCTTCAGAGCAGGGATTCCCTGACACACCATCACAGGGACAGGGCATCTTGCTACCTTCTTCCAGGGACACTGCAGGGCTGTGGAGCTGGGATGTGCAACCAGTCTGCCCAGGGCTGTGATTCAGAGCAGTGTGCCTGCACCCCAGGGTGCTGTGTGCGCAGGGCAGTGGGCTGCGAGGGTCAGCACTCAGTGTGACCAGGGAGCTCCCCACAGCACTGCGAGAAGCTCTGAGTGGGCAGAGTGACCCCTGGCAGGGCAGGTTCATTCTCCAGTTGAGAGGGTGCTGCATAGGTCAGGGCTGCTCTCAGCTCCAGCTCACTCCCAGGACATTCCTGGAGGAGACTTTCCCAAAGGAAGGTCAAAGCAGGGGATACATGGAAGGGAAGGAGCTGTCATGAGTCTGTGCTTTCAGTTTGATTCACTTTGGGTGGGGTGAAATGGGATTGGATCTGTCAGGTTTAGACAGGGGACTGAGACAGTGACACGGAGAGGGGAGCAGCTCTGGGAGGCACTCAGCAAATGCCTTCATCCACCCCTCAGCCTACAGACAGAGCCAGCAGCACTCAGCAAGGTTTGTCTCCCCTGCTCCATAGCACCTGCAACCACGGAGGTGCCCTGGGCAGTGTCCTGCCCCTGGGAGGTTTCTGCAGGGCAGAGCTGAGCACCCAGTGGGTGGGATGGGGTCTGTGAGCACTGACAGGGGACAGATGTGGGGACAGAGAAACAGCTCCCCGCAGGGACGGCTCCAGGCAGCAGAGTCATGGTCAGAGTGTGAGAGGAAACCATCAACTCCGGCACCTCCTATCCTCTGCCAGCCAGCACAGCCCTCTGCTCTCAAGGCTGTGGGGTCCAGGGCAGGAGTCGTTTCCTCAGCAGCTGGACATCCAGGAGAGGAGACACTGCTGAGTGCCCCTCTGTGCCTGCCTGTCCCTGCCTCCCTGGGCACAAATATCATGGTATTGCTCCCTGTTTCCCACCTGCCCTTTCTGCCCTTGTCCTTCCCCTTGGACTCTCTGAGCAGGGGGTTTCTGATGCAGTTCAGACAACACTGTCCCTGCAGGTCCTGCCATGCAGACGTGTCCTTGACAGTGAGGTGCCCAAGTGCCCCTCTAGCCTGTGGGGCTCTGGGCAGTGCAGTGTGTGTGTGTGGGGAGGGGGCTGGGAATGAGCCAACTCTCTCGTCAGGACACCCCGTCCTTAGGACATTCCACCATTTCCCTGGGGTGTCTGGCTGGGCTGCAAGCTGCCCTCCAGAAGGGCCCAGCTCTCCCGTTGCCTCTGGGTGTTATGTAGGTGCCCCAGGGAGAAGCCACCTAGATACTAAGGCCACAGAAATGCTTCTGGGCATCTGGATGTGGACAACTGGAATGCATGCATTATGTTCTTGGCTAAAAGGGGAGGGCTGAGACCTCCCTCAGATACTCTGAGCAAGAGTGCTGGGTCTGTTGATCTGCTTTTTGAAACTGGGCTCCTCTGCTTTCAGCAGTGTCGTTTCTTTTTAGGGTAACATGAGTGCAAGTGTCTTCCACCTCGGAGGAGCAAGCGCAGGACAGCTGGGAAGAAGACTGATGGCCAGACCAGCTCTCCTCCCTCTGCACTAAAGCCAGAGTGAATCCTCTTTTCCTCTCAGGAATCACAGTTGTTTACACCAAGTGCAATCGCAATGCTGAGGATCTCTACCTGCAAGAATCTTCTTCAGGGATGACAGAGGAATCTGAAAGCAAACAAAGAAATTCTTAGAACTGTTAATGAACCCCCACTGTTTGGATTTGGGAGTGAAGATGCTGAAAAGCCCCTCAACGTTATGAGTGGATGAAATCTCACTAAAACTGTGAGTATAAAAATTTAGTCACCCGTGTTCCAATTTACCGACTGCTGTAGGTCAGGGCTGACTCCTCTGGAGCGCACGGGCAGAGGCCCCTGCTCCTCATGGCAAACTCAGGCAGCGCAAACTGGAGCTCAAGCCACAGAGCTCAAGGATGGTCTTGCTGAGGACCTACCTCTCCCTGCTGGGGAGAGGTAATGTGTGTGTGTGTGTTTGGGGAGGGCGGGGGTTATGAGAAATTCTTGCTCGGAGAAGTTTGTCTTAACTTGTAACTGTCTCTTCTCCCTCAGGGAATCCTTCTATGCCCGAAGGGAGCATAATGTCCAACAGCAGCTCCCTCAACAAGTTCCTCCTCCAGGCGTTTGCAGACACACAGGAGCTGCAGCTCTTGCACTATGTGCTGTTCCTGGGCGTCTACCTGGCTGCCCTCCTGGCCAACAGCCTCGTCATCACAGCCATAGCCTGCGATCATCATCTCCACACCCCCATGTACTTCTTCCTCCTCAATCTCTCCCTCCTCGACCTTGGCTCCATCTCCACCACTGTCCCCAAATCCATGGCCAATTCCCTGTGGGACACCAGGGCCATTTCCTACTCAGGATGTGCTATCCAGGTCTTTTTCCTCTTTTTCTTACTTTCAGCAGAGTGTTTTCTTATCACTGTCATGGCATATGACCGCTTTGTTGCCATCTGCAAACCGCTGCATTATGAGACCCTAATGGGCAGCAGAGCTTGTGTCCAAATGGCAGCAGCTGCCTGGGCCAGTGGTTTTCTCAATGCTGTGCTGCACACTGGGAACACATTTTCAATACCACTCTGCCAAGGCAATGTCGTGGAGCAATTCTTCTGTGAAGCTGCCCAGCTCCTCAAGCTCTCCTGCTCAGACTCCTACCTCAGGGAAGTTGGCCTTGTTGTGGTTAGTGGCTGTTTATTCTTTGGCTGCTTCATTTTCATTGTGGTGTCCTACGTGCAAATCTTCACAGTTGTGCTGAGGATCCCCTCTGAGCAGGGCCGGCACAAAGCCTTTTCCATGTGCCTCCCGCACCTGGCCGTGGTCTCCCTGTTCATCAGCACTGCAATGTTTGCCTACCTGAAGCCCCCTTCCCTCTCCTCCCCAGCTGTGGATCTGGTGCTGGCTGTTCTGTACTCGGTGGTGCCTCCAGCAGTGAACCCCCTCATCTACAGCATGAGGAACAAGGAGCTCAAGGAGGCACTGAAGAAACTGATCCAATGGGTACAGTGTCAGCACAAATAACTATCCCATGTGCATCGTCTCATCGTTTCCAGGGTATTTGTGGTCAAGGCTGTGGGTTCTTCATTTCTTTCTCTTTTCTGTTACATTCATGTCAAAAGGAAAACACTTAGGTTCATACTGCTTCTCCTCAAGAATCTCTCATTTGAATCTGACCCAGAGACCCCGTTGAAGCAGGAAAACAGCTTCCTCCTCCATCAGCAGAGATGGGAGAACCTCAGAGCCTGCTAGTCTGAGCTCCCTCGAACCACCCCCAGTGCAATGAGGAGAGTTTCCCTTTGCAGCGTCTCTTTCAGCACTGACACCAAGGGAGCTCAGG
Organism: Dromaius novaehollandiae; assembly: GCF_036370855.1. Taxonomy (NCBI): domain Eukaryota; kingdom Metazoa; phylum Chordata; class Aves; order Casuariiformes; family Dromaiidae; genus Dromaius; species Dromaius novaehollandiae. The sequence continues at coordinate 3,281,614 of NW_026991289.1, read as the reverse complement.
GCCATGGAGCCAGGCTTGGACAAATAGAGACACGGTGAGACCATGGGTCCCATGTCCATTAGGAGAGCTCAGCTCCCCTGGCCACAGTCACACCCCTCTTCTGTGAGGGTGGCAGCTGGCTGTCACCGTGGGCTGGTCCCTTCCCCCTGTAGTGCTCCAACACTCACAGCAGAGCAGGAGTGGAGGAGCGGAGAGTCTGGATGCAGCCTATGGGGACAGACATTCTGCTCCTCAAGACCATTTCCCCACTACCACAGCAAGATTTTCTTTGCAGCAGCCTTCCTTTGGGGGCTGCAGCTTTCCTGGAGACATTCCCACCAACCGCACCAACACTTCCTCCTGTCAGGGCTGCTCTCCTCACTTCCACACTGACCTGCTGTGAACTGATGTGTGAGTATGGCCTAAGCACTCTCCTGACATGGTGGTGGTAGGGTTGTGCTTCCCTGCGCATTCCTGTGAGAATAGGCAGGACCAGGCACTGGGAACCCTTATGCCCGAACTGGCCTCCAGAATAATGTTTCTATAATAAAAGGGGATCTCCTCAGTGCTGTGCCTGACGTCTGCCCTTTCTTCAGAAGATGGAGTCAAAAATATGCACCACAAAAATATTGCACCACAAACGGGCCTGTTGCGAACTCCGTGGGCTCTGAGGGATGAGGTCAGAGTCCCAGTGTGATCTGTTAGGAACAGACGGCTGGATTTGGGGCTCATTTCTTGCTGACCACTGCCAGTGGAGATGGTGAATGGTCTCTGAATTGCCTGCCTGGGGCTGTCCCACAGGTGACCGTGCTGATGACAGATGCCCATCCTTCTGGAGCCCCCAGGAGAGTTCAGGAGACAGTGTGTGCCTGGGGGTGGGCAGTGAGTGGAGCCTCACAAAGTGAGGGACAGCCCATGGTGGAGTCACCCAAAGGTAAAGCACTAAATCCAGGTATGTGGGCAGAAACGAGGGCTCTGCAATCCCTGGAGAGGCAGTGGGGACCCAAGAGGCCCAGGGAAGGGGCACTGGAGAGTGATTCCTGCACCCTCAGTGAAACACCACAGGCTGGAGCTAGTGCCCACCCAAACACATCTCCTGCCATTGCAAGTGCCCTGGGGTCACTCTGAACACTGTCCATGCACACACATGTGCCAGCAGTGTCAGGGGTGTCGAGCCACGTCTGCCTGGGTCTTCTTCCCACCCCAACCAGCACAGCCAGTGCAGTCAGGAGTCACCCCGAGGCCTTGTGGCAGGCAGCCACGGAGGGGGATCACCTGGGCACCAGAGCAGTGGAGACTGAGAGTTACCAGTGTCATTGTGGGACCTCCTCCTCTTTGCTGGGGAGCTGCTCCCCTTGTTCTTGGGCCTGGCCTGAGCTACGCTTGGACATGCCTGTGCCTCGATCTCCACCTCACGGGTCTTGACCTGACCCTGTCCCTGTCCTGCTGGCCTGACTCCCCATCTCTGCCTCAGACCTGCCTCCACATTACAGTCAAGAAAGCCTTGGCAAGGGAAGCTGGGATCCGAGCAGAAGGTAGCTGTAGGTCCAGAAGGTGACCCTGTATCTGAAACAGCAATCCTTGCCTGACAGTCCATTTAAAGGTGTAAGGAGTACTTTGGTTTTGGACCCCCTACCCAGGTACCACTGCATGCAGAGTCTTAGCTGTGAGGGCAGCCACTTGGGGATTGATTTTATGATGGGTAGTTAAGAGGGCAGGCTTTTCTCTATCACAGCTCAACTGTTTTTGCTACAAAGATTATGCTGTTGGGAGCAGCAAGGGCGAGACTGCTCTGTATGGGAAGGGGAACCAGGAGCTGAGGGTGACGGCAAGGCAGGAGGGCAGTGCCCCCATGGTGAGAGGTGCCATCCTGCAGTGCCTGGACAAGAGGAGCAGAGCAGAGCAGGTTTGGGGATGGTAACCAGGGTCAGGCACAGTCCAGCGATCACCAGAGAAGACTGTAGGGCTCCAACCAGCCTTGCTTTGCATGGGAGGTTGGACTAGAGACTGGGAGAGGTCCCTTCCCACTGAAACTCCTCTGCAACTCCATGAGTAGAAAGACCCCAGTCTGGGGAGATGCCGGCGTCCTGATGCCTGGCTGGGGCTGGATCCCTGGCATGGGGAGAGGTGGGGAGGGCCGGGGGTAGGGGAGCTGCAGTGCAGGGCTGTTGCCTTTGCCTCCCTCACAAAAGGTCCTGCACTGCCCCCAGGCAGGACCAGGCTGCTCCCCCATCGCCGTGCTGCCCTCCCAGCAGGATGGGACATGCGAGGAGGGGCTTGGCCTGCTCCGTGCTCAGGGCCAGCTCCTCGGGGCTGGCACAGCTTGGCTGGAGGCACCTCCAGCTCTTCAGCCTCTGCTCTGGCACAGCCAGAGATGAGAGAGATAAGAGTTCCTAGAGCAGGGCAGAATGAGGCCAGCTGGGAGAGCAGCAGGGGGAAGATCCAAGGGTCCCTGGCTCAGCCCCAGGCTTTGGAAAACTCCCTCACGCATCTCAAGAGGCTCCGTCTGCTTCTTCCACTCTGCTCTGTGCTCCCCTCCCATCAGCCAAAGTGGAGTCCAGCATCCCCTGGGGACTCTCTTCCCCATGGGGAGGAGAGGGAGGGCCTTCACCAGCCCCACACTGCCTTTCCCACCCCTGGCCTTTGCAGTTGTATGTGCCTGGCTCCATCCACTTGCCTTCACCACAGTCAGGGCTGCACTGGAAGCCCATGAAAATCCCAGTGCTCCTACCCTTGAGCTGGCATGCACCCCACACCTGGAGCCTGGCTGGCCACAGAGGCATCACCCATCCAGTGTCCTGGCCATGAAGCAGAGGGAAGGGGTCTTTGCCCCAATTTCCCTGCTCCTCCCTCTGCTCCCAGCACTGTTGCTGCTGTGCCCATGTCAAACCTTCCTGGTGCCAGACTGCCCCGGGGCCAAGGCAGCTCCAGCTCCCTCCAGGGCTGCACTGAAGCCTTTCAGGAGCAGGCTGAGGTGGGGCTGGCACTGCCAGGGTGGGTTGGGAGAGGGCAACTCCCCTCTGCCATGCTGGGGCTGGGGCTGGGGCTGCGGCTGGGGCTGGGCACAGCTTTTCCTTGGGGAGCTCCCTGAGGAGCCGCTCCAGGGGATCCTCTACCTCTGCCCTGGCAGCAGCACCAGTGCTCCGGGTGCTGGGGTGGAAGTGCACAGAGGGGGAAGGGGCACGGGCTGCCCAGGGGGAGCATCGAGACCTTGTCTGTGCATGCAGGGATGGAGTGAGGGAAGCCAGAGCTTGGCTGGAGCAGCCACCAGAGACCTCGGGCATGGAAAGGGCTGAGGTATTATTAAATGACTACTAAATGATCTCCCAGAGTCTGAGAGGTCCAAGCGCCCAGCCCCTGCCCAGCCCAGGCTGTGCCCAACGTAGGGGTCTGCAGACACCGTGCTCCAGGATCTGCCAGGCTCTGGTGCAGAAGAGAGGCCATGCAAGGCTGGTCTTCTTCCCCTCTGTTGGGATACGGAGACCTGCAGGAGCATGGAACTGGCCATGGACCACCCCAGAGCTGGGTGAGCAGCCAGGACTGGAGAGGGGTGATGTGAGGGGCTGCTCGGCTCTGTGCTCCCACACTGCCGTTCACACGCAGTAGCTGCCTGCTGGCATTTGTCCTCTCCCGGGCCCTGTCCAGACCAGCCCAGACCCTCCCCAGCTCTCCCCACCTCCCCTGCCCTCTCCCCAGCCCACCCAGCAGAGCAGCCCAGGCTGGGGTGGCCCCACAGCAGTGCCCGCCGCAGGGCGCTGCAGAGCTCTGGGCACTCACCCCACAGCCCCAGCCCCTCTGCAGGGCACAGCAGCTGCTGGGGGGACAGAGAGGGGTGTCAGCCTCCCCATCAGCCCCACACCTGGGGGCCAGCAATGGCACAGGGAAATGGAGGCCAGGCACTCCATGTCTCCACTGCTCTCATGACCAGAGATCCTTAACCCTGGCTGCCTGCAGCCCCTCTGGGCAGCCCTTCTCCCCAGGACAGCACCAGAGTCCTGGCCCCAGGGCTCCTCCGGCAGCTCCAGTGACAGAGCAGCCAGCCCAGAGCTGACACAGAAACAGGTTTTCATTTATTCCTCCCCACAAGCACACAGTTGCTCTTTTGCTCTTCTCCGGAGACGTCCCTGTTCCCCAGAGAGCCTTTCTCAGGTCAGTGTGTCCATGCTGGCCTGGCTGGCCATTCCTGCACCCCTCCCCTGTGCTCCCCGCAGGGCCCCAGGCTGGAGGTGCTGCTCTGCAGGGCGAGCAGGCTGTGGGGTCCCAGGGTGACTCCTCACTGGCCTTGCTGGTCAGGGCAGACCCAGCTGGACCAGCATCACTGCACCTGACAAACCCTCCCCAGGGTCTGCGGCTGTGGAGGATGCTTGGAGCAATCACAGGCCATTTCACATTGCTCAGGAGGTGTTCAGGGGTGTCATTAGGCCCAGCCCACTGCCTCTCCTGAGACTGCAGAGATTGTGGTGCACTCCTCGGTTTGGCCCTTTACCTTCAGGTGACGCTGCTTGGTTTTGGGAGTCTCCACTCACTGCCCACTGCAGGCACAAACTGCCCCTGGAGATCCCCTCTGCTCTCCGGGTGGCTCCACATTGCCTTCCAGAAGGATGGGCATCTGTCACCAGCCCGGTAATATGTGAGACAGTCCCCAGCAGACACCTCTTGACCACTCACCCTCTCCAGAGGCACTAGGTGCCCGCTGGGCACCCTAACACATCACCCTAGAAACGCATCTCCCTTAACCCATGGAAATCCCAGGCCTTTTCAGGTACAATTGCCTGAGCACATTCTTGGCTCCAGCTTGGGAAGAAGAACCCAATCTTCAGGCACAGGACTAAGGAGATCCCCTTTTATTACAGAGATGCTACTTGGGAGGCCAGCTCTGACACAGTGATAGGCAGATTTACAGAAGGCCTCTGGGTCACACAGATGGGGCTTGTGCTCCTGGAGAAGTGGGATGAATTCAAACATTTGTGTACAAACATGGCTATCACAGACAGAACTTCCCAAACACAAGAGCTGTCTGAGGTAAACTGGAAATTGCTTGTGAAGAGAGATGGGCAGCTCATTGCTGCTGAACTAGCACCAGCTGAATCAGTTTCCTCAGTGCCTCCTGGAGCTCCTTGTTCCTCATGCTGTAGATAAGGGCACAGCACTGAGGAAATCCCCTTTTATTAGAGAGAGGCCAGCTCTGACACAGTGATAGACACATTGACAGAAGGCCTCTGGGTCAGACAGGCTGGGTTTGTGCCTCTGGAGAAGTGGGATGAATTCAAATACTTCTATACAAAGATTATTATCACAGATACAATGCCCAAGGCGTAAGAGTTGCCTGAGATAAATTCAAGTCAGTTACAAAGAGGGATGGGCAACTTCTAGCTGCTGAACTGGTACCAGTTGAATCAGTTTCTTCACTGCATCCTTGAGCTCCCTGTTCCTCATGCTGTAGATGAGGGGGTTCACTGCTGGAGGCACCACCGCGTACAGAACAGCCACCACCAGATCCAGAGCTGGGGAGGAGATGGAGGGGGGTTTCAGGTAGGCAAAAAATGAGGTGCTGATAAACAGGGAGACCACAGCCAGGTGCGGGAGGCACATGGAAAAGGCTTTGTGCCGGCCCTGCTCAGAGGGGATCCTCAGCACAACTGTGAAGATCTGCACGTAGGACACCACAATGAAAATGAAACACGCTGAAGCTAAACAAAGACTAACCACAATAAGCCCCACTTCCCTGAGGTAGGAGTGTGAGCAGGAGAGCTTGATGATCTGGGGGATTTCACAGAAGAACTGGTCCACGGCGTTGCCTTGGCAGAGTGGTATTGAAAATGTGTTCCCAGTGTGTAGGAGAGCATTGAGAAGACCGCTGCCCCAGGCAGCTGCTGCCATTTTGACACAAGCTCTATTGCTCAGCAGTGTCCCATAGTGCAGGGGTCTGCAGATGGCAACAAAGCGGTCATAGGCCATGACTGTGAGAAGAGAATATTCTCCTCCAAACAAGAAGAAAAACAGAAAGACTTGGGCAGCACATCCTGAATAGGAAATGACCCTGGTGTTCCACAGAGAATTGGCCATGGATTTGGGGACAGTGGTGGAGATGGAGCCAAGGTCGAGGAGGGAGAGGTTGAGGAGGAAGAAGTACATGGGGGTGTGGAGGCGGTGGTCAAAGGCTACGGCTGTGATGATGAGGCCGTTGCCCAGGAGGGCAGCCAGGTAGATGCCCAGGAAGAGCGAGAAGTGCAAGAGCTGCAGCTCCCGTGTGTTGGTGAATGCCAGGAGGAGGAACTCATTCAGGGAGCTGCTGTTGGACATTTTGCTATCTCCGGGCATGGGGGACTGTTCAAAGAAAAAAAGACATTGAGAAGTTAGGAGACAATCTTCAAGTGAAAAAAAAAAAAAATTGTTGCAGTCCTCATACAACCCCCCCACATTGCCTCTCTCTCTACTGAGAGGATCTTTGTGCAGCTCCCTTGCTTGGGCTCCACTTTGCACTGGTTGAGTGTGCTGCTGTGAGGAGCAGGGGCCTCTGCCCGTGGGGTCCAGAGGAGTCAGTCCTGCTGTGCAGTAGTGGGCACAGGGGAATGGGGGTGACTAGCTCCGACATTCACCATTTCTGTCAGCTGAAATACACTCATCATGTAGAAGGGCTTTTCACCATCTTCACTCCCCATTCAAAAGAATGAGGTTTGAGGAACAAAGTTTCTGGGATTTTTTATTTTTCTTTGAGATGTTCTTGTCACCCCTGGGGAGTGTTCCTCAAAGGTAGAAATCCTTGGCATTTCTACTGTGAGTCCTGAGAAAAACAGATTCACTGTCCTTTGTTGCAGCGTGAGGACAGCTGGTCTATTAGTCTTGTTCCCAGCTGTCCTGTGGTCCCACCTCATTGAGCTGGTGGACAATCGTACCCATATGTTGCCCTAAAAGGAAAACAGTCATTGCTGAGGGCAGAGGAGTCCAGTTTCAAAGTGCAGGTCTCCACCCTTCTCACCCTTTCTCCAGGCACCAGGGGGAGGTCTCCACACTCCCCTTCTAGCCAAGGACACACAAGGCTCTTTTCAGATGCCCATATGCAGCCTCCCACCATCATCTCCATACTCTCAGCATCTCTGTACTGTCTTCACAGTCTCTCAGATATTGCAGATATGTTATGAGACAGCAGTGCCTTTCTGGAGGGCAGCTCATAGCCTGGCAGGACACCACAGGGAAACAGTCAAAGGACCATTAGGACTGAAGATGGGCTCTCCTTAAGGGAGAGTCAGCTCATTTCCCAACCCCACAGACTGCATTTCCTGGAGCCTCACAGCTTAGAAGGGGGCTGCAGACCCCTCACTTCCATGCAGACCCCTCTGTTGCCCAACTCACAGTGATGGTGTCTGAACTGCAGCTGAAAACTCATCCACCCCAGAAAGCCTGAGAGAAGAACAGGAGCAGCATGGACAGGAGAGGAAACAAGTAGCAAGAGGATGATCCTGCTGCCAAGGGAGGCAAGGAGAGAGACAGAGGGACACTTGGGAAAGCCTTCACCTTACCTGCGGGGCATACTACCTGGCAGATGGTGAAGTTGCAGGGCAGTCACTCTCAGCCCCTTTGCTGGGCAGCACTAAACAGGCCCCTGGCAGGAGAGATGCCCCTCTCCTCTGCTGGAGGTCTGGCTGCAGAGGAGGCAGCTCATGGCCTGGACTCCACAGCTGTCAGGGCAGAGACTCTGCTGGGTGGGAGCAGAGACATGGGGGGGCTTGCTGAGTGGAATGTGTTTGCATTGGAGGGACTGACCATGACTTGCCCAAATCCATCCTCCCAGGATGCTTCTGTCAGCAGTTCGCTCTCCTTCCCTGCCCAGCTCTGTTGCCTGGAGCAGTCCCTGCTGGGACCTTTCTCTGTCCCAACATCATTTCCAGTCAGTGCTCACAGACCACATCACCCCTTCTGTGTGCTCAGATCTGCCCTACAGAAACCTCCCAGGACAGTGCACTGTCCAGAGGTGTCTCTGTGCCTGCAGTTCGTAAGGAGCAGGTACCACAAACCCCAGGGAGAGCACACAGGTGATGCTGATGCTGATGCTGTCTCCAGGCTAAGGTGCGGCTGAAGGAGTTTGCTGCGCTTTCTCCCAGACCTCCTGATCTCTGAGAGGGAAGGTTTGTGAGTCCCAGATCCTTGCCAAAAGAGAAAACTCTCTTTTTTTCTCCGTGCTAAAAATAGGGAGAAAACCAAAAGCACAGACACCAGAAGGAAAGCTCCTTCCCTTGGAAGCAGCCCTTCTCTTGATGCTCCTCTTGAAAAGACCCCTTGGACATGTCCTGTGCATGAGCTAGAGCTGTGAGCAGCCTTGACTGATGCAGCTCCCTCTTGACAGGAGAATGAACGTGCCTGGCCGGGGGGTCGATCCTCTCACGCAGAGCATCTCCCTGCAGCACTGACCCTCGCAGGCAGCAGAGTCACTGCCCCGGGCACACAGCACCCTGGGGTGCAGGGATGCTGCTCTGACTCATGAACCTGGGTAGACCTGGGTGCACAGCCTGGGTGTACACAGCCATCCCTGGGAGAAAGCAGGATGCCCTGTCCCTGTGAGGCTCTGGCAGGGAATCCCTGCTCTGAAGCATCTCCTCCTCCTGCTATGTCCTGGATAATCCAGGGGAGAGATCATGAAAAATCCTATCAGCCATGGTTTGGGCTGGGTTCCGAAGACCCCTCCAGGAACCTCTGGAGCATTGCCCTGCAGCCAGAGACTTACCATGTCTAGCGCTGCGAAGATTTCTCCCACAAGGAGCTCTCCTCTGTCCTCCCACTCCACACTGCCTTCCACTTCTCTCTGCCTTCTCTCAGCTCATGTCAGCAGCAGCAGGCAGTGCCCGCAGCCCTGCTGCTCTTGGCAGAGGAGCTGCTCCTGCACACAGCTGTGTCTGGGCAGTGCTGCCAGGTTGCCATGAGCTCCCTCCATCCCAGGAGCCTGGCCCCACTCAGGAGCAGAGGCCCAGCTGAAGACACAAATTTCCCTGTCCCTTGTGCTCCCTCCTTCTGGGAAATGTTCACTGCAATAAACTAAAGTAATCACTGATGGTCCCTCTCTAAACGCTGAAGGAAGACTGATTGCAGCATTGCAATTTGTCTCATCAGAGGAGGGTTATTTGCAAGAGTTGGAAACATCCCACTCTGTCAGCCCCTATTCCCATCTCTTAACTAGGCAGGACACCTAGATGGGGCCAAGAAGGGAGACAAAGGGAGGCAGCTGTGAAGGGCAGAGTTGCTCAGGGATTTGGACAACAGAAACATGCTGAAGATCTGCAAGGAGAAGTGGCAAGGTGTGCAGAGGGGGCATGCCAAAATAATCACCGATGGTCCCTCTCTAAACAGTGGAGAGAAACCGATTCCAGCATTGCCTTTTGTCTCATCAGAGGATGGTTATCTACGAGAGGTGGAAATGTCCCACTCTGGAAGCCCCTATTCCCATCTCTTCACTAGGCAGGACACCTGGATGGGGACAAGAAGGGAGTTCACTGACACATGGTTCAGGTGTTGATTCAGATGAGTCAATCTGGGCATGTCATGATGGTTTAGAAGTCTCCGGGCTGGAGTGGGATTCAGATCCCTCCCCTTATATCCACAAAGACACAGGAGCTGAGATTCCCCTTGCTAAGCTGAAGCGTGCACAACAGAGAGATCTGTCCACGATCTCCTTGTCTAAGCTCCCTTTGGAATCCCTGGAGATGGAGGATGGGAGTCAGTTGCCCACACACAAACACCTGGTGACATGTGAAGAGACAGAGATGGTACAAGGCACGTGCCAGTGTCTGCTTGCTCTGTTGGAGTGACTGTGTGACCCCCATCCTTCTGGAGCCTCAGGTGGGGCCAGATGGGGAATTTCCTTGGCCATCTCAAAGGACACTAGATGCCCACTACTATTCGAGCACCACTCACTATGAAGCTGAGACACATGGAGATGCCTGTAGTGCAAACTGCTAATGTAATTCAGTGCAGACACTTGATATCAAGACCTCAAAATAGTCGGGCAGGTCCATGTCAGATGCCTGGGTTTCTAGCACAGCCACGTACGTGGGTGGGACCTATGGGAAAACAATGCCCTTTTGGAGTGCTTGCTGGGCAAACACCCCAGGTTATCTCAGGTTTTTCTACCTGTGCCCAGGCAACAGAATCGCACCACTGTCTTTAGGCAAAATCCATCTCGTCCGCATTAGTGTGCTGCATAAATGGGAGGCACATCCCACCAAGGTCTCCGCTCTAGCCTCTGCACCCTCAAACCCTTCTTGCTCTCTTCCACATGAACCTCCTCTTGCCCCCAGACGACATGGGCTAATGATGTTCACAGGGTGCCTGGATCACAGGCTGCCCAGGCCCAGGGACTTCTTCAGAGGCACCTTGTCCTGCCTGGAGATGGATGCACTTCTCTCACAGGCCCCATGGTGAGTCAGCTCAGGCAGCAAACCCCTCTCTTGCCATTCCAGCACAGTCCAGCTCTGTTTCTCCCTGGCCTTGGGCACTGCAGGGTTTGCTCTCTTAGTGGGAACCTCCTTTCACCATTACATTGCCACCTGCTACCTATGCCAGCATGTCTCTGCTCTGAAGTGGGGCCATTGTACACACAGTGTCTTTGGCTCTTGCTAACCTGTTTCACCATGACCAGTGTGTTCTCTGTGCCACAGCTGAGGCTCTGCAACCCAAATGTATGCACATGCAGGCACCCTGGGGTACACACAGGAACAGCTGGAGATGCACAAGCTGTCAGAGGTCTGAAACATTGCTGGAATGACGGAGATGTGGTGGGATCACTCACAAGATGGGAGGGCGATGCTTGTAGGCTACAATCTCTTCAGGAGAGGCTGCCAGGAAAGATGAGCAGGGGTGAATGCCCTTTATGTGAAGGGTCGGCTCGGGTGTGTGGAGCTCTTCCATGGGATGGATAGGGGTTTGGGTGAGAGCTTGTGGGTGAGCATCACAGTAAGGGTGACATCATGATGGGAGCTACAGACCACCCAATGAGGGTCAGGAGGTGGATGCAGTCTCCCATAAGCAGTGTGAGAAAGTCTGTTGATCACAAGCCCTGGTTCTTGTGGGGGGCACTGTAATCCCCCTGACATGAAGTGGAAGGGCAAACCGCAGAGTGCAAGCAGGCCAGGAGGTTTCTGGAGGGCATCAAGGACAACTTCTTCACACAGCTGCCAGATGAAGAGAGAAGGGTGATGCTTTCTTGTATCTGGAAATGTGAAACAGGGAGCAGCTGATCAGGAATGGGATAGTAAGTGTGAGCCTTGCCTACCGTGACCATGAAAATGTGGAGTCCCAGATCCTGAGGGAAACGAGGAAGGACAGTAGCAGAGTACAGACCCTGGACTTCAGAGGAGCAGACTTCCTGGGCTGTTCAGGGGACTGGTGGGGGATGCCATGGGAGGCAGCTCTCAAGGGCCCAGGAGATCCAGAAAACCAGCAGGTCTTTAAGGACAGACGTGCCAAGCACAAGGATGGGCCATCCCGATACTCGCTAAAACCAGCAGACACCTCAGGGGACCAGCTTGGCTACACAGGGACCTCACACCTGAGCTCCAGGGTAATAGGGCAGCATGCAGCAGGGGCAAGAAGGGAGAGGCAAAGGAGGAATTTAGAAATATTGTCCAGCATCATAGGCTTGGTGTTAGGGAAGAAAAAGCTCCCGTAGGATTGACACTTGCAGGGGATGTCAAGGGCATGAAGATGAGCTGCTACTGCTCCAGTAAAAATCGAAAAATAAAAAGGAATATGTGGCCTCCCTGCTAAATGGGACAAGGAATCCTCTAGCAGCAGATGCAGATAGGTCTGAGGAACTCAACCCATGGTTAGCTTCCGTTTCCACAAGCAAGGTCTCCCAGGATGTTGTGCCTTGAGTCAGGACTCCAGAGGAGAAAAACAGCCAGTGGTGGATGAGGTTAGTGAGGGATTACTTGTAAGAAATCGAACTGCACATGTCAGTGGGGCTGGATGGGCTGCATAGGAGGATGCTGTGAGAGCTGGCTGCTGTCACTGCAAGGCCACTTGCTACCATCTTTGACAGGTTGTGGAGATGGGACGAATTCTCAATGACTACAGAAAGGCAAATGTTGCATCCATCTTCAAAAGAGGCTCCAAGGGCAACCTGGGGAGCTGCAGGCAGTTCAGCCTCACTTTGGTGAGGAGTGAGTCATGCAATGAATCCTCCCAGATCACAGTTCTGGGCACATGAAGGAGAAGAAGATGCCTGAGAACACTTAGCATGGATTTACCCAGGGTAAATTGTGCCTCAGCAACCTGATTGCCTGCTATGAATAAATAACTGTATTTGTGGCTGGAGAAGAGTAAATGTCTTTTACCCAGACTTTAGCAAGGTGTTTGACACTGTCTCCCCCAATATTCTTGTTTATCCTCTCTATTGGTTACATGCAGGAGGCAACACTTGTCATGCTTGTAGATGACCCCAGACTGGAAGCGGGGAGCCCAGCCATATGCTTGAGGGCTGCCGTGCAGAGGGAGCTAGACAGGCAGGAGGAATGGGCTGTCAGGAACCTCAGGAAATTCAACAAGGACAAATGCCAGGTCTTGCACCTGGAAGAAACCAACACCCTGCAGTGTTACAGGCTGAGGACTGAGTGCCTGGGGAGCGGCTCTGTGGAAAAGGACCTGAGGGTTCTGGTGGAGAGGCAGAACATGAGCCAGCAGCATTCCCTGGCAGCAAAGAAGCCAGAAGCATCGTGGGCTGTCTGAGCAGGAGCACAGCCAGGAGGTCGAGGGAAATGATGATCACCTTCTAGTCAGTATTCATTAGACCACATAGAGAACATTTCATTCAGTTTGGGATTCCCAGGAAAAGAAAGAGGCTGATAACTGGGATCGAATTTGGCCGAGGGTCCTCACAGTAGCTGGGGAGCTGGAGCACTTGCTCTGTGAGGAAATGGGGCTGGTTCAACTTGCAGAAGCGATGGCTTTGGAGGGGTCTCATCGCAGCCTTCCAATGGCTACCAGGCGGTCATCCAGAAGATGGAGGCAGGCTCTTCACCAGGGTGCATGTTGGGAGGACAAGAGACAAAAAAATGGGCATAAGTCGAAAGAAGAGAAATTTGTGCAAGACATGAGGAAAAGCTTTTCTACCATGGGGATGGTCAAGCATTGGAAGTGGTTGCCCAGAGAAGCTGTGTAGCCTCCTGCCTTGGAGGTTTCCAAGACCAGACTGGATGAAGTGCAGAGCCACCTGGTCTGACCCCAGAGCTGACCGTCCTCTGACAAGGAGTTTGGGCTAGGAACCTCCTAAGGTCCCTTCCGTCCTGAAGGTGTTTTCCCGCTCAGGTGTGTAGCTGAATGTTACAACTCCTGTGCTCCAATTCCCACCTGCTTTCCTTAGAGAACTAACTCCAAAGACACACAGAAGGATTTGTCTTAATTGCAAACAAACCAAAATAAAATGTGAAGCAGTGTCATCAGAAATAAAATACACTCCTCAACTGTATGTCAAGTCCAAGCTGCCTCCGGTGAGCTCCACTGCCCACAAGACATAACCTTCCTTGAAATGTTTTCGACAGATAGATAGGAAAGGATAGACAAGAAGCAGAACAAAGGAACTGGCTAAAGAGACAATGAGACTGCAGAAAGACGGGGCAAGCTTCAGACTCCCAGAAGCTCAGAGCAGCAACTGGAGAGTTGAGAGGCATCTGAATGATAAAGAGCAAGGGGAGGAGGAAAACTGTGAAACTATGGAAAGTGCCTATGTCCAGAGGGTCTGATGCAAAGAAGACTTAGAAATGATCAGTTTAATCAGGACATGTGGAAATATGTGAGAGATCACTGAGATTACATCCACAGCCTAATAGACAGAGCAGTGGAAACACAAGGTCAAGGGCAGATCAATATTTCTCTTCCCCAGATTAAGACCCTTCCTGAATGTCTCCACTATTTCATCACAGGAAAACATTGACATTAAAATTAGCCAATCATTTGAGCTGATGAAAGTGGGCTCATATTTTTTAACATTGAAAACAGTTCTTCCCCTTTCCAGGCAGAGCTCAGGTGTCCAACCACAAGCACCCAGTGGCACTTGGAGAGGCCCCAGTGTCTCTGAGGCACCTGCCTGGGCCTGGCAGCTCTCACAGGGGACCTGTGGGAGACTGGAGCCCCTCAGAGCTGCAGAGGGAGGTTGGGCAGCGGGGAGCAGGGCACCTGCAATGGCACCACATGTCCATGTCCCTGTGACTGCATCCCACCACAGCTCTGAAAATCACTTTTGCTTTCAAAAAAAAAGAAAAAAAAAAAAACACCACTCCCCAAAATATCAGTACATCAAAAAAGACTCAAACAAAAAAGGCAATAAGAACTCAAAGAAGTTTCAAATGCTGAAAAATGTAACTAAACTTTTTTTTTCTTTAGATAATTTCTTTCCTTCTTTTTTATTGACAGTTTCTAAAGATTTCTAGCAGAGCCTAAGCTATTAAAAAATCTATTCTCATGACTCACACAAGTCCAGTGCCCCTCAAATGACTTCCTGCCCAGGATCTTCCTTGCCACTCCTCATTCTGTGCACGCAGCAAGTCACACCGTGAGGTGTCACGTGCTCACAGCTTATAGAGGAAAGCAGGCTGATCAGCTTCAGTAAATGCTCTATTTACCCATGGCCGAAATTGCACCAATCTCAAAGTACCTGTGTTACGGTGATGTCTTAAAGGAATCCCTGAATATCTAGCCACTCGCCCTTTCCATTCCCTGCATGGTCATGAAGTGCGACTCCATTTTAGGCAACAACAGCGATGGGAATTATATGACCCGATGCCAGACTCCTTCAGGGCAGATGCCTCTGGCTAATCCAATTGTCTGGACTTCCCTTTCTAGTCAGTGGAAAGAAATAAGTTGTCGCACTGAGAAGCCTGGAGATGCTTCTTCTGGTGATCAGCCAATGCTCCAGAAAGTTTCCCATAGTTCCTGGGTCACATTTCCCAGCATTGCATGGGAACACAGCTACACAGGGCATCTCAGCCAGCAGTGGCCTCCATATGTGTCTATAAAGGCCTGAATGTAAAGTTCTCAGCATTGGTTGAAATCTATGCAAAAAATAGCTCTAAGCGAGAACTGGAAAAAAAAAGAAAAAAAATCTTCATTTTCAGAACTTCGAACATTCTTTATCAATTCTAACAACTATTTTCTTTCTTTTTGATTGGCAGCACCATATGCATATACTACAGTACTTACTCTATGTGAGTGTATATATTTATATAAATGTACAGCTATTCAATGCAATACATTTCCTACCAACACTCTGAATGGAGAAACTTTGTTCTGAGAAACTACTGTATCCAAATTGACATGTCTCCTCTCTCTTCTTCTGCCTCTCTGTCCTCTCTTCCAACTCCTCTCCTGGCATTCCTGCACAGCCCAGCTCTGTTTCTCCCTGGCCTTGGGCACTGCAGGGTTTGCTCTCTTAGTGGGAACCTCCTGTCACCATTACAGTGCCACCTGCTATCCATGCCAGCATGTCACCACTTGCAGTCAAAGTCTTTGCATACATGAGGTCCTCAGTAACATGTTTTCCTGTGACAAATCTTTGGTTGGCACCACAGCTGAGGTGCTGAAGCCAACACACATGCAAACACATGCAGCCTGGGGTGCAGCCAGGAGCAACTGGAGATGCACAAGCTGTCACAGGAGTGCCACATAGTTGGAATAGCTGAGATGTGGTGGGATCACTCGCATGACTGGAGTCCTTCAATGGCAGGGTGCAAGTTCTTCAGGAGAGACCAGCAGGGAAGATCAGGAGGGGGCAGCTTGGATGTACGGAGCTCTTCCAAGGCATGGACCAAGGGAGGCAGCTCTGAAGGGCAGAGCAGCCCAGGAAAGCTGGCAGGTCATTAAGCACCCATCAGGTACAAGAATGCTCCATACGAACAGTTTGTAAAATTAGTAGACATCTCTGGACCCATGGAGAAGGTCATGGACATTACAAGTGATGCCATATGAGCCTGTGGTGCATGCTCACCACAAATGAAGCCAGCTGCATACAGGACTGCATTAGGAAGAGCATGGCCACCCAGGCAAGGGCACTTCTTATCCCCCTCGACTCAGCACTGCTACGGCCATGTCTGGAACAGTGTGTCCCAGTGTGGGCTGCCCAGTGCTGGAGGAATGGGGAGCAACTGGAGAGGCTTCAGAGGAGGTGTGTCAAGATTAGGTTGGGGGCCTGAAGCACATGGCCTGTATGGAGAGGTTGAGGGACCTGGGCTGCTTTAGCTTGGTGAAGGGGAGGATAAGATCAGTACAGTAGTTGCCTGTGACAGGGTGGTTTCAGAGATGATGGAGCTTTTCTTGGTAGTGGGAAGCAGCATGAGAAGTGCCACAAACTGCATCTTGAGAGGTTCAGATTGCCCTTTAGGTAACAAGAATGTCACTCGTAGGGTAGTGCTGTGGTGCAACAGGACACCCAGAGGGACTCTGTGATCAGCCTCTGGCTTTGTGTCAGGGAGCAGCCAGCAAGGACAGAGGGAGGTCAGTAAAGGTGGGGTGATCCTGCAGTGAGAGCGAGGTGGGGAAGCAGGCTGGGTGTCTACAGGCTGCAGAGAAACAGGTGCAGTTTTGGGACAGACTAGGACAGGTTGTGGTGGAGATGACAGAGGGGAATGCCAAGGCTGAAAGCCTCCAGAAGAACTGAGTTCTTTGTCCCCTTTGCTATGGCTAGCATCTCTGCCATTGAGGCCTATGAGAAGATGATGTTTCCTTACAAGCCAGGGAGCACAGGAGGCGCCAAATTGTTCTACTGCACTCAACATTGAGTACCCCCCCCACCCTCACACTGCACCTAGGAAGAGCCCTGAGAAACATGTGAGGCAAAGGATCACCCTACCCCGGGGCTGGCTGTGAAGCTTGGCCATTCTGCTTGATAACACACATCAAGGTTGACTTGGCATCACAGCCACCTGCACATTGCCTTTGCCTACCTGCAATCAGGGCCTCCAGCTTTGTGCTCTAATCAGCCCCTGGGGAGGCTTTCTTGGTAATGGCCCTCAGTGGGACCAATTAACACTCCTAGAAACTTGGAAACTTAGCTTCTGACTTCAACTTCTTGAAAGGTTTGTTCAGTCTCCTCCCAGCATCTGAGGTTCATGGGCTCAGCACCAAATCCACCCAAGGGGTCATTAAAATGCAAAAAGCCCTAAGGAGCCATGCCTCTTTCCATAATGTTCTTCAGCTCTTCAATTGTTGTGTGGCTAATTGGGGAGGTTTCAGGAGTACATTTAATAGAATATATCAATGAGCATAAAAAAAAAAAATTCTGCTTTTAAAGTTTTCCTTATTTTTCAGCTTACAAAATACAGTGATATCCACATTTCCCAACTGACATTGATCCAGATTGTCTCCTAATGAAGTCTGGGCATGTAGGAAAAGCAGCATCCTTGAGGTCAGACATCCATTAGAAAATATTCCTCCCCAGCTCCCCTGCCATTTCTCTCACCAGCCACTGGGGACTTAGAGCTCTCTTGGTAAAAATCTCACCTTTTTCCACTCAAGCCTGTAGCTGAATGTTACAGCTCATGTGCACCAATTACCGTGTGCTTTCCTTAGAGGACTAGCTGCAAACAGACACAGAAGGATTTGTCTTAATTGTGATCAAAGAAAAATGAACATGATCCAGTGTCATAAGAAATAAAACATACTCCTCAACTCTATGTCAAGTTCATGCTGCCTCCAGTGAGGTCCGCAGTCTACAGGGAATAACCTTCCTTGAAATGTTCTCCACATACAGACAGGAAAGGCTGGATAGACACACCGTGAAGGAGCTGGTTGAAGAGACAATTAGACTGCTGAGAGGTGAGGCAAGCTTTACACTCCCAGAAGCTTAAAGCAGCAACTGGAGAGCTGAGAGCTATCTGAATGATAAAGAGCAAGAGGAGGAGGAAGACTGGAAAAGTATGGAAAGTGCATATGCCCAGATCATCTGATGCAAAGTTGACTTTAGAAATGATCAATTTAATCAGGGCACATGGAAATAGGGGAAAGATTAGTGAGGTTAAAGCCACAGCATAACAGACAGAGCAGTGGTAATGCAAGTTAAGGGGCAGATCAACATTTCTTCTCCTGAGACTCATGCCCTTCCTCAAAATTTCCATTATGTCATCATGGGAAAACACTAACATTTTATTAAAATTATTCAGTCCCTTCAGCTGATGAAAATGGTCTCATATGGTTTTCTTTTTTTAATGCTGAAAACAGTCCATCACCTTTCCAGGGAGAGCTCAGGTGTCCAACCACAAGCACCCAGTGGCTCCACTTGGAGAGGCCCCAGTGTCTCTGAGGCACCTGCCTGGGCCTTACAGCTCTCACAGGGGACCCGCGGGAGACCGGATCCCCTTGGAGCTGCAGAGGGAGGCTGGGCAGAGGGCACCAGGGCACCTGAAATCCGTGACCCTGTGACTGCATCACACCCCAGTTCTGAAAATCACTTTCCTTTTCAGACAAAAAGACACAATCACCCCAGAAGACTAGTATACTAAAACAGAACAAATCAAGAAAGACAATAAGAGCATACACAAAAAAGAAAACCTGGAAAGTATAACAACGCATTTCTTTGCTTTTAATCTTTTTCAGTTTCTTTCTTGTTTCATTTTTAATGTCATTTTCTAAACAGTTCTGCTATAATCAGGCCTGCACTGTTAAGAAAGATATTTTTGTGTCTCACGCAGAGCACAGTGCTCAGAAAGCCGCCTCCTGCCCACGGCTGTCCATGCCACTCCTCACTCTTTGCACAGAGCACGTCGCACTCTGAGGCTTTGGGCTCCCTCAACTGATGAGGAAAGCAGGGGGACCCACTTCGTCTATTTTTGGATGGCCAAATTTGCACAAATCTCAACATACCTGTGTTTCTGTGACCTTTTAAAGGAGTCCCTAAAACATCTAGCCACACTCCCTTTTCATTCCCTGCACGGTCAATGAAGTGTGACTTCATTTTAGGGGACAACAGGGAGGAGGCTGATCTCACCCCATACCAGACCCCGTCAGTGCAGGTGTCTCTGTCCGACACAGTTGTCTGCACTTCTCTTTCTAGTCAATGGAGGGAAATAGATTACTCAATTGAGCTGTTTAAAGATACATCTCCTAATGACAAGCTAAGGTCCCATAGGAGCTGCCTTCAAAATCTCCAGCACCACATGGGAACACAGCAGCTATCCCAGGGCATCTCAGGCAGCAACAGCCTCTCTATGCAGTCAAATGAATCAAGCCCCAGAAGGAGATCCTAGTCATAAGTTGAAATCTTCTCAAAAAATAACTCAATGTAGTAATTGACAAAAAAATCCTCTTTTCCAAAACTTCACACATTTTTACCACTTTGATATATATTTTTTTCTTTCTTATTAACTGGCAGCACCATGTTTGTGCTGCCACTACAGTGACCATGGCTATGAAGCATGGCAGGCACCAGGGTTCCAGATATAGCTCTCAGGATGATGTGTGTTCAGGGCACATTTGCTCTTTTCTGGCATATCATCTCTATCTTAAGCACCACAGACTGGGAAACCCAGCTGAGGGCTTTTAAAAACAAAGAGGCTGCTTTGGTGCCTCAAGCAGGCAGGCTGTGTGCTGTCCCATGCTGTCCTACATCCTGCTTCTACAAAAAGAGCAACCCACAGTAGAAACCAGTCTTGAGGCTCACCAAAGCATCTCAAACTATGGCCACGCTTTGTGTTGTTTCATCCCATGTGACTTTAATCCTGTCTTAAAAAAGCACTAAATCCCAGACCAACTAGACCTAGGTCTTAGACTCCCACACAGGTCTGCCCAATGCAGAGACCTGGTAGTGCAGAGGCACAGAAGTGACCTCTCCAGTGCCCCCCCTTTAGGTATTTGAAAGCCTTTGGCACTGTCTGGAGATGTTCCTGAAGAATTTGTCAGAAATTCTTGGAAAAACCTGGGGTGAAGGAAGGTGAGGTGAGGGGAAATCTCTCTGCTCTCTCCCTGGCTGTGCCATCTCCATGGCGGTGCCCTACTGAGCCCCCAGATGACACAAGCTGAGGTCACAGGGGGATGTGCTGCATCACAGGGAGGTCTCCCTGGTACCACAGGACTGTCCTCACTTCCCTGGGAGGATCAGGAGCTGCTGGGCACTGCTCACATGCTCCCCACTGCTGCCCTTCGGAGCTGCTTCATGGCAAGGAGGGGGAAGAGGAGAGAGTGGGGCCACAATGGGGCCCCTCGATGGCAGGCAGAGGAGCAGGTTGAAGAGGAGTTTTGGGTGACGAGACAGGAAGAGCGTCCTTTTTCCTTGGATGGACAGAAGATCTGAGAGCACGGGGGCAAGTGAGATGGAGGAATGCTGAACCGAGACCATCGGCCTGTTACCACAGTTCCTTGTTCCTAACACTCCTGTGGCTCTCAACCAAGGTAAGGGCTTTGGGAGCTCCTTCCCAAGGTATTGCACAGAGACTGTTAACTGCAATAACTGCTGCAGATCCCGGGCTGTGAGGGTGGCTGGACAGGGTGGGGGCTGCGACAAGAGCCCTGCCTGACTGTCCCATCTGGCTTGGGGGACAATATGGCAGCCAGGACTCCTGGGTCCTGGGGATGGCACTGCCCTGAACCCCAAGGCTCCTGTGGGGCTGGCTCCATCCCCTCATGGAGGGTGGGAGGCAATCCATAGCCAGGTTTCCCTGGGAGGGGGTCCCCCTTTGGGATCTGGCTCTCGCAGTAAAAGGGTCCTGTGTCCTGCAGCTCGGGTGTCCTGCAGCTCCCGTGGGGCTCTCAAGAGCCTGCCGGAAATGCCCGTATGGGAAAAGAAAACTTCACCTTGTAATAACCCCAAGGTGTCTACTTGTTTGGGAGAACCTCTCTTCCTTCCCCATGGATCCCTTTATGCTTCCAACTTGGCAGAGCATGTTTTGGGCTCAGAGATGTTGTCCTCCGATGGCCACAGCCCCTGTCCTCCTGCAAACTGGGGTCAGACCTCTGCACTCAAAAAAAGCCCTTTCTGGAGAACAGGCTGGGAACAAGTGGGGGTGCCATGGCCACCCCACAAGTCCCTGCTGACCCCAAGCCTGTTTCTCTGAGCCGTGGGGGGCAGTGCTGGGGGGAGCCCAGCAGGGCCATCTCCCCCAACCCCTCCCGGCCCCACACCTCTGCTGCCCAGCACCGGCAGGCCCAGAGCTGCTCTGGCCCTGGCTGCCCCGGGGCCCCGGGGGCTCCTCAGCCCTGCGGTGTGATGCGCTGGGGCTCAGCCCGGCCCCGCAGAGAGCAGCCCCTGCCTGGCCGCAGTCCAGCCCTGTCCGGTGCAGCGCGAGGGCTGGCGAGCCCCGGGGCTGCTGCCCACAACATGGCACCCCACCACAGTGCGGGGGGCTGCCTGCCGGGTCATACAGGGCAGCAGTGTTGCCATGGCCTCGCCCCCAGTGCTGCCGTCCGATTGGCCAGCAAGGGGAGGAGGGCAGGCTGGCCTTGACTGATGGCTCCGTCAGCCAATGGGAGTGCAGCAGGCTGCTGGGGGCCTCGCCAGGGCCCTGCCCCCGGCTCCCTTTTGTCCTGAACAGGGCGTTTCCCAGGTCTCACAGAGAGGCTGTCCCCGTGGGTCCCGCCAGGCCCCAGCCGCTGCGGCTGCTCCGGGCCTCTTGCTGGGCCGCAGCCCTGCGGCCCTGGCAGCAGCCGGGAGGGTGTTTGCAGAGCAGCTCTGTGCTGGGAGCTGCTGGGCTCCTGCAGGGCCTGGGCAGCTGCTGGGCGGCCGGTGCTGCCCTGGCCGGTGCCATTAGCCCTGCTCCCAGGTGGGGCTGCAGAGTTGCTGAATCCCGGCTCTGCTGGTTTCCCCCGCTGAGATGCCCTGGCCGCAGTCCTTCCCCGTGTCTCAGAGTGTCAGGGCCCCAACCAGGAGAGTGCTTGTTGTCCTGGGGGTGTGGAGGATTTGCTGGGTGTGTTCAGCACTGGGGCAGGAACTAGACTTGGGAGTTGTGGGAAGGCTTCTGCCTCTGCCTGGGCCATGAGGCCCTGCTGTCTGCAGCTCCATGGTCGCTGCTCCCATGCAATCCTCCTGTTAGGAGATGTTGCCCAGAATTACTTGCAGGCCTTTCTGCAATTGCTAAGTTTCACAGGCCAGGTGTAGGTGCTACCTAGGCAGAGGCTGATGTTCTCTTGGGGCAGTAACTGGTGTGTAATGGATGTTTTGCTGCACTGTGATTGTTGTGAGGCCCCGGGGTGAATCAGGGCTGCTGCTCAGGAGCTGGCTGAGCCTTGGGGGAGGCAGGGGCAGCTGCAGGCAGCAATAGCCGCGTGGCCGGGCTGTGGGCAGGGAGGTCACGGCTGTCTGCAAGAGCTGAGCCAGGAGATAACCAGTGTCAAATCAGCTCTTGGTCAGTAGCTGCCAGGCCAGCAGAAGGCACGTGGCTCGACTGTTGATGATGAGGTCAATTCTGCCTGAGTACCTGGTAGGCCAGCTCAGGAGCAAGGCTTGGATGTTGATTGTGAGGTAATCACTTCTGAGTGATGAACTGATTGGATAGCAGCAGAGCTGTGGCTGGAAAGGTGCTTGTGACGTCACTTCTGGCTGAGCAGTTGATGGGGCAGCAGCAGATCCATGCCTGGGACATGGGCTTTGGAGCTCGCTTCTGCCAGAGCAGCTGATAGGACAGCATTTGTGTCATGGCTGGGGAAGTTGTCATGAGAGTATTTCTGTCCCAGAGGTTTATAAACCAGCTACAGACACATGGCTGTGAAGTTGACTGTGAGGTCATCTCCTTCTGAGTCCCTGATAGGCCAGCAGCAGGCAGATGGCCCTTGATTGGGAGGTCTCTTTTGTCAGAGTACCTCATAGGCCAGCATTAGCAAATGGCTGGGGAAGTTACCTTGAGGTGCCTTCTGACTTGGAAGCCCATAGGCCAGCAGCAGGCACATGCTGGGGGTACGCGCTTGTGAGGTCACTTCCATCTGAGCAGCTGATAGGCCAGGAGAAGGCACATGGCTTGGTTGTCATTGGTGAGGTCACTTCTGGGTTTGCTGTGTGTGCCCAGAGGAGGGATTGATGCCGGCAGAGCTCTACAGCAGAATAGAAATGCAACTAATAAATGAAGCAGAAGTAGATGATAATGCCCACACTATCATCTGACACAAATGTTATTCCACTCCGTCGTCATGAGTTAGTAGTGCTACATTTAAAATGAGGATGATGTTCTCTGGTAAACGTAGACACGGAGTTCAACTTTGTACTTCTTGCTAGCTGGAGGCTTACAACCTGCTTCCAGTGTCCACGGAGTTCAGCTCAATTTTTTAGGCCGCTAAATGAATCTAGCACTGGTGTGAGCACTGAAGTCGGTAATCTCTGATTTCCAGTGTCCGTGTGCTGTAGAAATTCTGCCACATCAAAACACCAGGGGTTGTGAAATTTCCCTTCAAGGTCTGAACGGCATCTCTGTGCTTTGTTTCTTCAATGGGGAAGCTGAGGAGGACCAAGGCCATGAGTGGCTGTTCAGAGCGAGTGCCTGTTGCAAGGCCTTGGAGGACTAGAAGGGAATGGAAGGGCTGGAAAGTTGGCCTTTGTGCCTTTTGGGCCCTTTGAGGGTGCCCTGGCTGCTGCCATGTGTGGTGCTATGTCCTGCATGTCTGTGATGCAGTGGCATGTGTTGGCTGGCCACCCTCTGTGAGGTGAGGGGCAGGGGGTATGGGGTGTCATACTGGCCAGGTCCCCTGCGGTGGGGACGAGTGGTGACCTCAGTGTTTTGCTGCTTGGCACGGGAAGATGTTCCTGGAGAGAGCAGTGTTGTGCGGGGAGTGCTGCCAGGCTGGGGAGCTGGCGAGTGGGGCGAAGTGAGGAGGTGAGTTGGCTTGCAGGGCCCAGGCTGCCCTGGTGGTGTGGGTCAGGGGTGCTGGCAGCCTGCTGCCTTCTGTGTGCTGAGGTTCAGGCCTTGAGTTTCCTCAGCTCTTGCCAGGATCTCCAGCCAGATATTCCACATAGACTGTGAAATACATATACATCTGTAGCTTGGAGTATTTGGAGTGGTCACCTTTCCGAAAGGCTTTCTTTTTGGAGATTCTTGAAGTTAACACTTCTGGGATCTGTCCAACCACAAGTGTTTTTAGGCTAGAGGCACAGTAGTTGCCTCTCTCTCCTATTAGCAAAGGCTACAGGGGCATACTGCCCATATACCTAATTGGTGCAGACACTCCTTTCTTCTCATGTGGCAGGACCCTAGAAACTCTTTGCTAATAATGCAGTAGTATCCCCCAATTAGCCATTACTTCACGATCCGATTAATCCCCCTTCAATCCAATGAGACATAGCTGGGAGAGAGGGTCTTGAGCTCTTCCTGCTGAAGGCCTTGCTGGTTCAGGGCTCTCTGCTGCTCCCTGCACCCTGCGCACTGCCCTGGGCTCTGACACCAGACATTCAGGGACTGGCATATAGCAGGAGGCCTCAGAGAGAGCAGGAGGCCATCAAGAGCAGTTTAGGTCATGTGGGACCTTTTTCACCCCGACAGTTAACAAGGAAATGGTCTTGCCACAGTGGAGTGCTCAGAGGCACCCTTTCAGGTGGCAGTGCCACAGTCATTAGCTTTTCAAATGCGCAAAATAAGGAAATCTTCCACTGACAAAGTATTTCTTCAGAAAATAATTGGCCTTTAAAAGCACTTCTCCTAGATGCGCAGTGACTACAGTAGTCGTGATGCTCAAGCAATTTCCTGCAAGTCAGCAGGAAATACTTCAGGGGTCATAGCTGAGAATCAGCTTGCAAAGCTGAAGTTGTTTTGTGCAGATAACTTGCAAGGCCCCTCAGAATTAAGTTCCTCACCTTTCCACATGCTCCTCTCTGCTCTAAGGGAGTCATTTCTGACCTGGCAGTTCAGGTGTCCAACTCAGCTGGGCACGTTTTGCATTGTGTCACTGAGCTGGTTGAGGCCTGCAGGTTCTGAAGCTCCTGCCCGATCAGCTCAGGCACAGCCTGAGTCTTAGCTCACTTGTGGAGAGGAGATTCCTGGAGAATGCTGAGAACAATTTCTTGGCACAGGCAATCAGTGAGCAAACAACAGCTGGACTCTGTCAGTCACAAGCAAAGCAGAAGCAGATGGAGATGTAAAGGTTGAGGGCAGCCCTGGCTGCAATGATCATGAGATGGTGGAGAAGTAAGACAAGAAGCAGAATCACAACCCAGGACTGAAGGAGAGCCGACTTCAGCTTGAATCCTGCTTGGCAGGATCCCACAGGAGACTTCCCTGGAGGGCAGAGGGGCCATGAACCCTCTGTAAAGACAGACTAGGCGGAGGAAGAGAGGACAGAGAGGCAGAAGAAGAGAGTGGAAAAATGCCAATTTGAATGCAGTAGTTCTCAGAACAAAGTTTCTCCATTCAGTGTTGCCAGGAAATGTATCATGAAGAATAACATACACATATATATAAACATGTAAACTCACATAGAGTAATTACTGTAGTGCTCACATATGGCCAGAAGAAAGAAAGAAATTATCAAAAATGGAAAAAAAAAGTTTTGCTACACTCTTCAACTTTTTAAACTTCTTTCTGTTCTTATTGCCCTTTGTTGTTTGGTTCTTTTTTGATACACTGGTCTTTTGGGGAGATTCTTTTTCTCTCTTTTTTTTTTTTTTTTTTGGAAAGGAAAAGTGATTTTCAGGGCTGGGGTGGGATGCAGTCCCAGGGTCCTGGACATATGGTGCCATTGCAGGTGCCCTGGTCCCCTCTGCCCAGTCTCCATCTGCAGCTCCGAGGGGCTCCGATCTCCCGCAGGTTCCCTGCGAGAGATGCCAGGCCCAGGCAGGACCCTCAGAGACATGAGGGACACTCTCCCATGATAAGATACTGGAAATTTTGAGGAAGGGTATGAATCTCAGGAGAAGTAATGTTGATCTGCCTGCTAACTCACGTTTCCACTGCTCTGTCTTATGTCGTGGGTATAATCTCAGTAACCTTTCACATACTTCCACATGTCCTGATTAAGCTGATCATTTCTAAAGGCATCTTTGCATCAGACAGTCTGCACATATGCACTTTCCATAGTTTCCCAATTTTCCTCCTCCCCTTGCTCTTTATCATTCAGATAGCTCTCAACTCTCCAGTTGCTGCTCAGAGCTTCTGGGAGTCTGAAGCTTGCCTCGTCTTTCAGCAGGCTCATTGTCTCTTAAACAAACGCCTTCACTGTGTGTCTATCCAGCCTTTCCTATCTATTTGTCAAGAACATTTCCTTGTAGACTCTAGACCTCACTACAGGCAACGTGGAGTTGACATAAAGTTGAGGACTGTATTTTATTTCTTATGAAACTGGATAATGTTTATTTTAGTTTGATTGCAATTAAGACAAATCCTTCTGTGTCTGCTTGCAGCTAGTTCTCTAAGGAAAGTGGGTGGGAATTGGTGCACATGAACTGTAGCATTCAGCTACGGCCTTGAGTGGAAAAAGGTTAGATTTTAACAGGAGTGCTCTAAGTCCCCAGTGGCTGATGAGAGAAATGGCAGGGCTGGGGAGCTGGGAGAGAAGGTTGTCCATACATGTCTCCTATCAAAAATACTGCTTTTCCTACATGTCCAGACTTTGTGGGTCAGTGTGAATTGGAGAATGTGGGTATCACTTATTCTGAAAACTGAGGGATAAAGAAAGCTTCAGAAGCAGACATCTGTCTTTTTCAGGTGTTCATTGAAATCTGCCTAATTTCAATACTCTCCTGAAAGTTTCACAATTAGTCACACAAGAATTGACAAAATGAGGAAAATTATGGAAAGATGCATGGCTCCTTAGGTGTTTTTGCTTTTTAATGACCCCTCAGCTGTATTTGGTGCTCAGCCTGCAAACCGCAGATGCTGAGAAGAGACTGAACAAACCTCTCAAGAAGTTAAATACAGAAGCCAAGTTTCCAAGCTTCTTGGAGCGTTAATAGGTCCCATTGAGGGTCATTACCAACAAAGCCTCCCCAGGGGCTGATTAGAGCAGAAAGTTGGAGGCCCTGATTGCAGGTAGGCAAAGGCAATGTGCAGGTGGCTCTGAGGCCAAGTCAACCTGGATGTGTGTTATCAAGCAGAGCAGCCAGGCACTGACAGCCAGCCCCTGGGTAGGGTGATCCTTTCCATCATGAATTGCTCAGGGCTCTTCCTGGGGGCAGTGTGCGGGTGGGGGTGCACAATGCTGAGTGCAGGACCATGATACGGCACCTCCTGTGCTTGCAAGGGACAAGGAGGCAGCAAGGCCACAGTGCTTTAAGGAATGGCATCTTGTGGGCCTCAGTGGCAGAGGCACCCAGCCATCGCCAAGAGGACAAAGACCTAGTTCTGTTAGAAGCTTTCAACCCTGGCAGTGCCTTTGGCCATCTTCACCTCAGGCTGTCCTACGCTTTCCCATGCCTGTGTCTGTTTCCTTGCAGACTGTACACACCCAACCTGCTTCCCCACCTTGTTCTCACCCCGGGATCTCCCGATATCTCCTGATGTCTTCCTGTCCTCACTTGCTTTTTCTTAAAACACAAAGCCAGGGGCTGAACTCAGACTCCCTCTGGGTGTCCTGTTGCACCACAGCACTGCCCTACGAGTCACATTTTCTTTTCCTATAGTCACATCTAAACCCCACAAGCTGCTGTTTGTGGCTCTTTCCCTTTCTTATGCTGTTTCCCACTACCAAGAAAAGCTCCATCATCTCTGAAACCACCCTGCAAGCAGTCACAGGCTCCTACTCTACTGCCCTTTGCCTCCATGTCAGCAGGCTAAAGAAGCCCAGGTCCCTGAACCTCTCCTCATGGACGGGGTCATTCCTGCCTAGGCACAGGACTTGACACTTCTCTTGTAAATCTTCACAGGGTATCTGTTGTCCGAATCACCCGAGTTTCTCAAGATCCTTCTGGACAAAAGCTCCTCTGTGTCAAAACAAAAAAGCACCCCCCCCCCCCACACACACACCAAAATAAAAAACAAGAAATCCCCAGCACCAAAGAGTTAAGGGTAATCAGGAGTGGGCTGACTGTAGGGGAAGGGATTAGGATGGTAAGAGAGACACACTTAGAAGGGGGAAAAGAAAAAAACAAGGAAATTAAAAGTGAAGCAAAGCATTGGTCATGGCTGTCTTGGGGATTCCTGCCAAGAAGCCCTGCATCTGAACAATTCTGCCTGGAGGAGCACAAGAAAGCTGGCCTACTTCCACTGTCACAGGGAACCTGCATGTTTCCCTGACATCAACAAGAGAAGATCGAGAGTGGGATGAATCACGGACTCCTTCAGGGTGGAAGGGACCTCAGGAGGTCTCTAGCCCAGTCTCCTTGCTCACAGCAGGGTCAGCTCTGGGGTCACACCAGGTTGCTCTGGCCTTCATCCAGTCTGGTCTTGGAAACCTCCAGGGGAGGAGACCGCACCGCCTCTCTGGGCAACCATTTCCAATGTTTGACCATCCTTGCAGTGGAAACCTTTTCCTTATGTCCTGCACGAATGTCTCTTCTCTCAACTTATGCCCATTGTCTCTTGTCCTCCCCCCATGCACCCTGGTGAAGAGCTGGGCACCATCTTCTTGATGACCTCCTCGTAGGCATTGGAAGGCTGCCCTGGGATCCCTCCAAAGCCATCTCTTCTGCAAACAATCAGTAATGAGACCTGCGGAGAAAGCAAGAAGAGATCCCATGGATCCCCAGAAATTGCCTCTTGGCTGGAAGGGCTGTCTCAAATCCTGATGCCCTGTGTGCCATGAGGGCTATCAGGAAAAGACCCTCCGTCCCCCAGGTGCTGCTGGTTGTGGAAGAACACCCTTGCCAGAGTGGGGGCAAAATCCACCTGTATTTGGAGATGTTTACCAGTGGGAGTCCTTGCCTGTATTCCCCCTCCTTTGATTCATTTCTACTTTCTTCCTCCCAGTCTCCCACAGAAATTTATTTGACTCTGGGGTGTGTGTCATGAGCCCATGTCATGAATAATCCAAGGAGGTTGTATCCAGCCCCATGGCTCAGGGACTGGGATTCTTGGCACCTCAGGAGGGACACTGCCACTTGTGTTAAAGAATAGCAAACTGAAACTGTCTAGAGGTAGCCGCTTAGCACAGCTTCTATAAAACTTGCTTAGCATGAGGAGCTAAATTTGCTGAAGCCTTAGGCCGCACCTAGATAAAATAATGAACTTTTACTTAGTCCAGTAAGAAAAGGGCCTCAGAGCTGGTTCCAGCTGGGAAGATAAGGGAGTTACAAGCAGTCTGCATTCCTGTGTCTCACACTCCCAAAGGGAGGGTGTCAAGGCTTTGAAATAAGACCAGTGCAGGGCATTAGGACCTTGAGGGGCAAAGCCTTAGCTCACTGCTGGGGCAGTGTTCATTGTTATGATTTAGAATCACCTCCTCCTCCTCCTCTGGACTTTGAGAGACAACAGTAACACCCAGCAAGAAACAAAGGTACAATCGTCGGCAGAAACCACAACAGTAAAGATAAGGAAGAAAAAGAGCCTGCCTAGGAACAATGATGAGATCCAATGAGGAGCAGGAGACCCCAGACCTAAAAATTACTATTGGTCTAACTACCGCGTGAGGGGTGGGAAATTTAAGTTGAAAAAACTATAATTACCCAGGATTTTTTTTTGTTGGGGTCTCTCTTTGGAGGCACCCAGCTCGAGCTGTAATTATTGTACGCACGTAACTAAAATTTACTTATTTAATTTGCTTTGATTTGGCTCTGAATTTTACTTGCGGGAACCTAGGGTCGGGCCTTGTTATGGTGGCCGACAAGCCTAATTTCCATAACAGTACAGTCAGAAAACAGCATTGTTGTTGTAACAGACACACCTAAAAACAACGTTCCTGTGCTATGAGACGCACCACAAAAACAGCGTTCTTGTTCAGAGGCCCACCACAAAAACAGCATTCTTGTTCAGAGGCCCACCACAGAAAGAGTATTCTTGTTTGAAGAGGCCCACCACAGAAACAGCATTCTTGTTCGAAGAGAGCCACCAGGACAAGTGCTGAAAAAATCCAGCAAATTCTCTATTTCCCAGGCAACTGGCAGATGGAAACCCTGCCTCGCACACTGATAAAACTGGTTTTACCCCAGCTCAGAGCTGGGACCACGGCAGGAGCAGGCTCCGAGCACTCCTCTTCTCTGGGGGCTTCCCGCCACCTTCACAGCTTTTTGCAGCACGTTGGAGCCAGGGAGCAGATCCAAGGCACAGTGAGACAAAAGCCTGAGCCCCCCGACCTGCCCCCGGGTGCCCACCTGCACCCCGCAGCACCCGAGCACCCAAATGGGGCGGGTTTAGCCTCGAGCGGGGCGTCAGGTGCTGCTGCTCCCGGGCTGTGGGAGCCGAGGGGACTTGGCGGCGTCCCAGAAGCTGCAGCGAGGAGACGGCAGGCGCTTGGGCGGGCTGGGCCCCCGCTGCCCACGCTGCCGGGTCCGGCCGCGGCTCCTCGCTTACCAGGATGGAGCGCTTAAATGGCGGCATTGCTTCCTGCAAAGACAAGAGAGGAAAAAATCAATAAAGGCAGAGGTGTGGGGGGCAGGGGGGTACACCCGCACCCCCGTGCGCGCCCTGTCCTGCAGGTCCCAGCCCCACGTCACCGTCCCCCATGGGAGCTGTGCTGCGGGGCTAAATCCCCCCTCCCAGAGCCAGGGGAGCAGGCAGAAGCCCCCAGGAAGCCAGCCATAGCGCCCGGCCGGCCGGCAACCCCATGGCGGGTGCCAGCCTGGTATCGCGCTGGGCCGGGGCCCCCCGCCCCGCTGCCATCACCAGCTCTGACCCATTCTGGAGCTGCTGGATGCCCCGTCGTGGCCTGTGAGAGAGGAGCGGCAGTGAGCCCCAGCCCCGTGCCAGTGGCACTGCGGGCCCCGCACCAGCCGCGGGCAAAGCCGGGCCAGGGCAGAGCCCGCTGGGCCGGGACTCAGCCCTGGAGCCGCCTCACAGGCGCCAGGAGCAGAGGGCAGCGCCCGGGCACCTCAGCCTCCAGCGGCGGGACGCCAACCCTTTCCCTGCCCTGCAGCCGGGGAAAAGCTGCGGGGCACGGAAGAGGGGAGATGGGGGCAGGTGGGGGACGGGACGCGCCAGCCCCGCGGCCGCCAGAAACGAGAGAGCAAACGCCGCCCCACTGCCAGGCGCGGCCTGGGACAGAGCGGCCCCGGCACTCACCTTTGGCAATCACGTACCCCTGCTCCTTCCTCCCTGCGGGAAGAAAGAGGCATCAGGCCACGTGGCCCCTCACGGCCCGGCTCTGCTCCGGCCCCAGGGCTCCAGCTCGAGCCCCTTCTCCTCCCGGCCTCCCTCCCCCCGCCTCCTCGGCCCTGGAGCTTTACCCCATCTGCTCTTCCAGACCGCGATGACAACCACCACAGCGATGACCGCCCCAAGGACAATGGGCAGCAGGGAGCTCGGCGGCTCTGGAAGAGAGCGGGGCCAGGAGCAGGGGCCGGGAGCTGCCCCCAGCAGGCGTTCCGCGAGCTCCGGCCACCCGCGCTCACCCCAGGAGAAGAGGCCGGGCTCCGGCAGGCTGGCATGCTCCATGCAGCACTGGTACTCGTGCTTCTCTGCGGGGAGGCCCTCAATGCTGGCCCAGGCATGGTAGGTGCCGTCGCCATTGGGCGTGACGCTGCCCCGCTTGGTCTCCTGGGCTTGGATGCGGCCCTTTTTCAGCCAGCTGATGCTGATGGGCCGCGGGTAGAAGCCGTGAGCCCGGCACGACAGGGTCACGAAGCCGTGGCTCTCCTTGGCCGACACTCTCACCATGGGGCGCTCTGGGGAGACGGCGCGAGGGAGGGAGGTCAGGCAGCTCGCGCCCAGGCCCGGATGCACACGCTGCACCGCGCCGCCAGCAGCGCCCTCGGGCGCCTGGGCCCAGCACCGAGCCCGGGGCCCGTCCCCGTGTCCGGGGGGTCCCGCCTCGCCCTCACCAGCGCGGCCCTCCCGTGCTCCACGTATCTCCGCAGCCCCTCGATGCAGCTGTTCTCCAGGTAGTGCTTCCAGCGCTCAGGCTCATTCTCAGCCTCCCACTTCCTCTTCGTGATTAGCGCAGCAGCATCCGCCGTGACGAATGTCAGCGTGTCCTTGTCAAAGGCGATGAAGTCCTTCCCGTCGTAGCCAAGCTGCATAAACCCCCGGGTCCCGCCATCCTCCAGGAGGTCACAGCCGTACGTGCGCTGCACAGTGTGATACCCTGAGACACAAGCAGGGAGACGGGGGCTCAGGGGCAGCAGAGGGGCTCGGACCCGGCACCCAGCGCAGGGCCAGGGGCACCCCAGCCCCGCAGCCCGCAGCGCTGACGGCGAGCGGCTGCCGCCGGGAGCCCCGGCCCGGCCCCTGGAGCCCCGGCCCGTGCTCACCCCCACTCTGGTTGTAGCGCTTCTGCAGCGTGTCCAGGTACACACGGAAAGTCTCCTGACAGTCCTGATTGATCCGGGTCTCCTCGTCCCAGTGGTCCTGACCCTCCTGCTCCATCCAGGCCGCGCCCGGCACCACTCTCTGCATCTCGCTGTCGTAGCGATCGATGAGCTCTCCGTCCACGTAACCCACGGAGATGAAGGCGGGCAGCCCCGGGCTGGGCTTTGTCACGGCGGTGTTGAAGTAGCGCAGGGAGTGGGGGCCTGCAGGGACACGGGGTGCAGTGAGGGGCCGGGGGGGCACATTGGGGGGCATCTGGGGAATCAAGATGTCCTGGGGGGACAAGACGGGCGGGTCGGGGGGGCAGCATGTCCCAGGGTTCAGGTTGGGGGGGCAGCACGTCCTGGGGGAGCAGGTTGGGGGGCTCCGGGGGGGCAGCACATCCCGGGGGTGTCCAGGGGGGTAGCATGTCCCGGGGGGCAGGTCGGGGGGGCAGCACCACCCGGGGGCGGTTACAGACCGGTCCGTGGGGCCGCTGACGGGGAGCCCGGCGGCAAGGGAGGGCAGAGGGGGGCCGGGGTCCCCACCCGCACTCACCACTCGCCGCCGCCCCCCTGCAGCAGCGCCAGCGCCAGCAGCAGCCCCGGCCCCATCACCCGCCCCGCTCCGGCCTCCTCGCTGCCATTGCTGCCGCCCTCACACAGCGCCGAAGCCCACGGGGGCCACGCCCCCGCGCCACCATTGGCTCCGCTGCGGCGCACCGCCATTGGCTGCGCTCTGTCCCACCCGCCAATAGCGGCTCGCGTCGACCCAGGCGTCACCAGGCGCTGGGCAGATCCCGGCGCGGCAGGTTGGGAGAAGCGACAGCGAGGGCGCGCGCGGAGGGCGCTGCGCAGGGCCGAGCCGCGACTCCCGCCCCGCCTTGTCGCACAGCCATTGGCCCCGCCGGCGGCCGCCCGCCAATGGCGCGGCGCGGCAGTGGTGACGCCACCGGGCACCGGGCAGATCTCCGCGGAGCGCGTGGTGGGCGGGAGCGCGGCAGCGATGTGGGAGGACGAGGACGATGTGGGGATGGAGATGATGTGGGGACGGGGACACTGGGGGGACAGGGATGATGTGGGGATGGGGATGATGTGGGGACAGGGACACTGGGGGGACGGGGATGATGTGGGGATGGGGATGATGTGGAGATGGGGACGATGTGGGGATGGGACGCCATGGGGATGGAGACGATGTGGGGATGGGATGCCGTGGGCATGGGGACGATGTGGGGATGGAGATAGAGTTGGCTCTGTCACAGGGGCAGGGGGACACTGTGGGGATGGGGATGATGTGGGGTTGGGGACGATGTGTGGACGGGGACACCATTGGGATGGGATGGAGTTGGCTCTGTCACGGGCAGGGGGACGTGGTGGGGACAGGGACACCGTGGGGACGGGGACGCCGTGGGGCTGGAGATGGAGTTGGCTCTGTCGCAGGGGCAGGGGGACGGGGACACCACGGGGATGGGGACGTGGTGAGGACGAGGACGGCAGGCGAATGGGGATGCTGTGGGGATGGGGACACTGTGGGGACGGGGATGCTGTGGGGATGCTGATGGAGTTGGCTCTGTCACAGGGATGGGGGGACACGGTGGGGACAGGGGTCAGCTCCGGGGATGGAGTTTGGCTCAGCCAAGGGACGGGGACCCGGCGGTGGAGATGGGGACCCGAGGATGCAGGGACGGGGGCAGGGATAGGGACAGGAGACCACGGGGACATGGTGATGGGGACACGGGGCCAGCAGTGGGAGCTCAGGGAGTGGCGCCCATCGAAGGCCGAGTGCTGGTAGGTGGCCCCCAGCCCACCCCCTGCACCCATAGGTCTACTGGAAGATGTGGAAACCTGCCCAAGGTGGCACCCATGGGTGAGGAGCTGCCCGGGGACCCAGGCGTCCAGCCCCGTTGCACCCCTGGAGCCAGGCATCCAGTCCCATCAGCACCCACACCCATCCATGGAGCCAGGTGTCCAACCCCATCAGCACCGTCCGCCACCCATGGACCCAGGTGTCCAGCCCCATTGCACCCGTGTTATCACCCATGGGCCCAGGTGGCCACCCATCAGCACCCACCACCACCCATGGACCCAGGTGTCCAGCCCCATTGCACCCGTGTTGTCACCCATGGGCCCAGGTGGCCACCCCATCAGCACCCACCACCACCCATGGACCCAGGTGTCCACCCCCATTGCACCCCTGGACTCAGGCATGAGGTCACATCAACACCCACCACCACCCATGGACGCAGGCGTGAGGTCACATCAACACCCACCACCACCCATGGACCCAGGTGTCCACCCCCATTGCACCCATGGTCCCAGCCCCCTGCCCCATTGCACCCACGTCCCCAGGCTTCTGCCCCATTGCGCCCATATCCCAAGCCTCCCCGCCCCATTGCACCCATGGTCCTAGCCCCCTGCCCCATTGCACCCACCTCCCCAGCCCCCCGCCCCGTTGCACCCGTATCCCCAGCCCCCCCTGCCCCATTGCACCCATATCCCCAGCCCTCTGCCCCATTGCACTCACATCCCCAGGCCCCCGCCCTATTGCACCCATATCCCATCCCCCGCCCCATTGCACCCTATCCCCAGCCCCCTGGCCCATTGCACCCATATCCCCAGCCCCCTGCCCCACGCAGACAGGGCCACACTGCAGCAAGCCCAGCGCAGGCCCCCAAGCTGCCTGGCAGCTGCAGCACAGCACACAGGAGCAGAGGCCAAGGGTGCTGGCTTGGTGCAGCCGGCGGAAGAGAAGGCGTAGGGGGATCTCACTGCTGCCTGCAAGTGCCTAACGGGAGCGTGCAGAGAGCATGGAGCCAGAGACGTCCTGAGGGGCCTGGGGACAGGACAAGGGCAACGGCACAGCTTGCGGCAGGGAAAATTCCCCTCAGAGACTGCAAATGGCCTTGGAAGCCAAATGGTGGTGCAACACTGGAGCAGGGTGCCAGGGCCGTGCGGGAATCCATCGCCAGAGACGGTCAGAGCTCGACCCTGACAGGTCCTGCAAAACCTCCTCTGCTTGCCTCCACTTGCAGCAGGAGGTTGCAGCAGACACCTCCAGAAGACCCTTCCCACCCCAGCTGCTCTCTCACTCTGCGACTGCTTGTAGGGCTTTCTCTGCAGCCCTGACTGCCTTCCTTGGCAGCGCCTGCACTAGTCTTTCTCCTGACAGTTCCCTGACACCAAGTAACACGGCGGGAACAGCTGCTGAGGGTTTATTTGGAGCAGAACATGGGCTGTGGGACACGATGCGGCAGCATTGCTGTAGCAGCCAGGAGGGAGCCTCCATCGCTCTGCCTCTTTGCCATGCCCCATCTCGGGCGACCTGTCTGGCAGCTGCATGATCGCGCTGTTCCTCTCACTGCCCTGAGACACAGCGGCAGCTAAAAGCTCTGCGGAGAGCCCGAAGCGCTGCCCTGAGCCGCGACGGCCATCGCCTGGAAGGCGCAGCATGCGGGAGGGCGGTGATGCCTGTGGAGGAAGGAGAGCCGTGGGCGAGGGGCTGGGCAGGCGCAGGGCAAGCACCCGCCTGTCCCTGGCACCAAGGGCTTTCCCGAGGGCTCCTGGCCTCGGCATGGCCAGCCCCTGGGTGCTTCCTGCTGCCAGCCTCAGTGCCGCTCGCTGTGCCGTCCCCAGAACGGCTCTCGACTTGGGTACCTACCTGAGTCCACCTCTGGCGTGGGCCTGAGGGAAGACGACGACTTGTGCTCCTCTTTGGGCTCCCAGGCAACCTGCATGGGGAGAGCAGCAACACACCCCTGTGTGGTATCAGCTGGCCATGCTCAGCATCCTGGTGCCCTGGGATATGTGAGGGGGGAAAGGGTCTGGGGTGGGGGGATGCTGTGAGTGGCCACGAGCCCCAAGGGGAGGCACATGCAGCTGGCTGGGCAGTGGCACAAGGCTTGTCTTGGGGCTGTAGCAGCAGGGCTGGGCCGGGGGCCACGACGGGCAGCGGGGGATGGAGGTGGCCGGGTGCGTGGCACAAGGGGGCTGGCTCGCTGGCTGTGGGAGGCGGCTGCTGCTGGGGCTGCCCCTGCCCTCCTCGCTCAGCATCCATGCCCCAGGGCTGGGTGCTGTGCAGGCCGGGGAGGGCACGTCAGCCCTGGGCCTCTGGCACTTGGAAACGCAGAGCACCAGGCATCTTCCCCAGGGCAGAGAGTGCAGAGGGCAAAGGGCTGGGGGGACAGCTTCTCCCACGGCCGCGGGGGACACATGCGATGGGGCAGCTCTTCTCACCCACCCTGCACACCCCAGACACTGCTCACACCGCACCTCCCTTGGGTGGTGGGTGCCGACGCCAGGCTCCTTGCTCACCTGGTGAGGAAGGCCTGCGGCCAGGGCAGAGCCTTCTGCTGCGCTTTCTTCGGGCAATGGTGGTTGGAGAGGCAGGCTGTTGCTCTCCCCACAAGGGCCTCCGCACAAGTGGGAGGCCTCTGGCGCAGCCTCTGCGGGAAGCGATGCAGGCAGAGGAGCATTTTCCCCTGCATCCTCAGGGCCTCTGGCTGCGGGGGAGGCCTCCGCCTTTGTCCCTGTGCTGGCCGATGGGGCCAGAGGCACACTGCCCCCCGCATCCTGGCAGCCTCCTGCCAAAGGAGATGCCGCTGCCTCGGCTCCTCGGGGCACTGCTGGGGCCAGAGGCGTGCTCTGCAGGTCACCAGCTGCCTCCCTGGCAGCATCTCTGCCCTTCACAACGGGGGAGCAGGGCACCTCCTCAGGGCACGGCTCTGGGTCTGCCAAGAGGCTCCTGAGGCTCGGTCTGACCCAGCTCATGACCAAGGCCGTGTTTTTCTCCAGCTCCTCCCATTGCAAAGGCTCTTCATCAACGTCCTCTTCCTCATCGCTCCACTCCACGCCAGCATCCTCCGGCGCTCCCCGGACTCTCTTCCCAGCTCCCAGCTCCCTCCTGGGCGCATGGGCGTACAGCCGCTCCTGCACCTCCCACTTGGACCTCGCGTCCTTCAGGAGCTCCACTCGCGTCACCTCCGGTTGCCACAGGTTATAGAAGGAGTTTCTGGCACAGAGCTGAAGCCAGAGAGGGAGATTTGTGAAGGCAGCTGCTTTTCCCACCAGCAATGCCCCCCGCAGCCCTGCCAGCACTGCCACCATCACGCTGTTGCAGCAGGGCGCAGCGGCTGGCCCCAGCACACGGAGGGTCACCATCTGCCGCGGCCCACCCTTTGCACTCACCTCCTTGGGGCGAACATTGAGGCATCCCGATGCTGTCAGGGAGAAACGTTTCCCCTTGCCCTTCCGCTCCTTGCCCTCACTCTCCTTTGGCCTCGGCTCCTTCCTCTCCAGACAGGCTTCTCGCAGCTGGGCCAAGCTCTGCCCGGTGCGCGCCACGCAGCTCCTGTCGAGCTCCTCCAGCGTCTCTGTTTTGATTGAGAGCACGGCGAGATACTGCGCGGGGTTGTCGGGGTGTATGTGCAGCGGCGTGCCTCGAAGGCGACAGATGATGCCCAGAGGCTGCTGTTTGGGCCTCTGCACTGCAAGCTGCCATCCCAGTGTGACCAGTCCATGGCCACTGCCCAGGGAAGCTGGTGCACCGGCCCCCGTGACCTTCCTTTTGCCATCACGAGTGTGGGCATCAGGCCCTTGCAGAGCTGTGGCAGCTGTGCTTTTGCCATGCTCGCTGCTCTCCTCTTGGGCTCTCTTTGCCACTGCTGCTGGACCAAGGGCGTGTGCCGATATCTTCCGTGGCACGGCTGCACTGAGCTCCTTTGTGCCTTTGTCCACATCAGGCTGCACCAGCTGCCGGTCACGTCCAAGACTCATGTCATCAGCACAGCTCCAGGCTGCAGACACGAGCTCAAGGCCTGTGGATTCCAGAGCTGCAGAAGGTGCTACAGGGCTGTGTGCAGCAAGTCTCTGGCTCTCAGCCCTCAATTCCATGCACGCATCTGCAAGGATGCTCTGGACAAGGCCAGCAGGCTCAGGCCAGGAAGGCCAGGAGGACTCTGCTGTGACCATTTCACTGGGGCAACTGCCAGCAACGGCTTTGGCAGAGCTGGGTGGCACCTCTGCGAAGTGGGGGCTGCTGAGCCCAACCTGCTGTGAAACACCTTTGGCCATTGTCTCCCACTGCGGGACCTCCCCCACGCCAGAAGAGGCTGATTCTCCTTGGGGATTCTCAGCGGGGGAAACTTGCCCTTCTGCAGGCTGCAGCTCAACACCTTGGGACGCTGAGGCCTTGCTCCGCACCAAGTCCTGCCTGTGCGCCATCGTCTCCAACCATTGTGCCTTGGTCTCCTGCGCACAGGCATCTCTGGGAGCTGCCAGCACCTGGCTACCTAGCTCCTGGCACAGTCCTTCGACAGTTCTCGAAAAAGCCACCCTCAGCAGCAACGGTGGCAGCCTTGGCTCTGTCAGGCAGCCTGGCCACGGCTCATGCTGCTCCTTGCATGCTGGCATGCCTCGCATCTGCCTTTGAGGAATGCTCTGTGCTCCCGCAACAAAGGAGGTGCCTCCTGGCAGCTGCCGGCTTTGCACAGGAAGACTTGTCCTGGCACCATCAGCTCGCAGCAGCCTTGTTTTTCCCAGCACGGAAGACCCAGCCCTGGCCTCAGGCAAGCAGTGGACAGGAGCTTGAAGTGCCCGGGGCAGAGCCCCAGCCTCCCGCTTGCCTTGTTGAAGGGCAGGCAAAGGAAGAGGCACTGCCTGTAGACCTTCCTCTGCCAGGCTCTTCCTGCACTCCAGACACATCACAGCAGCACTAAGAGGCGGCAGCTGCTCCCTGGCTTTGGCCCTGCCTCTTGCAGAAGATCTGCAGGATGTCTCCAGAGCAGGCAGCTTGGTTCCACGGGCAGATCCTGCCGTTTTAGCTGCAGAGGCCTCCAGGCCTCCAAGGAGCTGCCTAGCTGCCTTGGGTGCACGAGGTGCTAAGCTGGGCAGATGGAGTGTTTCCGTTTCTCTCTTGAACGCTGCGATGAGAACATCTCTGGCAGTGTCCTTCACCGTCTGCAATCCAAGCCCAGGAGACAGGAAAGTGATTGCAGCCCTTTCTCCCCCCCAGCCCCCGCCCCCACTCTCCATCCTTCCCACAATTTCCAGCACCTCTGATGCCCTCAACAGCGGCAGCGCTCTGCCACGCAGGCAGCTCCCACCCTGCTCCCAAAGGCTGCATGGGGACAGGGCTCATCAGCACTGCGCAGGACAGGGGCAAAGGCAGTTCCCCTGAGGAGCCTGAGACCTCCTGGTCTCTCCCACCGCTTCCCGCCTGCTTCTCCGCAGCTGCAGCCAGGCAGGCAGAGGCTTTGCCACCATCGCTGCTCAGCTCGGTACCTCTGCAATGAGGTGTTCGAGGCCTTGCAAGCTCTGTGGGCCGGGCAGCAACGGCTGCCTGTCCCTTCGGTGCGACGAAGTCAGGGTCGGGATGCGTTGCAGCGCTGCGCGCAGCTCCCGCTGGCCCCCCTGCAGGGAGAAGGAAGCCCATGATGGAGGTGGTTGCGTTCGTACAAGCGGCCCCTCAGGCACAGGAAAGCCCAGCCCCACGTCGAAGGGAAGCTCGGGGCCGAGCACGGCCCAGCTGCGCTAAGCCCAGAGGTGCTCTCTGACCCTCAGCACAGCTCACAGGCTCCATTTGGGCCTTGCAGCATCCCGGTCGGTGTGCTTTGCGCACCAGAAAACCCCCAGCACCAGCAAGAAATACCCCCTGGCCAGAGAAGATCAGGCCTGGCTCGCTTGCCCCACCTCCTCTTCCCCACCGTCCTCACGCTTTCCGTGCGGCTCCCGGCCCTGCTGCCTGCCTCTCCCTCCAGCCCCACCGCTCACCTTGCTTCTGCGCTTCGGCCTCACAGAAAGCCCATCCACGGGCTGGGAGCCGGCATTCGCCTGCCGCCCCTTGTCCATCTGCAGGAGCTTCTCCTGCGCACCTGCCACTCTGGCCCTCAAGAGAGCTGCTCCCTCCTCAGCGAGCTGCTCTCCTCAGAGGGCACACCCAGGGGCTCTGCTCCCAGCACGGACTCGGTCACCACGGGCACCGCCCCATCACAATGGCCTTGGGGGCACGATGCCACCCCATCACAAAGCCCTGCACGTTGCCATGGGGACCCCCGTGACCACCTCCTGCTGTGACCAGGGCACCCGCATCACAAGGCCTTGCTGGTGACCGTGCTAGCACCGACATCACAAGGCCTTGCTGCTCACCGGGGGCACCTCCAGCACCAGGGCTTTGCCTCCAAGCCTCTGGTGCCAGCTTCTGAGCCCAGCTCCGAGCTGCCATCTGTGCCGCAGCAGGAATTTTCCTCTCCCCACCTCTCTGCCTCCCAGACCGTGCAGATGCTGCCCTTCTTCAGGCCCTCTAGAGCACACAGCCAGCCACTGCAAGACCACTCCTCTTGCTCGGGCCACGAAGCCTCACCCATATGCCTCACCGTCCAGCCCTAGGCAGAGCTTCCTGCATTCCCGCTGCTTTCTCACAGAAAGGCCAACTGCCCCTCCGCACCTTCCCAGACGGGCCTTCCCAAAGAGGCTGCAGCCATCCACCGCAGCGCTCCAGGCATGCCACGCTGCAGGCCCGCAGCTGCACACAGACTGCAAAGTGCTCCTGTCTGGTCCCCAGGCTGCAGGCATTAGCGGACAGACCCCCGAGACAGGTGCCCGGCTCTGCAGATTTCCCACAAAAGGTGCCAGAGATTGATTTCTCCAGACTGCTGCTCTCTAAGCACTTCCCTGTTGGCGTGCACGCACTGCGCTGGGCCCCTCCAGGCTTTCTTTGCTCCACATCACCCTGCACCTTTGCCTTGCCCTCCCACACCATCCCTTCCTCACTCTTCCATGCATCCTCCTCTCCCCTCAGGGGCGCCAACTTTTGGGCTCTCCTCACCACCTTGGCCACCGGCTTGAGCCTCACGGCAGCACACGGGCACACTCTGCTTCCTGATGAAGCGTGACACCCCCCAGCCTTGG
This sequence comes from Dromaius novaehollandiae, assembly GCF_036370855.1. Classification (NCBI taxonomy): domain Eukaryota; kingdom Metazoa; phylum Chordata; class Aves; order Casuariiformes; family Dromaiidae; genus Dromaius; species Dromaius novaehollandiae. The sequence continues at coordinate 3,240,471 of NW_026991289.1, read as the reverse complement.
TGCCTCGCTGCTGGCTCGCCTTCGGGACGTCCAGCTGCTGGACCGCCAGGCCACCGGGGCAAGCAGGCCCTGCCCTCACCTGTGCACCTCTTCCTACTCACGGGGCTTGGGCTTTTCTTGCTTTTGCCCCCGGGGGCACGTGGGGACCATCTCTCCACGCCAGCCTTCATGCACAAAGAGGGGCCCACGCTCATGAAACCAAAGCCCTGCTGCCAGCACCAGCTGCACGCCCAGGGGCTGACCTGCTGGATCCAAGCACTGCTGCTCAAGCCCATTCCCCTCACTGGCAGCATGCAGGAAAAACCCCACCTGCCCTGCCAGGCCTAGAGCCATGTCATCACAATTGGTACTTTCCAGGCAGGATCCTTGTGTCAAGGAATAGCAAATTAAAACTGTCTAGAGGTAGCCGCTTAGCACGACTTCTCTAAAACTTGCTTAGCATGAGGAGCTAAATTTGTTGAAGCCTTAGGCCGCACTTAGATTAAATAGTGAACTTTTACCTAGTTCAGTAAGAAAAGGGCCTGAGAGCTGGTTCAAACTGGAATGATAAGGGAGTTGCAAGCAGTCTGCATTCCTGTGCTTCACACTCCGGGAGGGAGGATGTCAAGGCTCTGAAATAAGGCCTCGTTGGGTGCCAGGACCCTGGGAAACAAAGCCTCCTCTCACTGCTGAAACAGTGTTAATTTGGGGGGTCTGGACTATCTTGGGGTCTGGATTATATCCCCTTCATCAGGACCTTGGGAGATAACACCTACTGTCACTGCTGGGGCAGTGCTAATTGCTGGAACAACACCTCTCTGTCAGGGCCTTGAGAGACAAGGGCGGGACCCGAGGAATCAAGACACATCTGTCAGCAGAAACCTCAACAGTAAAGATAAACAGCCTGCCTAGGGACAGGGATGAGACCCAATAAGGAGCAGGAGACCCCAGACCTAAATATTACTATTGGTCCAAACTACCGCGTGAGGGGTGGAGAGGTTAGACTGGAAAGTATAATTGCCCAGGGATTTCTTTGCTCGGGGTCCCTCTTCGGAGGCACCCAGCTCGAGCTGTAATGACTGCATGTGCGTCATTAAAATTTAATTATTTAATTTGCTTTGATTTGGCTCTGAACTTTTCTGTGGGAACCTAGGGTCGGGCCCTGTTATGGTGGCTGACAAGCCTAATTTCCATAACACCTGGGAGGAGGGAGGTGTAACCCAGGCCATTCCTGTGTCACCAGAATGCCAAGGGTGTTGTCCGCAACCCCAGGCCCCAGGGATTTGGAGCCATTACACCCTGTGGGGGGTCAGGGACACTCGACCGCCCCAGGCTGGGGCTAGGCTCAGCACACACTTACTGGGGCTGGATTGTCTCCAGCTTGGCTGCTGCTTTCTTCTCTTCCACGGGGTGGGGGGAGGCTTTTCCACCTCTGCCTGTGCTCCTTTCTCCTCGGCTGGGCGGGAGGGTGGGGAGCCCAAGTCTCTTTACGGCCAAAGCCCTGCCAAGAAGGAGCGACTGACTGTCTGCAAACCAGACTGGGAAGAGAGGAGCCCTTTCCCAGAGGCCCTCTGGCAAGCACCCGGCAGCAGGAGCTGGGCAACCAGGAACCTCTCCACCACAGGCCCCCAGGGCAAGGGCAGGGTGGGAGCAGGGCTTCACTGCAATTCCCAGCTGGCCCTCTGCTTTCCTGCTGACATCACTGAGAGCATGGGAAATGGGGAGGAGGGAATTGCCATTTGCAGAGGAGGAACTTCCAATGAGCTCCTCCCTAGGTTTGGCAGGGCACACCAAGCGATCCAAACCCTTCTGCACTCAGGTTTTACCCACAGCTTCAGGCCTCACTGCCCCACTGGCTGCTTCCCCAACCCCCGGCAGCCCAGCAAGGGGGATTTGATAACACCGTGACTTTTCCTCAGCAGGACACCCCTCTGCTGCTTGGCCTTTGGCTGCTGCAGCACTCACAGAAAAACACCCGGCAGGATTCACACAGCCATTAGTGGGGCGGGAACTACTGCTTTCCTTCCCCAAATGCTCCTACCAGGTGTGCTCTGCTCTCAGCTGTACTTCTGCTCCTGTCAGCTCTGGGCAGCTCTGGATCCTCCCAAATGCTGCAAGAAGCTTCCCTGGGGTGGAGGTCTTTCTCTGGGGCCAACTGTTAGGCAAAGAACAAAAAGAGGCCCTGCCTTTTGGAGGCAGCTGAGAAGAGAGCTTTCCGCAGCATCTGCAGCCTGAGGTGACTGCAGCACGATTGGGACCAAGAAGGAAAAAAGCAGTGAGGTGTACGCTGTTTGTCTGGCAGGAGTCTGTGTGGAGCAAGAGAGGCAGGTAGAGAGGAGGTGGGAAGCTGGTTGCAGAAAGAGAGCAAATGAGGCATGAGGACTCCAAAGAAGAAAGGAGGGGCCGGGGGAAACTGCAGCGGGGGTATCTTCCAACAGTGAGCGTGTGGATGTGTACACATGGCAGTGAGGCTGAGCTGCAGACCCAAGCTCATGCTGACAGCCTCGGAAAAGCCAGCAGACTCTCCACCAGTCTATGCGCAAAAGCCTTGGAGGGGCTGTGCAAAGTAGGGAGGGAACAAATTGCACCCTAGACACTAAGTGCTGGGCAGGGAAGGGAGATGCAATTGTAATCCAGTACTAGCTGGGTGGGAGTCCTAAGACCATGGGTGGTAATTAGTTGTGCTGCAGTTGCAAAGTGTCCCATTGACTGAGCAGCAACACTGCCCCCAAGGCCAGAGGACCTCCCGCCCTCGGCTCCGTGACGCAGAGGATGGCCGTTGTTCCGAAGGGTGTCCAATGGGGCCGGTACCTGAGCCGGCTCTGGAGCCTCCCCTGTACACCAGGCTTCCCACGCAGCCCATTCGGCCTCTGCTTGTTCCTGCCACTCTCTGTACAAGGAGCCCAGGCTCTGCCTTTGGTCCCACTGCGCACACAGCTCGCCGCTTTCCTGCAGGGCCACAGAAACGCTACAGCACACAGGATTAGTCTCAGCTGCTGCCAGGGCACGGCTTTCTGCAGGTCGTACCCTCACTCCTGGGCTCTCTCCTCAGCCGGCCTGTCGCCAGAGTTTGGCTCTGGAAAGGTGAGCAGGCCTGAAGTTACGCCCGGCTCCTCCCTTCACTGCACACACCATTGAGCGGTCTGGGAGGACCAATGATCTCAACTACCAAGGGTCTAGAAAAGACCTGTGCATTGCCACAGCCTCAGAATGCAGCAGGTCCTGCTGCTAGAGCCAACAGTGCCCTGGGGAAGTGTCCGTGGCTGCTTCCTGCAAGTACAGGAGGCAAGGACACACTGGAAAGGTAGAGCAGGCCTTTGGCCCACAAGGAGATCTGAAGGAAGGAAGAGCAATGGTCAACGGAAGAGTGCTTAAGGGCTCTTGGCAGAGTCGGTATGTGCACAATGGGGCTTTGGCACCGTTTGCAACAGCACAGTCATTACAGCAACCCAGGGCATGTACCTGCAATAGTCTCCAACAGCCTTCAGGAACAGTGAGAGCAGCCGTGGACCTGGCTGGAGGAGGTGGGTGCTGCTTGCCGGCCTCCTTGGTCCTGGGGGAGCTGCCTGGACACGGTGGGAGCAGACTACAAGGAGATAGCAGGAGGAGTTGGCATGAGCACAGCAGGACGTTGTTCTGCGTCCCGTGCGCCCGTGCTGGGCTCCTGCCTCTGCAGTGGGAGGCAGTTCTGCCAAAGATGCAGCTGTATTTCACTAATCGTGAAGCAGATCCTCGCTACGACACAGGGGCAAGCCCAGCTTTGAATCTCGCTTCTTACCAGGCCACGGGCTCTTCTCAGAGCTGAGATTCTTCTCCAGCAGAAACACCTTGTCCACCCGAAACACTCGTCTCCAAACATGCAAACTCTTCTTATCCACATCACGCAAGTAGTTTTCCGGAACGGACATGTTACCCACGCCTGCTAGCTGGACAGGCTGAAAACAGGAGAGCAACAAAGGAACAAAAGCAGGGCTTTCACACACACAATAACGAAGACTAGACTTGTCAGGGCACACTAAGGGTGATCTCCAAAGGGGCAAGATGCGGCGCTTTGCAGGAGAGCCTTGCACTCTCCAGTCTCCCCCTCTCCCACTCCTTCACCTCCCACCAGCTGAGAGTTGACGCACAAGCAGGGAAAAACCCCTGGAGCCTCAGAACCTCCGAGGAGGGACCACACCTGGCAGAAACTCTCCACAGCATGCCACCATCTCTGGCGGGTTGTTCCACCCTGCCAGGAGCAGCTAGAGAGGGCCCCAGAGGAGAAACCCCACACTCGGCTTCTCCAGCTGCGCTTTGCTTCTGCTCTCCGGTGAGGGAGAGCTTGCTCTGGGGCAAAACTGCCAGCTGCAGGCTCCTGCTGGGGCCTGGCTGCTGCTTTCCAAGGCAGGCAGGAAGAAGGCTGCTCAGTGGCAGCATGCAAGCAGAAGCCAGCACTCATCAAGGTCGGAGGGACAATGAGGACATGAGCCCCACCTCCTTCAGCAGCAGCGCTTGGCAGTAGCACTCACACACGCTCTCCCAAACTTTAGCTGCATCTGGGCAGCAAGAAAAACATGGGCTCTGCCTGAAGTCAACAAGCTCACCACCATCCCACCCGCTCCAAACCAAGCAGACACAGGCAGCACCCACCACCACCACCTCCACCAATCCCAAGAGAACCCGCACAGTGGGCGGCTGCAGAGCTGACACGTTAACTGACTTCCAGCCAGAAGCCCTCCGCTGGCCCCACCAGAGCTCTGGAGACAAAAGAAGGGCAGAAGAAAGGCTTGCCACAAGGGCTTCCTCCCAGCCAGGAGACCAAGGCGTCTCCGACGGCAGAGCCTCTTCCCCGCTCTGCAGGCACCAGCAGAACCAGGGGTGAGAAACCAGGGGCCGTGACTGCGCTTCCCAACACAAAGCCAAGCTCAGCAGCAGGAATCACAGGCTCTGGAAAGCAAACGATCCAGCTCTCACACGGGCGTTTCCAAGAGCCTCTCCAGAGCCCAGCAGCAGCACCAGGACACCTCAGCCTTCTGCCAACAGCACTCCTGTCCTTTCACAGCCTCCTCGCAAAGCCAGACCCTCTCCTGGCAAAAACTGCCCCTCCGTCCCCAGCCTGGCAAGAGGACAGGCCTCTGCCCACGGGCACCTCGCGGGCTCGCGGAGCTCCAGGCCTTACCTGCCTTCCAGAAATGCACAGGCTGCCGAGACAGCAACGGCAGAAGCGGAGCAAGGCAGAAACGGGCCGGTTCCGCGCCGTTGCCCCCAGCTCTGACGAATCCCCTCCACGCTCAGAAAGGCTTTGGCCCAGCTCAACCCAGCCACAGCCGCCGCCCCACACCAGCACCCACTGCCCCACACGCCCCACCTGCCCGCCCCCAATGCGAGTGACACCTCCCGCCTCGACGCTCCGCCCCCCGCCCCTCCCTGCTGCGCGCTCCCCATTGGCTGCGGCGGCGCATGGCCTGCCGGGGCTGCACAGGCGGGAGGGGAGGGGAGGGGCGAGCAGGGCAGGGGCGGGGCGAGGCAGTGCGCGTGCGCGTGCGCAGTGCGGGGCCCCGCGGCAGAGCGCCCCGGGCAGGGCGGGTGAGGGGCGGGGCTGCGCGCATGCGCGGAGGCCGCAGGCGCTGGGGAGGCAGCAGCAGCTGCGCGTGCGCGGCCTGGGGCCTGGGCGAGGCGTGCGGGGGGCTGCTGAGGTGCTGCCGCGGGGGCAGCAGCTGCCCCGGAGAGACCTTCCCGTGTCTCTGCCGGAGAGGATCCCCGAGGGCCTGGGGAGGGAGAGCTGTGGGGCCTGGATGCTTTTTGTGAGACTTCCAAAGCGAAGTGGAAGCGGGCAGTCAAAGCAGGGAGTCCCCTGCATCGCTGATGGGGAGCTCCAGAAGGCAGCTGCTGGAAGCTGCCCGTGACTGCACACGCCGGGTGAGCTGGTGTGAGCACCAGAGGGGTTTGGTCTCTGTGCCCTGCTGCCGAGCTGTGCGCCTGCCTGCGCAGCAGCAGGTGGTCCTGCAGGAGAGGGAGGTAGATGCGACTGCAGGCGTTGAAATCCACAAAGCGAGGGGCAGAGAGACAGAGGCACAAGAGGAGGCTCTAATTCCTCGTCAGGAGAAAAACGCAACCGATGGCAGAGTCTCCCCAAACCCTGGCACGCGCTTGGCCCTCCCAAGGAGACGCACCTCCCTGGGCCAGGTGTCCATCGCTATTCCCAGGTCACACAGCTGTTGTGTCCGTGGGAATCACCTCACTCCCCCATGGAGCACACGGCCCCCCTTTTCCCTGGCCCAGAGTCTCCCCTGGCGGGAGGCTCTTTGCCCACCCCTTTCTGCCTGTTGCTGCCTCCAGATGCATGGCAGTTATTGCGGGTGGAGGAGGCCCCCCTTGAAGGAGGAGGTGCAGCAAAGGGCGATTCCCTTTCTGACAAGGGAAAGCCCTTGGGACCTGTGTCTCAGTGACTCTACGAGCAAGGACGCCAGGCATCCCTACTTGCGCCAGGGGAAAAGGTGTCTGCAGCGGCCATCCAGTTTTCCTGAGTCCAAAGGAAAGGACGTTTTGGCACTTTCAGACTCCTCCAAGGAAAGAGCAGTTTGCAAGGCAGGCGAGGGAGCGCATTGCCATGGGAAAAGATCCCTTGGAGGGTCGGCTTCTCTAAGTATTTGTGCTTAAAGGTGGCCTGATAGGCTTCTCCGTGGAGATGACTAGCTTGGTGCCTGAGGGGAGAGCAGTGGAGGTTGTTGCCCTGGACCTGAGTAAGGCTTGTGAACCTGGAGGCTTTCAGCTTGCACAAGATGGCCAGAAAGTGTGTGAAGAGAATCAGGGACCAGAGTGGAGTAAAAGAGTGAATGTTCCCCTTGGACAACCCTGTTATTTTTCATACATGTAGCACTCTTGAAACGGTTTGTTTAAAGAATAGGGTTCTCTTCTGTTTCTTGCTTTCCACGGGCTACTAGTCACATTACAGGAAATAGCCACACCCCTGCCCCAGCGCGGGTTCCCCCCAAGGCAGCTGTCCCTCAGGCATGTGCCTGCTCCAACGTGGGTCCTCCCTGGGCGGTGGTCCCTCGGGGCTGTCCCTGCTGCAGCGTGGGTCCTCCCCGGGCCACGGTGCCCTCAGAGGAGGACCAGCTCCAGCATGGAGCACCTCCTTGCAAGAGTGCGACTCCAGCCATTTGCCTGACAATGTCCCCTGCCACGTAGCTCCTGCCTTTTGTTTCTCCAAACGTGGTTCATCACAGTTCTCCTCACGGGGGCCTCTCGTGTCTCCTGTATCTCCTCCCATGTGCCTCCTCCTGTGTCTCCTGCCTGCAGTGCCTCCTGCCCGTTCTTCAGCACGTTGGAGCAGAGGCACCATGGGCTCCTCTGACTGCCTGAAGTCCTGGTGCGCAATGGGCTCTTGTTGTCTGTTGCAGAGTTGGCTGGAAGTGGCTGAGCCCGGCCCAGGGCAGCTCGTGGTCTCCTCACACACAGGGCCCCTGCAGAGCCCTACTCCCAAACTGAGCCATCTGTGCCCAGCACGGCCCTCACTCACACACACACACGCACACGCACACGCGCACACACCCGCACTGTGGCTCCCTCCAAGAACTGCCCTTAGACACTCAGTCAGTCCTGTCGTTGGCCCTGGATCCCCTAGTTTCCCAGTTGTCACACACACACACACACACATTCACCAAGGCCCTGCCCATGGGGTCCCCCTCCAGCCCCCAGGATCCTCCCGCAGGGCAGAGCCCGGCAGGGCCCCCACAGGTGGGGACAGAACCAGGCATGCCGTCACCATGGCCCACCTATGTCATCATCAGTGACCTCAGCACCGCTGTTCCAGAGCCGCTGGGAGACCGTTGGTGGGAGAAGGGCCAAGACGGTGCTCTCCGTTCCTGCCCGCCATGAGCCAGCCGGAGCGGCTGTGGATGAGGAGGAAGGCGGCGCTGCGCATCAGGAGGAAAGTGGGCCCGACCGTTTGGGACCGCCGCGCCGCCCTCCTGCCGAGTGCCGCAGCCGCCCCGGAGCCTGTGGAGGTGGAGCCCGCGGAGGAGGAGGAGGAGCCCATGCAGGTGGACCCTGTGGAGGGGCAGCCCGCCCCGCAGCCCCTGGACCTGCCCCAGGGGCCAAAGAGGAGGAGGAGGCGCTAGCCCGGCAGAAGGCCCCTGCTGCCCACAAGCCAGGGCACGGCCCCCCAGCAAGACCAGGCTGGGGCTGGCACTCAGCCCGGGGGAGCCGAGCCCAAGGCGCCGGCCTTGGAGGCTGAGGAGCGCCGGGCTGCGCGGCACCTCCTGGCCTGCCCCTGACTGCCGGGCACCAACATCTGCCCGGCAGAGGCAGGGCCAACCACGGGGCCACCTCCCTGCCAGGACTCCGCTCCACCTCCGCTGCAGGATGGAGACAGCACCCAGGAACGGCTCCCACCACCCTACCACAGCTCTCCTCAGGCGATAAATTAGTTAGGATTATTAGTATTTTAGGATTAGGAAGATAAGTAGTATGAAGATAGTGTAGGTATAGTTATTGTAGTCTTAGTGGGTTCTTAGGCAGTTACTTAGAGAATTCTTAGAGCAGTTGCGGGGGTGGGGTCTAAGTTCGTAGGTATTTGGCTAAGTGTAGGATAGAGTTCTTATTTTTAGTTCCCCTTGGGTCAATTATTTCTTATAGGCATCCTAAGTAGCATTAGTCATAGTTATTGGTTAGAGCTATTTGGTACCATTAGGAGCATTAGTCCTAGTTATTAGTTATAGTTATTCTTAGTCAGATTTAGGGCATAGTTCTTCTTACTGTAGGACAGTTCATGTTAGGGCCCTGTTATAGTGGCCGACAAGCCTAATTTCCATAACAGTTCGGCAACCCAGATGGGACCCTAGGCGACCACTGTCGGGGGCCTCTCATCTCCAAATGATCATCTGGCGCCATCGGGTGAGTTCACCTGGGATCTTTGGCACCGAGAGGCACCGAAAAGGTGAGTCTTAAACTCCCGCCTAAATTCTAAATCCTGGTCTGGGAACAGTGCACTGTAAGGGGTACGCGGGCTGAGCACCGTAAGTCGTACCAGGCAGGGGGGTACACGGGCTGGCCACCGTAAGGCGTACCAGGGGGACGGGGGCGAGTCCCATCCCCAGGGGGACGGGTGCAAGTCCCATCCCCACGGTTTGAGTGGGTTATAAGTCCCAGCTCGGTCTGGCCGGAGAAGGGGTGCACAGCCTGATCAGCATAAGGCGCGCTGCAAAACTGTAAGACAGAAATCTAGAGTCACTGTGACTGGTGTGAGCGTGAACAGTGCTGTGTGTGTGAGTGCGTATAGCCTGGGAACCGACCGGGGCACCCGTCGGCTGAGAAGCCGCCCGCTGTGAAGGGTCAGCAGTCCTAGCAGTTAAAGACTCGGGGGGTGTGAGTGCGGTTCCCAGAGAGTGAGAGAGAGTGTGTGATTAAAGAAAAAAAAAAAAAAAAAAAAAAAAAGGTTGGTCCAGCTATGTCAGGAGGATTGCCCATTCCTGACAAAGGAGGAAAACTCAGCAGAACCCAGCAAGGGACTTTGGATCAGCAGGCTAAATTGTCCCACAATGTTTTTTTTTGCACTAAAATGCAAAAGCGCCACAAAAAACTTATCATATCACAAGGGACTAGGCCCAAAACATTATTCGAACTTGCCCTGATTGCCAAAATTTATCCCAGTTACCACCATACTTAGGGACCAACCCTCGAGGCCTGCAACCCTGCAGTATTTGGCAAACAGACGTTACCCATTATCCCTTATTCAGAAATTTGAAATATGTCCATGTCTCTGTAGATACCTTTTCCCATTACGTTGTCGCTATTGCCCATGTTGGGGAAAAAAGCCGTGATGTATGTCGTCACTGGCTTGCCTGTTTCGCCACAATGGGGGTTCCCACTCAAATTAAAACTGACAATGGTCCGCATACAACGAACGCGGGCATTTCCTCAAACCTGGGGGGTCACTCACGTGACCAGAATTCCCCATTCCCCAACTGGCCAGGCAATAGTGGAACGTACCCATCGTACTCTAAAAAGGGGGAATAGCCCCAGTGCCTCCCCACAAGAGCAGCTATGGAAAGCCTTATATGTTCTCAACCTCTTAAACCGTTATACAGACCAAAGTGCAGTTAATAAGCATTTCTCACACCCGACGTGGCGAGGACAGCCTCAGGTTCACTACAAGAACCTGGAAACAGGTCAATGGAGTGAACCAGTAGACTTAATAACGTGGGGGAAAGGTTATGCTTGTGTCTCCACAGGTAACGGGCCTCGTTGAATGCCTGCACGGCTGATTCGACCTGTTGACGCATCCCTCAAAACACCAAACGAGGACTGAGAGCCAGTTAAGATGAGCCCATGTCGGGACATTTTCTGGCAATACCTGCCTGCCTCGTGCAGGGTCAATATCGATTCATAAAAGCTTACCGCGACTACGCGACCTTACTAATAAGTTGTAGATAGAATCAGAGTGGAACCCTTTTGAGGGACAGGACTGGATGTTAGGTTTGGGGTCGTGGGTTAAGAAGGTACTGGCGTGTGGATTGGTAATCTTGCTAAGATTTCTAGCCCTTGCTATCTATCTCCCCTGCTTAATAAGCCTTATGCAGAGAACGACTCGAAGGGCTTTGCATCAAGTACTTGCTGTACAAATACACACTGCACTGGCAATATTTAATTTAGAAAATAAAAAAGGGGGAGATGTAGGGGCAGACAGCGAGGGATTGGACAAGATAAGAGTTAAGGAGCCGAAAGCCTTGGGAGGAATAAATAGCAGTATGTAGATAAGGTAGTAGCCGCACGCGATGAGAACTGATGATGGGAACACGACCTTCCAGAAAGTACCGATCCAAGCTAGAGCTCATGTAAAGGGCTTGCTTGCTTGAATAAAGTTGATTCTGATCCAGCACATCGGAGTCCATGAATCAATCCACCACAGTCCCTAAATAGCCCCCCCTCCCTGTCCCCAACCCCCTGTCCCCCCCCATCCCCAAATAGCCCCCAGGGTCAGTCCCTAACCCCCCTCGTCCCCAAAGAGCCCCCTCATCCCTGCCCCCCCCGTGCCTGTCCCCAACCCCCCCTCCCTGTCCCCAAATAGCCCCCAGGACCTGTCCCTAACCACTCTCGTCCCCAAAGAGCCCCCTCATCCCTGTCCCCCCCCCATGCCTGTCCCCAACCCCCCTTCCCTGTCCCCAAATAGCCCCCAGGACTTGTCCCTAACCCCCTCCCATCCCCAAATATCCCCTCATCCCTGTCCCCAAACCCCTAATCCCCAAATACTCCCCATCCCCCAAACCTCCCTATCCCTGTCCCCACCCTCGTCCCCAAATTGCCCCCAGGGCCTATCCCTACCCCCTCGTCCCCAAATACCCCCCCATCCCTGTTCCCCCCTTCCTATCCCCAAATAGCCCCCAGGGTCAGTCCCTAACCCCTTCCATCCCCAAATACCCCTGTCCCCAAAACCCCCCATCCCTCCATCCCTGTTCCCAAATAGCCCCCAAGGCCTGTCCCTAACCCCCCCATCCCTGTTCCTCCCATCCCCGTCCCCAAATTCCCCCCATCCCTGTCCCCAACCCCCCCATCCCTGTCCCCAAATTCCCCCCCATCCCTGTCCCCTCCTACCCCTATCCCCAACCCCCCCCGTCCCCGTCCCCTCCCATCCCTGTCCCCAACCCCCCCCCGTCCCCAAGTAGCCCCCAGGGTCTGTCCCTAACCCCCCCTCCCTGTGCCCAAACATCCCCCATCCCTGCCCCCCCCCGTCCCGGTCCCGCCCCCCCCCACCCCAGACCCTGCGCGGGGGCGTCGATGTCGGCCAGTGTGGCCTGCAGCTCGGCGGGGGCCCAGGCCGTGTAGGGCGGCGGCGGCGGCGGCGGCAGCTCCCCCGCGCCAGGGCCCGCGGCCGCCTCCAGCCGCTCCGTCGCCATCTTCTCGCCCGCCCCCGCCCCCTGCCCGCGCGCGCGCACGCGCACGCGCCGCCGCCGCCGCTGCCTCAGCGCCCGCCCAATCCGCGCCCGCGCCGCCCCAGCGCCCGCCCAATCCGCGCCCGCGCCGCCCCAGCGCCCGCCCCCTCCCAGCGGACGCGCCGCCACCCCAGCGCCCGCCCAATGCGCGCGCGCTGGACGCCGGGAAGAGGGGGGGGCGCGTCGGCCGCACGGCCTGCTGGGAGTTGTAGTTCCCGGCGGGGGGACCCAGGCGTCCGAGCCGGCCCTGAGGTAACGGCCGGGCGCCCCGGGTGGGGGGAGGGGAGGTGCTCGGACGCCTGAGCCCCGGGGGGGGTCCCGGACGCCTAGGTCCCTGCGGGGGGATGGGGATCCCCTGGGCACCTGATGGAGGGGGTCCCAGACACCTGGGTCCCTGGGGGATTGGGGGAGGGTCGAGGGGGCCCGGACGCCTGGGCCCCCTGAGGGGAGGAGGGGATGGGGGTCCCCTGGGCACTTGGGGGGAGGTCACCTGGACGCCTCGGTCCCTGGCGGGGGGAGGGGATGGGGGTTGGGTCCCCTGGGTGGGGTTCCCTATGGCACCTGGGGGAGGAGGGTCCTGGACGCCTAGGTCCCTGAGGGGAGGGGACGGGGGACACATGGCCCCGCTGGCATCCGCCCCCCCCCACACACACATGTGCCCCCCTCCCCGGCATCGCCATGCGGCTGCCTTGCAAACACGTGTGCCACCGGGCTGCCATGGGGCCCTGCTGTGGGGCTGGTGTGTGCGTGGGGCGGCCGTGGGGTCCTGCTATGGGGCTGGCGTGTGCGGGGGGCTGCTGTGGGGCCCTGCTTTGGGGTTGCCATGGGGCAGTGCCATGGGGCTGCCATGGGGCCCTGCCTTGGGCTGCCGTGGGGCTGGCCTGTGGGTGGGGTAGGGCTGTGGGGCTGCTGTGGGGCAATGCTGTGGGGCCGGTGTGTGTGGGGCTGGCGTGTGCAGGGGGGCAGTGCTGTGGGGCTGATATGGGGCTGCCATGGGGCGGCCGTGGGGCAGCACCATGCACCCCCCCACCCCGAGCGGCCGCCAGGTTCCAGTTCCGGCAGGAGCAAAAGCGAAAGCAGCTCCAAGCGAAAGCGGCTCCGGGGCGGCGGCGGCGGCGATGACGACGACGACGACGACGAGGGTGCGACGGGGGTGCGAGGGATGGGGTGACTGGGGTGCGAGGGACAGGGGGATGGGTGTGTGAGGGACGGGGTGACATGGTGCCCAAGGGACAGGGGTGCAAGGGACGGGGTTGAGGGTGTGCAAGGGACTGGGGGTGCGAGGGATGGGTGTGTGAGGGACGAGGTGACGGGGGTGCGAGGGACCGGGGGTGCGAGGGACCGGGTGACAGGGGTGCGAGGGATGGGGGTGTGAAGGACGGGGTGTGAGGGGGATTGGGGTACACTAGGGACAGGGTGTGTGTGGGACAGGGTGTGCAAAGGATAGGTTGTGCGAGGGACAGGTGTGTGAGGGACAGGGGTGCACGAGTGATTGGCGTACACTAGGGACAGGGTGTGCGAGGAATGGGGTGTGTGAGGGATGGGGGTGCGAGGGCCAGGGTTGTGCAAGCAATGCACTGACCTCTTCAACATTTGGGTGGAAATGTCCTCGTTTGATCTCCCTGGTGGCCCCAACCTCCCCCAGCTTTTGGGGTGGGAACGGCCTTTTCCGTCTCCCTGGTGACACTGACTTCATCGACTTTTGGGGTGGGGTTGACTTTCTCCAGCCTTCTAGGTGGGCTTGATCCCATCCAGCCTTCTAGGTGGCCTTGATCTCATCCAGCTTTTGGGCCGGGACTGAGCTTTTCTAATTTGCCAGGTGGGATTGATCTCGGCCAGCTTTTGTGGTGGGATCGACCTTTTCCGGCCTTCCGGGTGAGTTTCAGCTCCTGCAGCTCTCCAGTTGGGATTGACTCCTTCTGATTTTCCCGGTTGGATTGTCCTTGTCCTGTTTTCTGGGTGGGATTGACCTTCTCCGACTTGCCTGGGGGGATTCAGCTTTTCCAGTGTTCTTGGTGGGATTCAGCTTGTCCAGCTTTCAGGGTGGGATTGATATCATCCAACCTTTGTGGTGGGATTGACCTCATGCAACTTTTGGAGTGGGATTGACCTCATCCAACCTCCTCTGTCTTTCCAGGTGAGATCTTCCTTCTCCTCTGGCTCTCCAGGTGGGATTTGGCTTCTTCAGCTCTCCTGGTCGATTCACACCTGTTCTTCCAGGTGGGATTTATCTCCTCCTCCAACTCTCCAGGTGGGATTTGCCTTTTCTAATCCTCCTGGTAGGATTCATATTTGATTTCTCAGGTGAGATTTTCCTTCTCTTCCAGTTCTCCTGGTGGGATTCATACTTGATTTTTTAGGTGACATTTATCTTCTTCAACTCTTCAGGTAGGATTTACCCTCTCCAAGTTCCTGAGTAGGTTTTATCTCCTCCAGCTTCCCAGGGCAGATTCAGCTCCTCCAGCGCTCGTGGTGGGATTTGGCCCCTCCAACCCTTGCAGTGGGATTCAGCCCCAGCTTTAGACACCAGAACTCCTTCCAGCTCCCAGTACTGCCTCGTCCTTCCCCTTCCACTGAGTCATCTCTGTCGGGTCTTGGTGGGCTCCTCTGTTTCCGAAGTACGTGTGGTCCCTCGGACACGTGGTCCCTCGGACACGCTGTCCCTTGGACACATGAAGCCTCCAACACGTTGTCCCTTCAATGCATCTCTATGGACTCTCGGCCAACGAGGATGCGATCTACCAGCTGAGTTGCTCCAGGATCATGTTTTTACTTCTTCTGGTGCTCAGTCTGGCCCCGTTTTTGGTTCTTTTTGACTCCTGAGGGTGCGGAAGAGCTGCTTGGACCCTCCTAGTTGGAGCAGCTACCTTTCTCCTCCTGGCTGTGTCCCAACACGTGGTGTCCACCTCCTTGCATGTGCGTTTTCCGAGGAATGAAATGCCCTGGAGCCGCAGCTCAGTTTGACCTAGGTGACTTGGAGAAGGAGCTGGGACTTCCCAAGCCGAAAGCGGGGCAGAAATAATGGGTGTGAAACCTGGTCCTCTTTCCTTGCACCCCCTCCCTGGGGCAGAGGTTGGAGGGGGGTTAAGGGTGTCCTCTTGGGTTGGGGTCCTCGTCCCACGTCGCGCCACTGTAATGGGTTTCCCACCGGTTTCCTCTCTGCGTCTCATTCCAGAAATGAGCAGAAGCAACAATCGTGGCTCTTCTCTGGTGGCAGCAAGAGAAGCAGGTTGGTCCCATTTTCATCCGCTTGGGGACGGGGTTTTGCAGTGGTTTCAACCATAGCGTTGTGGGAACGCGGGGACAATCCAACTCGGCCGGGACCTTGGGAGGTCTCTGGCCCAACCTGCTCGAAGCAGGGCTTGATCCAGCTGGGTCCTGAACCCTTCTGAGATGGCACAAAGTCCCTCCCGCTTGCGACGGGGAATGGGGCAGCCTGGCTCCTGCCCACAGCTGGCAGTTTAGCGGAGAGCTGATCCAGGCTCCAGATTTTGTGGACTTTTCCCTCTCTTTCTCCTCCAGAAACCCACGGACAAGCTGAAGTTGTGTCCTGGGTGCAGCAAGATGCTGCGCTGATGGGAGAGCAAGGTTATGTTTCCGACCTCCGCTGAGGCTCCGTGTCGCTCATCGTCTTTCTTTTGTGTCTTTTAACCTATTCTCGTGTCTCTTCAGTGATGTCCAGGTTTGGCTTTTCATCCAGCTCCGAGGAGGACTCATCTGATCCCGGTGAGTGGCGCTGAGCTTGTCCGCAGGGAGGTTTCACGGGCGTTTCGGGGGCTTTGTGTCCCGTTGCCGGCGCACTTAATTTTGCTGAAACGGGGAGCTGCCTTTCACCGAGGCTCAGCCCTGGTGGGACCAATGGCGGGACGCAACTCACCCAACCTTCAGCCGGGGGGAGGAGGATGGTCCCGGTCTGATCTTGGTTGAAACGAGGTCAAAGGGGATCACGCTGTAGCGTCGCACACCGCGAGCGAGAGCGCAGCTGCTCTAGCATGCAGTTACCATTGCCTCGCAACACCCTGAAGAGCCTCGATAGCCGTCTGGGATTTATTTCTTCTGCTATTTCCGTGACAGATGTTTCCCTGGTGGCCTGACGCAGGGAGGAGGACAGCTGTGGCTGCTGTCAGAGGGACAAGGTGGGAGCTCCTTATCTCCGGCATCCCTCTCTGTTGTCCCCAAGAGTCACCTTGCCCAGGGTTAGATGCCTGGGCAGCCCTGGCCGCATGGTGGGAGAGACGTACATCCACCTTGGGTCTCTGGGGACCTGCTGGGATGGGCTTGAGATGGGTTTTTTTCATTTTTTCTGCCTGCTTTTTAATTTTTCCTGCCCATTTGCTGAGCTGGTGATGGAGAACGGTGTGATCCATCTTCTCCGTCTGCTCTGCCTTTCCTTCCTTGCGCTGAATTTTGGGGATCATCTCCGTGCGCGTGATACTCCCGCAAGGATGCAAACCACGAGGCTGGGCTTTGGTCCCTCTCACCTCCTTGGCTCCAAAACTACCAAGCTCTTCTCCCACGGCACCTCGCAGAGCTCCTGGGACATCTCTGGTGGGTGCCAAGCTAACGCTCGTTCCTCTCTCCAGTGTCTCCCAGAAGCGACTGTGCCAGAGATCATTTGAGATGAGGGTGACAAGAAAGCCTACAGGTGAGAGAGGTGGTGGCTCCAAATTGGGGGTGTCTCAGGAACATGGCCGAATGCTTGGCGGGACTGAGGTAGGAGCAGCCCGCTTGAATTTATGGTGTCTACCAGGCGGCTGCTGTTAATCTGAGAGCTTTTGGCCTCTCTAGGAGGCAGGTTTTAAGCGCTGCTCGTGCAGGATGTTAACTCCATCATGGGTCCAAGCTAGACCTCCTGACCGTTCCCTGATCCAGCTCTCCTCTTTGCCGCGCAGAGTTTCGCTCCCTGGTGCCAGCTCGTTTCGGTGCGCCGAGACCGATCTGTGCTTCGACGTGAAGGCAGTGGTTACCCTGAGCTACGAGTACGGCTCCTGGCAGCAGCACCTGCGGGGAGCCGATGCGGAGAGATGGACCTTCGTCGGCCCATTGTTCAACATCCAGGTGGAACCGGCTGGCGCCGTGGGTGCCGTCTACCTGCCACACTTCGTGTGCCTCGGAGGTGGAGCAGCCGGGCCGCGGCTTTGCCCTGGCTTTGTGGTGTCCCGCACCTCCTTCTCTGTCCTCCTCTTCCTCCAAAGCCGAGGTCCAGGAGTCCCCGCTCCGGGCTCACAGGTTAAACCCTCGTCGGGAGCCTCTGGAGGCCGAAGGAGACCTCGTTTCCTCCCGGCAGGCCAAGACGACGCTTCCAAGATGCAAATTGGCCACTTTGCGGATGGGAAGCTGGTCCTGGAGATGCCAGCAGAGGTGCAGCCGTTCCACGCGGTGCTGGAAGACCCCAGCTTCTCCTTTCTGCGGTGCTTTGGAGGAAGGTGGCTTTGCTTCTCCATTTGCCTCTCCACTCCCTTGATCTACCACGCCACCAGGAACGAACCTGTCACCCTCCATCTCTACTTGATCCCCGATGACCGCTCCATAAAGCAGGTGAGATCCCAGCAAGCACGTGCCGCACTGCGGAAGCGTCACCGCTCCTCCAAGGCTGGGTGGCGCCTGACGAGTCCAGATCTACATGTACGTCCGTGTTTGCTCATCTTTCTCTCCCGGCGCTGACCATGTTTGACTTTCTGCAGGCGATCGGAGAGGGAGAAGTCGTCCATGTCCTACCAGGTGGATAAACCGCCGTTGACCAAGCGTCTCAACTGTGGGAGGTCCTACGTTGTTTCTGGCTCTGCACCCGCAGCTGTACAACCCAAGGTAACTGGGATTTGGGGAAGAGCTGAGGCCGGTGGTACTTCACGTGGCAGAGCCGAGCGTTTTACGGGTGGAATAAGCCCAATCACGTGGCAGAGCGATGGTTCTTGCGCTGTTAGCAAGCCTCAACTCCTATATAAACGTCCTCAACATGAGCTGTGACCTCTAGAAAATGGCCTGTGTCTCCAATTCCTTCCTATGATCCCTTTAGGTTGGTAGAATGTGATGGTTCTCCAACTTCTGTCGCTAAAAATGCATCTGCCTCAGGTGGAAGAACCATCTCAGGTTGCTCCACAACCAAGGAGACTGGTTTCCTTCAAAATGTAGTTTATCCCACCCCAATATCAGTGTCTAAGGTTGGGGCAAGAGTTGCTGCCTGGAGCCTAAGCTATTCGTTTACATGAAATATCCAAATTTTGGGACATACGCTAAGACAAGGTTTCTTCTACTCTTCCATCTCATCCATACTCTTCAAAGATGAGCTTGACCACAATGGACAGTCATGGAGTTGGTTTCTTCTGCTCCTCCATTGAGTGGATGAGCTTGACCATGGCGGATGGTCATGGGGTTGGTTTCTTGTGCTCCTCCATCAAGCAGATGAGCTTGACCATGATGGATGGTCACAGGGTTGGTTTCTTCTGCTGTGCTGGCTATGAAAGAGCAGCTCCTGAGAGCAATTCCTGCCTTTCCACCAGATCCTGGACTTCCATCTCAGAGGGGCAGAAAAGCAGCAGATCTTCAGTGAAATCTACCTTAGTGTCATGGTAGAGGAAGTCAAACTCAGCTTGAAAGACAAAAGGAAGGACAAGTGTGTGTGGCACGCGGTGCTGCGAAGAGGTAGGTGTCTCGCGTCCTTTCCCCTCCAGCATGGTGAAGCTGTGAGATGTCCCAAGGAGGGAAGGCTGGTGCCCAAGTCTTTTCAGACAGAAGCAGAACCTTCAAAACGTCTTTTTCTGCTGGCTGCAGAAGAAACCAAGGGTGATGAGCTCGATTGTACGTATTTGCCATGACGGTGTCTGAAATTAGGTTAAAGCTCCACTGCAGTGAGTTCCCAGCAAGACATACGTGTTGAACCAGGTGATGGGATCTCACCTCCCTGTCAGAGGTGCCCATCAAACATCACCCATAGCTCCAGCAGCTCCCACGGCCAATGTGAGAGTGGTGGTGGGCCCTGATAGGGCTGTAATTAGCTTTGCTGCCACGTGATGGCACCAGCTGGCCGGGAACGGGAGCAGCCCTATGGTGGAGGAACCCAACCTTGGTTCCTGTCCTCTTCCAGGAGACATCGCACCCAGCGGGGCGGGCGCAGATGCACCGTGCGCCAGTTGCCGGCCCCCCAGATCGCGGCGCAGCCAGCCAGGTAGGAGGCGAAGCCGTGGGAAAAGGTCACCAAGCCAAGGTCGGGAGGTGGCCTGGGAGGCTGGGTGCTCCTGCAGGACGGAGCTTCCCGTGGAAGTGCGTCTGCTCCGTCCCTGCGTCCTCCAGCGCCCCGTTGACCACGCGGGGTTGGAGATCCCTCGTTGGGCCCCGCCATCGCTCACCCTCTCGTGTCTGCTCCGTCTTGCTCTCCCACAGGCTGGGCAGACAGAGGACAAATCCCAGGAGCCTCCGCGACGACGACAGGTGAGACCTTTGGGGGTGAAATGCCCGCCCTGAACCCCACCATCGACCTTGGCACGGCCCCGGGTCGGATGGGACCTTCTCACAGGCCTCCACTTCGGGCTAGTCCGCTGAGTTCGCTTGTGGCCTCCACAGAGAAGCACTTCCTGGATCTGCACCGAGTGGAGCTGATCAACCGCGTCGTCGAAGTGAAGGGCGTCCTGGACCTCCTGCTCGGGGATGTTCTGGACTTCGAGCAATACCAAAGGATCCTGGCGGAGAAAACGTCCCACAGCAGGATGCGCGAGCTGTTCAAGCTGATGCCGAGCTGGACTCCCTGGTGCAAGGACCGCATCTACGAGGCCCTGAAGGAGAAGCACCCACACCTCGTCGAAGATCTTGAGAAGTAACCAATGATGCTCCCCAATACAGTCCTTCCGTGGAGGAGCAAAGTCCCTCAGGCAGCTCACAAGTGACCTCACCAATGGCAGCATCACCGCAGGATCAACGCCTTGCTGAGGTCGGAAAGCACCTCTGGAGATCACCTACCCCCACCGCCTTTTTTATAGCAAGGTCACCTAGAACAGGTTGCCCAGGACCATGTGTGGTCGGGTTTGGAATATCTCCAAGAATGGAGACTCCACAACCCCCCTGGGCAACCTGGTCCAGTGTTTCCATCACCCTCACAGTAAAAAATCTTATGTTTAATGGGATTTCTTGTATTTCTGTATGTTCCTGTTGCCTCTTGTCCTGTCCCTGGCTGTCACTGAGAAGAATCTGTGTCCGTCTTCTTCACCCCCTGTCCCCATCGGGCGTTTCTAGACAATGATAAGATCCCCCTGAGTCTTCTCCCCTCCAGGCTGAACAGTCTTGGCGCTCTCAGTCTCTCCTCGTATGGGAGCAGCTCCAGGCCCTTAGTCATCTCGGTGGTTGCACTTGCTCCACTAGGTCCATGTTGTACTGGTGGACCAAGCCCTCCAGGTGTGGCCTCACCAGCGCTGAGGAGAGGGGAAGCATCTCCTCCCTTGACCTGCTGGCAACGCTGCTCCTGATGCAGCCCAGGATGCCATGGGTCTTTGTGGCCACCAGAGCACGTTGCTGGTTCACCGTCAACTTGGTGCCCACCGGGTGCTTCTCTGCAAAGCTCCTTGCAGCTCAGCCAGGTTTTGGTCCACCTCCCTGGCCTCTTATCCAGCTCATGCTTCATCCATGCGTCCACGAAGACACAACGGGAAAGGCCCAGGCTGCAGAAACATTTGGTTGGACCCAGTGGCCCCTCTCTCCCCTCCTGCACCGAGCTCGGCGACGCTCCTGCTGCCTCCCCAGGCAGGTTGCTCCTTCCTAAGCGTGAGCAGCAGCCATGTGCCCGCCGCTGGCCTCTCCGGTGCCGAGGCACAAGCGACCTCACGAGCAGAAGCAGCAGCCATGTGCCTCCTCCTGGCTTCGCAGGGAGGCTGGAATAACCTCACAGGCAGCATTGACGTCATTTTAGGCACAAGGGACCTCACGGTCAGCCTCGAAGTCATGGGCCTGCTGCTGGCCTATCGGGTCCTGACGCAGAAGTGACCTCACAAGCAGCATGGACGCCATGGGACTGCTCCTGCCCATCAGGCACTGCCAATTCGTAGCTGGAAGAGGTTTCCTGAGCTCACTCTTCCCCTCGGGACAGATGTTCTTCCTTCTCGGCAGCTGGGAGGGACTTGCTGTGTCCCAGCAGCCTCGGATCGCTGCCCACATCTGCAGCGGTGGGATGACAAATGCAGATGTTCAATGACGGCTGGGAGCGTGCCGCGATAAGCAATGGCGTGTGCTGGGGAGACCCACATCCCCCTGCTCCGCCCTTCTCCGGGGTGACAGCGCTGGCATGGTCATCTCCTTGCAGCACCCAAAAGCTTCGCTCTTCTCCCAGGCCAACTGCAGAAAGGGTTGAAGAATGAGGCGGTGGGGACACGCATGCACGTAGCGTCACGTCCCTGGAGGTCTTCTCGCAGGAGGTGTTTCCAGAGCGGTTGGTCTCGTGGCTGAAAGCATGGAGAGCTGCGGCGTTGCCGTTCCGGGGAGGCCCCGAGGACACAGGGACCTGGCCAGGCCATCGCCCGGCCCAGACGCCCGCACATAGACCGGGCGAAGGCTCCCTCCGCTCTCCATCCCGGACAGCACGGCGGCGTGCGAGCGGAGGCCGCAGCGATGCCGGGGGCCACGGCAGGACTCGGGCAGACCCGGCATGACGACAGCAGCCCCGGGGGGGCTCCTCGAGGCCTGGCCCCGCGGGGGCTTGGCCCTGCCCACCCACAAGTAGCCTGGGAGCTGGCCTCCACTCCCGGAACCACAGAAGCTCAGCAGGGTTGAGGTTGGACGGGACCTCTGGAGGTCCTGTAGTCCACCCGGCCTGCTCAGGCAGGGTCACCTGGAGCAGCTTGCCCAGGACCCTGGCCAGATGGCTTCTCACTCGCTCCAAGGATGGAGACTCCACAGCCTCTCAGGGCAACCTGTTCCAGTGCTCAGTCACCCTGCGAGGGAAGAAGCTTGTCCTTCTGTTCAGATGGACCTTCCTGGGTTTCAGGCTGTGCCCGTTGCCTCTTGTCCTATTGCTGGGCACCACTGAGAAGAGCCTGGCCCCATCCTCTCGGCACCCTCCCTTCAGACACTTACACACGTTGATGAGATCCTCCCTCAGCCGTCTCTTCTCCGGCTGAACAGGCCCAGCTCTCTCCGCCTTTCCACCTAGGAGAGATGCTCCGCTCCCTTCCTGACCTTAGTAACCTGTGCTAAGTGCTGGACTTTGCACTTGTCTTTATTGACCTTCATGAAGTTCCCCTCCGCTCGTCTCCAGCCTGTCGAGGTCCGTCGGAATGGCAGCACAGCCCTCTGGGTATTGGCTGCCCCTCCCAGGTTTGGATCAGCATGCAGGCCACCGATGAACACGTTGAGGACTGGAGCCAGCGTTGAGGATGTCATGGGAGACAGCGTTGGAGGCCGTCCTGGAGTCAAGGCAGACAACGTCCACTGCTCTCCCCTCATCTGCCCAGCCAGTCCCTCCATCATGGAGGGCTCTCAGGTCGCTGAAGCGTGATTTCCCCTTGGCGAAGCCGTGCTGACTGCTCCTGATCACCTTGGCAATGGTGTGCGGGATGAGCTGCCCCTGCAGCTTTGCAGGGCTCGAGGTGAGGCTCACCGGCCTGTCGTGCCCTGGGTCCTTCTTCTTGCCCTCTTGGAAGACCGAGGGGACATTTGCTTTCTTCCAGAGTGCCATGATGTATGTCCGCTTTGCTGAAGTGACCCCTAACCCAGTCCTCCCGCAGCAAGGGAAAGACGTGCTCTCTGCAGCCTTCCTCTGTGGTCTGCAGGGCCAGGGACTCCTGAGGCCCAGGCTTAGCAGTAAAGACTGAGGCAAAGATGGCAGCTGAGGAATGAACCCAAGCACAGCCAAGGCCTCTGCTGCCACAGCAGCCTGCAGCTCTCACAACCCTGGAACAAGCATTTAGGGATCTGCAGTGTGCAAGCAGAACCTCGGTGTCCGTGTAGGACATCTGCCACAGCAGACGTCCTGGACTTCTGCAGGCCCTCCTCTGGCTTTGCCAAGGCAGTTGCAAGAGTTGGTGTGGGCTTTCTCTCGCAGCGCCTGCTGGGGGGGGTTAGTGAAAAGCTGTAGAGGATGAAGAGGCTGGAAACTTGTCTGAGGTGCACGTTCTTCCCCTAAGCTTGTCACTTTGCAGGGAGAAGGGCACTTGATCCTCGTGAAATGCTTATGAATGTTTTCATGAGCGGGCTCACAAGCAAAGCTCCTGCATTTGCAGATGTGCACTTACCAGATGTAAGGATGAAGCCCTGTCCTATGGAATCTGCCATTCCTAGTGAAGGGCTGTAAGCTTTGCACTGACTTGGCAAGGCCTCAGGCCTGAGGCTTGTCAGGCTTGCTGTCACTGACCTCTGGGAGACCTGCCTGCAGCTTGCTTTCACTTGGTTTAGCTGTGAGAGCAATTTCTCTCTTGCACCACGTTCATATGGCTCATGGGTTTTGTTTCTCTTTGAGTGCTATGACGCTAGTTTGATCTTGCTCGCAGTAGCAGGTAGTTCTTGGCTTGGAGTCCACAACACAGAAGCTGTGGCCTGGGAGAGGAAGAGATGGGGTGCAGGCTTGGTCCTGGAGACACCACAGCGAGAAACACCTCGCCACTGCTCACTGAAAGAAATGCAGACCTGGAGGTGCACAGAACGGGCAGAACAGACTTGGCTGCTTCCTTGCTCCAGTAGCAAGGTGGAGCACTGCAGCACTTGGAGGAGGCTGTCCCTAAAGACCTTAAAGACCTGCCAGATCTCCCAAGCTCCTTTGTCCTAGCAGGTCCCTGCAGAGGGGGAAGTCTGCTCGCCTCAAGGCCAGGCTCTGTGCTCTGCTGCTCTCCTTCCTCGCTCCCCTCAGGCTCTGCAACTCCCGTAGTTCATGGATGCTACCGCCAAGGTGGCCATGGACTCTGCTGGCACCAAACCTCCTGGGTGGCAGCTTCCCCTTCCAGCCCTTGGCACCCTCCTTAGGCCCCTCACACCCGTAAAAGCCCCCACTCAAGGGCACCCAACACACACACAGGAGCTGGCAGCTCCCTCCCAGCATGCAGCCAGCACTGGGCACCAGCAAGGGAGGCTCAGGCTCAAGCCCTTCTCTGTGTCCTTCTTCTTGCCCTCTTGGGCAAGGTTTAGTGACCCTGGTGCTTTAATTCAACCGAAAAAAGCTTCCTGTGTGCCCACATGCCTCGCAGTCACTGCTGCTGCTTCTTCAGCCTCCGCCGACGGCTCCTCTTCTGCCTGCAGAAGGAGGGAGAAAGGAAGAGGCTGTGTTCTGCCTGGGCAGAAAGGCCGAGAAATACTGCTGACTAGTTGAGGCCAGTGCTGTTTGCAGGGGCTTCTGCTGGTGGTGCCATGCTCACCGGCATGGGACACAGGCCCCTGGGTCCAAACAAGGTCCCGCGTGCAGCTCAGCAGCCTGTGGCTGATTTTTCTGGCGCCAAGACTGGTGGAGGTGGGGAACGTGTGTCTTGGCTTCAGCAGTCGGTGAGAGCTTTGCAAAGGGGCACACAAGCATTGCAAGGATCCCTCTGCGCTCAGCTGCTCAGAACTGCTAGGTGCCACCGTTGAAGCCGGTTCTGAGCACCCAACAGCTACCCCTGGGCTGGAAGGCAAGGCTGAGCCAAGGCCAGCCCTGTGGCTTGCTCCGGGGGCAATGGGGCTGCAGCAGCACTGACACCTCCTCTCTCTCACTCTGCCTCCGACCCCTCCTGCTCCTCTCCTCCCACAGCCCCTCCACCCTGCTCCCAGTTGCAGCCACAGCCCTTCAGCTCCACAGCAGTGCGGGCCATTTGCTTGGGGCTGCAGAGCGCTGCTTAGTGTCAGGCTTCCAGCCACCTCAAGCCCCTCTCAGGAAAGGTCACAGCATGCTCTAGGCAACCCAGGGGCTCTGGCACTGGGAGGGGCACCCCTCGCTGCCTCACTGCCCCTCAGCTCTGCCAGGCTTCTCCTGGAGCTGCCACATACCTGCTCTGCGGGGGAGGCCCCGCTTCAGCCGCCAGCCTTTTGGCCTCTTCCTCCAGGCGCGAGAAGTAAATGTTCAGGATCACCTCCTTATCTTCTTCCAGCTGGTACTTCATGACATTCCGAATAGTTAGCTTTTCTTCAGGCAGCTTCTCATCAGCCCGCCGCACCTGCCAGACAATTCCACACCCCTTTGTGCCCCACTTCCAAGTCCACTCAGCTGCTCGCAACATGCACCTCGCCAGCACCCAGTGCCTGCAGGACCTGGGCAGTCACCAGCCCCCCGGCTCTGGCCTGCCCTCAGGCACCCCGCATGACAACTGCTGCCCCAGGCAGCCATGCTGCAGCCCCAGCTGCAGAACAGCGAGGGGACTGCAACACGCCCCAGGCTAGCTCTCAGCCTGCGCAGGCTTCCCTCTCTTTCCCATGGGCTCAGTCTCTGATTTCTCTTGCTGTCAGAAAAAAAGTGGAGGGAATTGCTACTTGCAGAGCTTGAAATCTGGGGGAGACAGCTGGTCTGCTTTCCCGCAAGGGAAGGTTACTTCTCACCGTCTCCTCTGCCCCTTGCCCTGAGCCTTCCTGGCAACACCCTTTTGCCGGAAAGGGAAGCCCAGCAAGGCTGAACAGCCCTTACTTGTTTGGACCAAGCAGCTAAATAATCACACAGCTCAACAGCCACCGCCCATAGCATGATGCTTTTGCAGAACGCAGGCTGGCTCAAGGAGGACGTCGATCCGGAGCACTTACCAGGCCTGTCCTCTGATGGCCGGTGTTGGCAGGGCGTGCAGCACGTGCTCGGGCTTCTGGAGGCTGCTTCCTTCCCGCTGGTGCTGCCTTCGGGGCAGAGCACTCCGGGATGACTGGCAATGGGCTGCGATCGCACGTCGTGGGGAGGTGGGATGAGCACAGGGGGAGTTGGGTCTTCCGCTCATCCTCACAAGGTGGGCACCTGCTCCTGCAGCAGAAGGCAGGACTGCAGCAGAAGCACATGCGTTCCACTGAGTTGAGTCACATCACTGTACATGGAGATCACCCCCCAGTGAAACACCCAGGGCTGCACAACGTGTCCGAAGGGAGCTCCGGGCTTGCCCACAGCCAGACTTTCTATCCGTGCCACACGGAGAGCAGCAGGGTCATCTACAAGGACCCGCAAGACACACCATTACCCACTGCCCTGCGAAGTCCATTAGCCACTGCTCGGTGGCCCCAAAGACAAGGGACTGTTGCTGGGCACCCCGTGTCGAAGGAGGAGGAAAGGATCAAGGCAGTAAAGCACAAACCACTTGCAAGGTGGGAGCCAGAACAGAGCTCAGCAGAACCTCCCCCCCCACAGAGCCCTTATGAAGGCAGAGCGTGCCTGCAGGTGCCTGGGAAGCAGCCGCTGGGAAGACTTGCTCCCAAAGCACTTCCTGAGCAGCCTGCACAAGCCCTGGCAAGGCAGCCCTATCAGACCTGTGCTGAGAAGATGCTCCCTTCGTCAGCCAGGGGTGAAGAAGCAAACAAATACACTCACGGTAGAAACATATCGGGATGAGCAGGAGGAGCAGGGGCCTCAGTTCTAGGTTTTTTGCTGGCTGTGAAGGTAGAATTCCAGTCTGGTAGCATCTGCAAAGGTGAGAAGCACAGGTGAGGTGCTACCAAGAAAAAGGTCTCGCTGCTCACAAGGGCACCCAACATTTCCACTGTTCAGAAAAGCAGCTGCTTCTCAGAGACTCGGAAACAACCCTCGCTGTTTCTCACAGCAGCCCCTCAATTCTACAGAGCAGCAGCTGCAGGGCAATACAGGAGGATGGCTAAAAGCCCTCGCGGGTTTTTGGCAAGGGCAAAGGCCAAGAGGCTCAGCCAGCACACCAGTTCTTGCCTAATGGAGAAGGCAAGGGAGGCAAGCACAGGGGAAGGCAGCTCACTACAATCTAGGGCAATCTGCAGTGCAATCCTGCCTGGGAGTGTGGGAGGGGGCAGTGGGGGCTAAGGCAGGTCTCTTTTCCTAGGAAGCTTATTGCTCACCCTCTCCTCTGACCGTGGTCTTTGGAAGAGCTCTTGTACAGCCAGCGCCCATAGCACAATGCTTTTGCAGAATGCAGGCTGGCACAAGAAGCACCTCTGTCTGCAGCACCTACCTCTCCTGCCTCCTCATGGCCTTCATTCACAGCCCATGCAGCTCGTGCTGTAGGGTCTAGAGATTGCTTCCTCCTGCTGGGTGCTTCATCCTTGGCAGAGCACGCTTGGATTGCTGGGAGCATGCTGCAAACACACACATCATGGGGAGGTGGGATGAGCACAGGGGGAGGAGGGTCTCCAAGCTGTGCTCACAGGCTGGGCACCTGCTTCTGCAGCAGAAGCATGTGGGTTCCACTGACTGGGGTCACATCAATGGACGCGGAGATCACCCCCCGCCAAAACACGCAGTGCTGCACGACATGCGTGAATGACAGCTCTGGGTGCCCACAGACAGACTGTCTGTCCATGCTACAAGAAGAGCTGCAGGGCCATCTATAAGGAGCAGCTCCAAAAAACACCATTACTTGCTATCCTGCCAACTCTGTTAGCCATTCCTCCATGGCCAGGTTTCTTGGAAGCTTCGGAAACTGAAACGGGAATACCTGCTTGGTCGCTTGCACTCCTTCAGTCTTCAGGCTCTTATGTCCCACAGTTACATCCTCTTCCAAGTGACAAAACAACCAGCCCTGGCCTCTAAGGACTGCCTGCGGCAAGGGCACACCTCTCAAACCTGCTGCTCAACACCGCCTGACAGCGGCCTGGAGAAGACCCTCCTTGCGCGTTGCTGATGGAAGGCAAAGGAAGGGCATTGCCCAAGGGGAAACATCACTCCTTTGGGCAGATAGTCACCCAAGGCGCTCCTCCCCTCCAACACCATTCCTTGACTTGCAGCCCTCTCTTCCACCTCTTCCACCAACTTTGCACAAGTTTTTGGCACTCCTTTGGGGACGCAGAAAGGCTCCTGCTAGCAGGGTGTAACCACACCCTGCTTCTGCCAGCCACCAGACAAGATTTCCTGGGAAGGAAAGGGCTCCCAGGTCCCAGAATTCCAGCGAGGGATGCCTAGTCCTTGCGGCACGGCACAGCTTCAAAGGCATCCAGAGCTCCGAGGGACGTTGGGTCCAAGGGAAACCCCTCCCTCCAAGACACGCAGGGCTACAGGGTCACCCTCCTCCCTCGCTCCAAGGCTCTCACCTGCCAGGAGGCTCTTTCCCCTTGTCCTTCACCCCCTCGTCTTCCTCCATAGGCACAAACGCTACCCTGGGTGCCGGCTGCCTCTCTCGCAGCAGCAGCCGCTGGCCAGACACTTTCTCTGCAAGCAGGAGACAAGAACACACTTCAGAGCAGCATCACGGTGACCCTTGGAACCAGAGTGGCGTGCAGATCCTTTGACACATGTCACAGGCCTACGTTACCTCTGGTGACAGAGTCAACCCAAGGGCAGCGCTTTGGGAATGTGTCTGAGAAACTCACAAGAAAAGGCTAGAACTGCCTGCTTTGAAAACCCAAGGAAGTCTCTGCACGTGTGAGCAGACTTTGGACCCTCTACTCTAGGGGACTTTTCCCATGAGAGGAAAGTCCCTGGATTCCAGGAGAGAGGGCCCTCCTTCCTTTTGCATTCTGCTCTGGGCAGACGTGATGAGTCACAAGGACCGTCCTCCAGTTGCACTCCCTTCTTCTCCAACTCCTCAAATGGAGGAGTACTTTGCAGTGTACACTAGGGCACGGGGTCCTGTGGCCAAGGGGAGCTTGGCAGGACCAAGGGCTGTTGGGAATCTTGAGCTGCCCTGAGCTCTTGTTGCCTCCACAGTCTGTTGCCTCATGCTAGCCGAGCCATGGTGCTGCAGCCTGGGCTCCGATGCCCTGCCAAGGAGGACCGAAGGAGAAGGCACAAAGCCCTGCCAGCAGCCAGCCACTCCATTACCTTTCTTGCTGCTGCCCACATCTTGCCCCTTCTCCTCCTCACGGGTGGGCTTCACAGCTCGCACAGCTGGTTTCCCAGGGGCCGTCTCCAGCACGTACCTGGAAGCAACGAAAGACACCACTCGCAAGCAAGGGCTCCACATGCCCTTTGCCACTGAAGCCAATCCTGGGCACACAGACACATGACAGAGCTGCTCGGAAGCCAACCCTTTCCCAAAGGGGAATGTGCAGAATAGGCCAGCTCCTTCCCTCCAGCTTTCCACCACCAGGGGAAATTCCTCCACAGCCCTTGCAGTCCCTCCCACACTCAGGGCGGTGCCTGTGCAAAGAACAGCCTCCATCCCCAGGCCCTTAATGCAACAAAGCCCTCAGCAAGGTGGGAGCCAGCACAGAGCTCGGCAGAACCCCCCCACACACACACCCAGGGCTATAGGAGGGAAGAGCACGCCCGCAGGGCACTGGGAACCAGCCCGTGGGAAGACTTGCTCCCAAAGCACTTCCTGAGCAGCCTGCACACGCCCTGGCAAGGCAGCCCTTACCAAACCTGTGGTGAGCAGCTGCTGCCTTGGTGAGCCAGGGGCTAAGACGCAAAGAAGCCAGCCAAAGTACTCACATTGGAAAGACAATGACAGAGCCAGAACGGATCTGGGAAGAAGCTGTCTCGGTGCCCGAGAGGACCGAATCCCTCATCTCTGGCATCTGCAAAGGGCAGAGACACAGGGGAAGGCAGAGAAGAAGCTGCTTCTCCGAAACTTGGAAACAAGCCTCGCTCTTCCTCACAGCAGCTCCTCAATTCTGCAGAAGAGCAGCTGCGGGGCAATACTTCTGGAGGAAGCCTAGCAGGGAAAAACACAGAAGAAGAACTGGGCAGGGAGCTGGCATTACTCGAGGCTAGCACTGTCCACGTACCCAGACGGCTTGTGGCAGGCCAAGAGAAAGCTCTTCGTTGCCACTTGGCTGGGGTTTCAAGGAGCGAGAAGGAGCGCTGCCAAAATGGGAGACTTACGGCCAGAAGAGCTTCTAGCAGCTGTGGAGAGCCGTTCAGCCTGCGCAGAAGGCCTTTGTGAAATCGCATCTTCACCTCTTTGCCTTTGACGACAAGCATGCCAATGCCCTCCAAAACAAGGGCCACGTTCTGCCCATTCGCAAGGCAGCAGGAGAGAAGGTTCACGGTCTCCTCTACGCAAGCTGCCACTGTTTTCCAAGGAACGGAGATGGCCACGGCTACGTGAGGATATTTCAGGGTCGCAGCTTGCTTGTGCCCTAGGCAGCAACGAAAGAGCAGCACCATCACGGACAGAGCACTGCAGCAGCCTCCAACCCAGTGCTGGGAGCTCGAAGGCCTTCCAGCAGCACAGGCCTACAGAGCTGTCTTCTTCAACCCCCTGCCAAAGCCCATCAAGGAGGCTCATGTCCTCCCTCCCCAGCAGAAATTCAAAGCACTTTGCCACCTCCTGGCCCAAGGCTACAGTAGTGCTTCCTTCCCAGGCTGATGTTCACAGCACGGAGAAGACAGAGTCATAGGAGAGGAAAGACCCCCTCCAGACACAGCTCCGAGCTCCTGCTGCCCCACAGCCATCCCCAGCCACACACTGCAGCTGCACTGCTCCCACCACTCCCCAGCAATCACAGCACCGCTGGCCTCTGATGCCTTTGCCTACACACTAGGCTTCCCATCTGTGTTGCAAGGCTCTCTGCACATGGCTTGGAGCCACTTCAAAGCACAGGCAGCTTGCAAGAGCCAGCAGCAACGCTGCTCTTTGCCTGCTGTGGCATAAACAGGGAACAACAGTTGGAAGGACATGGCCTTAGAAGTAGCAGCAGCCCCAAAACACCTCCGATGGAGGCAGCTGAGAGAGTCTCATTTGATCCTCCATTATGATGTTGTGGTAAGATTAAAAAAAAAAAAAAAATGGAGGCTGTTCTCAAGACCTGGGGGAGCAATTCCACATTTCTAACAGCCACTGCGAAACAGCAGAGAGACACACCCCACCCATGTCCCCAGGGCAAGCAGAAGTTTCACTCTCCCTTCTTACCACCAACAGCGGCCTTATCATGGGTGAGGCTGTGAAGATCCACAAGGTTGCTGCAGAGGCGAAACGTGGGTCTACGAACAGTCAGAAGACCCTTCTTGCCAGCAACGACTTGTTCTGCAACAACACTGAAGGTGCCCAGGGGAGGAATTCTCATGTCCTGCAGCCAGAGGAGAAGAGGAGAGAAGCATTAGGAGCATGGCAGATGGACAAACAGAGCCAAGACTTCTCCGAGCATGGCCATGGTGCTACGTGCCCTGCCCACACCCGGTGTACAAAGGGGCAAGATGGAGCCTTCTGGAGAGCTTGGGAGAAGCCTTGGAGAAATCCTTGAGAAGAACATTGCAGATCGTTCCCTCCCCCTCCTCCTCCCCCTCTCAGCCTTACAAGGCAAGCCTGCCTCACCTCCAGCAGATCCATCAAAGGGTTTCCAAGAAGGCCCATCACCTTGGAGAAACATGCCAGGCTTTTGCTTTGGCCTTGCACGCTGCCAGGGGCACCAGAGAAGGCCCAGAAAGCCTCCCACCCTTCTGCAACTGCCCCTGCACTGGACATTTGCCATCTCCCTTTAGGGAGAACTTGGTCCGAGGCACAGCTGTCCTTTGCAGCATGCTTCTCCAGGGGGGCTCCCTTTGCTGTCAGAGGAGGGGCAGGACCATTGCACCCAATGGCACAGAGGGATCAGGGCTGCTGCAGCCGCCGGGGCTGGAGGGGAGGAAGAGGATGGCCCACCCACCTTGTTCAGCACCATCTTCTCCAGAACGTGGTCGCACACAGCAGCCCAGATGGGCACGGCCGCTGCAAAGCAAGGCAAAGAAACGTCCTGCTCCGGGTGGGCCAGCGTCCCGGAGCTCCATCCCTGTCCCCAGTGCTGCCCTGGCCTCCCCTGGCAGCTGCCGCTCGGGGCTTCGTGCCTCCCGGCAGCAGAGTTGGCCAAGAGCAGCCCCGGCACCTGGGCTGGCACGGCCTCGCCGGGACGCGTGGGCAGGGGCCGGGGCCGCGTGGGAGAGGGCATCACACGGGATGTCCCCTATGACGCTCCTGCAGCAGCCCTGCGTGTAGCCAGCACGGTCTGTGCTCGGTGCTGTGGTGGGACTCAGCTGGTGGCACCAGGCCCCAAATCCATTGCAGATGCCCCGCGCTGGGTGTCCAGCATCCACTCGCAGCTCCCCTGCTGTCCCTGCCAGCCGTAGGTGCTTCTGCTGGACACCCCGGCATCTCACGGGGCCCCGGAGCAGCAGGCTTAGGCCACGACATCGAGTATCTGCCCCAAATCACCTTACGGGCCCACAACGCAGGCGCGGACATGTGTCTAAGCCACAGAAGGAAGGGAGCTCTCGTAAATACAGTGGATGGAGTCCAGGCAGAGACACAGCTCTGCGGATCACACATGTCTCCTGGGCTCAGCTGAGCAGCTCTGCAGGCTGCACTCCACTTCATGCCCAAGGAGAAGTTTCCTTCTCCCAGGCGTGGGCAGCTGGCGCGTTTCCTGCGGCCAGGGAATCCCCCCCAGCTGATGCCACACCAGCTGATGTCCTCCTCTCGTGGGAAAAGGACACTATACTTTAGTCTGCTTCTGGGTGAGGGTGGTGGAGCTGCCGGGGAATTCGATGGGCATTAGCTGCTGTTGTAGTGCAGCGCGGAAGGGCCGTTCTCAAAGGTTTCGCTTAAGCGATGAGAACGGGACTCGGTCTCGACTTGGCAGCGTAAAATGATGAGCCCTGCACAGCTGCCATCTCTGCTGCTGTGGAGAAAAAGGGCTTTGAACAGAAGAGGGCTTGAAGGTATGGGAGTCCAGGTGGAGTTGTAGTGCTTTTTTGAGAGCTTCCTCTTCTCCTGGCGTTGCTGAGGAGGGAAGGGAAAGGATGGGCACGGATGGGCCCAGCCTTCTCTGGAGTGCGGGCAAGGACAGGATCACGGCCTTGCCTGGGGGGCCTTTTCAGGCTATTTACAGAATCAGGCCTGTTTTTTCAGTTTGTTTCTACTATTCCGTGACACCAGTGTCCTTATTCCTTTCTCCCGGGCTGCTGCTAAAACCTAAGCTGTAATGGGAGAGTGCAAGCGTCTCCTGGAGGTGTGCGTTGCTGTTGGAGACAGAGCGATGTTGCATGGATCTGGTGTGTGATCAAACTCCTTTTAACCCCGGAAGTGTTTTCTGTTATGGATATTAGGCTCGCTGGCCACCATAACAGAGTCCGACCCCATGTTCCCACAAGTAAAGTTCAGAGCCAAATCAAAACAAATTAAATAATTAAATTTTAATGACGCACGTGCAGTAATTACAGCTCGAGCTGGGTGCCTCCAAAGAGGGACCCTAACATAAACAAATCCTGGGCAATTATAGTTTTTTCAACTTACATTTCCCACCCCTCATGCGGTAGTTAGACCAATAGTAATTTTTTGGTTTGGGGTCTCCTGCTTCTCATTGGGTCTCATCGTCATTCTGAAGTAAGCTGTTTTTCTCCTTATTTTTGTTTTTTGCGGTCTCTGGTGATGGTTGTACCTCTGTTTTTGTCGGGTCTTACTGTTGTGTCTTAAGGTCCTGAGAAGGAGGAGGAGGAGGTGATTCTAAATCATAACAATGAACACTGCCCCAGCAGTGAGCTAAGGCTTTGTCCCTCAAGGTCCTGATGCCCTGCACTGGTCTTATTTCAAAGCCTTGACACCTTGCCTTTCAGAGTGTGAGATGCAGGAATGCAGACTGCTTGTAACTTCCTTATCTTCCTAGCTTGAACCAGCTCTGAGGCCCCCTTTCTTACTGGACTAAGTAAAAGTTCATTATTTTATCTGCGGCCTAAGGCTTCAACAAATTTAGCTCCTCATGCTAAGCAAGTTTTAGAGAAGATGTGCTAAGCGGCTACCTCTAGACAGTTTCAGTTCGCTGTTCTTTAACACTCATGACACCTTTCCTCTGCAGCAGTGTTTGCTGAGGGTGGAGGAGTGGTGGGACATGCTTGTTGCCAGCTGGGTGTTAGCGTGCTGGCAGCTCTTTGGATGGGTGAAGGCCTTGTTGAGAGGTGGTCCTTGGAGAGAGGCAGGTGTGTTCTTGGGAGATGACTGCCAAGGGGCTGATGCCTTTATGTGCCAAATCTCCATAGCAAACAGTCGCTTTGAGTAGGCAAGCCATGGCCAGAGTGCCCTGCAAGGCCTGCACAACCAAGTCTCTCTTCCTTCCAGTTTCAGTCTCTTTAAGCTCCTCCAGCATCCTGCGGTAGTGTGAGCTTTCTGTGCCGGAGCAAGGAAATGAGAGCACGCTCCCTCAGTGTGCTAGGTGTGGTGTGGTTAGGGGCTGTCACTGCTGCACCGTATGTTTTGGGAGCCCTTAGTGCCGCAGCTGCTGCCATGTGTGGTGCTGTGCCCTGTGTGTCCCTGCTGCAGAGGCACCTGTTGGCTGGCCACACTCTGTGAGGCATGGGGCAGTGGGTTTGATGTGTCACAGTAGCGGGGTGCCCTGTCTTGGGAACAGGTGGTGGCCCCAGTGTCTTGGTGCTCATCTCGGGAGGAGGTGTGTGGAGAGAGCAGTGCTCTGCTCCCATAGCCCAGGCTGGCATCATGGTGTCCATCTGGGAGACCTGGGGTGGGGACCATTGGGGACCGTGTTACTGCGTTGGAGCATCCTGGTGCAAGCCAAGGATGCTTGCAGTTTGCTGGCTTCTGTCAGCTGAGGTTCAGGCTTGCAGTTTCTAAAGCTCTTGATGCTTCCCTGAGTCTTTGAGATTGTACTGAGTCTTCTGCAGAAAGTCATCTTCTTGCTCCTTAATGGCTGTCTGTTGAATCTGGACCCTCATTGCATCTTCCCATCCCAGACCTTAATCCATTCTGATCCGTCAGGGAGATGGGTTGTTAATCGATGCATTCAGAGCCATGTCTCCCCTTTTTGCCTGCCCAGAACCGTGAGACAGTGGAGACGCCACCTCACAAGAAGTCAGGCCTCTCGGGGAGATGGGTAGCTCTTAGACTCCTGTCCTTGGTCAGCCATGGAGGTGGCAGCTCCAAAGCTGCTAGTCCCTTTGGAGTAGAGTCTCAGAACAGCAGATTCCTTGAGCCTGCAATGGGAGAAACATCTGGAGGAGGGGGTCCAATGCCCTGCTCAAGGCAGGTCCCAGGAGGTGAGGTATTGTTAGGCGTTCTCCAGTGAAGTTTTGAATCTCCCCAAGGATGGAGATTGGGGAACCTCTCTGGGTCCCTGTGCCACAGTCTGGCCACCCTCATGGAGAAGAAGGGTTGTTCTGAACATCTAAGGAGAATGTCCCATGCTCCAAGTTGTCCTTGTTGCCTCTCATGCTGTTACCATGCACCTCCAAGAAAATCTGGCTCCGTTTTCACTGCACTCTCCATCAGGTAGCTGTGCAGAGCAGGTAGATCCCCCTTGGCCTTCTGTTCTTGAGGCTGAACAAACCCAGGTCTCCCAGCCTCTCCTTATATACCCCGTGCTCTAGTCCCTGACCATCTTGGTGTCCCTGGACTGGACTCCCTCCTATGTGTTAGTGCCTTTCTGGACCTGGAGAACCTAAATGGGAACCAGTATCCAGACGTGGCCTCACCTGTGCCAAAAAGCCAGGTAGAATGTCTCCAGTGGCCCTGCTGGTTGCGTTCTCACAAATACAGCTCAGCATAGAGGGGAGACATTGGCCCTGGCCATTGTGACTATGTAAGGCCAGCAGAACCGACAGTAACCATCTGATTCTTTCTTCCTAGGTTGCTCCGGTCATGTAGGCTCCCAGAGCAGTGCTAGAGCCCCTGAGGATGGAGGCAGGATGCCAGGGTGTGTGCCTGTAGCTGTCAACACCTTTGCCAACCTGGTGACCCCCTGTGAAAGCAGCTGGAAATGAATAAGGTGAGGCGACATACGGATGCGAAGGCTTCCGTAAATGTGCCTGGCTTTCTTGAGTGCGTTGGGGTGTGGGTTCACCTCCTGGTACCCCTGCTGTGCTGCTTATTCCTCCTCCCACAAATACTGTGCTGGTCCACTCAGCAAATGCTGTAGCGCCCCTGCTTTTCCTAGATGGTTGTGGTTCCATACAGGACGAGTCAAAGACCCTTATAGTAAATGTCAGCATCACCTGTGTGCCCTTGTCTGCGTGCCCCAAAGCCTGCTTAGCTTGAACTGGGGAAATCACACAACTCTTGAGCTTCTGGCTCTGTGAACAGTGAAGATGTGCCCAGGGCCAGGCTGCCCGTGGCACCCAGCCATCAGTGTGCCCCAAAAACAGCTGTGGAGCCTGGGTTCCTGCTGCAAAGCCCATTCCCACCGGACTGCAGGTGTTTCACTAGACCTCCTCTCCAGGGCTGTCTCATGGCTGGAACCTTGTTTCAAAGTCTCTACACTCTTTTTGCCTCCACAGAAGCTCCTTGTCCAACTAATGAAAGGAAAGGGGCAGAGGTTACTTTGGGCTCAGTAGACCTTCAGGATTCCCAGATGTCTTCCAAGTTGCATTGTAACTTTTGTATTACCAAACAAATCCCCTATCCCGTGTCTCTAGGTGGAGGTTCATGATATGGTGGGGTCCATGGGGGAGGCAGCAGCCTGCTGTGTCCACAGGGAGCAGCATCCTTCCCTTGGAAAGCACTGGCATTGCCCAAGGAGCCAGCTCTGTCTGTTACCTTGTGCAGAGTATTTCTACACGCTTTGTGAGCCCAGCATGCCTTGGCCACCTTCTGGTGTCACCACAACAGCTTCCCTGTGTGTCTGAGCTGAGGAGGCAGGGGAATGCAGCAAGCAGAGCAGTGCCTGGGGAGTGTGCAAGTGGCAAGTGTCCTGCGTCCATCTCTTCTTGCTGGCACTTGGTTGTATCTAGCAGAAGGGCCAGCTCTGTGGGGCAGAGACAGTGTGTTTGTAGACTAGCTGGCACAGCCAAGGTCTGGCATGAGGTGGATGCCTGGTGCAGTGCTGAGTAGGTCTGACAGTGTCAGAAACCCTTTCCAGTGCAGCTGCTCCCTGGGCTGCTCTCTTCACCTAGGCACTGGAAATGGAAGTCCTGCTGTCATTTAGCAGTGCAAGTGCTCAC
The DNA here is from genome assembly GCF_036370855.1 of Dromaius novaehollandiae. Lineage (NCBI taxonomy): Eukaryota > Metazoa > Chordata > Aves > Casuariiformes > Dromaiidae > Dromaius > Dromaius novaehollandiae. Next base: position 3,203,688 of record NW_026991289.1, on the reverse strand, counting down.
AGCTCACAGCTAGGCCTTGATGGTAATAGAGGAAAAGCAAGACCGATTGTTCCCTTCTGTGATTTGTCCCCAGGGTGACAGAGTGGAGACGTATCATGATCTGGACAGAGTTTTTCAGAAAGATAGTGGCTGTTTGCAGAGGGGCGTCATGAACAGAGTGATAACAGTGGCATCAGGTGACATGAGAGCGGCCCAGGTGAGCTTCTCCTCTGTGAAGGTAACCTGAGAAGCCTGCCTCAACGCCTGTGTTTTTGTGAAATGCAGACTGGCCCAAAGATGGTTCGCGTGCATGATGAACCAGTGGCTGTTCCCACTTTCCCCTTTGACAGGTCCTTGGGCAGAGCACCTTCCCGTAGAGAAAAGGCTGTGTGCAGCCAGGCTCTTAGGTGTATGCAGAGCATGAAGAGCTCCTCTGTGTGTTCCCCCATGCAATGGGTGTGTTCCCCAGCAGTGTGTGTATTCCCATCTGCTGATGGAGCTGGGACAGGCAGGCCCACAGAGGATTTCTCCCCCAAGAAATCTTTGCTGAAGGGAAAGGCTGTGCGGATTTCACCTTCCTATGGATTTGGTGTGGTGATCCAAAGAGCTGTGCAGGCAGGCGGACTCACAGCTGTGTCTAACTGATGACCAGTTGTCCTTAAGTTACAGTTTACTTGTCCTGCCTTGAGGACAAACCCTGGGAAACTGCTGGTCCCCTCCTGTTGCAGACATCTGTCCCAATGGCTCTTGTGTCAGGAGAGAGTTTGTTGCTGGTAGCTCATGGGGACTGCTCTGCTCCTGCCCTCCTGTTCTCTCCAAAGGGAGGGAGAGGAAGCAAGGGTGACAGGGCTGCAGGTGGGGGAAAGCCTCACTTGGCTCCCAAGGAAGCCACCACTGGGCTGCTCATCTTCCCCAAAGGGGACAGGTGGTGAGAGACAGGCCACCCAGGACCCATAGTTATAAGCAGTGGGCTTCACAGGGGTGACAGAAGTTGTCTCACTTTTAGCTCTGACATAGAAATAAAGAGTTTAAGACACACGATCACATCCGGCCAGTTCAGCATGTCCAACTTCCCTGAGTACCTCATAGGCCAGCAGAAGGCAGCAGGCCATGAAAGCAGCCAGGAGGAACATGGCTTGGATGTAGAAAGTGATTTTCCCTCCTCTGGTGTACTCGATAGGTCATTTAAAGGCACATGAATGTTACATGTGCTTGTGAGGTCACTTGTGACTGTGCAACTGATAGGCCACTAGAAGGCACGTGCCTTGGATGTTGCTTGTGATGTCACTTCTTTTCTGAAGCTGATAGGCCATAAGCAGGCTCTTGGTTGGTGCAGGTTCTTGTGATGTCACCTCTGTGTATTCTCCTGATAAGCACAAATCTGATTAATAGCTTCAGTGTGGACTTCGAGGTCCCTTCTGCCTGAGTACCTGATAGGTCAGCAGTGGGCCCATGGGTGGGGTATGTGCTTGTGAGGTCACTTTATCCTCAGCACTTGATAGGCAAGCAGCAGGCACATGGCTTGAATGTTGACTGCGAGGTGACTTGTGCCTCAGCACCTCCCAGGCCAAGGAGAGGCACCTAACTGCTGCTGGTGCAGATTGTGAGGTCCTTCTGCGTCAGTCCTTGATAGGCCAGCAGCAGGCACATGGCTTCGAGGCTGAGTGTGAGGTCAGTGGTGCCTCAGTACGGGATAGGCCAGCAGCAGGCACGTGGCTTTGAGGCTGAGTGTGAGGTCACTTGTGCCTCAGCATGGGATAGGTCAGCAGTGGGCACATGGCTGCCATTTGTGTTTGTGAGGTCAATGGTGACTCAGTACCTGATAAGGCAGCTGCAGGCACATGGCTTCGGGTCTTAATGTGAGGCCCCTTTTCAATCCGTACCTGGTAGGCCAGCGTCAGGTACATTACTGCTGGTTGTCTTGGTGAGGATGTTGAGAACCTGAGAGATAGCAGCACACACATGGCTTTGGTGATGCTGGTGAGGTCACTGTGTCTCAAGACGTGCTAGGCCAGGAGCAGGCACATTGCTGCTGTTTGTTTTTGTGGGGTCCTTTCTGCCTGAGCACCTCATAGGCGAGCATCAGGCCTATGGGATTAGTCACGTTGAGCTTGAGCGAAATTGTTTGTCAAGTATAGGAGTTTATTAGAGATAAGTGGCTCTACACATACAGCAAACATTGGGCAACACCAAACAATCTACAAACTCTTGAGTATACCAAACCAAAGAAATAGCAAAGTTAAAAATGTATCAAAGCCCTATGGTTAAGCCACGGATGCATGGTATAATGACCATTCTCACTTCTTCTTTGTCCTTATGGGGCCACCCCTCCAGTAACAGTTTTCCCCAGATTGTTCTCACCATGCTCAAGCTGCACCGGGATGATTCATGTCCTCCCTGGCAGTTGGCCTCAGGGTCGTCCTCACTGATGGATGGGTTGTCGGGTCCGCAGGCCAGGTGATGGTGAGTCCAAGTCCCCACAGAGGTATGTGGCTTACTCTCTTAGCCTTCCCAGACTTAGTTCATCATCCAATCAAACAATGCCAGACCACGGTTATATAAGAGAACACATGGCCTCAGCCAATAGCAATATGCATACCAACAGTATGGATGTTCAACAGATAGCAGTACACATATCAACGGATAACAATATGGACATTCAACAGATAACCCAGTGCAAAATTCCACAGTACCTGTGTTGTGAGTCTGTGGTGTCACTTCCCCTTTGCTGACTAGGTTTTCTCCGCTATCATGGGATCGTTGGGGGATGTGCTACTAGGCTAGAGCAACCCCACAGTGTGGTGACTATGGCTGTGGTACACCCAAGGTTCCTTAACTCTTGGGGAGCACCCCAGAGCAAACCCCCTTCTATGGGCTGCACCATCCTGAGTCCCATGTTTGCCTGTGCAGCACCTGTCACACCCATCACAACATCGCCCATGTGGGTCTGCCCTCTAATCCTGACCATCAGCTCTCACCTGCTTATAATCCATCCTGAGGCAGAGCTCCATGCATTCCTGCTGCTCTCTCACGTGAAGGGCAGCTTCCCCTCCTGGCCCAGACCTACAGCCCTTTCAGTACCAGACCCCACCATTTCTCCAGTAGCTGGTTTGGACCACTTGGTCCCTCCAGTGGCAGAGACCCTCTGGGCTCTCCAGTATCCAGCCCAGACTTACGGCCTCTTCCATAACTGGCTCCCAAGTCTCTTACCCTACTCACTGGCTAGTCTGGCTTGATGCTTGCTAGTGGTTACGCTCACTGACATACACACCCACACAGCATGCACGCAGTCCAGTCTCTCCAGCTGCTGGCATCCCAGGCACATGGGCCCCTATGACTTGTGGTCCCCACCACAGTGGCTGGCACTGAGACCTCCTCACACACACATGCACGCAGAACAGAGAGCCCCCTCACCCTGGAAAATGGAGTTTAATAAGGAGACAGGAGAGGCTGGGGGGATCAAGCGCAGGGCATGGCCAGACAAGCGTACTGACCAGCAACATTTTTACGTGTGTTCAGTTCCTTTGATCCCCTTATCCCTCTATTTTCTCATGCTTGTAGCCCTTCAAAACACCTTAATCCCTCCCTTTCCCACCTTTGGCCCTTCCCTAAACTTCCCATAGGAAGATTTGCACAATCTCAAAGTGCTCTTCCCAGCATCCAGTCATGAGACTCATATTCCCATAGGCAGTAACTGCCATTGTCAGTCTGCAAGGGTCATCCTGAGAGGCTCTCCTGTTGGCTTGTATGGGTGAGTCTCACACCTGGATATGCTGGACTTGGCTCTGAATGAATATTTCTCCCTTGGATTTTGTAATCTTTTCTCTGAAAACAGGATGATTCATGTCTTAGAAATAACGATCCTTTGTCTTTCTTTCTTATGGAAGTCGTGGGGGTTTAGGTCAAATTAAAATGCTTATGTGCAGTCTGTGTGAGACTGAGCAGGCCAAGGGCATCCCACTTGACCATGACCAAGTGCTGAGGACATTGACTCCACAGAGCATTTTCTTGCACTGATCATACCTGATACGGGCCATGGCATCTCTACCTCTATCTTGATGACCAACTAAGTCCCTTCCATTGCAGGCCTGTGTCCCTCCCCCAAAAGATGTGTCACACATTCAAGATCCAAGATCTAAAAGGAATTAAAGTGATGGAAGTGCAAGCCAGGCAGACAATAGTACTATTTCAAAGTTTAAACCACAACAAACATATCAAGCAACAATTGCACACTTAGATTAAAGACATCCTGGAGGATTTTACTGTACATCATCTGAAGGATACCTAGGGACTCTTTAGATGCATCCAGACATCTGGAGGGTGCTGCAGATACTCTCCAGTTTGCTGCAATCACAGTATAGTGATCCTCCAGAGGAAGAAATCAGCATCACATCACACCAGACATCGAACATCTCAGATCGTGGTTTAGGCTCATTTTGCCACCAGCAGAGAGACACTGGGAGAATCTGGAAGATGATCCATTCAGATGCGAACAGACCTTGGGAGGTCTACAGTCCACCTTCCTGCTTGAAACAGGGTGCACACTGAACTCCGGGCAGATTGTTTGAGGCTTTGTCCAACAGGGTCAGGAAAATCTCCAAGGTCAGAGACTGTCTGTGGGTCTTCTCTGGGCCCCTGTTCCAGTGCTGGACTCTCCCCATGGTGATTTTTTTTTTTTCATTATGTCAAATTAGTCAAATGTTACACAGCTCCATGCAAGACCTCAGAGCAGGGGTGTTGGGGACCAAGATTGAATGATGCTGTGTAAGACAGCAGAGAATCTCTAAGGCAGAAAGTAATGATCTGGTAACTATGATTTGTGGCCAGAATGTGTGCACATGAGTTGCCAGTGATCATGTGTCTTCCTGCCTATGTGTCAGCAGTCATGGTGTGCCTTCCTGCCTACGTGTCAGCAGTTGCGGTGGGCCTGTGCTGCTGGACTGTCCTGCCCGCCTGCTAGGCATCAGAAGATGTCTTCTACCTATCACAAGATGCCACAATGCCAAGGAGATACTTGGAGGAGTGGCTGACCTTCATGGCTATATAACCAGCCGTTGTGTTTCAATAAAGGCTTTTTTGCACTACTCTTCTTGTGGTCCGTGTCATCGTATGCCACATCCCTTTGTCTCCCTTCTTGGCCCCATCTAGGTGTTCTGCCTAGTTAAGAGATGGGAAGAGGGGCTGCCAGAATGGGACACTTCCACCTCTTGCAAATAACCCTCCTCTGATGAGACAAATTGCAATGCTGCAATCAGTCTTCCTTCAGTGTTCAGAGCGGGACCATTGGTGATTATTTTAGTTTATTGCAGTGAACATTTCCCAGGAGGAGGGAGCACAAAGGACAGAGAAATTTGTGTCTTCAGCTGGGCCTCTGCTTCTGAGACCAGGCTCCTGGGATGGAGGGAGCTCATGGCAACCTGGCAGCACTGCCCGGAGACAGCTGTGTGCAGGAGCAGCTCCTCTGCCAAGAGCAGCAGGGCTGCGGGCACTGCCTGCTGCTGCTGACATGAGATGAGAGAAGGCAGAGAGAAGTGCAAGGCAGTGTGGAGTGGGAGGACAGAGGAGAGCTCCTTGTGGGAGATATCTTCACAGCCCTTTGCACGGTAAGTCTCTGGCTGCAGGGCAGTGCTACTGAGGTTCCTAGAGGGTTCGGAACCCAGCCCAAACCATGGCTGACAGGATTTTTAATGATCTCTCTCCTGGACTATCCAGGACATAGCAGGAGGAGGAGATGCTTCAGAGCAGGGATTCCCTGCCAGAGCATCACAGGGACAGGGCATCCTGCTTTCTCCCAGGGATGGCTGTGTACACCCAGGCTGTGCACCCAGGTCTACCCAGGTTCATGAGTCAGAGCAGCATCCCTGCACCCCAGGGTGCTGTGTGCCTGGGGCAGTGACTCTGCTGCCTGCGAGGGTCAGTGCTGCAGGGAGAAGCTCTGCATGAGAGGATCGACCCCCCGGCTGGGCACGTTCATTGTCCTGTCAAGAGGGTGCTGCATCAGTCAAGGCTGCTCACAGCTCTAGCTCATACACGGGTCATGTCCAAGGGGTCTTTTCAAGAGGAAGATCAAGAGAAGGGCTACTTCCAAGGGAAGGAGCTTTCCTTCTAGTGTCTGTGCTTTAGTTTTTCTCCCTAATTTTGGCACGGAGAAAAAAAAGAGTTTTCTGTTTTGGCAAGGATCTGGGACTCACAAACCTTCCCTCTTGCAGTCTGTGAGAAAGCTCAGCAAACCCCTTCAACCCCACCTCCACCTACAGACAGCATCAGCATCAGCATCACCTGTGTGGTCTCCCTGTTACCTGCTCCTTATGAACTGCAGGCACAGAGACACCTCTGGACAGTGCACTGTCCTGGGAGGTTTCTGTAGGGCAGATCTGAGCACACAAAAGGGGTGATGTGGTCTGTGAGCACTGACTGGGAAATGATGTTGGGACAGAGAAAGGTCCCAGCAGGGACTGCTCCAGGCAGCAGAGCTGGGCAGGGAAGGAGAGCGAACTGCTGACAGAAGCATCCTGGGAGGATGGATTTGGGCAAGTCATGGTCAGTCCCTCCAGCGCAAACACATTCCACTCAGCAAGCCCCCCATGTTTCTGTTCACACCCAGCAGAGCCTCTGCCCTGACAGCCATGGAGTCCAGGCCATGAGCTGCCTCCTCTGCAGCCAGACCTCCAGCAGAGGAGAGGGGCATCTCTCCTGCCAGGGGCCTGTTTAGTGCTGCCCAGCAAAGGGGCTGAGAGTGACTGCCCTGCAACTTCGCCATCTGCCAGGTAGTATGCCCCACAGGTAAGGTGAAGGTTTTCCCAAGTGTCCCTTTGTCTCTCTCTTTGCCTCCCTTGGCAGCAGGATCATCCTGTTGCTCCTTGTTTCCTCTCCTGTCCATCCTGCTCCTGTTCTTCTCTCAGGGTGTCCGGGGTGGATGAGTTTTCAGCTGCAGTTCAGACACCATCACTGTGAGTTGGGCAACAGAGGGGTCTGCATGGAAGGGAGGGGTCTGCAGCCCCCTTCTAAGCTGTGAGGCTCCAGGAAATGCAGTCTGTGGGGTTGGGAAATGAGCTGACTCTCCCTTAAGGAGAGCCCATCTTCAGTCCTAATGGTCCTTTGACTGTTTCCCTGTGGTGTCCTGCCAGGCTGCGAGCTGCCCTCCAAAAAGGCACTGCTGTCTCAGCATCTCTGTGATATCTGAGAGGCTGTGAAGAAGGTGCAGAGTTGCTGAGAGTATGGAGATGATGGTGGGAGGTTGCATATGGGCATCTGAAAAGAGCCCTGTGTGTCCTTGGCTAGAAGGGGAGTGTGGAGACCTCCCTCTGGTGCCTGGAGAAAGGGTGAGAAGGTTGGAGGTCTGCTCTTTGAAACTGGACTGCTCTGCTCTCAGCAGAGGCTGGTTTTCTTTTAGGGCAACATATGGGTACGATTGTCCACCAGCTCAATGAGGTGTGAGCACAGGACAGCGGGGAAGAAGACTAATAGATAGACTAGCTGTCCTCACGCTGCAACAAGGGACAGTGAATCCGTTTTTCTCAGGACTCATAGTAGAAATGCCAAGGATTTCTAGCTTTGAGGAACACTCCCTGGGGTGACAAGGACATCTCAAAGAAAATAAAAAAATCCCTGAAACTCTGTTCCTCAAGCTTCTTTCTTTAGAATTAGGAGTGAAGATGCTGGAAAGCCCTTCTACATGACGAGTGTATTTCAGCTGACAGAAATGGTGAATGTCAGAGTTAATCACTCCCATTCCCCCGTTCCCACTACTGCACAGCAGGACTGACTCCTCTGGAGCCCACGGGCAGAGGCCCCTGCTCCTCACAGCAGCACACTCAGCCAGTGCAAAGTGGAGCCCAAGCAAGGGAGCTGCACAAAGATGCTCTCAGTAAAGAGAGAGGCAATGTGGAGGGTTGTATGAGAACTGCAACAACGGGGTTTTTTTGTTTGTTTTTTTTTTTTGTTGTTGTTGTTTTTTGCCTGAAGATTGTCTCCTAACTTCTCAATGTCTTTTTTTCTTTGAACAGTCCCCCATGCCCGGAGATAGCAAAATGTCCAACAGCAGCTCCCTCAGTGAGTTCCTCCTCCTGGCATTTGCGGACACACGGGAGCTGCAGCTCTTGCACTTCTCGCTCTTCCTGGGCATCTACCTGGCTGCCCTCCTGGGCAACGGCCTCATCATCACAGCTGTAGCCTTTGACCACCGCCTCCACACCCCTATGTACTTCTTCCTCCTCAACCTCTCCCTCCTCGACCTTGGCTCCATCTCCACCACTGTCCCCAAATCCATGGCCAATTCCATGTGGGACACCAGGGCCATTTCCTACACAGGATGTGCTGCCCAGGTCTTCCTGGTTGCATTCTTGTTCACGGCAGAGTATTGTCTTCTCACAGTCATGGCCTATGATCGCTTTGTTGCCATCTGCAGACCCCTGCACTACGGGACCCTCATGGGCAGCAGAGCTTGTGTCAAAATGGCAGCAGCTGCCTGGGCCAGTGGTTTTCTCAATGCTCTTCTGCAGACTGCTAATACATTTTCAATACCACTCTGCCAAGGCAACACCGTGGACCAGTTCTTCTGTGAAATCCCCCAGATCCTCAAGCTCTCCTGCTCAGACGTCTACCTCGGGGAAGTTGGGCTTATTGTGGTTAGTGGTTGTTTAGGCTTTGGGTGTTTCATTTTCATTGTGCTGTCCTACGTGCAAATCTTCACAGTCGTGATGAGGATTCCCTCTGAGCAGGGACAGCACAAAGCTTTTTCCATGTGCCTCCCTCACCTGACTGTGGTCTCCCTGTTTGTCAGCACCTCCTTTTGTGCCTACCTGAAGCCCCCCTCTGTCTCTGTCCCAGCTCTGAATCTGGTGGTGGCTGTTCTCTACTCAATGGTGCCTCCAGCAGTGAACCCCCTCATCTACAGCATGAGGAACAAGGAGCTCCAGGATGCTCTGAGGAAAGTGATTTCATGGACATTTTGCAGCAGTGGCAACACTGCCATTGCTCTCCACAAATGACTCCCACGGTATCCCATACCAGGACTGAGCATTGTTTGTTCACTTCATTTTTAGTATGACTATTGGTACTATTATTAGTAGTATTTGTAATCATGTTCCTGCACAAATGTTTGGATTCATTCCACTTTTACTGAGGCTGCTCTGTCTCACCTGGTGCCCACATTACATTGTGTTCAACACTGGGTCAGAGCTGACTCCCTCGCAGTATCTCTGCAATAAAGTAGGTTCTTCCTGGTGCAGTGCTTGAAGGCTGGCTCTTCTTCCAAAGCTGGTGTCAAGAATAGGCCCAAGGAATTGCACCCCAGAACGGCCTACTGCACAGGGTTGTCCATGGGTTCAAGAGCAAAAAGCTCATAATCATGTAATAATCTCTTAGAGACCAAGGGCTGGATTTAGGACTCCCCCATTGGTGTCCAGTGGCAGTGGAGGGATGAATGGTCATGGATTTGTATACCCAGAGCTGTGCCACATGTTAAGGCCCAGTGTCAGATGCCTGTCCTGGAGGGGAAGCTGTAGCTGCCAGGAGAGCACAGGGGACCTGCTAGGACAGCATGTGCCTGGGGTGGGCAGTGAGGGGAGCGTCACAAAGGGACAAATCCTCCAAGGTGGAGTCATTTAAAGGTAAAGCACCAAACCCAGGTATCCATGGGCAAAGGAGGACTTGCAATCCCAGAAGAGGCAGTGGGGACCCAGCTGTCATGAGGAAGGGGGACTGGAGAGTGATTCATGTCACCCTCTATGAAATACCGGGGGCTGAATCTAAAGGCGGACCTGGACACAACTAGTAGCTTTGGAAATATTCCACAGTCCCTCCAAGCACCTGCTACATCTGCAGTTCCCTGGAGGGATTAGAGGCCCTGATCCCCATTTGGTTGGATCTGCCTCCGACCCTGACCAGCACGGCCAGTGCAGAGTCACCCCGTGGCCCTGCGGCCTCACAGCCTGCTCGCTCTGCAGAGCAGCACCGTTAGCTGCGGGCCCTGTGGCAGAACAGGGGAGGAGGTGTGGGAATGGCCAGCGAGATCAGAGAAGGGCTTGGGAGAGATGAGAAGGAAGTGGAACTGGGCTTGAAAGTGTCTTGGAGAGAAAAATGCCAGCTTTTAATCCAAGACAATGTTCAGAGTGTGGGTACACTACAGCGAGCTCACGGTGCAGAGGCAGAAGCCCTTGCTGTCCTGGCCCTTCACATGGCCTGGGCAGTGCCTGAAGAAGGATTAGTGCTACCCAGCTCGTGGTGCCGTCATCCCTGCCCCGACAGGGCATGGGGACAAGAGGCAGCAGGGTCATGTTGGGGCTGCTCTCTGACAGGCAGAGGAGTAGGGACACATTGGAGAGGAGTTTCGGGTGACGAGACGGGAAGAGTGTCCTTTTTCCCCAGACAGACAGGTGAGCCAAGAGCAAAAGGGCAAGCGAGATGGAGGGCTGCTGGACCGACACCATCAGCCCAGACCGCAGTTCCTTGTTCCCAATGCTCCTCAGGCTCTCCACCAAGGATAAGGGCTTCGGGAGCTCCTTCCCGAGGTTTTGCCCAGAGACTGTCAATTCCAAAAATGGCTGTGGATCCCAGGCTGCAGGGGTGGCTGGACAGGACTGGGGCCTGCCACAAGAGCCCTGCCTCAGAGTCCCATCTGGCTCAGGGGACAATGTGGCAGACAGAACTCCTGGGTCCTGAGGCTGCCAATGCCCTGAGCCCAAGGCTACTGTGGGGCTGGCGCCATCCCCTCATGGTAGGGGGTAATCCAGGTCCAGGTTTCCCTGGGAGTGGGTCCCCCTTTGCGATCTGGCTCTGGCAGGAAAGGGGTCCTGTGTCCTGGAGGATGGGGTGTCCTGCAGCTCCTGGGGGGCTCTCAAGAGCCTGCTGGAAATGCCCAAATGGGAAATGGATCCTTCACCTTGTAATAACCCCAAAGTGCCTACTTGTTTGGGAGAATCTGTCTTCTTTCCCCCTGGATCCTTTTACTCTTATAACATGGCAGAGCATGTTTTGGGCTCAGAGATGTTGTCCTCCAATGGCCACAGCCCCTGTCCTCCTGCAACCTGGGGTCCGACCTCTGCACCCAAAAGACAGCCTGTTTGGGGGAGCAGCTGGGGAACAGGTGGGGGTGCCATCGCCACCCCACAAGTCCCTGCTGACCCTAAGCCTCTTTCTCTGAGCCGTGGGGGACAGTGCTGGGGGGAGCCCAGCAGGGCCATCTCCCCCAACCCCTCCCGGCCCCACACCTCCGCTGCCCAGCACCGGCAGGCCCAGAGCTGCTCTGGCCCTGGCTGCCCCGGGGCCCTGGGGCTCCTCAGCCCTGCGAAGTGACGTGCCAGGGCCCAGCCCAGCCCTGCAGAGAGCAGCCCCTGCCTGGCGGCAGCCCAGCCCTGCCGGGCACAGCGCGAGGGCTGCCGAGCCCTGGGGCTGCTGCCCACAACATGGCGCCCCGCCGTGGGTTGGGGGGGGGGGATCCTGCCGGGTCATAGAGGGCCACAGTGTTGCCATGGCATCGCCCCCAGTGCTGCCCTCCCATTGGCCAGAAGGGGAGGAGGGCGGGCTGGCCTTGACTGATGGCTCCATCAGCCAATGGGAGTGCAGCAGGCTGCTGGGGGCCTCGCCAGGGCCCTGCCCCCGGCTCCCTTTTGTCCTGAACAGTGCGTTTCCCAGGGCTCGCAGAGAGGCTGTCCCCGCGGGTCCTGCCGGGCCCCAGCCGCTGCGGCTGCTCCGGGCCTCTTGCTGGGCCGCAGCCCTGCGGCCCTGGCAGCAGCCGGGAGGGTGTTTGCAGAGCAGCTCTGTGCTGGGAGCTGCTGGGCTCCTGCAGGGCCTTGGCAGCTGCTGGGCGGCCAGTGCTGCCCTGGCCGGTGCCATTAGCCCTGCTCCCAGGTGGGGCTGCAGAGCTGCTGAATCCCGGCTCTGCTGGTTTCCCCCGCTGAGATGCCCTTGCCGCAGTCCTTCCCCGTGTCTCAGAGTGTCAGGCCCCAAGCAGGAGAGTGCTTGTTGTCCTGGGGGTGTGGAGGATTTGCTGGGTGTGTTCAGCACTGGGGCAGGAACCAGACTTGGGAGTTGCGGGAAGGCTTCTGCCTCTGCGTGGGCCATGAGGCCCTGCTGTCTCCAGCTCCATGGTCGCTGCTCCCATGCAATCCTCCTGTTAGGAGATGTTGCCCAGAATTACTTGCAGGCCTTTCTGCAATTGCTAAGTTCCACAGGCCAGGTGGAGGTGCTACCTAGGCACAGGCTGATGTTCTCTTGGGGCAATAACTGGTGCGTAATGGGTGTTTTTGCTTCACTGTGATCGTTGTGAGGCCCCGGGGTGAGTCAGGCAGCCACTCAGGAGCTGGCTGAGCCTTGGGGGAGGCAGGGCAGCTGCAGGCAGCAATACCTGCATGGCCGGGCTGTGGGCAGGGAGGTCACAGCTGCCTGCGAGATCTGGGCCAGAAAATCACCGGTGTCAAATCAGTTCTTGGTCAGTAGCTGACAGGCCAGCAGGAGGCACGTGACTTGGCTGTTGATGATGAGGTCACTTCTGCCTGAGTCCCTGATAGGCCAGCAGCAGGCAGATGGGTGTGGAAGCAGATTGTGAGGTCTCCTGGGCCAGAGTACCTCAGGCAGGGGAAGTTATTTTGAGGCAACTTCTGCCTCTGAAGCCCTTAGACCATCAGCAAGCACCTGCTGGGGGTATGGACTTGTGAGGTCACTTCTGTCTGAGCAGCTGATAGGCCAGGAGAAGGCCCATGGCTTGGATGTTGGCGGTGAGGTGACTTCTGGGTTTGGTGAGCGTGCCGGAAGGAGGGATTGACACCTGCAGAGGTCTACAGCAGCATAGAGATGCAACTAGTAAATCAAGCAGTAGATAATAATATTCCACACCATCTGTCACAAATATTATTCCATTGCCTCATCATGAATTTAGTAGTGCTACATTTAAAATGTGGATGATGTTCGCTGGCGAATGCAGACATGGACTTTAACCATGCACTTCTTGCTAAGTATAGGCTTCCAGCCTGCTGCCGGTGGAGGAGGGCGTCCAGCTAGAATATTTACGCTGCTAAATGAATGAAGTGCTGGTGTGAGCAGTGACATTAGTAATCTCTGATTTCCAGTGTCTGTGTGCTGCAGAATATTCTTCCACATCAAAATGCCAGGAGGCTTCTGAGTTGTTTTCTCTGAGATCTGAACGATATCTCTGTTCTTTAATTCTTGGAGGTGGGAAGTGAGCAGGCGCAGGGCTGTGAGTGACTGTTGAGTGGAAGTCCGTGTTGCAAGGCCTTGGAGGCATAGATGAGAAATGAAGGGCTGGAGAGTTGGTCTATATATGTTTTGGGGCCCTGGGGGTGCCCTGTCTGCTGCCACGTATGGTCATGTGCCCTGTGTGTCCCTGCTGCACAGGCACGTGTTGGCAGGCCACCCTCTGTGAGGCGAGAGTTGGGGGTGTGGTGTGTCACAGTGGAGGGGTGCCCTGTGGTGGGGATGGGTGGTGGCCCCAGTGTCTTGGCACTTGTCCCGGGAGGAGGTGCCTGGAGAGAGCAGTGCTGTGTGTGGGGAGTGCCGCCAGACTGGGGAGCTGGGGAGCCCTTTGAGGTGAGGAGGTGAGTTGGCTCGCAGGGCCCAGGCTGCCCTGGTGGCAAGAGCCAGGGATGCTGGCAGCCTGCTGCCGTCTGTGCACTGAGGTTCAGGCCTGGAGTTTCCTCAGCTCTTGCCAGGATCTGCAGCCAGATATCCCACACAGACTGTGAAATACATAGAAATATGGAGCTTAGAGTATTTGCAGTACAAGATGTCATCTTTCAGAAAGGGTTCCTTGTTGGAGATTCTTGAAGTTAACACTGCTGGGATCTGTCCAACCACCAAGTATTTTTAGGTTAGGTGCATAGCAGTTGCCTCCCTCTCCTATTAGCAAAGGCTAAGGGCAGACACTACCCATACACACAATTGGTGCAGACACTCTTTTCTTCCCATGTGGCAGGACCCTAGAAACTCTTTGCTAAACATGCAGTAATATCGCCCAATTAGCCCTTACTTAACCATCCGATTAACCCCCCTCCAATCCAGTGAATTATAGAGAGAATCTTTATCTCTTCCTGCTGAAGGCCTCACTGATTCGGGGCTCTGTGCTGCTCCCTGCACCCTGTGCACTGCCCTGGGCTCCGACATGGGACATCCAGGGGCTGACATCCATCAGGAGGCCTCAGAGAGAGCAGGAGACCACAGAGAGCAGTTTAGATCACATGGGACTTTTGTCACCCACACAGTTAACAAGGAAAAGGTCTTGCCACAGTGCAGTGCTCAGAGGTGCCCTTTTAAGCGGCAGTGTCACAGTCATTAGCTTTTAAAATGGCCAAAATAAGGAAAACTTCCAAAGACAATGTATTTCTTCAGAAAACAACTGGTCTTTAAAACCACTTCTCCCAGATGTGCAGTGACTACAGTGAGTTGTGATGCTCAAGCACTTTCCTGCAAGTCAGCAGGAAATACTTCATGGGTCATAGCTGAGAATCAGCTTGCACAGCTGAAGTTGTTTTGTGCAGATAACTTGCAATCCCCCTCAGAATTATGTTCCTCACCTTTCCACATGCTCCTCTCTGCTCTAAGGGAGTCATTTCTGACCTGGCAGTTCAGGTGTCCAACTCATTTTGCAGTGTGTCACTGAGCTGGCTGAGGCCTGCAGGTTCTGAAGCTCCTGCCCGATCAGCTCGGGCACAGCCTGGGTATTAGCTCACTTGTGGACTCTTCCTTGCAAGTGAACCCCCTGTGAGATGACACCCCAAGTGTGGATCTGAGGCGAATTTCGAGAAAGGTGCCCTCTTGGCAGTGAGGTGTGGATAAAAGCAAGTGAGGGTCAGTTCCTTCTGGAGTGGTCTGGGCTGTCCCAGCAGGCCTTGCACAGTTCATCTCACCCACCCATCATCAAAGTGTACATTGGAGCTTGCAGGATGACTCCTTCTTGGTAGCACACTATAAAAATTCCATCTGACTGGTAATAATGCATCATGCACTACTTTGGGAAGGTTGAGCTGCCAAAGGAAGCCTCCAGATAATGTCCATGGTGTCTCTGGGCCACGGGGGCAGAACACTGGGCTCAGAGAAGACCTAGGTGAGGAGCTGTGCACTTCCTGGTGGCAGGTCCACTCCAGAGGGCTAGTCCTGAGCAGGGTGGCCATGAGCCGTGCCTGCCTGCCTGCTGGCTGCAGGTTGGTGGGGTGGCTGCAACAGAGGTGCCCTCACAGTCAGCACCCAGATGGGTCCCTGTCACCTGCATCACCCCCTCACCTCCCCAGGGCAGTCATGTCTGCTGGGTGGGCTCTCTGAGGCACTGGGTGACATCGCAAAGCCTGCTGGCCAGCACATCTGCTGAGGGCCAATCAGGCAGCTGCAGTGGAAGTGACCTCACAATCAACACTGCAGCCATGTCCCCTTTGCCTGCCTCTTCCCATCCTCCTGCCCGTATATGATCTCTGGTGGGATGAGTGGTGGTGTGATTCTCTTCTTGTCTTCAAAATGGCTCCTAGCAGAACCCAACCCATGAGGTTCCTGTACAAGAGGTGACCTCACCACCAACATTGCACATGTGTCACTTCTATGTTTTTTTCTCTCCCATCCCTCTTCTGAGTCATCCTCTCTTCTAGACCCCCACATTCAACACCCCAGCCATGTCCCCTTTACTGGCACCTCCCTCTCCCCTGTCCCCGTGGAATTACACAGACATGGTGGGACAGCTCACATGGCAGGATGAAACTGAGCTCCTGAGGAAGGCAGGCTGGGATGGCGAGGAGGTGCAGGTGTGCTCTGTGCAAAGGGGTGGCTGGAGTGCACAGGGCTTTGCCTTGGAGCAGGTGCTGAGCCAGTCGAGACCTTGTAGGAAGGATGAGAGGACACAGCAGTCTGGGTGACATTCTGGGAGTGTTTGCTAATGGCTGCCTGAGGAGGGAAGGGAAGCAGCTGAAACCTTGTGCAGGCAGCTGGGGGAAGCCTCATTGTCACAGATCCTAGTTCTCACAGATCCTCTCTCTAACCACCTTGAAATCTGCTGGGAGGGCAGTGGGCCTGGGCACAAGCAGCCCAGGAGATTCCTGGAGAATTTGCTGAAAACGATTTCTTGGCACAGGCAATCAATGAGCCAACAATGGCTGGACTCTGTCAGTCACAAGCAGAACAGACCTGGATGGGGATGTAAAGGTTGAGGGCAGCCCTGGCTGCAATGATCATGAGATGGTGGAGAAGTAAGACAAGAAACGGAATCACAGCCCAATACTGCAGGAGAGACAATTTCAGCTCATTCAGGATCTGCTTGGCAGGATCCCCCAGGAGACTTCCCTGGAGGGCAGAGGGACCCTGAGCCCTCTGTAAAGACAGACTAGGCAGAGGAAGAGAGGACAGAGAGGTATAAGAAGAGAGAGGAGACATGTCAATGTGAATACAGTGGTTTCTCAGAACAAAGTTTCTCCATTCAGAGTGTTGGTAGGAAATGTATCGTGATAAATAATTGTACATTTATATAAATATATACACTCACATAGAGTAATTACTGAAGTGCATACATATGGTGCTGCCAGTCAAAAAGAAAGAAATTATTCATTAGGACTGATAAGAATGTTTGAAGTTCTGAAAATGAAGATTTTTTTTCAGTCCTTGCATAGAGCTGTTTTTTGCATAGATTTCAACCAATGACAAGAACTTTACATTCAGGCCTTTATAGACTCATATGGAGGCCATTGCTGCTTGAGATGCCCTGCTTAGCTGTGTTCCCATGTGGTGCTGGGAAATGTGACCCAGGAACTATGGGGACCTTTCTGGAGCATTGGCTGGTCACCAGGAGAAGCATCTCCAGACCTCTCAGTGGGACAACTTTTTTCTTTCCATTGACTAGAAAGGGAAGTCCAGACAACTGGGTTAGCCAGAGACATCTGCAGTGAAGGGGTCTGGCATCGGGTGAGAAAATTCCCATCCCTGTTGTCACCTCAAATCGAGTCACACTTCATTGACCATAGAGGGAATGAAAAGGGAGAGTGGCTAGATGTGTAAGGACTGCTTTAAGACGTCACTGTAACACAGGTCCATTGAGATTGGTGCAATTTTGGCCATCAATAAATAGAGCATTTTATTGAAGCTGCTCAGTCTGCTTTCCTCTATCAGCTGTGAGAGCTCGACACCTCATGGTGTGACTTGCTGTGTGCAAAGAGCGAGGAGCGGCAAGAAAGATCCTGGGCAGGGAGTGGTTTGAGGGGCGCTGGACTTTTGCGAGACACAACAATAGTATTTTTAATAATGTAGGCATTATTATAAAAGAAATCTTTAGAAACTGTCAAGAAAAATGAAAGAAAGAAATTTAAAAAATTATCTAAACCCCAAAAAAGAAACATGTTTCAATACACTTTTAAGCTTTTAAAATTTGTGTTCTTATTTTCTTTTTCTCATTATCTTTGTGTTCTTATTTTCTCCTTTTTCTTAGTATCTTGTTTTGTTTAGTTCTTTTTTGATACATTAGTGCTTTGGGGAGAATCTTTTTTTTCTTTTTTGAAAGGGAAAGTGATTTTCAGGGCAGGGGTGGGATGCAGTCACAGGGTCATGGACATGTGGTGCCATTGCAGATGCCCTGCTCCCCTCTGCCCAGCCTCCCTCTGCAGCTCCCAGGGGCTCTGGTCTCCCGCAGATCCCCTGTGAGAGCTGCCAGGCCCAGGCAGGTGCCTCAGAGACACTGGGGCCTCTCCAAGTGCCACTGGGTGCTTGTGGGTGGACACCTGAGCTCTGCCTGGAAAGGGGAAGAACTGTTTTCAATGTTAGAAAAATATGAGCCCACTTTCATCAGCTCAAATGATTGGCTAATTTTAATGTCAATGTTTTCCTGTGATGAAATAGTGGAAATCTTGAAGAGGGGTCTTAATCTTGGGAGAAGAAATATTGATCTGCTCCTGACCTTGTGTTTCCACTGCTTTGTCTATTTGACTGTAGATAAAATCTCAGTGATCTCTCCCATATTTTCACACATCCGGATTAAATGGATCATTTCTAAAGGCATCTTTGCATCAGACGATCTGGACATACACATGTTCCATAGTTTCACAGTTTTCCTCCTCCCCTTGCTCTTTATCATTCAGATGCCTCTCAACTCTCCAGTTGCTGCTCTGAGCTGCTGGGAGTCTGAAGCTTGCCCTGTCTTTCAGCAGTCTCATTGTCTCTTTAGCCATCTCCTTTGTTCTGCTTCTTGTTTGTCCTTTCCTATCTATCTGTCGAAAACATTTCAAGGAAGGTTATGTCTTGTGGGCAGTGGAGCTCACCAGAGGCAGCTTGGACTTGACATACAGTTGAGGAGTGTATTTTATTTCTGATGACACTGCTTCACATTTTATTTTGGTTTGTTTGCAGTTAAGACAAATCCTTCTGTGCGTCTTTGGAGTTAGTTCTCTAAGGAAAGCAGGTGGGAATTGGAGCACATGAGTTGTAACATTCAGCTACAGACTTGAGTGGGAAAACACCTTCAGGACGGAAGGGACCTTAGGAGGTCCCTAGCCCAAACTCCTTGTCAGAGGAGGGTCAGCTCTGGGGTCAAACCAGGTGGCTCTGCACTTCATCCAGTCTGGTCTTGGAAACCTCCAAGGCAGGAGGCTGCACAGCTTCTCTGGGCAACCACTTCCAATGCTTGACCATCCCCATAGTGGAAAAGCTTTTCCTCATGTCTTGCACAAATTTCTCTTCTTTCAGCTTATGCCCATTTTTTTGTCTCTTGTCCTCCCAACATGCACCCTGGTGAAGAGCCTGCCTCCATCTTCTGGATGACCGCCTGGTAGCCATTGGAAGGGTGCGATGAGATCCCTCCAAAGCCATCTCTTCTGCAAGTTGAACAGGCCCCATTTCCTCACAGAGCAAGTGCTCCAGCTCCCTGACTACTGTGAGGGCCCTCGGCCAAATTCGCTCCCAGTTATCAGCCTCTTTCTTTTCCTGGGAATCCCAAACTGAAAGAAATGTTCTCTATGTGGTCTAATGAATACTGACTAGAAGGTGATCATCATTTCCCTCGACCTCCTGGCTGTGCTCCTGCTCAGACAGCCCACGATGCTTCTGGCTTCTTTGCTGCCAGGGAATGCTGCTGGCTCATGTTTTGCCTCTCTCCACCAGGACCCTCAGGTCCTTTTCCACAGAGCCGCTCCCCAGGCACTCAGGCCTAAGCCTGTAACACTGCAGGGTGTTGGTTTCTTCCAGGTGCAAGACCTGGCATTTGTCCTTGTTGAATTTCCTGAGGTTCCTGACAGCCCATTCCTCCTGCCTGTCTAGCTCCCTCTGCATGGCAGCCCTCAAGCATATGGCTGGGCTCCCCACTTCCAGTCTGGGGTCATCTACAGGCATGACAAGTGTTGCCTCCTGCATGTAACCAATACAGAGGATAAACAAGAATATTGGGGGAGACAGTGTCAAACACCTTGCTAAAGTCTGGGTAAAAGACATTTACTCTTCTCCAGCCACAAATACAGTTATTTATTCATAGCAGGCAATCAGGTTGCTGAGGCACAATTTACCCTGGGTAAATCCATGCTAAGTGTTCTCAGGCATCTTCTTCTCCTTCATGTGCCCAGAACTGTGATCTGGGAGGATTCATTGCATGACTCACTCCTCACCAAAGTGAGGCTGAACTGCCTGCAGCTCCCCAGGTTGCCCCTGGGGCCTCTTTTGAAGATGGATACAACATTTGCCTTTCTGTAGTCATTGCGACTTCGTCCCATCTCCACAACCTTGCAAAGATGGTAGCGAGTGGCCTTGCAGTGACAGCAGCCAGCTCTCACAGCATCCTCGTATGCAGCCCATCCAGCCCCACTGACATGTGCAGTTCGATTTCTTACAAGTAATCCCTCACTAACCTCATCCACCATTGGCTGTTTTTCTCCTCTGGAGTCCTGACTCAAGGCACAACAGCCCGGGAGACCTTGCTTGTGGACACAAAAGCTAACAAGGGCTTGAGTGCCTCAGACCTATCTGCATCTGCTGCTAGAGGATTCCCTGTCCCATTTAGCAGGGAGGCCACATATTCCTTTTTATTTTTCGATTTTTACTGGAGCAGTGGCAGCTCATCTTCATGCCCTTGGCGTCCCTTGCAAGTGTCAATCCTACGGGAGCTTTTTCTTCCCTAACACCAAGCCTGTGATGCTGGACAATATTTCTAAGTTCCTCCTTTGCCTCTCCCTTCTTGCCCCTGCTGCATGCTGCCCTATTACCCTGGAGCTCAGCTGTTAGGTCCCTGTTTAGCCAAGCTGGTCCCCTGAGGTGTCTGCTGGTTTTAGCGAGTATCGGGATGGCCCATCCTTGTGCTTGGCACGTCTGTCCTTAAAGACCTGCTGGTTTTCTGGATCTCCTGGGCCCTTGAGAGCTGCCTCCCATGGCATCCCCCACCAGTCCCCTGAACAGCTCAGGAAGTCTGCTCCTCTGAAGTCCAGGGTCTGTACTCTGCTACTGTCCTTCCTCATTTCCCTCAGGATCTGGGACTCCACATTTTCATGGTCACGGTAGGCCAGGCTCACACTTACTATCCCATTCCTGATCAGCTGCTCCCTGTTTCACATTTCCAGATACAAGAAAGCATCACTGTTATCAGCCCATCTGGCAGCTGTGCAAACAGGTTGTTCTTGATGCCCTCCAGAAACCTCCTGGCCTGCTTGCACTCTGCGGTTTGCCCTTCCACTTCATGTCAGGGGGATTACAGTGCCCCCCACAAGAACCAGGGCTTGTGATCAACAGACTTTCTCACACTGCTTATGGGAGACTGCATCCACCTCCTGACCCTCACTGGGTGGTCTGTAGCTCCCATCATGATGTCACCCTTACTGTGATGCTCACCCACAAGCTCTCACCCAAACCCTTGTCCATCCCGTGGAAGAGCTCCACACATCGGAGCTGACCCTTCACATAAAGGGCATTCACCCCTGCTCATCTTTCCTGGCAGCCTCTCCTGAAGAGATTGTACCCTACAAGCATCACCCTCCAGTCCTGTGAGTGACCCCCACCACATCTCAGTCATTCCAGCAATGTTTCAGACCTCTGACAGCTTGTGCATCTCCAGCTGTTCCTGTGTGTACCCCAGGGTGCCTGCATTCACATATATTTGGGTTGCAGAGCCTCAGCTGTGACACAGAGAACACACTGGTCATGGTGAAACAGGTTAGCAAGAGCCAAAGACACTGTGTGTGCAATGGCCCCACTTCAGAGCAGAGACCTGCTGGCGTAGAGAGCAGGTGGCAATGTAATGGTGAAAGGAGGTTCCCACTAAGAGAGCAAACCCTGCAGTGCCCAAGGCCAGGGAGAAACAGAGCTGGACTGTGCTGGAATGGCAAGAGAGGGGTTTGCTGCCTGAGCTGACTCACCATGGGGCCTGTGAGAGAAGTGCATCCATCTCCAGGCAGGACAAGGTGCCTCTGAAGAAGTCCCTGGGCCTGGGCAGCCTGTGATCCAGGCACCCTGTGAACATCATTAGCCCATGTCGTCTGGGGGCAAGAGGAGGTTCATGTGGAAGAGAGCAAGAAGGGTTTGAGGGTGCAGAGGCTAAAGCGGAGACCTTGGTGGGATGTGCCTCCCATTTATGCAGCACACTAATGCAGACGAGATGGATTTTGCCTAAAGACAGTGGTGCGATTCTGTTGCCTGGGCACAGGTAGAAAAACTGAGATAACCTGGGGTGTTTGCCCAGCAAGCACTCCAAAAGGGCATTGTTTTCCCATAGGTCCCACCCACATGGCTGTGCTAGAAACCCAGGCATCTGACATGGACCTGCCCGACTATTTTGATGTCTTTATATCAAGTGTCTGCACTGAATTACATTAGCAGTTTGCACTACAGGCATCTCCATGTGTCTCAGCTTCATAGTGAGTGGTGCTCGAATAGTAGTGGGCATCTAGTGTCCTTTGAGATGGCCAAGGAAATTCCCCATCTGGCCCCCACCTGAGGCTCCAGAAGGATGGGGGTCACACAGTCACTCCAACAGAGCAAGCAGTCACTGGCACGTGCCTTGTACCATCTCTGTCTCTTCACATGTCACCAGGTGTTTGTGTGTGGGCAACTGACTCCCATCCTCCATCTCCAGGGATTCCAAAGGGAGCTTAGACAAGGAGATCGTGGACAGATCTCTCTGTTGTGCACGCTTCAGCTTAGCAAGGGGAATCTCAGCTCCTGTGTCTTTGTGGATATAAGGGGAGGGATCTGAATCCCACTCCAGCCCGGAGACTTCTAAACCATCATGACATGCCCAGATTGACTCATCTGAATCAACACCTGAACCATGTGTCAGTGAACTCCCTTCTTGTCCCCATCCAAGTGTCCTGCCTAGTTAAGAGATGGGAAGAGGGGCTGACAGAGTGGGACGTTTCCACCTCTTGCAAATAACCATCCTTTGATGAGACAAATTGCAATGCTGCAATCAGTCTTCCTTCAGCGTTTAGAGAGGGACCATCAGTGATTATTTTAGTCTACTTCAATAAACATTTCCCAGGAGGAGGGAGCACAAGGGACAGGGAAATTTGTGTCTTCAGCTGGGCCTCTGCTCCTGAGTGGGGCCAAGCTCCTGGGATGGAGGGAGCTCATGGCAACCTGGCAGCACTGCCCGGAGACAGCTGTGTGCAGGAGCAGCTCCTCTGCCAAGAGCAGCAGGGCTGCAGACACTGCCTGCTGCTGCTGACAGGAGATGAGAGAAGGCAGAGAGAAGTGGAAGGCAGTGTGGAGTGGGAGGACAGAGGAGAGCTCCTTGTGGGAGAAATCTTCGCAGCGCTAGACACGGTAAGTCTCTGGCTGCAGGGCAGTGCTGCTGAGGTTCCTGGAGGGGTCTTCGGAACCCAGCCCAAACCATGGCTGATAGGATTTTTCATGATCTCTCTCCTGGACTATCCAGGACATAGCAGGAGGAGGAGATGCTTCAGAGCAGGGATTCCCTGCCAGAGCATCACAGGGACAGGGCATCCTGCTTTCTCCCAGGGATGGCTGTGTACACCCAGGCTGTGCACCCAGGTCTACCCAGGTTCATGAGTCAGAGCAGCATCCCTGCACCCCAGGGTGCTGTGTGCCTGGGGCAGTGACTCTGCTGCCTGCGAGGGTCAGTGCTGCAGGGAGAAGCTCTGCGTGAGAGGATCGACCCCCCGGCCAGGCACGTTCATTCTCCTGTCAAGAGGGTGCTGCATCGGTCAAGGCTGCTCACAGCTCTAGCTCATACACGGGTCATGTCCAAGGGGTCTTTTCAAGAGGAGCATCAAGAGAAGGGCTACTTCCAAGGGAAGGAGCTTTCCTTCTAGTGTCTGTGCTTTAGTTTTTCTCCCTAATTTTAGCACGGAGAAAAAAAGAGTTTTCTGTTTTGGCAAGGATCTGGGACTCACAAACCTTCCCTCTCAGAGATCAGGAGGTCTGGGAGAAAGCGCAGCAAACTCCTTCAGCCGCACCTTAGCCTGGAGACAGCATCAGCATCAGCATCACCTGTGTGGTCTCCCTGGGGTTTATGGTACCTGCTCCTTACGAACTGCAGGCACAGAGACACCTCTGGACAGTGCACTGTCCTGGGAGGTTTCTGTAGGGCAGATCTGAGCACACGGAAGGGGTGATGTGGTCTGTGAGCACTGACTGGAAATGATGTTGGGAGAGAGAAAGGTCCCAGCAGGGACTGCTCCAGGCAGCAGAGCTGGGCAGGGAAGGAGAGGGAACTGCTGACAGAAGCATCCTGGGAGGATGGATTTGGGCAAGTCATGGTCAGTCCCTCCAATGCAAACACATTGCACTGAGCAAGCCCCCCATGTCTCTGCTCCCACCCAGCAGAGCCTCTGCCCTGACAGTCATGGAGTCCAGGCCATGAGCTGCCTCCTCTGCAGCCAGACCTCCAGCAGAGGAGAGGGGCATCTCTCCTGCCAGGGGCCTGTTTAGTGCTGCCCAGCAAAGGGGCTGAGAGTGACTGCCCTGCAACTTCGCCATCTGCCAGGTAGTATGCCCCAAGGTAAGGTGAAGGTTTTCCCAAGTGTCCCTTTGTCTCTCTCTTTGCCTCCCTTGGCAGCAGGATCATCCTGTTGCTACTTGTTTCCTCTCCTGTCCATCCTGCTCCTGTTCTTCTCTCAGGGTGTCCGGGGTGGATGAGTTTTCAGCTGCAGTTCAGACACCACCACTGTGAGTTGGGCAACAGAGGGGTCTGTATGGAAGGGAGGGGTCTGCAGCCCCCTTCTAAGCTGTGAGGCTCCAGGAAATGCAGTCTGTGGGGTTGGGAAATGAGCTGATCCTCCCTTAAGGAGAGACCATCTTCAGTCCTAATGGTCCTTTGACTGTTTCCCTGTGGTGTCCTGCCAGGCTATGAGCTGCCCTCCAAAAAGGCACTGCTGTCTCATAACATATCTGTAATATCTGAGAGACTGTGAAGACAGTACAGAGATGCTGAGAGTATGGAGATGATGGTGGGAGGCTGCATATGGGCATCTGAAAAGAGCCCTGTGTGTCCTTGGCTAGAAGGGGAGTGTGGAGACCTCCCTCTGGTGCCTGGAGAAAGGGTGAGAAGGTTGGAGACCTGCACTTTGAAACTGGACTGCTCTGCTCTCAGCAGTGGCTGGTTTCCTTTTAGGGCAACATATGGGTACGATTGTCCACCAGCTCAATGAGGTGGGAGGACAGGACAGCTGGGAACAAGACTAATAGACAGACACGCTGTCCTCACGCTGCAACAAGAGACAGTGAATCTGTTTTTCTCAGGACTCACAGTAGAAATGCCAAGGATTTCTAGCTTTGAGGAACACTCCCCGGGGGTGACAAGGGCATCTCAAAGAAAATAAAAAAATCCCTGAAACTCTGTTCCTCAAGCTTCTTTCTTTAGAATTAGGAGTGAAGATGCTGGAAAGCCCTTCTACATGACGAGTGTATTTCAGCTGACGGAAATGGTGAATGTCAGAGTTAATCACTCCCATTCCCCTGTTCCCACTACTGCACAGCAGAACTGACTCCTCTGCAGCCCACGGGCAGAGGCCCCTGCTCCTCACAGCAGCACACTCAGCCAGTGCAAAGTGGAGCCCAAGCAAGGGAGCTGCACAAAGATGCTCTCAGTAAAGAGAGAGGCAAAGTGGAGGGTTGTATGAGAACTGCAACAACGGGGGTTTTTTTGTTTGTTTTTTTTTTGTTGTTTTTTTTTTTGCCTGAAGATTCTCTCCTAACTTCTCAATGTCTTTTTTTCTTTGAACAGTCCCCCATGCCCGGAGATAGCAAAATGTCCAACAGCAGCTCCCTCAGTGAGTTCCTCCTCCTGGCATTTGCAGACAGGTGGGAGCTGCAGCTCTTGCACTTCTCACTCTTCCTGGGCATCTACCTGGCTGCCCTCCTGGGCAACGGCCTCATCATCACAGCTGTAGCCTGCGACCACCACCTCCACACCCCCATGTACTTCTTCCTCCTCAACCTCTCCCTCCTCGACCTTGGCTCCATCTCCACCACTGTCCCCAGATCCATGGCCAATTCCCTGTGGGACACCAGGGCCATTTCCTACTTGGGATGTGCTGCCCAGGTCTTCCTGGTTGCATTCTTGTTCACGGCAGAATATTGTCTTCTCACAGTCATGGCCTATGATCGCTTTGTGGCCATCTGCAGACCCCTGCACTACGGGACCCTCATGGACAGCAGAGCTTGTGTCAAAATGGCAGCAGCTGCCTGGGCCAGTGGTTTTCTCAATGCTCTTCTGCAGACTGCTAATACATTTTCAATACCACTCTGCCAAGGCAACACAGTGGACCAGTTCTTCTGCGAAATCCCCCAGATCCTCAAGCTCTCCTGCTCAGACATCTACCTCAGGGAAGTTGGGCTTATTGTGGTTAGTGCCTGTTTAGGATTTGGGTGTTTCATTTTCATTGTGCTGTCCTACGTGCGAATCTTCACAGTCGTGATGAGGATTCCCTCTGAGCAGGGACAGCACAAAGCCTTTTCCATGTGCCTCCCTCACCTGGCTGTGGTCTCCCTGTTTGTCAGCACCTCCTTTTGTGCCTACCTGAAGCCCCCCTCTGTCTCTGTCCCAGCTCTGAATCTGGTGGTGGCTGTTCTCTACTCAATGGTGCCTCCAACTCTGAACCCCCTCATCTACAGCATGAGGAACAAGGAGCTCCAGGATGCTCTGAGGAAAGTGATTTCATGGACATTTTGCAGCAGTGGCAACACTGCCATTGCTCTCCACAAATGACTCCCACAGTATCCCATACCAGGACTGAGCATTGTTTGTTCACTTCATTTTTAGTATGACTATTGGTACTATTATTAGTAGTATTTGTAATCATGTTCCTGCACAAATGTTTGGATTCATTCCACTTTTACTGAGGCTGCTCTGTCTCACCTGGTGCCTACATTACATTGTGTTCAACACTGGGTCAGAGCTGACTCCCTCGCAGTATCTCTGCAATAAAGTAGGTTCTTCCTGGTGCAGTGCTTGAAGGCTGGCTCTTCTTCCAAAGCTGGTGTCAAGAATAGGCCCAAGGAATTGCACCCCAGAACGGCCTACTGCACAGGGTTGTCCATGGGTTCAAGAGCAAAAAGCTCATAATCATGTAATAATCTCTTAGAGACCAAGGGCTGGATTTAGGACTCCCCCATTGGTGTCCAGTGGCAGTGGAGGGATGAATGGTCATGGATTTGTATACCCAGAGCTGTGCCACATGTTAAGGCCCAGTGTCAGATGCCTGTCCTGGAGGGGAAGCTGTAGCTGCCAGGAGAGCACAGGGGACCTGCTAGGACAGCATGTGCCTGGGGTGGGCAGTGAGGGGAGCGTCACAAAGGGACAAATCCTCCAAGGTGGAGTCATTTAAAGGTAAAGCACCAAACCCAGGTATCCATGGGCAAAGGAGGACTTGCAATCCCAGAAGAGGCAGTGGGGACCCAGCTGTCATGAGGAAGGGGGACTGGAGAGTGATTCATGTCACCCTCTATGAAATACCGGGGGCTGAATCTAAAGGCGGACCTGGACACAACTAGTAGCTTTGGAAATATTCCACAGTCCCTCCAAGCACCTGCTACATCTGCAGTTCCCTGGAGGGATTAGAGGCCCTGATCCCCATTTGGTTGGATCTGCCTCCGACCCTGACCAGCACGGCCAGTGCAGAGTCACCCCGTGGCCCTGCGGCCTCACAGCCTGCTCGCTCTGCAGAGCAGCACCGTTAGCTGCGGGCCCTGTGGCAGAACAGGGGAGGAGGTGTGGGAATGGCCAGCGAGATCAGAGAAGGGCTTGGGAGAGATGAGAAGGAAGTGGAACTGGGCTTGAAAGTGTCTTGGAGAGAAAAATGCCAGCTTTTAATCCAAGACAATGTTCAGAGTGTGGGTACACTACAGCGAGCTCACGGTGCAGAGGCAGAAGCCCTTGCTGTCCTGGCCCTTCACATGGCCTGGGCAGTGCCTGAAGAAGGATTAGTGCTACCCAGCTCGTGGTGCCGTCATCCCTGCCCCGACAGGGCATGGGGACAAGAGGCAGCAGGGTCATGTTGGGGCTGCTCTCTGACAGGCAGAGGAGTAGGGACACATTGGAGAGGAGTTTCGGGTGACGAGACGGGAAGAGTGTCCTTTTTCCCCAGACAGACAGGTGAGCCAAGAGCAAAAGGGCAAGCGAGATGGAGTGCTGCTGGACCGACACCATCAGCCCAGACCGCAGTTCCTTGTTCCCAATGCTCCTCAGGCTCTCCACCAAGGATAAGGGCTTCGGGAGCTCCTTCCCGAGGTTTTGCCCAGAGACTGTCAATTCCAAAAATGGCTGTGGATCCCAGGCTGCAGGGGTGGCTGGACAGGACTGGGGCCTGCCACAAGAGCCCTGCCTCAGAGTCCCATCTGGCTCAGGGGACAATGTGGCAGACAGAACTCCTGGGTCCTGAGGCTGCCAATGCCCTGAGCCCAAGGCTACTGTGGGGCTGGCGCCATCCCCTCATGGTAGGGGGTAATCCAGGTCCAGGTTTCCCTGGGAGTGGGTCCCCCTTTGCGATCTGGCTCTGGCAGGAAAGGGGTCCTGTGTCCTGGAGGATGGGGTGTCCTGCAGCTCCTGGGGGGCTCTCAAGAGCCTGCTGGAAATGCCCAAATGGGAAATGGATCCTTCACCTTGTAATAACCCCAAAGTGCCTACTTGTTTGGGAGAATCTGTCTTCTTTCCCCCTGGATCCTTTTACTCTTATAACATGGCAGAGCATGTTTTGGACTCCGAGATGTTGTCCTCCAATGGCCACAGCCCCTGTCCTCCTGCAACCTGGGGTCCGACCTCTGCACCCAAAAGACAGCCTGTTTGGGGGAGCAGCTGGGGAACAGGTGGGGGTGCCATCGCCACCCCACAAGTCCCTGCTGACCCTAAGCCTCTTTCTCTGAGCCGTGGGGGACAGTGCTGGGGGGAGCCCAGCAGGGCCATCTCCCCCAACCCCTCCCGGCCCCACACCTCCGCTGCCCAGCACCGGCAGGCCCAGAGCTGCTCTGGCCCTGGCTGCCCCGGGGCCCTGGGGCTCCTCAGCCCTGCGAAGTGACGTGCCAGGGCCCAGCCCAGCCCTGCAGAGAGCAGCCCCTGCCTGGCCGTGGCCCAGCCCTGCCGGGCACAGCGCGAGGGCTGCCGAGCCCTGGGGCTGCTGCCCACAACATGGCGCCCCGCCGTGGGTTGGGGGGGGGGGATCCTGCCGGGTCATAGAGGGCCACAGTGTTGCCATGGCATCGCCCCCAGTGCTGCCCTCCAATTGGCCAGTAAGGGGAGGAGGGCGGGCTGGCCTTGACTGATGGCTCCATCAGCCAATGGGAGTGCAGCAGGCTGCTGGGGGCCTCGCCAGGGCCCTGCCCCCGGCTCCCTTTTGTCCTGAACAGTGCGTTTCCCAGGGCTCGCAGAGAGGCTGTCCCCGCGGGTCCTGCCGGGCCCCAGCCGCTGCGGCTGCTCCGGGCCTCTTGCTGGGCCGCAGCCCTGCAGCCCTGGCAGCAGCCGGGAGGGTGTTTGCAGAGCAGCTCTGTGCTGGGAGCTGCTGGGCTCCTGCAGGGCCTTGGCAGCTGCTGGGCGGCCAGTGCTGCCCTGGCCGGTGCCATTAGCCCTGCTCCCAGGTGGGGCTGCAGAGCTGCTGGATCCCGGCTCTGCTGGTTTCCCCCGCTGAGATGCCCTTGCCGCAGTCCTTCCCCGTGTCTCAGAGTGTCAGGGCCCCAACCAGGAGAGTGCTTGTTGTCCTGGGGGTGTGGAGGATTTGCTGGGTGTGTTCAGCACTGGGGCAGGAACCAGACTTGGGAGTTGCGGGAAGGCTTCTGCCTCTGCCTGGGCCATGAGGCCCTGCTGTCTCCAGCTCCATGGTCACTGCTCCCATGCAATCCTCCTGTTAGGGGATGTTGCCCAGAATTACTTGCAGGCCTTTCTGCAATTGCTAAGTTCCACAGGCCAGGTGGAGGTGCTACCTAGGCACAGGCTGATGTTCTCTTGGGGCAATAACTGGTGCGTAATGGGTGTTTTTGCTTCACTGTGATCGTTGTGAGGCCCCGGGGTGAGTCAGGCAGCCACTCAGGAGCTGGCTGAGCCTTGGGGGAGGCAGGGCAGCTGCAGGCAGCAATACCTGCATGGCCGGGCTGTGGGCAGGGAGGTCACAGCTGCCTGCGAGATCTGGGCCAGAAAATCACCGGTGTCAAATCAGTTCTTGGTCAGTAGCTGACAGGCCAGCAGGAGGCACGTGACTTGGCTGTTGATGATGAGGTCACTTCTGCCTGAGTCCCTGATAGGCCAGCAGCAGGCAGATGGGTGTGGAAGCAGATTGTGAGGTCTCCTGGGCCAGAGTACCTCAGGCAGGGGAAGTTATTTTGAGGCAACTTCTGCCTCTGAAGCCCTTAGACCATCAGCAAGCACCTGCTGGGGGTATGGACTTGTGAGGTCACTTCTGTCTGAGCAGCTGATAGGCCAGGAGAAGGCCCATGGCTTGGATGTTGGCGGTGAGGTGACTTCTGGGTTTGGTGAGCGTGCCGGAAGGAGGGATTGACACCTGCAGAGGTCTACAGCAGCATAGAGATGCAACTAGTAAATCAAGCAGTAGATAATAATATTCCACACCATCTGTCACAAATATTATTCCATTGCCTCATCATGAATTTAGTAGTGCTACATTTAAAATGTGGATGATGTTCGCTGGCGAATGCAGACATGGACTTTAACCATGCACTTCTTGCTAAGTATAGGCTTCCAGCCTGCTGCCGGTGGAGGAGGGCGTCCAGCTAGAATATTTACGCTGCTAAATGAATGAAGTGCTGGTGTGAGCAGTGACATTAGTAATCTCTGATTTCCAGTGTCTGTGTGCTGCAGAATATTCTTCCACATCAAAATGCCAGGAGGCTTCTGAGTTGTTTTCTCTGAGATCTGAACGATATCTCTGTTCTTTAATTCTTGGAGGTGGGAAGTGAGCAGGCGCAGGGCTGTGAGTGACTGTTGAGTGGAAGTCCGTGTTGCAAGGCCTTGGAGGCATAGATGAGAAATGAAGGGCTGGAGAGTTGGTCTATATATGTTTTGGGGCCCTGGGGGTGCCCTGTCTGCTGCCACGTATGGTCATGTGCCCTGTGTGTCCCTGCTGCACAGGCACGTGTTGGCAGGCCACCCTCTGTGAGGCGAGAGTTGGGGGTGTGGTGTGTCACAGTGGAGGGGTGCCCTGTGGTGGGGATGGGTGGTGGCCCCAGTGTCTTGGCACTTGTCCCGGGAGGAGGTGCCTGGAGAGAGCAGTGCTGTGCGTGGGGAGTGCCGCCAGGCTGGGGAGCTGGGGAGCGCTGCGAGGTGAGGAGGTGAGTTGGCTCGCAGGGCCCAGGCTGCCCTGGTGGCGAGAGCCAGGGATGCTGGCAGCCTGCTGCCTTCTGTGTGCTGAGGTTCAGGCCTGGAGTTTCCTCAGCTCTTGCCAGGATCTGCAGCCAGATATCCCACACAGACTGTGAAATACATAGAAATATGGAGCTTAGAGTATTTGCAGTACAAGATGTCATCTTTCAGAAAGGGTTCCTTGTTGGAGATTCTTGAAGTTAACACTGCTGGGATCTGTCCAACCACCAAGTATTTTTAGGTTAGGTGCATAGCAGTTGCCTCCCTCTCCTATTAGCAAAGGCTAAGGGCAGACACTACCCATACACACAATTGGTGCAGACACTCTTTTCTTCCCATGTGGCAGGACCCTAGAAACTCTTTGCTAAACATGCAGTAATATCGCCCAATTAGCCCTTACTTAACCATCCGATTAACCCCCCTCCAATCCAGTGAATTATAGAGAGAATCTTGATCTCTTCCTGCTGAAGGCCTCACTGATTCGGGGCTCTGTGCTGCTCCCTGCACCCTGTGCACTGCCCTGGGCTCCGACATGGGACATCCAGGGGCTGACATCCATCAGGAGGCCTCAGAGAGAGCAGGAGACCACAGAGAGCAGTTTAGATCACATGGGACTTTTGTCACCCACACAGTTAACAAGGAAAAGGTCTTGCCACAGTGCAGTGCTCAGAGGTGCCCTTTTAAGCGGCAGTGTCACAGTCATTAGCTTTTAAAATGGCCAAAATAAGGAAAACTTCCAAAGACAATGTATTTCTTCAGAAAACAACTGGTCTTTAAAACCACTTCTCCCAGATGTGCAGTGACTACAGTGAGTTGTGATGCTCAAGCACTTTCCTGCAAGTCAGCAGGAAATACTTCATGGGTCATAGCTGAGAATCAGCTTGCAAAGCAGAAGTTGTTTTGTGCAGATAACTTGCAATCCCCCTCAGAATTATGTTCCTCACCTTTCCACATGCTCCTCTCTGCTCTAAGGGAGTCATTTCTGACCTGGCAGTTCAGGTGTCCAACTCATTTTGCAGTGTGTCACTGAGCTGGCTGAGGCCTGCAGGTTCTGAAGCTCCTGCCCGATCAGCTCGGGCACAGCCTGGGTATTAGCTCACTTGTGGACTCTTCCTTGCAAGTGAACCCCCTGTGAGATGACACCCCAAGTGTGGATCTGAGGCGAATTTCGAGAAAGGTGCCCTCTTGGCCGTGAGGTGTGGATAAAAGCAAGTGAGGGTCAGTTCCTTCTGGAGTGGTCTGGGCTGTCCCAGCAGGCCTTGCACAGTTCATCTCACCCACCCATCATCAAAGTGTACGTTGGAGCTTGCAGGATGACTCCTTCTTGGTAGCACACTATAAAAATTCCATCTGACTGGTAATAATGCATCATGCACTACTTTGGGAAGGTTGAGCTGCCAAAGGAAGCCTCCAGATAATGTCCATGGTGTCTCTGGGCCACAGGGGCAGAACACTGGGCTCAGAGAAGACCTAGGTGAGGAGCTGTGCACTTCCTGGTGGCAGGTCCACTCCAGAGGGCTAGTCCTGAGCAGGGTGGCCATGAGCCCTGCCTGCCTGCCTGCCGGCTGCAGGTTGGTGGGGTGGCTGCAACAGAGGTGCCCTCACAGTCGGCATCCAGATGGGTCCCTGTCACCTGCGTCATCTCTTCTCCTCCCCAGGCTTGTCATGTCTGCTGGGTGGGCTCTCTGAGGCACTGGGTGACAGCACAAAGCCTGCTGGCCAGCACATCTGCTGAGGGCCAATCAGGCAGCTACAGTGGAAGTGACCTCACAATCAACACTGCAGCCATGTCCCCTTTGCCTGCCTCTCAGCGTCCTCCTGCCCGTATATGATCTCTGGTGGGATGCGTGGTGGTGTGATTCTCTTCTTGTCTTCAAAATGGCTCCTAGCAGAACCCAACCCATGAGGTTCCTGTACAAGAGGTGACCTCACCACCAACATTGCACATGTGTCACTTCTATGTTTTTTTCTCTCCCATCCCTCTTCTGAGTCATCCTCTCTTCTAGACCCCCACATTCAACACCCCAGCCATGTCCCCTTTACTGGCACCTCCCTCTCCCCTGTCCCCGTGGAATTACACAGACATGGTGGGACAGCTCACATGGCAGGATGAAACTGAGCTCCTGAGGAAGGCAGGCTGGGATGGCGAGGAGGTGCAGGTGTGCTCTGTGCAAAGGGGTGGCTGGAGTGCACAGGGCTTTGCCTTGGAGCAGGTGATGAGCCAGCTGAGACCTTGTAGGAAGGATGAGAGGACACAGCAGTCTGGGTGACATTCTGGGAGTGTTTGCTAATGGCTGCCTGAGGAGGGAAGGGAAGCAGCTGAAACCTTGTGCAGGCAGCTGGGGGAAGCCTCATTGTCACAGATCCTGGTTCTCACAGATCCTCTCTCTAACCACCTTGAAATCTGCTGGGAGGGCAGTGGGCCTGGGCACAAGCAGCCCAGGAGATTCCTGGAGAGTGCTGAGAACAGTTTTTTGGCACAGGCAATCAATGAGCCAACACCGGCTGGACTCTGTCAGTCACAAGCAGAACAGACCTGGATGGGGATGTAAAGGTTGAGGGCAGCCCTGGCTGCAATGATCATGAGATGGTGGAGAAGTAAGACAAGAAACGGAATCACAGCCCAATACTGAAGGAGCGACGATTTCAGCTCATTCAGGATCTGCTTGGCAGGATCCCCCAGGAGACTTCCCTGGAGGGCAGAGGGGCCATGAGGCCTCTGTAAAGAGACTAGGCAGAGGAAGAGAGGACAGAGAGGCAGAAGAGAGAGGAGACATCAATTTGAATACCATAGTTTCTCAGAACAAAGTTTCTCCATTCAGAGAGTTGGTAGGAAATGTATCGTGATAAACAACTGTACATTTATATAAATATATACACTCACATAGGGTAATTACTGTAGTGCACACACATGGTGCTGCCAATCAAAAAGAAAGAAATTATTCATTAGGACTGATAAAGACTGGCATCGGGTGAGAAAATTCCCATCCCTGTTGTCACCTCAAATGGAGTCACGCTTCATTGACCATACAGGGAATGAAAAGGGGGAGTGACTAGATGTGTAAGGAATGCTTTAAGATGTCACTGTAACACAGGTACATTGAGATTGGTGCAATTTTCGCCATCGATAACTAGAGCATTTTACTGAAGCTGATCAGCCTGCTTTCCTCTATCAGCTGTGAGAGCTCGACACCTCATGGTGTGACTCGCTGTGTGCAAAGAGCAAGGAGCGGCAAGAAAGATCCTGGGCAGGGAGTGGTTTGAGGGGCGCTGGACTTCTGCGAGACACAACAATAGTATTTTTAGTAGTGTAGGCATTATTATAAAAGAAATCTTTAGAAACTGTCAAGAAAAATGAAAGAAAGAAATTTAAAAAATTATCTAAACCAAGAAAAGAAACATGTTTCAATACACTTTTCAGCTTTTAAAATTTGTGTTCTTATTTTCTTTTTCTCATTATCTTTGTGTTCTTATTTTCTCCTTTTTCTTAGTATCTTGTTTTGTTTAGTTCTTTTTTGATACACTACTGTTTTGGGGAGAATCTTTTTTTTCTTTTTTGAAAGGGAAAGTGATTTTCAGGGCAGGGGTGGGATGCAGTCACAGGGTCATGGACATGTGGTGCCATTGCAGGTGCCCTGCTGCCCTCTGCCCAGCCTCTCTCTGCAGCTCCCAGGGGCTCTGGTCTCCTGCAGGTCCCCTGTGAGAGCTGCCAGGCCCAGGCAGGTGCCTCAGAGACACCAGGGCCTCTCCAAGTGCCACTGGGTGCTTGTGGGTGGACCCCTGAGCTCTGCCTGGAAAGGGGAAGAACTGTTTTCAACATTAGAAAAATATGAGCCCGCTTTCATCAGCTCAAATGATTGGCTAATTTTAATGTCAATGTTTTCCTGTGATGAAATAGTGGAAATCTTGAAGAGGGGTCTTAATCTTGGGAGAAGAAATATTGATCAGCCCTTGACCTTGTGTTTCCACTGCTCTGTCTATTAGGCTGTGGATGTGATCTCAGTGATCTCTCACATATTTGCACATGTCCTGATTACATTGGTTATTTCTAAAGTCCTCTTTGCACCAGATGACCTGGACATATGCACTTTCCATCATTTCCCAGTTTTCCTCCTCCCCTTGCTCTTTATAGACTCAGATGCCTCTCAGCTCTCCACTTGCTGCTGTCAGCTTCTGGGAGTCTGAAGCTTGCCTTGTCCTTCAGCAGTCTTCTTGTCTCTTTAGCCAGATCCTTTGTTTGGCTTCTTGTCTATCCTTTCCTATCTATCTGTCAAAAACACTTCAAGGAGGGTTATGTCTTGTGGGCAGTGGAGCTCACTGGAGGCAGCTTGGACTTGGCATAGAGTTGAGGTGTGTCTTTTATCTTTTATTAAATTGTTTCAAACTTTATTTTGGTTTGATCACAATTAAGACAAATCCTTCTGTGCCTGTTTGCAGCTAGTTCTCTAAGGAAAGCAGGTGGGAATTGGTGCACGTGAGACTTGAGAGGAAAAAGGATAGATTTTCACAAGAGTGATCTAAGTGCCCAGTGGCTGATGAGGGAACCGGCAGGGCTGGGGGGCTTGGGAGCTGGGGAGGAAGGTTGTCCATATGTGTCCCCTATCAAAAATACTGCTTGTCCTACATGTCCAGACTTCATTAGGATGATTAGTGGATCAGTGTGAATTGGAGAATGTGGGTATCGCTTATTCTGAAAACTGAAGAATAAAGAAAGCTTAAAAAGCAGACATCTTCAGGTGATCATTGAAATCTGCCTAATTTCAATACTCTCCTGAAAGCTTAGGCTCCTAGCCACACAAGACTTGAAGAACTGAAGAAAATTATGGAGACAGGCATGGCTCCTTAGGGGTTTTTGCATTTCAGTGACCCCTCGGGTATATTTCGTGTTGAGCCCATGAACCGCAGATGCTGAGAAGAGAGTGAAGAAACCTCTCAAGAAGTTAAAGTCAGAAGCAAACTCCAAGTTTCTTGCAGCATTAACAGGTCCCACTGAGGGCCATTACCAAGAAAGTCTCCCCAGGGGCTGATTAGGGTGCAAAGCTGGAGGCCCTGATTGCAGGTAGGCAAAGGCAACGTGCAGGTGGTTCTGATGCTAAGTCAGCCTTGAGGTGTGTTATCCAGCAGAGCAGCCAGGCACTGACAGCCAGCCCCTGGGTAGGGTGATCCTTTCCATCATGCATTGCTCAGGGCTCTTCCTGGGGGCAGTGTGCGGGTGGGGGTGTGCAATGCCGAGTGCAGGACCATGATACGGAACTGCCTGGGCTCCCAAGGGACAAGGAGGCAGCAAGGCCACAGTGCTTTGAGGAATGGTGTCTTCTCGTGGACCTTGGTGGCAGAGACACCAGCCATAGCCAAGAGGACAAAGACCTAGTTCTGTTAGAAACTTTCAGCCCTGGCAGTGCCTTTGGCCATCTCCACCACAGACTGTCCTATGCTTTCCTATGCCTGTGTCTGTTTCCTTGCAGACTGTAGACACCCAACCTGCTTCCCCACCTTGTTCTCACCCCGGGATCTCCTGACCTCTCCTGATGTCTTCCTGTCCTCACTTGCTTTTCCTTGAAACACAAAGCCAGGGGCTGATCACAGACTCCCTCTGGGTGTCTTGTTGCACCACAGCACTGCCCTATGAGTCACATTTTCTTTTCTTAATGTCACATCTAAACCCCTACAAGCTGCTGTTTGTGGCTTTTTCCCCTTCTTATGCTGTTTCCCACTACCAAGAAAAGCTCCATCATCTCTGAGACCACCCTTCAAGCAGTCACAGGCTCCTACTCTCATGCCCTTTGCTTCCACTTCAGCAGGCTAAAGAAGCCGAGGTCCCTCCATCTCTCCTCATGGACAGGTTTATTCCTACCTAGGCACAGGACTTGACATTTCTCTTCTGAATCTTCATGTGGTATCTGAATTACCTGAGTTCATCAAGATCCTTCTCGACGGAAGCTCCTCTCTATCAAAACAAAAACAAGCAAGCAAATAGCCCAAAGAAACCCATATCAAAACAGCACTAATGGGTTAAGGGTAAGCAGGAGTGGGCTGATTGTACGGGAAGGGATCAGGATGGTAAAAGAGACAAACTTAAAAGGCAAGAAAGAAAAACAACAAAAAAGAAAAGGAAAATTAAAAGCAAAGTAAAGGATTGATCAGGGCTGTCCTGGGGATTCTTGACAAGAAGCCCTGCATCTAACTAATTCTGCCTGGAGGAGGACAAGAAAGCTGGCCTACTTCCACCGTCACAGGGACCCTGCGTCCTTTCTCAGGCACCAACAAGAGAAGATCTGGAGTGGAAAGAAGCATGGACTCCTTCTGGATGGAAAGGACCTCAGGAGGTCTCTAGCCCAGTCTCCTTGCTCACAGCAGGATCAGCTCTGGCGTCAGACCAGGTGGCTCTGCGCTTCAGCCAGTCTGGTCTTGGAAACCTCCAAGGCAGGAGACTGCACAGCCTCTCTGGGCAACCACTTCCAATACTTGACCATCCTCATAGTGGAAAAGCATTTCCTTATGTTCTGCACGAACGTCTCTTCTTTCAACTTATGCCCATTGTCTCTTATCCTCCCCCCATGCACCCTGGTGAAGAGCCTGGCTCCGTCTTCTCGATGACCTCCTCCTAGCCACTGGAAGGCTGCTATGAGATCCCTCCAAAGCCATCTCTTCTGCCAATTGAACAAGCCCCATTTCCTCACAGAGCAAGTGCTCCAGCTCCCTGACTACTGTGAGGGCCTCAGCTGAAATCACTCCCAGTTATCAGCCTCTTTCTTTTCCTGGGAATCCCAAACTGAAAGAAATGTTCTCTATGTGGTCTAATGAATACTGACTAGAAGGCGATCATCATTTCCCTCGACCTCCTGGCTGTGCTCCTGCTCAGACAGTCCATGATGCTTCTGGCCTTCTTTGCTGCCAGGGAACACTGCTGGCTCATGTTTTGCCTCTGTCCCCCAGGACCCTCAGGTCCTTTTCCACAGAGCCGCTCCCCAGGCACTCAGGCCCCAGCCTGAAACACTGCAGGGTGCTGGTTTATCCCCGGTGCAAGACCTGGCATTTGTCCTTGTTGAATTTCAGGAGGTTCCTGACAGTCCATTCCTCCTGCCTGTCTAGATGCCTCTGAATGGCAGCCCTCAAGCATATGACTGGGTCCGCCTGTCTCCGCTTTGGGGTCAAATACAAGCATGCTGAGTGTTGCCTGTTCCATGTAACTAACACAGATCATGAACAGGGCAAGTTCCTGGAGAGACCCCATGGTGCTTCCCTTCTCCCTGGCCTCCAGGAAGAGTACTATGCATTCACCACTGCCCTCTGAGCCTGACCATCCAAGAAGCTTTTTACCCATCCGGTTGTCTACTCTTCTAGACTGTAATGTTCTAATGTGCATGCAAGAATAGTGTGGGAGACAGTGTCAAACACCTTGCTGAAGTCTAGGAAAAAGACATTTACTCTTCTCCATCCACAAATATAATTATTTATTCATAGAAGGCAGTAAGGCTGGCGAGGCACAGTTTACCCTGGGTAAATCCATGCTAAGTGTTCCCAGGCACCTTCTTCTCCTTCACGTGCCCAGAAATGTAGTCTGAGAGGATTTGCTGCATGACCCACTCCTCACCAAAGTGAGGCTGAACTGCCTGCAGCTCCCCAGGTTGCCCTTGTGGCCTTTTTGAAGACGGATGCAACATTTGCCTTTCTCCAGTCATTGGGATTTTGCCCCATCTCCACAACCTTGCAAAGATGGTAGCGAGTGGCCTTGCAGTGACAGCAGTCAGCTC
Organism: Dromaius novaehollandiae; assembly: GCF_036370855.1. Taxonomy (NCBI): domain Eukaryota; kingdom Metazoa; phylum Chordata; class Aves; order Casuariiformes; family Dromaiidae; genus Dromaius; species Dromaius novaehollandiae. Next base: position 3,165,237 of record NW_026991289.1, on the reverse strand, counting down.
TCACAGCATCCTCCTATGCAGCCCATCCAACCCCACTGACTGGTGTAGTTTGAGTTCTCACAAGGAATCCCTCACTAACCTCATCCACCATTGGCTGTTTTTCTCCTCCGGAGTCCTGACTCCAGGCACAACATCCCAGGAGACCTTGCTTGTGGAAACGGAAGCTAACCATGGGTTGAGTTCCTCAGACCTATCTGCATCTGCTGCTAGAGGATTCCCTGTCCCACTTAGCAGTGAGGCCACATTTTTCTTTTTATTCTTTGATTCTTACTGGAGCAGTAGCAGCTCATCTTCATGCCCTTGATGTCCCTGGCAAGTGTCATTCCTAGGGGAGCTGTTTCTTCCCTAACACTAAGCCTATGATGCTGGACAATATTTCTAAAGTTCTCCTTTGCCTCTCCCTTCTGGCCCCTGCTGTATGCTGCCCTATTACCCTGGAGCTAAGCCGTGAGGTCCCTGTTTAGCCAAGTTGGTCCCCTGAGGTGTCTGCTAGTTTTAGTGAGTATCGGGATGGCCCATCCTTGTGCTTGGCAGGTCTGTCCTTAAAGACCTGCTTGGTTTCTGGAGCTCCCGGGCCCTTGAGAGCTGCCTCCCATGGCATCCCCCACCAGTCCCCTGAACAGCTCAGGAAGTCTGCTCCTCTGAAGTCCAGGGTCTGTACTCTGCTACTGTCCTTCCTCACTCCCTCCAGGATCTGGGACTCCACATTTTCATGGTCACTGCAGGTAAAGCTGACACTATGCCATCCCTGATCAGTTCCTCCTTATTTGCAATTTCCATATCCAGGAAAGCATCATCCTTATCTGGCTTGTCCATCTCCATCTGCCCACGCCTGTGCCCCCAGCTGCATGCACTTGTGTATATCTGGGCTGCAGAGCCTCAGCTGTGGCACCAAGCACAGAGCGGTCATGATGAAACCTGTTACCAAGGGCCAAGGACACTGAGTGTGCAATGGCTCCACTTCAGAGCAGAGACATGCTGGCTTATATAGCAGGCAGCAAGGTAGTGGTGAAAGGAGGTTCCCACTAAGAGAGCAAACCCTGCAGTGCCCAAGACCAGGGAGAAACAGAGCTGGGCTGTGCTGGAATGGCAGGAGAGGGATTGGCTGCCCAAGCTGACTTTGTACCATCTTGGGGCCTGTGAAAGGGGTGAACCAACCTCCAGGAAGGACAAGGTGTCACCGAAGAACTCCCTGGACCTAGATTTCCTGTGATCCAACCAACCTGTGGACATCACTAGCCCAGTCCCTGTTCATATCATCTGAGGGAGTGAGAAGTTGTTCATGGAGAGAAAAGCTAGAAGTGTTTGAGAGTGCAGGGACTACAGTGGAGACCTTGGTGTGATGTGCCTCCCATCTATGCAACATTGTTGGATGTGCACATGATGGACTTTGCCCAAAGGCAATGGTGGGATTCAGTTGTTTTGGCACTGGTAGGAAACCTGGGAAGCCCTGCGAGTGCTTTCCCAGCAGCCATTCCAGAAGGACATGGCTTTCCTGTAGGTCCCATGCTGAATTTGCTAGAGACCTGTGGTTGTGCTGGACACCCCAGGCATGGGACGTGGCCCTGCCTATGGCCTATCTTTATGTCACTGAATCTACTGTCTACACTGAATTGCATTAGCTGTTTGCAATGTTGGGATCTGCCTGAGTCTCAGCTTCCTAGTGAGTAGAGCTCTAGTTGCAGTAGGCATCTAGGGTCATTTCAGATGGCCAAGGCAATTCCCCACCTGGCCGCGACCTCATGTACTAGAAGGATGTGGGTGTCATAGTTGCTCTGTCAGAACAAGCAGACACTGGCACATGCTTTGGACCACCTCTGTCTCTTCAGCTGTCACCAGGTGTTTGTGTGTGTCCCGCTGACTCCCACCCTCCATCTCCAGGGATTATAATGGGAGCACAGACCAAGATCTCACGTGAAGACATCCATGCTGTGCTCACTTGTGCCTGGGCAAGGGGAATCCCACCTCCTGTGTGCTTTTTGTGGAGCTGACAGGAGGGAACTGAATCCCACTCCGTCCCAGGGCCTTCTAGAGCATCCTGAGAAGCCCAAACTGACTCATCTGAATCAACATCTGAATCATGACTAAATGGACTCCCTTCTTGTCCCTACCTAGGTCCCTGCCTAATGAAGGGATAGGAATAGGGCCTTCCAGAATGGGACATTTCCACTTCTTGCAGATAACCATCCACTGATGAAACAAATTGCAATGCTGGAAACAGTCTCTCTCCACTGTTCAGAGAGGGACTATCAGTGATTATTTTAGTCCACTTCAGGGAACATTTCCCAGGAGGAGGGAGCACAAGGGACAGAGAAATTCAGGCCTTCAGCTGAGCCTCTGCTCCTGAGTGGGACCAGGCTCCTGGGATGGAGGGAGCTCATGGCAACCTGGCAGCACTGCCCAGACACAGCTGTGTGCAGAAGCAGCTCCTCTGCCAAGAGCAGCAGGGCTGCGGGCACTGCCTGCTGCTGCTGACATGAGATGAGAGAAGGCAGAGAGAAGTGCAAGGCCGTGTGGATTGGGAGGACAGAGGAGAGCTCCTTGTGGGGGAAATCTTCACAGCCCTTGACACGGTAAGCATCTAGCTGCAGGGCAAAGCTACTGAGGTCCCCGGAGGGGTCTTCTGAATGGTGCCCATCCAATGACTGGATTTTTAAGGATCACTCTCCTGGTTTCTCCTTTGTAGAGGAGGTGGAGATGCTTCAGAGCAGGATTCCTGCCACAGCATCACAGGGACAGGGCCTGCTGCTCTCTTTTTCTGGAGATGGCTTCAGGGGTGGGAAGCCAGGAAGTGCTCCAGAGACTGCACACAGCTGTGATTCAGAACAGTGACCCTGCACCCCAGGGTGCTGTGTGCCCAGGGTAGTGACTCTGCTGCCTGCGAGGGTCAGCACTCAGCCTGCCCAGGGAGCTCCCCATGGCACTGTGGGGAGAAGCTCTGGGTGGCAGGGCATGTTCATTCTCCTGCTCAGAGGGTGCTTCGTGGGTCAGGGTCACAGTTGCTCACAGCTCCAGCTCAGCCTCAGCACATTCCTGGGGGGACTTTTCAAGAGGGAGGTCAGGGCAAGGGCTACTTGGAATGGAAGGAGCTTTCCTTTTAGGGTATGTGCTTTCAGTTCCCTAATTTTTGCAGGGAGACGAAAGGAAAGAGTTTTCTTGTTTGACAAAGAACTGGGACTCCTAAACCTTCCCTCTCAGACAGAGATCTGTGAAAAACGTCATCAAGCCCCTGGCCAGTGCCCTGTACGAGAGGTTTCTGTAAGGTAGGACTGAGCTCTGAAAGGTAGAACTGAGCACACACAGGGTAGGATGGGGTCTTGGGACAGAGAAAGAGCTGCCAGCAGGTACAGCGCCAGGCAGCAGAGATGGACAGGGAAGCCCAGCAGAGCCTCCGTCCTGACCACGATGGGGTTCAGGGCATCAGCCACCTCCTCTGCAGCCAGACCTCTGCCAGAGGAGAGGGGCATCTCTTCTGCCACGAGCCCATTTCATGCCGCCTGACAATGGGCCTGAGAGCAACTGTCCTGCAATGTTGCTGTCTTCATGGTGCAATGCCCTGCTGGGGAAGGTGAAGGCTTTCCCAAGCCCCCCTTTCTCTCTCTCTCTCCTTGCCTCCCTTGGCAGCAGGATCGTTGTGTTGCTCCTTGTTTCCTCCCCTCTCCAGGCTGCTCCTGTTCTTGCTCTTGGGCTTTCTGGGGTTGGGGTTTTTCAGCTGCAGTTCAGACACTGATAGTGCAAGTTGTGCAGCAGAGGGGTCTGCATGGGAATGAGGTTGCCCCAGACCCCTTCTAACCTGTGGAGCTCCAGGAAATGCAGTCCATGGGGTTGGGAATTGAGCTGACTCTTCCTTAAGGAGAGCCCATCTTTATTCCTAATGGTCCTTTGACCATTTCCCTGTGGTGTCCTGTCAGGCTTTAAGCTGCCCTCCAGAAAGGCACTGCTGTCTCATAGCATATCTGTGATATCTGAGACACCCATGAAGAAGCTGCAGAAATGCTGAGAGTATGAAGGTGATGGTGGGAGGCTGTATATGGGCAGCTGAAAAGAGCCCGGTGTGTCCTTGGTTAGAAGGGGAGTGTGGAGACCTTCCTCAGGTGCCCTGAGAAAGGGTGAGAAGGTTGGAGATCTGCACTTTGAAACTGGACTCCTCTGCTCTCATCAGGGGCTTGTTTGTTTTGAGGGCAACATCATCCGCCAGCTCAAAGAGTTTTGAGCACAGGAGAGCTGGGAATGAGACTAATAGACACACTGGCTGTCCTCCCTCTGCACCAAGTGACAGTGGATGCTTTCCTCTCAGGACTCACAGTAGAAATGCCAAGGATTTCTCCTTTTAAGGGGCACTACCCAGGGGTGACAGGGCATCTCAAAGAAAATAAACAATATTAAGAAAATACCCAAAACTAATTTCTGCAACCCTCATTCCTTAGAAATGGGAGTGAAGGTGCTGAAAAGCCCTTCCAAAAGACGAATGGATTTCATTTTACAGAAATTGTGAATGTCAGAGCTAGTTACGCCCATTCCAATGAACCCTCTTCAGGTACGGCAGGACGGACTCTACCGGAGCGCGTGGGCTAAAGTCCCGGCTCCTCATGACACTCTCAGCCAGCACAAACCAGAACTCAAGCAAGGGAAGTGGGCAAAGGGCTTCCCTATAAAGAGAGAAGCAATGTGGGATTTTTAATAAGAAATGGAATGTTTTATTAATTTATTTATTTTCCTTTAAAAGTCTCTCCTAACATGTCCCTCTATTTTTCTCTTTGGACAGTCCCCCATGCCTAGTGGGAGCCAATGTCCAACAACACCTCCTTCAGTGAGTTCCTCCTCCTGGCATTTGCAGACACCCGGGCAAAGGGCTTCCCTATAAAGAGAGAAGCAATGTGGGATTTTTAATAAGAAATGGAATGTTTTATTAATTTATTTATTTTCCTTTAAAAGTCTCTCCTAACATGTCCCTCTATTTTTCTCTTTGGACAGTCCCCCATGCCTAGTGGGAGCCAATGTCCAACGACACCTCCTTCAGTGAGTTCCTCCTCCTGGCATTTGCAGACACCCGGCAGCTGCAGCTCTTGCACTTCTCGCTCTTCCTGGGCATCTACCTGGCTACCCTCCTGGGCAACGGCCTCATCATCACAGCTGTAGCCTGCGACCACCACCTCCACACCCCCATGTACTTCTTCCTCCTCAACCTCTCCCTCCTTGACCTTGGCTCCATCTCCACCACTGTCCCCAAATCCATGGCCAATTCCCTATGGGACACCAGGGCCATTTCCTACTCAGGATGTGTTGCGCAGATATTTTTGATGGTCTTTTTTGCTTCAGCTGAGTATTGTCTTCTCACTGTTATGGCCTATGACCGCTATGTTGCCATCCGCAAACCCCTGCACTACGGGACCCTCATGGGCACCAGAGCTTGTGTGAAAATGGCAGCAGCTGCCTGGGGCAGTGGTTTTCTCTATGCTGTACTTCACACTGCTAACACATTTTCAGTACCACTCTGCCAAGGCAATGACCTGGACCAGTTGTTCTGTGAAATTCCCCAGATCCTCAAGCTCTCCTGCTCACACTCCTACTTCAGGGAAGTTGGGCTTATTGTGGTTAGTCTTTGTTTAGCCTTTGGGTGTTTTATTTTCATTGTGGTGTCCTACGTGCAGATCTTCACTGCTGTGCTGAGGATCCCCTCTGAGCAGGGCCGGCACAAAGCCTTTTCCATGTGCCTCCCGCACCTGGCCGTGGTCTCCCTGTTAATAAGCACCTCATTTTTTGCCTACCTGAAGCCCCTCTCTGTCTCGTCCCCAGCTCTGGATCTGGTGGTGGCTGTTCTGTATTCGATGCTGCCTCCAACAGTGAACCCCCTCATCTACAGCCTGAGGAACAAGGACCTCAGGGAAGCACTGAAGAAATTGGTTCAATTGGTACAAGTTCAGCAGCAATAAACTGCCCATCCCTCTTCAGAAGTGATTCCTAATTTATCTCAGACAACTCATGTGCTTTGGGCATTCTTGTTAAAGAATAGTGAATTGAAACTGTCTAGAAATGGCTGCTTAGCACAACTTACATAAAACTTGCTTAGCATGAGTGGCTAGATTTGCTGAAGCCTTAGGCCGAGCGTGGGAAAAGTAACGAATCTTTACTTAGTTTAATAAAAAATAGTGCCTCAGAGCTCGTTCAGGCTGGGAAGATAAGGAAGCCATACGCAGTCTGCGCACCTGTGTCACCGACTCCGAGAGGGAAGACGCCAAAACAATGGGGAAAAATAAGACCTTGGGAGACAACTGCCAGACCCAACAAAACCAGAGGTACGACCGTCATCAGAGACTGCAAAAAACAAGAATAAGGAGAAAAACAGCTTGCCTCAGAAAGACGATGAGACCCAATGAGGAGCAGGAGACCCCAGACCAAAAAATTATTATTGGTCTAACTACTACGTGAGGGGTGGGAAATGTAAGTCGAAAAGACTATAATTACTGAGAATTTGTTTATGTTAGGGTCCCTCTTTGGAGGCACCCAGCTCGAGCTGTAATTATGGCACGTGCGTGATTAAAATTATCTGATTTGTTTTGATTTGATTCTGAACTTTTCTACGGGAACCTAGGGTCGAGCCCTGTTATGGTGGCCGACAGGCCTAACTTCCATAACAGTTTGGCACCCCAGATGGGACCCTAGGCGACCACTGTCGGGCCTCTCGTCTCCAAACGATCATCTGGTGCCATCAGGTGAGTTCACCTGGGATCTTTGGCACCGAGAGGCACCGAGAAGGTGAGTCTTAAACTCCCGCCTAAATTCTAAAATCTGGTCTGGTAACAGTGCACTGAAGGGGGGGTACGCGGGCTGGCCACCATAAGGCGTACCAGGGGGACGGGCGTGAGTCCCATCCCCAGGGTTAGAGTGGGTCTAAGTCCCAGCTCGGTCCGGCCGGAGGAGGGGTGCACAGCCTGATCAGCGTAAGGCACACTGCAAAACTTTGACACCAAAAATTAGAGTCACTGTGACTGGTGTGAGTTTAAACAGTACTGTGTATGTGTGTGTGTGTGAGTGCGTATAACTTGGGAACCGATCGGGGCACCCATTGGCTGAAAAGCCGCCCGCTGCGAAGGGACAGCAGTCCTAGCAGTTAAAGACTCGGGTGGTGTGACTGCGGTTCCCAGGGAGTGAGCGAGCGAGAGACAGAGAGAGAAAGAAAGTGTGAAAGTGTGTGATCACACCAGCTACAGGGACTGGTATTACCGGTAAGGAAGTGCGCTGCCTGCTTTGCTTAAGACGCACTTTCCAGAAACTCAATATGGGAAATAATCTTGACATAGACAAGGGGACGCCCTTAGCTGAAATTTTGGTAAACTGGAGTAAAATCGATGGCACCAAAAATTTAGGGAGAAAAAGGTTAGTCCAATTATGTCAGGAGGATTGGCCGTTCCTGACTAAGGAAGGTAATCTGGCAGAGCGATGGCCGCCCCAGGGGGCCTTCGGTTACCAGGAGCTAGCTTTCCTGCATCATCATTTGGAGAATAGGTTCCCCAGTCAAATGGATTACTGGTATGTATGGGACAACTGGGCATTTGCTAGACGAAAAGAGGCGCCTAGGAAAGAGAGAATCTTTCCTCAGAATGCTGTAAGTACCGCAGCTGCTGAAACGCTTGTGGAAACTATTCCACCCTATGCGCCACCCCCTGCTTCAGCTTCCCTATACCCCTCCTTGCCTTCCGCCCCCGTCCTTCAAGCTCCTCTGGAAGTTGTTCCTGTGCCAGGAGTGCCCCCACCCGATCTGGAAGGGGTACCTCGGGTCGCCACTACACGAGTCTACCGACCCTGGAGACCCCAAGATTTAATTATATGGAGTCAACGGCTCCCCAGACTTAGGGATGATCCAGAGAGAGTGTTACAAATCATAAAGGGAATTGTGCGGGCGTATGACCCTACCTGGGGAGATGTACAAACACTCCTTGAATCTGTGCTCACTCCAGATGAAAGGTGCTCAATTTTGGATGCAAACCACCGTTGGGCAGCAGAGGGGGGTGTTGGGGCTGCTCGAACAGCCTGGCCAGCTGTGGACCCCGGGTGGAATCATAATGTAGATGCAGATTACAGGCAGTTGCAATTAGCCAGAGAGGGCTTAGAAGAAGCTATACGTTTGGCAGGACAAAAGACTGCAAATTGGTCTAAAGTAAGGGAGTGTCAGCAACAGGCAGAGGAACACCCCTCGGCTTTCTTTGCTAGGCTAATTAAGCAAGTCAGAATGTATGGGGGAGGACTAGACCCAGAAGCTGAGGCTAACAGGCCATTAATGATTTCTACATTTGTAGACCAAGCAGCCCCGGACATTAAAAAGTATTTTTCCAAACATGTCCCTGACTGGCCAGGAAAGCAAATGGATGAAATATTACGCTTAGCCACATTTGTCTATAATAGTCGAGAGGAGGAGAGGGCAAAAGAAAAGAGACAGCAAAAAAAAGAAGTAGTTAGTGTGTTAGCAGCTGTGTTAAGAGATGGATTTAAAGGACCCAGGGGGAGGGGAGGTGAAAGAGCCAGGAGAGATAGATGGAGTCAAAGTGAACGTGCTGTACAGTCAGGAGTTAATGATGTTTGTTATTATTGTGGGGAACAAGGACACTGGCAGCAGGAGTGCCCAGTGAGGCCCCGTGTAGTTAGGAACAGAGGAACCGGCATGAGACAATCAAACACTAAGGAGGAGACCAGGCGATTCCCACACAATCCACAATGAGAGGAAACAGGAGACTCAGAAAATACTGTGGAAATTGGGGTAAATTTATGGGATGTAGATTTGGATTTTGAGGGTCACATAATGGCAAATATAGAAGGTTTAGAAGTTCCCTTTCTAGTGGATACTGGAGCCACCCTTTCCCTTTTAAATTTTGAGCCTAAAGGATGCAAATCATCAGATAAAATAGTGATGCAAGGAGTGATGGGAAAGGGCAAACGAATGTTATCTAAGCCCTTATTACTCACTATTGGGGGTAAAACAGTGTGGGGACGTTTTATAATTTCCACAGACGCGCCCACATGCCTTTTGGGGAGAGATCTGCAAGCCTTGGATACTCAGATCTGCTTACAGCCGGAAGGGATAAAGCTAATAATTATGGGTTCATGTGTTCTGGCTAAGACACCAGAACCAGAGTCAACTAATCTGCAAATTTCAACAGGTTTAGAATCAGTTTCTAAAAAGTTATGGAGCTCTTCAGGAATGGATGCGGGACTACTGAAATCAGCTAGTCCAGTCTTGATAAAAACAAAGGGGGGATTGCCTCCTGCAGTTAAACAATATCCTATCCCAAAGGAAGCAGAGAAGAGTATCCAAAAACAAACTGATCATTATCTGAAAATGGGTATCCTTAGAGTCTGTGAATCCCCATATAACACCCCAATTCTGCCAGTTAAAAAGAACAGGCAAGATGCTGATGGCAATCCAGAGTATCGCTTTGTACAAGGGCTATAAACCAACATGTAGTTGCTCCACATCCAGTAGTCCCCGACCCATCAACCATTTTACTACAGATACCCCATTGGGCAACTTATTTTACTGTGATTGACCTAACAGCAGCCTTTTTTACTATACCGATAGCTGAAGATAGCCAAGATCTCTTTGCTTTCACTTGGAAGGGACAACAATTAACTTGGACAAGGTTGCCACAGGGATTTACTGGGTCTCCGACTATTTTTTCGCATATACTTAAAAATGACCTCTCAGATATCGAACTTCCAGGACATTCTGTATTAATACAATATGTAGATGATTTGTTATTAGCAAGTAAAGATTATGAGACACGTTTAAAAGATACTGTTTCTCTATGTAACGCTCTTGCAGAAAAAGGACATCGGGCATCTCTGTCTAAACTCCAGCTGTGCCAAAGAGAGGTAAAATATTTGGGTTTTATCTTAAAAGAAGGACACAGGTTAGTTGATCCAGAACGAGTAAAGACAATTCTTGATATGCCTCGTCCTGTAACAAAAAAACAGCTTAGGGGATTTTTAGGAGCTGTAGGATTCTGCCGACCGTGGATTCCTGGGTTAGCAGAACTTACTAAGCCTCTGGTACAGGCAACAAAAAAGGAGGAGATAGAGCCTTTGGCCTGGGGCCCAGAAAGGGAGACAGCTTTTACATCTGTGAAAAAAGCATTGGTTTCAGCCCCTGCTCTAGGGTTACCAGATTATAGCAAACTATTTGAATTATTTGTCCATGAACGACAGGGAGTAGCAAGTGGGGTACTCACCCAAAAACTAGGCCCTCACCGTAGACCAGTGGCCTATTACTCCACGCAACTAGATGAGGTAGCTAAAGGCACTCCAGGATGCATCAGAGCAATACCAGCTACTGCAGCTCTTCTTGAAAAAACACGACCTGCAGTTTTGGGTCATTCATTGACTGTGTATGTGCCACATGAAGTAGAACTGTTAATGAAACAATACGCGACTGAAGCGCTATCCCCACAGAGAGCTCACCGCTATGAACTGATAATACTGCATGCAGATAATGTGACTTTAAAAAGATGCAATATTTTGAATCCAGCAACACTATTGCCTCAAGCAGAGGACGGAGAGCCACATCATTCCTGTGAGCAGGTGGTCGTCAGCTCAAGCAAGCCCCGGGAGGACCTTAAAGATGAACCTTTGGAGAACCTGGACTTAGTTCTGTTTACAGATGGATCATCCTATTATTTGGACGGAAGATGTCACTCCGGCTATGCTGTCACTAACGTCTTTGAGGTGCTCGAGGCCAATCCTTTGTCTCCATCAGTAAGTGCTCAAGGAGCAGAATTAATAGCATTGACCCAAGCAGCAAAAATAGGTAAGAGCTTGCGGGTAAATATCTATACCGATTCTAAATATGCATTTGGAGTGTGTCATGCAACAGGGATGTTATGGAAAGAGCGAGGATTCTTTTTGTCATCAGGAAAGAAATTAGCTAATGGAGAAGAAATACATAATTTGCTGGAAGCAGTTCAACTGCCCAAAGTAATTGCGGTATTACACTGCCCAGCCCATACTAAAGACACTACAGAAATTGGCAGAGGAAATGCTTTAGCAGACGCTGCTGCGAGGGCTGCAGCTCGACAACCTCTGAGAGAATGTATGGGGGCAGTTCCAAGGATGGACCAGAGTGAGTGGCCAAACTTAATAGACCCCAAAACTATGTATGAAAAAGACTGCTCAGTGGAAGAGAAAAAACGATGGGAACAGTAGGAAGCAAAACAAAATGATGATGGAATATGGACAATTGGGGAAAAACCAATTCTACCAAAAAATACTTAATTACTATAGCTAGGTGGTTTCACGATAAAGCTCATGGGGGAGCCGAGGCAATAGCTAAGCAGGTACAGAAAGTATGGGCTGCTCCAGGAATTTATGCAGCTGCTAAAAGAATAACAAATAGCTGCCCGACCTGCCAGAAGTTTTCAAATAACAAGCCAAGCTCAGATTTGGGGGGGCAACCATGGGCTTACTTCCCTTTCCAGAAGCTGCAAATAGATTATGCGGATATGCCATCTGTCTATGGATACAAACACTTGTTAGTGATAGTAGATCAGTTATCAGGCTGGGTAGAAGCTTTCCCAACAAGAAAGGCTGACACAGGGGGAGTGGTAAAAGCCTTACTGAAAGAAATCATACCCAGGCATGGGGTCCCAGAAGCCATTGATTCAGACAGGGGTGCCCATTTTACAGCAAGCATAATCAATCAGTTATACAAATCATTAGGAATAAAAACAAACCTACATACTCCTTATCACCCACGATCTTCAGGACAAGTAGAAAGAATGAATAGAACATTAAAAGAGAAAATAGCAAGAATATGCACACATGCTAGCCTGAAATGGCCAGAGGCATTAAACTTAGCTCTATGGGATGTTCGAAATTCTCCACGGCAACCCATAGGACTACCACCAGCAGAAATTCTTTTTGGGAGACATTTAGCGATACCAGGGACTTCTATCCCTGCTAAGACCAGCATCTACTAGCCTTACAGGAACGGTTTAAGGCCTTGCAAAATCAGGCTCAGTGGTTTCAGCCGGTGCCATCAGACATTCAGGCACATGATATACAGCCTGGAGATAAAGTGTTGATAAAGGTATTCTCGCAAAAAACAAAATTAGAACCAAAATGGGAAGGACCCTATATTGTATTGTTAAGTTCTTACTACGCTGTTAAAATTCTAGGAAAAGAGAACTGAATTCACCACTCTCACGTGAAACGAGTGACAGTCCAAGAAGCAAGCACAGCAGAGGTTGCAGCAGAACAGTGAAAACAACCACATAAAGCTCGATGGGATACACAACTTCCCCAGGGTAATCTGTTCGGACTCACCTCACTAACACAAATCTCTTTCCCTTTACTGCACCGTGCAGGATGGCAGGCAGAAGTGCCATGCTGATGTTGCTGTTTCAAACCCTGGCAATACTACTTTCCCTAACCTGTGGTCAAAGAACCTTAGAGTGGCCATGGTCCCAGGCCCGTGTTAAGTATACCGGAAGTATGGGATTAAATTCTACTAAAAACCTAAACCTCTCAACCGTGGTCATGCATGGAACTGAAGTATACTCAGAAAATGAATGGAGCTGGGATAATACTAACCAACTTCCCCAACTCCTGGGAGGGACAGGAAAGGAAATAAAGATAGGGTGTCGAGTGATCAACGGGTCCACCCATGAGAAGGCGACTCAAATCTCTCACTAAAATCAAATCAAATGAAAAAGAAAGGAAAATTTGTGCCACTGAAAACCTGGATTGTTGGTACAATTTTACCTTAGAGCAGCCTGTTTTAATAGTTTGTCTGTGGGCTCACCACAATGTGGGACTATCATTTAAATTTAAAATAGGCGTTATTGAGCCCAGCACAGCAATACCTACCCTGACTACAATTATTTCCACCAATAGAAATAACTCTGTTACCATGAAGAGTAAGAAAACCTTATCCCCACAAATCTTTGAAATTGGACCGTATGTGATTAGAAATACAGGCCAACAAGAAGTGTTATTTAATCCATCATGGTCTCTCAAACGAGTAGAGCTATTAATGCAAATTAATATCTCTACAATCAAACCGACCTGTTCACCATTCTTAGGTACGTCCTATGTGGGATGGACAGCGTGGTTACATAGGCGAACTCTCACCTCTCCAAAACGAACAAGGAGAGATGTGACCGGTGTCATAGGAACAGGATTGGAAGTCCTAAACAGTATAGCTGCTGAAGTACTCGTAAATAAACTGAGCACAACAAGAAGTGACTTATACAGATTAAAACATCCATTGAGGTCTTCTTTATTAGCATTAGGAACTAACCAATGGCTTTCATCCGAGATATTACCTCAATGGGAAAAAATGAATGAAAAAGATCACCACTTGATAATGCACTTGGGGAAACTCTGAACTTTTCTGCGGGAACCTAGGGTCGAGCCCTGTTATGGTGGCCGACAGGCCTAACTTCCATAACATCCTGATTAAACTGATCATTTCTAAAGGCATCTTTTCATCAGATGATCTGGACATATGCACTTTCCATAGTTTCCCAATTTTCCTCCTCCCCTTGCTCTTTATCATCCAGATAGCTCTCAACTCTCCAGTTGCTGCTCAGAGCTTCTGGGAGTCTGAAGCTTGCCTCGTCTTTCAGCAGGCTCATTGTCTCTTCAACAAACTCCTTCACTGTGTGTCTATTCAGCCTTTCCTATCTATTTGTCAAGAACATTTCCTTGTAGACTCTAGACATCAGTACAGGCAACGTGGAGTTGACATAAAGTTGAGGACTGTATTTTATTTCTTATGAAACTGGATGATGTTTATTTTCGTTTGATTGCAATTAAGACAAATCCTTCTGTGTCTGCTTGCAGCTAGTTCTCTAAGGAAAGCAGATGGGAACTGGTGCACAGGAGCTGTAGCATTCAGCTACAGCCTTGAGTGGAAAAAGGTTAGATTTTTAACAAGAGTGCTCTAAGTCCCCAGTGGCTGATGAGAGAACTGGCAGGGCTGGGGAGCTGGGAGAGAAGGTTGTCCATACATGTCTCCTATCAAAAATACTGCTTGTCCTACATGTCCAGACTTCATCTGGAGACCCAGTGGGTCAGTGTGAATTGGAGAATGTGGATATTGCTTATTCTGAAAACTGGAGAATAAAGAAAGCTTCAGAAGCAGACATCTGTCTTTTTCAGGTGTTCATTGAAATCTGCCTAATTTCAATACTCTCCTGAAAGTTTCGCAATTAGCCACACGAGAATTGACAAAATGAGGAAAATTATGGAAAGAGGCATGGTTCCTTAGGTGTTTTTGCATGTTAATGACCCCTCAGCTGTATTTGGTGCTCAGCCTGCAAACCGCAGATGCTGAGAGGAGACGGAACAAACCTCTCAAGAAGTTAAATACAGAAGAAAATTCCAAGTTTCTTGGAGCGTTAACAGGTCTCACTGAGGGTCATTAACAACAAAGTCTCCCCAGGGGCTGATTAGAGCACAAAGTTGGAGGCCCTGATTGCAGGTAGGCAAAGGCAATGTGCAGGTGGCTCTGAGGCCAAGTCAACCTGGATGTGTGTTATCAAGCAGAGCAGCCAGGCACTGACAGCCAGCCCCTGGGTAGAGTGATCCTTTCCATCATGCATTGCTCAGGGCTCTTCCTGGGGGCAGTGTGCGGGTGGGGGTGCGCAATGCTGAGTGCAGGACCATGATACAGCACCTCCTGGGCTCCCAGGGGACAAGGAGGCAGCAAGGCCACAGTGCTTTAAGGAATGACATCTTGTGGGCCTCAGTGGCAGAGGCACCCAGCTATGGCCAAGAGGACAAAGACCTAGTTCTGTTAGAAGCTTTCAACCCTGGCAGTGCCTTTGGCCATCTTCACCTCAGGCTGTCCTATGCTTTCCCATGCCTGTGTCTGTTTCCTTGCAGTATGTAGACACCCAACCTGCTTCCCCACCTTGTTCTCACCCCGGGATCTCCCAACCTCTCCTGATGTCTTCCTGTCCTCACTTGCTTTTCCTTAAAACACAAAGCCAGGGGCTGAACTCAGACTCCCTCTGGGTGTCCTGTTGCACCACAGCACTGCCCTACGAGTGACATTTTCTTTTCTTAATGTCACATCTAAACCCCACAAGCTGCTGTTTGTGGCTCTTTCCCCTTCTTATGCTGTTTCCCACTACCAAGAAAAGCTCCATCATCTCTGAAACCACCCTTCAAGCAGTCACAGGCTCCTACTCTACTGCCCTTTGCCTCCACGTCAGCAGGCTAAAGAAGCCCAGGTCCCTGAACCTCTACTCATGGACGGGGTCATTCCTGCCTAGGCACAGGACTTGACACTTCTCTTGTAAATCTTCACAGGGTATCTGTTGTCCGAATCACCCGAGTTTCTCAAGATCCTTCTGGACAAAAGCTCCTCTGTGTCAAAACAAAAAAGCACCCCCCCACACACACCAAATATGAACTTTTACTTAGTCCAGTAAGAAAAGGGCCTCAGAGCTGGTTCCCAGCCCAGCCCCCGAGGACCCAGCCGCAGCGCCCGGCCAGCCGGCAGCCCCATGGCGGGTGCCAGCCTGGTATCGTGCCGGGCCGGGGCCCCCCACCCCGCTCCCAGCACCAGCTCTGACCCATTCCGGAGCTGCTGGATGCCCCGTCGTGGCCTGTGAGAGAGGAGCGGCAGTGAGCCCCGGCCCCGTGCCAGTGGCACTGCGGGCCCCGCACCAGCCGCGGGCAAAGCCGGGCCAGGGCAGAGCCCGCTGGGCCGGGACCCGGCCCTGGAGCCGCCTCACAGGCGCCAGGAGCAGAGGGCAGCGCCCGGGCGCCTCAGCCTCCAGCGGCGGGACGCCAACCCTTTCCCTGCCCTGCAGCCGGGGAAAAGCTGCGGGGCGCGGAAGAGGGGAGATGGGGGCAGGCGGGGGACAGGACACGCCAGCCCCGTGGCCGCCAGAAACCAGAGAGCAAATGCTGCCCCACTGCCAGGCGCGGCCTGGGACGGAGCGGCCCCAGCACTCACCTTTGGCGATCGCGTACCCCTGCTCCTTCCTCCCTGCGGGAAGAAAAGGCATCAGGCCACGTGGCCCCTCGCAGCCCAGCTCTGCTCCGGCCCCAGGGCTCTGGCTCGAGCCCCTTCTCCTCCCGGCCTCCCTCCCCCCGCCTCCTCGGCCCCCGTGCTTTACCCCATCTGCTCTTCTAGACCACAAAGCCGGCAAATGCCGTGATGACGACGACCACAGCGATGACCGCCCCGAGGACGATGGGCAGCAGGGAGCTCGGCGGCTCTGGAAGAGAGTGGGGCCGGGAGCAGGGGCCGGGAGCTGCCCCCAGCGGGCGCTCTGCGAGCTCCGGCCGCCCGCGCTCACCCCAGGAGAAGAGGCCGGGCTCCGGCAGGCTGGCGTGCTCCACGCGGCACTGGTACTCGTGCTTCTCTGTGGGGAGGGCCTCAGTGCTGGCCCAAACGGGGAGGTGCCATCATTGTTGTGCGTGACGCTGTCCCGCTTGGTCTCCTGGGCTTGGATGCGGCCCTTTTTCAGCCAGCTGATGCTGATGGGCCGCGGGTAGAAGCCGTGAGCCCGGCACGACAGGGTCACGAAGCCGTGGCTCTCCTTGGCCGACACTCTCACCGCAGGGCGCTCTGGGGAGACGGCGCGAGGGAGGGAGGTCAGGCAGCTCGCGCCCAGGCCCGGATGCACACGCCGCACCATGCCGCCAGCAGCGCCCTCGGGCGCCTGGGCCCAGCCCCGAGCCCGGGGCCCGTCCCCGTGTCCGGGGGGTCCCGCCTCGCCCTGTCCAGCGCGGCCCTCCCGTGCTCCACGTATGTCCGCAGCCCCTCGATGCAGCTGTTCTCCAGGTAGTGCTTCCAGCGCTCAGGCTCATTCTCAGCCTCCCACTTCCTCTTCGTGATTAGCGCAGCAGCATCCGCCGTGACGAATGTCAGCGTGTCCTTGTCAAAGGCGATGAAGTCCTTCCCGTCGTAGCCAAGCTGCATAAAGCCCCGGGTCCCGCCATCCTCCAGGAGGTCACAGCCGTACGTGCGCTGCACAGTGTGATACCCTGAGACACAAGCAGGGAGACGGGGGCTCAGGGGCAGCAGAGGGGCTCGGACCCGGCACCCAGCGCAGGGCCGGGGGCACCCCAGCCCCGCAGCCCCCAGCGCTGATGGCGAGCGGCTGCCGCCGGGAGCCCCGGCCCGGCCCCTGGAGCCCCGGCCCGTGCTCACCCCTGCTCTGGTTGTAGCGCTTCTGCAGCGTGTCCAGGTACACACGGAAAGTCTCCTGACAGTCCTGATTGATCCGGGTCTCCTCGTCCCAGTGGTCCTGACCCTCCTGCTCCATCCAGGCCGCGCCCGGCACCACTCTCTGCATCTCACTGTCGTAGCGATCGATGAGCTGTCTGTCCACGGAGCCCACGGAGACGAAGGCGGGCAGCCCCGGGCTGGGCTCCATCACGGCGGTGTTGAAGTAGCGCAGGGAGTGGGGGCCTGCGGGGACATGGGGTGCAGTGAGGGGCTGGGGTGGGCACATTGGGGGGCATCTGGGGGATCAAGATGTCCCGGGGGGACACGACGGGCGGGTCGGGGGGGCAGCATGTCCCAGGGTTCAAGTCAGGGGGGCAGGACGTCCTGGGGGGGCAGGTTGGGGGGCTCCGGGGGGGCAGCACATCCCGGGGGGGTCCAGGGGGGTAGCACGTCCCGGGGGGCAGGTCGGGGGGGCAGCACATCCCGGGGGCGGTTGCAGGCCGGTCCGTGGGGCCGCTGATGGGGAGCCCGGCGGCGGGGGAGGGCAGAGGGGGGCTGGGGTCCCCGCCCGCACTCACCACTCGCCGCCGCCCCACCACCCCCCAGCAGCAGCAGCAGCAGCAGCCCCGGCCCCATCGCCCGCCCCGCTACCGCCTCCTCGCTGCCATCGCCATCGCCCTCATGTAGCGCCGAAGCCCACGGGGGCCACGCCCTCGCGCCGCCATTGGCTCCGCTGCGGCACACCACCATTGGCTGCGCTCTGTCCCACCCGCCAATAGCGGCTCGCGTCGGCTGAGGCGTCACCAGGCGCTGGGCAGATCCCGGCGCGGCAGGTTGGGAGAAGCGACAGCGAGGGCACGCGCGGAGGGCACTGCGCAGGGCCGAGCCGCGGCTCCCGCCCCACCTTGTCGCGCAGCCATTGGCCTCACCGGCGGCCGCCCGCCAATGGCGCGGCGGGGCAGTGGTGACGCCACTGGGCGCCGGGCAGATCTCTGCCGAGCGCGTGGTGGGCGGGAGCGCGGAGGCGATGTGGGAGGACGAGGACGATGTGCGGATGGAGATGATGTGGGGACGGGGACACTGGGGGGACGGGGATGATGTGGGGATGGGGATGATGAGGGGATGGGACACTGGGGGGATGGGGATGATGTGGGGATGGGACACTGGGGGGATGGGGATGATGTGGGGATGGGGATGATGTGGGGATGGGGACGATGTGGGGATGGGACGCCATGGGGATGGAGACGATGTGGGGATGGGATGCCGTGGGGATGGGGACGATGTGGGGATGGAGATGGAGTTGGCTCTGTCACAGGGGCAGGGGGACACTGTGGGGATGGGGACGATGTGGGGATGGGACGCCATGGGGATGGAGATGATGTGGGGATGGGGACAATGTGGGGATGGGACACTGGGGGGATGGGGATGATGTGGGGATGGGGACGATGTGGGGATGGGGACGATGTGGGGATGGGACGCCATGGGCATGGAGACGATGTGGGGATGGGATGCCGTGGGCA
Source organism: Dromaius novaehollandiae (assembly GCF_036370855.1). Classification (NCBI taxonomy): domain Eukaryota; kingdom Metazoa; phylum Chordata; class Aves; order Casuariiformes; family Dromaiidae; genus Dromaius; species Dromaius novaehollandiae. The sequence goes on along the minus strand of NW_026991289.1, from coordinate 3,146,538 downwards.
TGGGGACGATGTGGGGATGGAGATGGAGTTGGCTCTGTCACAGGGGCAGGGGGACACTGTGGGGATGGGGATGATGTGGGGTTGGGGACGATGTGTGGACGGGGACACCACTGGGATGGGATGGAGTTGGCACTGTCACGGGCAGGGAGACATGGTGGGGACAGGGACACCGTGGGGCTGGGGATGCCGTGGGGCTGGAGATGGAGTTGGCTCTGTCACAGGGGCAGGGGGACGTGGTGGGGACAGGGACACCGTGGGGACGGGGACGCCGTGGGGCTGGAGATGGAGTTGGCTCTGTCGCAGGGGCAGGGGGACGGGGACACCACAGGGATGGGGACATGGTGAGGACGAGGACGGCAGGCGAATGGGGATGCTGTGGGGATGGGGACACCATGGGGACGGGGATGCTGTGGGGATGCTGATGGAGTTGGCTCTGTCACAGGGATGGGGGGACACGGTGGGGACAGGGGTCAGCTCCGGGGATGGAGTTTGGCTCGGCCAAGGGATGGGGACCCGGCGGTGGAGATGGGGACCCGAGGATGCAGGGACGGGGGCAGGGATAGGGACAGGAGACCATGGGGACATGGCGATGGGGACACGGGGCCAGCAGTGGGAGCTCAGGGAGTGGCGCCCATCGAAGGCCAAGTGCTGGTAGGTGGCCCCCAGCCCACCCCCGGCACCCATAGGTCTACTGGAAGATGTGGAAACCTGCCCAAGGTGGCACCCATGGGTGAGGAGCTGCCCGGGGACCCAGGCGTCCAGCCCCGTTGCACCCCTGGAGCCAGGCATCCAGTCCCATCAGCACCCACACCCACCCATGGACCCAGGTGTCCAGCCCCATTGCACCCGTGTTGTCACCCATGGGCCCAGGTGGCCACCCCCATTGCACCCCTGGACTCAGGCATGAGGTCACATCAACACCCACAACCACCCATGGACCCAGGCCCCCCACCCCATTGCACCCATGGTCCCAGCCCCCTGCCCCATTGCACCCATATCCCCAGCCCTCTGCCCCATTGCACCCACATCCCCAGGCCCCCGCCCTATTGCACCCATATCCCAGCCCCCGCCCCATTGCACCATATCCCCAGCCCCCTGCCCCACGCAGACGGGGCCACACTGCAGCAAGCCCAGCGCAGGCCCCCAAGCTGCCTGGCAGCTGCAGCACAGCACACAGGAGCAGAGGCCAAGGGTGCTGGCTTGGTGCAGCCGGCGGAAGAGAAGGCGTAGGGGGATCTCGCTGCTGCCTGCAAGAGCCTAACGGGAGCGTGCAGAGAGCATGGAGCCAGAGAAGTCCTGAGGGGCCTGGGGACAGGACAAGGGCAACGGCACAGCTTGCGGCAGGGAAAATTCCCCTCAGAGACTGCAAATGGCCTTGGAAGCCGAATGGTGGTGCAACACTGGAGCAGGGTGCCAGGGCCGTGCGGGAATCCATCGCCAGAGACGGTCAGAGCTTGACCCTGACAGGCCCTGCGAAACCTCCTCTGCTTGCCTCCACTTGCAGCAGGAGGTTGCAGCAGACACCTCCGGAAGACCCTTCCCACCCCAGCTGCTCTCTCACTCTGCGACTGCTTGTAGGGCTTTCTCTGCAGCCCTGACTGCCTTCCTTGGCAGCGCCTGCACTAGTCTTTCTCCTGACAGTTCCCTGACACCAAGTAACACGGCGGGAACAGCTGCCGAGGGTTTATTTGGAGCAGAACATGGGCTGTGGGACACGATGCGGCAGCATTGCTGTAGCAGCCAGGAGAGAGCCTCCGTCGCTCTGCCTCTTTGCCATGCCCCATCTCGGACGACCTGTCTGGCAGCTGCATCCTCGCACTGTTCCTCTCACTGCCCTGAGACACAGCGGCAGCTAAAAGCTCTGCGCAGAGCCCGAAGCGCTGTCCTGAGCCGCGACGGCCATCGCCTGGAAGCCGCAGCATGCGGGAGGGCGGTGATGCCTGTGGAGGAAGGAGAGCCGTGGGCGAGGGGCTGGGCAGGCGCAGGGCAAGCACCCGCCTGTCCCTGGCACCAAGGGCTTTCCCAAGGGCTCACGGCCTCGGCATGGCCAGCCCCTGGGTGCTTCCTGCTGCCAGCCTCAGTGCCGCTCGCTGTGCCGTCCCCAGAACGGCTCTCGACTTGGGTACCTACCTGAGTCCACCTCTGGCGTGGGCCGGAGGGAAGACGACGACTTGTGCTCCTCTTGGGGCTCCCAGGCAACCTGCATGGGGAGAGCAGCAACACACCCCTGTGTGGTATCAGCTGGCCATGCTCAGCATCCTGGTGCCCTGGGATATGTGAGGGGGGAAAGGGTCTGGGGTGGGGGGATGCTGTGAGTGGCCGCGAGCCCCAAGGGGAGGCACATGCCGCTGGCTGGGCAGTGGCACAAGGCTTGTCTTGGGGCCGTAGCAGCAGAGCTGGGCCGGGGGCCACGACGGGCAGCGGGGGATGGAGGTGGCCGGGTGCGGGGCACAAGGGGGCTGGCTCGCTGGCTGTGGGAGGCGGCTGCTGCTGGGGCTGCCCCTGCCCTCCTCGCTCAGCATCCATGCCCCAGGGCTGGGTGCTGTGCAGGCCGGGGAGGGAACGTCAGCCCTGGGCCTCTGGCACTTGGAAACGCAGAGCACCAGGCATCTTCCCCAGGGCAGAGAGTGCAGAGGGCAAAGGGCTGGGGGGGACAGCTTCTCACCACGGCCGCGGGGGACCCATGCGATGGGGCAGCTCTCCTCACCCACCCTGCACACCCCAGACACTGCTCACACCGCACCTCCCTTGGGTGGTGGGTGCCAACGCCATGCTCCTTGCTCACCTGGTGAGGAAGGCCTGCGGCCAGGGCAGAGCCTTCTGCTGCGCTTTCTTCGGGGAACGGTGGTTGGAGAGGCAGGCTGTTGCTCTCCCCACAAGGGCCTCCGCACAAGTGGGAGGCCTCTGGCGCAGCCTCTGTGGGAAGCGATGGAGGCAGAGGAGCATTTTCCCCTGCATCCTCAGGGCCTCTGGCTGCGGGGGAGGCCTCCGCCTTTGTCCCTGTGCTGGCCGATGGGGACAGAGGCACACTGTCCCCCGCATCCTGGCAGCCTCCTGCCAAAGGAGATGCCGCTGCCTCGGCTCCTCGGGGCACTGCTGGGGCCAGAGGCGTGCTCTGCAGGTCACCAGCTGCCTCCCTGGCAGCATCTCTGCCCTTCACAACGGGGGAGCAGGGCACCTCCTCAGGGCACGGCTCTGTGTCTGCCAAGAGGCTCCTGAGGCTCGGTCTGACCCAGCTCATGACCAAGGCCGTGTTTTTCTCCAGCTCCTCCCATTGCAAAGGCTCTTCATCAACGTCCTCTTCCTCATCGCTCCACTCCACGCCAGCATCCTCTGGTGCTCCCCGGACTCTCTTTCCAGCTCCCAGCTCCCTCCTGGGCGCATGGGCGTACAGCCGCTCCTGCACCTCCCACTTGGACCTCGCATCCTTGAGGAGCTCCACTCGCGTCACCTCCGGTTGCCACAGGTTATAGAAGGAGTTTCTGGCACAGAGCTGAAGCCAGAGAGGGAGATTTGTGAAGGCAGCTGCTTTTCCCACCAGCAATGCCCACCGCAGCCCTGCCAGCACTGCCACCATCACGCTGTTGCAGCAGGGCGCAGCGGCTGGCCCCAGCACACGGAGGGTCACCATCTGCCCCGGCCCACCCTTTGCACTCACCTCCTTGGGGCAAACATTGAGGCATCCCGATGCTGTCAGGGAGAAACGTTTCCCCTTGCCCTTCCGCTCCTTGCCCTCACTCTCCTTCGGCCTCGGCTCCTTCCTCTCCAGAAAGGCTTCTCGCAGCTGGGCCAAGCTCTGCCCGGTGCGCGCCACGCAGCTCCTGTCGAGCTCCTCCAGCGTCTCTGTTTTGATTGAGAGCACGGCGAGATACTGCGCGGGGTTGTCGGGGTGTATGTGCAGCGGCGTGCCTCGAAGGCGACAGATGATGCCCAGAGGCTGCTGTTTGGGCCTCTGCACTGCAAGCTGCCATCCTAGTGTGACCAGTCCATGGCCACTGCCCGGGGAAGCTGGTGCACCGGCCCCTGTGACCTTCCTTTTGCCATCACGAGTGTGGGCATCAGGCCCTTGCAGAGCTGTGGCAGCTGTGCTTTTGCCATGCTCGCTGCTCTCCTCTTGGGCTCTCTTTGCCACTGCTGCTGGACCAAGGGCGTGTGCCGATATCTTCCGTGGCACGGCTGCACTGAGCTCCTTTGTGCCTTTGTCCACATCAGGCTGCACCAGCTGCCGGTCACGTCCAAGACTCATGTCATCAGCACAGCTCCAGGCTGCAGACACGAGCTCAAGGCCTGTGGATTCCAGAGCTGCGGCAGGTGCTACAGGGCTGTGTGCAGCAAGTCTCTGGCTCTCAGCCCTCAATTCCATGCACGCATCTGCAAGGATGCTCTGAATAAGGCCAGCAGGCTCAGGCCAGGAAGGCCAGGAGGACTCTGCTGTGACCATTTCACTGGGGCAGCTGCCAGCAACGGCTTTGGCAGAGCTGGGTGGCACCTCTGCGAAGCGGGGGCTGCTGAGCCCAACCTGCTGTGAAACACCTTTGGCCATTGTCTCCCACTGCGGGACCTCCCCCACGCCAGAAGAGGCTGATTCTCCTTGGGGATTCTCAGCGGGGGAAACTTGCCCTTCTGCAGGCTGCACCTCAACACCTTGGGACGCTGAGGCCTTGCTCCGCACCAAGTCCTGCCTGTGCGCCATCGTCTCCAACCGTTGTGCCTTGGTCTCCTGCGCACAGGCATCTCTGGGAGCTGCCAGCACCTTGCTGCCTAGCTCCTGGCACAGTCCTTCGACAGTTCTCGAAAAAGCCACCCTCAGCGGCGACGGTGGCAGCCTTGGCTCTGTCAGGCAGCCTGGCCACGGCTCATGCTGCTCCTTGCATGCTGGCATGCCTCGCATCTGCCTTTGAGGAATGCTCTGTGCTCCCGCAACAAAGGAGGTGCCTCCTGGCAGCTGCCGGCTTTGCACAGGAAGACTTGTCCTGGCACCATCAGCTCTCAGCAGCCTTGTTTTTCCCAGTGCGGAAGACCCAGCCCTGGCCTCAGGCAAGCAGCGGACAGGAGCTTGAAGTGCCCGGGGCAGAGCCCCAGCTTCCCGCTTGCCTTGTTGAAGGGCAGGCAAAGGAAGACGCACTGCCTGTAGACCTTCCTCTGCCAGGCTCTTCCTGCACTCCAGACACATCACAGCAGCACTAAGAGGCGGCAGCTGCTCCCTGGCTTTGGCCCTGCCTCTTGCAGAAGATCTGCAGGATGTCTCCAGAGCAGGCAGCTTGCTTCCACGGGCAGATCCTGCCGTTTTAGCTGCAGCGGCCTCCAGGCCTCCAAGGAGCTGCCTAGCTGCCTTGGGTGCACGAGGTGCTAAGCTGGGCAGATGGAGTGTTTCCGTTTCTCTCTTGAACGCTGCGATGAGAACATCTCTGGCAGTGTCCTTCACCGTCTGCAATCCAAGCCCAGGAGATAGGAAAGTGATTGCAGCCCTTTCCTCCCCCCCAGCCCCCGCCCCCGCTCTCCATCCTTCCCACAATTTCCAGCACCTCTGATGCCCTCAACAGCGGCAGCGCTCTGCCACGCAGGCGGCTCCCACCCTGCTCCCAAAGGCTGCATGGGGACAGGGCTCATCAGCACTGCGCAGGACAGGGGCAAAGGCAGTTCCCCTGAGGAGCCTGAGACCTCCTGGTCTCTCCCACCGCTTCCCGCCTGCTTCTCCGCAGCTGCAGCCAGGCAGGCAGAGGCTTTGCCACCATCGCTGCTCAGCTCGGTACCTCTGCAATGAGGTGCTCGAGGCCTTGCAAGCTCTGTGGGCCGGGCAGCAACGGCCGCCTGTCCCTTCGGTGCGACGAAGTCGGGGTCGGGATGCGTTGCAGCGCTGCGCGCAGCTCCCGCTGGCCCCCCTGCAGGGAGAAGGAAGCCCATGATGGAGGTGGTTGCGTTCGTACAAGCGGCCCCTCAGGCACAGGAAAGCCCGGCCCCACGTCGAAGGGAAGCTCAAGGCCGAGCACGGCCCAGCTGCGCTAAGCCCAGAGGTGCTCTCTGACCCTCAGCACAGCGCACAGGCTCCATTTGGGCCTTGCAGCACCCCGGTCGGTGTGCTTTGTGCACCAGAAAATCCCCAGCACCAGCAAGAAATACCCCCTGGCCAGAGAAGATCAGGCCTGGCTCGCTTGCCCCACCTCCTCTTCCCCACCGTCCTCACGCTTTCCGTGCGGCTCCCGGCCCTGCTGCCTGCCTCTCCCTCCAGCCCCACCGCTCACCTTGCTTCTGCGCTTCGGCCTCACAGAAAGCCCATCCACGGGCTGGGAGCCGGCATTCGCCTGCCGCCCCTTGTCCATCTGCAGGAGCTTCTCCTGCGCACCTGCCACTCTGGCACTCAAGAGAGCTGCTCCCTCCTCAGCGAGCTGCTCTCCTCAGAGGGCACACCCAGGGGCTCTGCTCCCAGCACGGACTCGGTCACCACGGGCACCGCCCCATCACAATGGCCTTGGGGGCACGATGCCACCCCCATCACAAAGCCCTGCACGTTGCCATGGGGACCCCCGTGACCACCTCCTGCTGTGACCAGGGCACCCGCATCACAAGGCCTTGCTGGTGACCGTGCTAGCACCGACATCACAAGGCCTTGCTGCTCACCGGGGGCACCTCCAGCACCAGGGCTTTGCCTCCAAGCCTCTGGTGCCAGCTTCTGAGCCCAGCTCCGAGCTGCCATCTGTGCCGCAGCAGGGATTTTCCTCTCCCCACCTCTCTGCCTCCCAGACCGTGCAGATGCTGCCCTTCTTCAGGCCCTCTAGAGCACACAGCCACTGCAAGACCACTCCTCTTGCTGGGGCCACTAAGCCTCACCCATATGCCTCACCGTCCAGCCCTGGCAGAGCTTCCTGCATTCCCGCTGCTTGCTCACAGAAAGGCCAACTGCCCCTCCGCCCCTTCCCAGACGGGCCTTCCCAAAGAGGCTGCAGCCATCCACCGCAGCGCTCCAGGCATGCCACGCTGCAGGCCCGCAGCTGCACACAGACTGCAAAGTGCTCCTGTCTGGTCCCCAGGCTGCAGGCATTAGCGGACAGACCCCCGAGACAGGTGCCTGGCTCTGCAGATTTCCCACAAAAGGTGCCAGAGATTGATTTCTCCAGACTGTTGCTCTCTAAGCACTTCCCTGTTGGCGTGCACACACTGCGCTGGGCCCCTCCAGGCTTTCTTTGCTCCACATCACCCTGCACCTTTGCCTTGCCCTCCCACACCATCCCTTCCTCACTCTTCCGTGCATCCTCCTCTCCCCTCAGGGGTGCCGACTTTTGGGCTCTCCTCACCACCTTGGCCACCGGCTTGAGCCTCACGGCAGCACACGGGCACACTCTCCTCCTGATGAAGCGTGACACCCCCCAGCCTTGGTGCCTCGCTGCTGGCTCGCCTTCGGGACGTCCAGCTGCTGGACCGCCAGGCCACCGGGGCAAGCAGGCCCTGCCCTCACCTGTGCACCTCTTCCTACTCACGGGGCTTGGGCTTTTCTTGCTTTTGCCCCCGGGGGCACGTGGGGACCATCTCTCCACGCCAGCCTTCATGCACAAAGAGGGGCCCATGCTCATGAAACCAAAGCCCTGCTGCCAGCACCAGCTGCACACCCAGGGGCTGACCTGCTGGATCCAAGCACTGCTGCTCAAGCCCATTCCCCTCACTGGCAGCATGCAGGAAAAACCCCACCTGCCCTGCCAGGCCTAGAGCCATGTCATCACACTTGGTACTTTCCAGGCAGGATCCTTGTGTCAAGGAATAGCAAACTGAAACTGTCTAGAGGTAGCCGCTTAGCACAACTTCTCTAAAACTTGCTTAGCATGAGGAGCTAAATTTGTTGAAGCCTTAGGCCGCACTTAGATAAAATAATGAACTTTTACCTAGTTCAGTAAGAAAAGGACCTCAGAGCTGGTTCAAACTGGAACGATAAGGGAGTTGCAAGCAGTTTGCATTCCTGTGCTTCACACTCCGAAAGGGAGGATGTCAAGGCTCTGAAATAAGGCCTCCTTGGGCACCAGGACCCTGGGAAACAAAGCCTCCTCTCACTGCTGAAACAGTGTTCATTTGGGGGGTCTGGACTATCTTGGGGTCTGGATTATATCCCCTTCATCAGGACCTTGGGAGATAACACCTACTGTCACTGCTGGGGCAGTGCTAATTGCTGGAACAACACCTCTCTGTCAGGGCCTTGAGAGACAAGGGCGGGACCCGAGGAATCAAGACACATCTGTCAGCAGAAACCTCAACAGTAAAGATAAACAGCCTGCCTAGAGACAGGGATGAGACCCAATAAGGAGCAGGAGACCCCAGACCTAAATATTACTATTGGTCCAAACTACCGCGTGAGGGGTGGAGAGCTCATATTGGAAAGTATAATTGCCCAGGGATTTCTTTGCTCGGGGTCCCTCTTCGGAGGCCCCCGCTCGAGCTGTAATTACTGCATGCGCGTCATTAAAATTTAATTATTTAATTTGCTTTGATTTGGCTCTGAACTTTTCTGCAGGAACCTAGGGTCGGGCCCTGTTATGGTGGCTGACAAGCCTAATTTCCATAACACCTGGGAGGAGGGAGGTGTAACCTAGGCCATTCCCGTGTCACCAGAATGCCAAGGGTGTTGTCCGCAACCCCAGGCCCCAGGGATTTGGAGCCATAACACCCTGTGGGGGTCAGGGACACTCGACCGCCCCAGGCTGGGGCTAGGCTCAGCGCACACTTACTGGGGCTGGATTGTCTCCAGCTTGGCTGCTGCTTTCTTCTCTTCCACGGGGTGGGGGGAGGCTTTTCCACCTCTGCCTGTGCTCCTTTCTCCTCGGCTGGGCGGGAGGGTGGGGAGCCCAAGTCTCTTTACGGCCAAAGCCCTGCCAAGAAGGAGCGACTGACTGTCTGCAAACCAGACTGGGAAGAGAGGAGCCCTTTCCCAGAGGCCCTCTGGCAAGCACCCGGCAGCAGGAGCTGGGCAACCAGGAACCTCTCCACCACAGGCCCCCAGGGCAAGGGCAGGGTGTGAGCAGGGCTTCACTGCAATTCCCAGCTGGCCCTCTGCTTTCCTGCTGACATCACTGAGAGCATGGGAAATGGGGAGGAGGGAAATGCCATTTGCAGGGCAGGAACTTCCAATGAGCTCCTCCCTAGGTTTGGCAGGGCACACCAAGCGATCCAAACCCTTCTGCACTCAGGTTTTACCCACAGCTTCAGGCCTCACTGCCCCACTGGCTGCTTCCCCAACCCCCGGCAGCCCAGCAAGGGGGATTTGATAACACCGTGACTTTTCCTCAGCAGGACACCCCTCTGCTGCTTGGCCTTTGGCTGCTGCAGCACTCACAGAAAAACACCCCGCAGGATTCACACAGCCATTAGTGGGGTGGGAACTACTGCTTTCCTTCCCCAAATGCTCCTACCAGGTGTGCTCTGCTCTCAGCTGTACTTCTGCTCCTGTCAGCTCTGGGCAGCTCTGGATCCTCCCAAATGCTGCAAGAAGCTTCCCTGGGGTGGAGGTCTTTCTCTGGGGCCAACTGTTAGGCAAAGAACAAAAAGAGGCCCTGCCTTTTGGAGGCAGCTGAGAAGAGAGCTTTCCACAGCATCTGCAGCCTGAGTTGACTGCAGCACGATTGGGACCAAGAAGGAAAAAAGCAGTGAGGTGTACGCTGTTTGTCTGGCAGGAGTCTGTGTGGAGCAAGAGAGGCAGGTAGAGAGGAGGTGAGAAGCTGGTTGCAGAAAGAGAGCAAATGAGGCATGAGGACTCCAAAGAAGAAAGGAGGGGCCGGGGGAAACTGCAGCGGGGGTATCTTCCAACAGTGAGCGTGTGGATGTGTACACATGGCAGTGAGGCTGAGCTGCAGACCCAAGCTCATGCTGACAGCCTCGGAAAAGCCAGCAGACTCTCCACCAGTCTATGTGCAAAAGCCTTGGAGGGGCTGTGTGAAGTAGGGAGGGAACAAGTTGCACCCTAGACACTAAGTGCTGGGCAGGGAAGGGAGATGCAATTGTAATCCAGTACTAGCTGGGTGGGAGTCCTAAGACCATGGGTGGTAATTAGCTGTGCTGCAGTTGCAAAGTGTCCCATTGACTGAGCAGCAACACTGCCCCCAAGGCCAGAGGACCTCCCGCCCTCGGCTCCGTGACGGAGAGGATGGCCGTCGTTCCGAAGGGTGTCCAATGGGGCCGGTACCTGAGCCGGCTCTGGAGCCTCCCCTGTACACCAGGCTTCCCACGCAGCCCATTCGGCCTCTGCTTGTTCCTGCCACTCTCTGTACAAGGAGCCCAGGCTCTGCCTTCGGTCCCACTGCGCGCACAGCTCGCCACTTTCCTGCAGGGCCACAGAAACGCTACAGCACACAGGATTAGTCTCAGCTGCTGCCAGGGCACGGCTTTCTGCAGGTCGTACCCTCACTCCTGGGCTCTCTCCTCAGCCGGCCTGTCGCCAGAGTTTGGCTCCGGAAAGGTGAGCAGGCCTGAAGTTACGCCCGGCTCCTCCCTTCACTGCACACACCATTGAGCGGTCTGGGAGGACCAATGATCTCAACTACCAAGGGTCTAGAAAAGACCTGTGCATTGCCACAGCCTCAGAATGCAGCAGGTCCTGCGACTAGAGCCAACAGTGCCCTGGGGAAGTGTCCGTGGCTGCTTCCTGCAAGTACAGGAGGCAAGGATACACTGGAAAGGTAGAGCAGGCCTTTGGCCCACAAGGAGATCTGAAGGAAGGAAGAGCAATGGTCAACGGAAGAGTGCTTAAGGGCTCTTGGCAGAGTCGGTATGTGCACAATGGGGCTTTGGCACCGTTTGCAACAGCACAGTCATTACAGCAACCCAGGGCATGTACCTGCAATAGTCTCCAACAGCCTTCAGGAACAGCGAGAGCAGCCGTGGACCTGGCTGGAGGAGGTGGGTGCTGCTTGCCGGCCTCCTTGGTCCTGGGGGAGCTGCCTGGACACGGTGGGAGCAGACTACAAGGAGATAGCAGGAGGAGTTGGCATGAGCACAGCGGGACGTTGTTCTGCGTCCCGTGCGCCCGTGCTGGGCTCCTGCCTCTGCAGTGGGAGGCAGTTCTGCCAAAGATGCAGCTGTATTTCACTAATCGTGAAGCAGATCCTCGCTACGACACAGGGGCAAGCCCAGCTTTGAATCTCGCTTCTTACCAGGCCACGGGCTCTTCTCAGAGCTGAGATTCTTCTCCAGCAGAAACACCTTGTCCACCCGAAACACTCGTCTCCAAACATGCAAACTCTTCTTATCCACATCACACAAGTAGTTTTCCGGAACGGACATGTTACCCACGCCTGCTAGCTGGACAGGCTGAAAACAGGAGAGCAACAAAGGAACAAAAGCAGGGCTTTCACACACACAATAACGAAGACTAGACTTGTCAGGGCACACTAAGGGTGATCTCCAAAGGGGCAAGATGGGGCGCTTTGCAGGAGAGCCTTGCACTCTCCAGTCTCCCCCTCTCCCACTCCTTCACCTCCCACCAGCTGAGAGTTGACGCACAAGCAGGGAAAAACCCCTGGAGCCTCAGAACCTCCGAGGAGGGACCACACCTGGCAGAAACTCTCCACAGCATGCCACCATCTCTGGCGGGTTGTTCCACCCTGCCAGGAGCAGCTAGAGAGGGCCCCAGAGGAGAAACCCCACACTCGGCTTCTCCAGCTGCGCTTTGCTTCTGCTCTCCGGTGAGGGAGAGCTTGCTCTGGGGCAAAACTGCCAGCTGCAGGCTCCTGCTGGGGCCTGGCTGCTGCTTTCCAAGGCAGGCAGGAAGAAGGCTGCTCAGTGGCAGCATGCAAGCAGAAGCCAGCACTCATCAAGGTCGGAGGGACAAGGAGGACATGAGCCCCACCTCCTTCAGCAGCAGCGCTTGGCAGTAGCACTCACACACGCTCTCCCAAACTTTAGCCGCATCTGGGCAGCAAGAAAAACATGGGCTCTGCCTGAAGTCAACAAGCTCACCACCATCCCACCCGCTCCAAACCAAGCAGACACAGGCAGCACCCACCACCACCACCACCTCCATCCCCAAGAGCACCCGCACGGCGGTCGGCTGCAGAGCTGACACGTTAACTGACATCCAACCAGAAGCCCTCCGCTGGCCCCACCAGAGCTCTGGAGACAAAAGAAGGGCAGAAGAAAGGCTTGCCACAAGGGCTTCCTCCCAGCCAGGAGGCCAAGGCGTCTCCGATGGCAGAGCCTCTTCCCCGCTCTGCAGGCACCAGCACAACCAGGGGCGAGAAACCAGGGGCCGTGACTGCGCTTCTCAACACAAAGCCAAGCTCAGCAGCGGGAATCACAGGCTCTGGCAAAGCAAACGATCCCGCTCGAACACGGGCATTTCCAAGAGCCTCTCCAGAGCCCAGCAGCAGCACCAGGACACCTCAGCCTTCTGCCAACAGCACTCCTGTCCTTTCACAGCCTCCTCGCAAAGCTGGGCCCTCTCCTGGCAAAAACTGCCCCTCCGTCCCCAGCCCAGCAAGAGCACAGGCCTCTGCCCACGGGCACCTCGCGGGCTCGCGGAGCTCTAGGCCTTACCTGCCTTCCGGAAATGCACAGGCTGCCGAGACAGCGACGGCAGAAGCGGAGCAAGGCAGAAACGGGCCGGTTCTGCGCCGTCGCCCCCAGCTCTGACGAATCCCCTCCGCGCTCAGAAAGGCTTTGGCCCAGCTCAACCCAGCCACAGCTGCCGCCCCACACCGGCACCCACTGCCCCACACGCCCCGCCTGCCCGCCCCCAATGCGAGTGAGGCCTCCCGCCTCGACGCTCCGCCCCCCGCCCCTCCCTGCTGCGCGCTCCCCATTGGCTGAGGCGGCACGTGGCCTGCCGGGGCTGCACAGGCGGGAGGGGAGGGCACGGGAGGGGAGGGGAGGGGCGAGCAGGGCAGGGGCGGGGCGAGGCAGTGGGCGTGCGCGTGCGCAGTGCGGGGCCCCGCGGCAGAGCGCCCCGGGCAGGGCGGGCGAGGGGCGGGGCTGTGCGCATGCGCGGAGGCCGCAGGCGCTGGGGAGGCAGCAGCAGCTGCGTGTGCGCGGCCTGGGGCCTGGGCGAGGCGTGGGGGGGCTGCTGAGGTGCTGCCACGGGGGCAGCAGCTGCCCCAGAGAGACCTTCCCGTGTCTCTGCCGGAGAGGGTCCCCGAGGGCCTGGGGAGGGAGAGCTGCGGGGCCTGGATGCTTTCTGTGAGACTTCCAAAGCCAAGTGGAAGTGGGCAGTCAAAGCAGGGAGTCCCCTGCATCGTTGATGGGGAGCTCCAGAAGGCAGCTGCTGGAAGCTGCCCGTGACTGCACACGCCGGGTGAGCACCAGAGGGGTTTGGTCTCTGTGCCCTGCTGCCGAGCTGTGCGCCTGCCTGCGCAGCAGCAGGTGGTCCTGCAGGAGAGGGAGGTAGATGCGACTGCAGGCGTTGAAATCCACAAAGCGAGGGGCAGAGAGACAGAGGCACAAGAGGAGGCTCTAATTCCTCGTCAGGAGAAAAACGCAACTGATGGCAGAGTCTCCCCAAACCCTGGCACGCGCTTGGCCCTCCCAAGGAGACGCACCTCCCTGGGCCAGGTGTCCATCACTATTCCCAGGTCACACAGCTGTTGTGTCCGTGGGAATCACCTCGCTCCCCCATGGAGCACACGGCCCCCCTTTTCCCTGGCCCAGAGTCTCCCCTGGCGGGAGGCTCTTTGCCCACCCCTTTCTGCCTGTTGCTGCCTCCAAATGCATGGCAGTTATTGCGGGTGGAGGAGGCCCCCCTTGAAGGAGGAGGTGCAGCAAAGGGCGATTCCCTTTCTGACAAGGGAAAGCCCTTGGGACCTGTGTCTCAGTGACTCTACGAGCAAGGATGCCAGGCATCCCTACTTGCGCCAGGGGAAAAGGTGTCTGCAGCGGCCATCCAGTTTTCCTGAGTCCAAAGGTAAGGACGTTTTGGCACTTTCAGACTCCTCCAAGGAAAGAGCAGTTTGCAAGGCAGGCGAGGGAGCGCATTGCCATGGGAAAAGATCCCTTGGAGGGTCGGCTTCTCTAAGTATTTGTGCTTAAAGGTGGCCTGATAGGCTTCTCCGTGGAGATGACTAGCTTGGTGCCTGAGGGGAGAGCAGTGGAGGTTGTTGCCCTGGACCTGAGTAAGGCTTGTGAACCTGGAGGCTTTCAGCTTGCACAAGATGGCCAGAAAGTGTGTGGAAAGAATCAGGGACCAGAGTGGAGTAAAAGAGTGACTGTTCCCCTTGGACAACCCTGTTATTTTTCATACATGTAGCACTCTTGAAACGGTTTGTTTAAAGAACAGGGTTCTCTTCTGTTTCTTGCTTTCCACAGGCTACTAGTCACATTACAGGAAGCAGCCACTCCTCTGCCCCAGCGCGGGTTCCCCCCAAGGCAGCTGTCCCTCAGGCATGTGCCTGCTCCAACGTGGGTCCTCCCCGGGCGGTGGTCCCTCGGGGCTGTCCCTGCTGCAGCGTGGCTCCTCCCCAGGCCACGGTGCCCTCAGAGGAGGAGCAGCTCCAGCATGGAGCACCTCCTTGCAAGAGTGCGACTCCAGCCATTTGCCTGACAATGTCCCCTGCCACGTAGCTCCTGCCTTTTGTTTCTCCAAACATGGCTCATGACAGTTCTCCTCACGGGAGCCTCTCATGTCTCCTGTATCTCCTCCCATGTGCCTCCTCCTGTGTCTCCTGCCTGCAGCGTCTCCTGCCCGTTCTTCAGGACGTTTGAGCAGAGGCACCATGGGCTCCTCTGACTGCCTGAAGTCCTGGTGCGCAATGGGCTGTTGTCGTCTGTTGCAGAGTTGGCTGGAAGTGGCTGAGCCTGGCCTAGGGCAGCTCGTGGTCTCCTCGCACACAGGGCCTCCTGCAGAGCCCTGCTCCCAAACTGAGCCATCTGTGCCCAGCACGGCCCTCACTCACACACACACACACACACACACACACGCACACGCGCACACACCCGCACTGTGGCTCCCTCCAAGAACTGCCCTTAGACACTCAGTCGGTCCTGTCGTTGGCCCTGGATCCCCTGGTTTCCCAGTTGTCACACACACACACACACACACACACACACACACACACACACACACACACACACACACATTCACCAAGGCCCTGCCCATGGGGGCCCCCTCCAGCCCCCAGGATCCCCCCGCGGGGCAGAGCCCGGCAGGGCCCCCACAGGTGGGGATGGAACCAGGCATGCCGTCACCACGGCCCACCTATGTCATCATCAGTGACCTCAGCACCGCTGTTCCAGAGCCGTTGGGAGACCGTTGGTGGGAGAAGGGCCAGGAAGGTGCTCTCCGTTCCTGCCTGCCATGAGCCAGCCGGAGCGGCTGTGGATGAGGAGGAAGGCGGCGCTGCGCATCAGGAGGAAGGTGGGCCCGACCGTTTGGGACCGCCGCGCCGCCCTCCTGCCGAGTGCCGCAGCCGCCCCGGAGCCCGTGGAGGTGGAGCGCGTGGAGGAGGAGGAGGAGCCCATGCAGGTGGACCCTGTGGAGGGGCAGCCCGCCCCGCAGCCCCTGGACCTGCCCCAGGGGCCAAAGAGGAGGAGGAGGTGCTAGCCCGGCAGAAGGCCCCCGCTGCCCACAAGCCAGGGCACGGCCCCCCAGCAAGACCAGGCTGGGGCTGGCACTCAGCCCGGGGGAGCCGAGCCCAAGGCGCCGGCCTTGGAGGCTGAGGAGCGCCGGGCTGCGCGGCACCTCCTGGCCTGCCCCTGACTGCCGGGCACCAACATTTGTCCAGCAGAGGCAGGGCCGACCACGGGGCCACCTCCCTGCCAGGACTCCCCTCCACCTCCGCTGCAGGACGGAGACAGCACCCAGGAATGGCTCCCACCACCCTACCACGGCTCTCTTCAGGCGATAAGTTAGGATTATTAGTATTTTAGGATTAGGAAGATAAGTAGTATGAAGATAGTGTAGGTATAGTTATTGTAGTCTTAGTGGGTTCTTAGGCAGTTACTTAGAGAATTCTTAGAGCAGTTGTGGGGGGGGGGTCTAAGTTCGTAGGTATTTGGCTAAGTGTAGGATAGAGTTCTTATTTTTAGTTCCCCTTGGGTCAATTATTTCTTATAGGCATCCTAAGTAGCATTGGTCATAGTTATTGGTTAGAGCTATTCGGCACCATTAGGAGCATTAGTCCTAGTTATTAGTTATAGTTATTCTTAGTCAGATTTAGGGCATAGTTCTTCTTACCGTAGGACAGTTCATGTTAGGGCCCTGTTATAGTGGCCGACAAGCCTAGTTTCCATAACAATTTTGGCACCCCCGATGGGACCCTAGGCAACCACTGTCAGGGCCTCTCATCTCCAAACGATCATCTGGCGCCATCGGGTGAGTTCACCTGGGATCTTTGGCACCGAGAGGCACCAAAAAGGTGAGTCTTAAATTCCTGCCTAAATTCTAAATCCTGGTCTGGGAACAGTGCACTGAAGGGGTATGCGGGCTGATCACCGTAAGGCGTACCAGGCAGGGGGTACGCGGGCTGGCCACCGTAAGGCGTACCAGGGGGACGGGTGCGAGTCCCATCCCCAGGGTTTGAGTGGGTTTTAAGTCCCAGCTCGGTCCGGCCGGAGGAGGGGTGCGCAGCCTGATCAGCATAAGGCGCACTGCAAAACTGTAAGACAGAAATCTAGAGTCACTGTGACTGGTGTGAGTGTGAACAGTGCTCTGTGTGTGAGTGCGTATAGCTTGGGAACCGATCGGGGCACCCATTGGCTGAGAAGCCGCCCGCTGTGAAGGGACAGCAGTCCTCGCAGTTAAAGACTCGGGGGGTGGGAGTGTGGTTCCCAGAGAATGAGAGAAAGTGTGTGTGTGATTAAAGGGAAAAAAAAAAAAGAGTTGGTCCAACTATGTCAGGAGGATTGCCCATTCCTGACAAAGGAGGAAAACTCAGCAGAACCCAGCAAGGGACTTTGGATCAGCAGGCTAAATTGTCCCACGATTTTTTTTTTTTCCACTAAAATGCAAAAGCGCCACAAAAAAATTATCATATCACAAGGGACTAGGCCCAAAACTTTATTCAAAGTTGCCCGGATTGCCAAAATGTATCCCTGTTACCACCCTACTTAAGGACCAACCCTCGAGGCCTGCAACCCTGCAGTATTTGGCAGACAGACGTTACCCATTATGCCTTATTCAGAAATTTGAAATATGTCCATGTCTCTGTAGATACCTTTTCCCATTATGTTGTCGCTATTGCCCATGCTGGGGAAAAAAGCCGTGATGTATGTCGTCACTGGCTTGCCTGTTTCACCACAATGGGGGTTCCCACTCAAATTAAAACTGACAATGGTCCCGCATACAACGAACGCGGGCATTTCCTCAAACCTGGGGGTCACTCACGTGACCGGAATTCCCTATTCCCCAACTGGCCAGGCAATAGTGGAACGTACCCATCGTACTCTAAAAAGGGGGAATAGCCCCAGTGCCTCCCCACAAGAGCAGCTCTGGAAAGCCTTATATGTTCTCAACCTCTTAAACCGTCATACAGACCAAAGTGCAGTTAATAAGCATTTCTCATGCCCGACGTGGCGAGGACAGCCTCAGGTTCACTACAAGAACCTGGAAACAGGTCAATGGAGTGAACCAGTAGACTTAATAACGTGGGGGAAAGGTTATGCTTGTCTCTCTACAGGTAACGGGCCTCGTTGGATGCCTGCACGGCTGATTTGACCTGTTGACGCATCCCTCGAAACACCAAATGAGGACTGAGAGCCAGTTAAGATGAGCCCATGTCGGGACATTTTCTGGCAATACCTGCCTGCCTCGTGCAGGGTCAATATCGATTCATAAAAGCTTACCGCGACTACGCGACCTTACTAATAAGTTGTAGATAGAATCAGAGTGGAACCCTTTTGAGGGACAGGACTGGACGTTAGGTTTGGGGTCGTGGGTTAAGAAGGTACTGGCGTGTGGATTGGTAATCTTGCTAAGATTTCTAGCCCTTGCTATCTATCTCCCCTGCTTAATAAGCCTTATGCAGAGAATGACTCGCAGGGCTTTGCATCAAGTACTTGTTGTACAAATACACACTGCACTGGCAATATTTAGTTTAGAAAATAAAAAAGGGGGAGATGTAGGGGCAGACAGCGAGGGATTGGACAAGATAGAGTTAAGGAGCTGAAAGCCTTGGGAGGAATAAATAGCAGTATGTAGATAAGGTAGTAGCCGCACGGGATGAGAAGGAGTGATGATGGGAACATGACCTTTGAGAAAGTACCGATCTGGGCTAGAGCTTATATAAACGGCTTGCTTGCTTGAATAAAGTTGATTCTGATCCAGCACATCGGAGTCCGTGAATCAGACCGCCACAGTGTTGGTCTGTCTCAGGTGCCCGAACCTGGCATTTGTCCTTGCTGAATGGCATGAGATTCCTGACAGCCCTTTCCTCCTGCCTGTCTAGGTCCCTCTCAAAGGCAGCCCTCAACAATAACACTGCTCCCACGCAGTTTGAGGTCATCTACAAACAGGATAAAATTTGTTCCCTCCAGGTCATTCGTAAGGGTGATAAGCAGGACAGGCTCCAATGGAGACCCTGTGGTGCTCCATTTCTCTTCTGGCCTCCAGGAAGAGCACTACCCACTCACCACCACCCTCTGAGCCTCATCATCCAACCAGTTATTTGGCCAATTGGTTGTCTACCCATTCAGATCATAAAGTCCTACTTGGTGTGCAAGTATGCTGTGGGAGGAAGTGTCAAAAGCCTTCCTAAAGTCAAGGTAACAGACGTTCACTCTTCATTCATCCACGACTATAGATTTTTTTTTAACACAGAAGGACATCAGGTTGCTGAGGCATGATTTACCCTCAGTAAATCTATGCTGACTGTTCCCTGTCACCACCTTCTCCTTCATTTACCCAAAATGGGACCCAAGATGGATTGATCCATGACATTCTCCTGATCAAAGTGCAGCTGAAGAGCCTGTAGTTCCCCGCACTGTTCGTTTGGCCTTTTTTGAAGATGGATGCAACATTGGCCTTCCTGCAGGCATTGGGACCTTCCTGAGCCTCCACAGCTTTCCAGGACGATAGAGAGAGGCCTTGCTAGATAGAGGCCAGTTCTCTCAGCATCCTTGGCTGCAGCCCATCCAAGCCCATGGATTTGTGGCCTTGCAAATAATTCCTGACTCAGCCCTCCTTCATTCCAGGTGGTTTTTGTCCTGGGGAGTCCTTAGTATAGGCGCAATGGTGTGGGAAACCTTCTTGGCGGGGCCTGAAGCCAAGGGATTGAGTTCCCCACACCTCTCTGCATCTGCTCTGACCAGATTCCTCTTCCCCACTTCCCTGGACAATATTTCTGAATTCCCCCTTTGCAGCCTCTCCCTGCTGCCCATTCCTGTGTGCTGCCTTTTTGTACTGTTGTTCAGTTGTGCATTTAGCCACCCTGTCTCCTGGGATGTCTGCTTGTTCTCCTGGGTATCAGAATGGGCCATTCTTGAGCTTAGAGGATGGTGCCTTAAAGACCTGACAGCTTTCCTGAGCTCCTTTTTCTTTCAGAGCTGCCTCCCATGGGATTCCTCAACCAGTCTCCCCAGTAGGCCCAAGGCTGCTCCTCTGACATCCAGAGTGTGGACTTTGCTCCTCTTCTTCCTCGCTCCCCTCAGGAGCAGGAGCTCCACTACCTCGTGGCCACTGCAGGCAAGGCTGACACTGATTACCACACCCCTAGTCATTTCTGCCTTCTTTGCAGGTTCCAGGTCCAGGAAAGTGTCACCCTTGTTGACCTGTCCTTGTCAGCTGTGCTTGGGAGTTGTCCTCCACACCCTCCAGAGTCCTCTCGTACTCTTTCTATCTTGCTGCATTGCCCTCCCAGGGAATGTCAGGGAGATTAAAGTCTCCCCATAGGAACTGGGGTCTGTGATCCACAGACTTCCTCAGGTTGCCTAAGGTTGCTTTTGTAGTTCTGCAACAGCTTGTGCATCTCCCCTTCCTCTTGTTTTGTGGCCCAAGCTTTGTGCCTTTGTGTATATTTGGGCTGCAGAACCTCAGCTGTGACACCAGGGCTGAGTGCAGCGCTGTTGCTGTGAAACCTGTTCCCCAGAGCCAAGGACACCGTGTATGCAAAGGCCAAAGTTCAGCACAGAGACCTGCTGGCGTAGAGTGCAGATAGCAACAAAATGATGATATGAGGCACCCACTAAGGGAGCAAAGCCTGCAGTACTCAAGGCCAGAGAGAACCAGAGCTGGGCCATGCAGCCGTGGCAGGAGAAGTGTTTTGTACCCAAGGTGACTTTGCAGCACCTTGGGGCCTGTGACGGAGGTGACTGGATGTCCAGGAAGGACAAGGTGCCCCTGAGAACATCCTTGGGCCTGAACAGCCTGTGATCCAGCCGTGCTGTGGCAGCATCATTAGTACAGTCCCTGTTCATATCACTGGGGGGTGAGAAAAGCTTTAGGGAGAGGAGAACTAGATGGATTGGAGAGTGTAGGCATATGTGTGGAGACCTTGGTGCAAAGTACCTTCCATCTTTGCAGCATGGTTGGATGTAGATGCGATAGACTTTGCCTGAAGGCAGTGGTGGGAATCCTTTGCTTGGGAAGAGGTAGGAGACTCGCGATGCCCTGGGGTGTTTGTCCAGCTACCACTCCAGAGTGGCATGATTTTCCTGTAGGTCCTGAGCTGTATCTGCTAGAAACATGGTGGTTGTGCTGAACACCCTGTGCATGTGACATGGCCCTGCAGGCCTATTGTCATTGCATTAAACCAAGTGTGTGCACTGAATTACATCAGCTGTTTGCAACATCAGAATCTGCACAGGTCTCAGCTTCAGGGTGAGCGGAGCTCTTGCAGGAGTAGGCAGCTAGTGTCATTTCAAATGGCCAAGGAGATTGTCCACCTGGCAGCTGATGCCCCAGAAAGATGTGGGTTTCAGAGCTGTTACATCAGAGCCAGGAGAGACTGGTACATGTCTTGGACTACCTCTGACACTTCAAATGTCAGAAGCTGTTTGTGTAAGACCAGCTGACTCCCACCCTCCATCTCCATTGATTCCAATGGGAGCTTAGACAAGAAGCAGACAGTCACACTATGCACCCCAAAACTTGGGCAAGGGGAATCCCACCTCCTGTGAGGCTGTGGAGGGCATGAGAGGGAACTGAATCCTACTGCATCCCGGGAGCTTCCGAATCGGTATTTAATGCCTAGCTTGACTCCTCTAAACTAATTGCTAAAGCATGAACAAATGAACTCCCTTCTTCTCCCTGGCTACATGTCCTGTCTTCTTATGAGATGGGAGCAGGCCCTTCCAGAGTGGGACATTTCCACTCCTTCCAGATAACCATCCTCTGATGAGACAAGCTGAAATGCTGAACTCAGTCTCTCTCCACTGTTTAGTAAGGGACCACCAGTGATTATTTCAGGCTACTTGAATGGACATTTGCCAGGGGTGACCACATGATCTTTCAGGAGATGTCAGCCCTGGAGCCCCAGGAACTTCTTGAAGGTGCACAGGGCACAGAGAAAGTCACGTCTTTGCTGGGCCTGGCTCCTGGGACTGCAGGAGCCCATGGCAACCTGGCAGGCACTGCAGAGAGACAGCTCTGTCCAGGAGTAGCTCCTCTTAAAGGAGCAGCAAGACTCAGGGTGCTGCCTGCAAGCGCCAGGATGAGAGGAGCGACTCAGAAGTGAAAGACAGTCAGCAACAGGAGGACAGCTGAGAGCAGCACACTCTGAGCAGAAATCCACACTGCCCTTGACACAGTAAGTCTCTGGCTGCAGGGCAACACTGCTGTGGTTGCCAGAGGGCTCTTCTGCAGCTGGCACCTTCCAAAGCTGATAGGGTCTGTCAGGGCGGCTCTGCCAGCTTCTCCTGTTTGGAGCAGGTGGTGCTTTAGAGCGGAGATTCCCAGCCGCACCGTCAGATTGACAGGGCATCACAGCTACCTTCTTGAGGGGATGGTGCAGGGGTGTGAAGCCAGGGAGTGCACCCAGGTCTGCACGACCTGTAATTCGGAGCAGTGTCCCTGTGCCCCAGGGTGCTGTGCACCCGGGGCAGTGACTCTACTGCCTGTGAGAGTCAGCACTCAGCCTGCCCAGGGAACTCCCCCTGATGGTGCTGCAGGTAGAAGCTGTGGGTGGAAGGAGTGACCAACATCGGGGCAGGTTCATTCTCCTGTTGAGAGGGTGCTGCATGGCTCAGGGCTGCTCTCAGTGCTAGCTCACCCCCAGGACATTTTCTGAAGGGGACTTCTCAGGAGCAAGGTATATGTTGGTCATACGTGCAAAGGGCAGAGCTTTCCTTCCTGAGTCTGTGCTTAATCTCCCCATCCTTTGACAGGGCTGCAATGGAAACAGAGGTGTTTAGTTTAGACAAGAAACTGCGACTCCTAAACTGTTTCACTGAGAGATCAAAATGCCTGCAAGGAACCTCAGCAAATCCCTTCAGCCACCCCTGTGCTTAGTAGCAGCATCAACACAATGTTTATTAGCCTCCTCAGGGTTACCTGCTCCTTAGCACCTGCAGACCTGAAGGTATCTGCCCCTGGGACAGTGCCAGGAAGCAGCAGGATGATGCATGAAGGAGAGGAAACTTCTCACAGGAAAGGCTGTGGGAGGGTGGATGTGGGCAATTCCCTGACAGCTTCTGCAATGCAGATGCCTTCCCCTGAGCCAGCCCCTGTGTCTCCTCTGCCACCTAGCAGAGCCTCTGCCCTCAAGGCCACAGCATCCAGGGCATGAGATTTTGCAGTCCAACCTCCAGGAGCACAGATGTGCCTCTTTCCTGTATGTGCCCATTTTACCACTGCCTGACAGAGGGACTGAGAGCAAAACCTCCTCTGCAGGGGGATGTGCACAGCTGGGTAAGATGCAGGCTTTCCTGCATGCCCTGGATCTGGAGGTGTTTGCATGGGAGCGAGTGGTCCAAGACCCCTTCTAGCCTGTGGGTCTTTGGGCCATGCAATCTGTAGGGCTGGGGAATGTGCCAAGTCTCCCTAAGGAGACATCCTCTTTTGGGCAATATACTAACCCACACACTTTTGCCCCTCAGGATACTCTAGTAATGGAAAAAGCCAAGGATTTCTATCCCTTCAATAGATGTGCCCCATGTGTGGCGAGTAAGCCCCTCTGCTACAGCCCTTCTTCTGGAGAATGGGTTATGAAGATGTTGCAGACCCCTTCCCCATTAGGAGTAGGCTTAATCGGAGAGAGGATGTGGACACAGAGCTTGTCTGTACCCCCTGCCCCGCAACCCCTATTGTGGCTGCAGATGGGGTGCAGGTGGTAAACTGATGTGAGGATAGGATCTATCTTAGTGGAACGAGGACCTCTGCAATGGGTCCTGTAACCCCTGCCTTCATGTGCCTGTTTTCCTTCCTTGCACCAAGTGGGAACTGGGGGTGATTGATTTGGATACAGACACCTCTGCTCAGAAGGGTGAAAGAGGAGGAGATGAATTCCTCCCAGGGTTCTTCTCTTCCAGAGGCTGATGGGCTGGATGCTAATGTCATCTCTTCCTCAGGACTTGGAGAGTATTCCCACGGGGTCACTGTATGAAATCCCCCTCACTCAGCTCAGGGCATCCATCCCCAGAAACTGCACCCCCCCCCACTCCCAAATACGTGTTGCTGTTTGCTCTCTCCATGTACCCAGTGTGGCAGAGCATCTGGTGAGAGCTAAGGAACTGAAGTGACAGATGAGTTTCAAATATGAAAAATCTGTTTTGTTCTGGAGTCATACTTGTGGTTGGGCTGGGTACCAGGGCTACACTTGTGTGCACACCCCGAGCACTTTGGTCATTAGCTCCTTGCCTGGTCCAAGAATTTCCTGGCCAGTCATCTGCACAGATGAGAGAATAGGTTGTCATGAGGCAATGGACCACCTTGAAACTAGGTGGTTGACTGAACCTAGGCAATTAAGTATTTGACCGAGAGTTATGGCAGCCCTGCAGGTGGGAATTTCTGAAGGTTCTAGGAATTCCCCCGTGGCAAATCCTGCTGTGTCTAGTCCATTTTGTATGCCAAAATGTGTTGATAAACATCCTGGGTGGGGTATCCTGAAGTGTCCTTGCTGCAAAAGTGATCAGAGTGTGCATAGCTAAGACATTTGTAAATAGGCCATACCAGGTGTTCCTGCAGTAATTGTCACATACTATGTGGTTAAGGTGCATCAACAGCAATGAATTATGCATGTGCTGGGTGGTCACGTGGGTTCCCAGCCAACTGGAGTAGAACAGAGTCAACCAGGGGTTCAGGAGTCTCACCTAATCCTGCTGACAGCACTGCAAGGACACTTTGTCACTGCACAACGACTGACCATCCTGTTTTGGAGATTTCATTCTGAGTGTGTGTGTAACAAGCAGGGCTGACTCCTCTGGAGCCCATGGACAGAGGACCCTGTTCCCCATGGTAGGCTCAGAAAGCACAGAGCAAAGCACAAGTAGAGGAGGTGAAGGAAAGTCCTCCTGATGAGGAGAAAGGACATGTGGGGAGTTGCTCTTAGAAATTCTGTGGGTTTTGTTCAAAGTCAGTCCTAACTTGTCAATGTCTTTTCCTCCCTGCACAGTCCTCCAAAGCCCAGAGGTACCAAATGTCCAACAGCAGCTCCCTCAATGAGTTCCTCCTCCTGGGTTTTGCGGACATGAGGAAGCTGCAGCTCTTGCACTTCTCACTCTTCCTGGGCATCTACCTGGCTGCCCTCCTGGGCAACGGCCTCATCATCACAGCCATAGCCTGAGATCACCGCCTCCACACCCCCATGTACTTCTTCCTCCTCAACCTCTCCCTCCTCGACCTTGGCTCCATCTCCACCACTGTCCCCAAATCCATGGCCAATTCCCTGTGGGACACCAGGGCCATTTCCTACTCGGGATGTGCTGCCCAAGTCTTTTGGTTCCTCTTCTTACTTTCAGCAGAATATTCTCTTCTCACTGTCATGGCCTATGACCGCTTTGTTGCCATCTGCAGACCTCTACACTACGGGACCCTCCTGGGCAGCAGAGCTTGGGTCAAAATGGCAGCAGCTGCCTGGGCCAGTGGCTTTCTCAATGCTCTCCTGCACACTGGGAACACATTTTCAATACCACTCTGCCAAGGCAATGCCCTGGGCCAGTTCTTCTGTGAAGTTCCCCAGATCCTCAAGCTCTCCTGCTCAGACTCCTACCTCAGGGAAGTTGGGGTTCTTCTGGTTAGTCTTTGTTTATTCTTTGGGTGTTTCATTTTCATTGTGCTGTCCTACGTGCAGATCTTCACTGCTGTGCTGAGGATCCCCTCTGAGCAGGGCCGGCACAAAGCCTTTTCCATGTGCCTCCCGCACCTGGCCGTGGTCTCCCTATTTGTCAGCACTATCATGTTTGCCTCCCTGAAGCCCCCCTCCCTCTCCTCCCCAGCTCTGGATCTGGTGGTGGCTGTTCTGTACTTGGTGGTGCCTCCAGCAGTGAACCCCCTCATCTACAGCATGAGGAACAAGGAGCTCAAGGATGCCCTGAGGAAACTGATTCAAGTGGTACTAGTTCAGCAGCTATAAGTTGCCCATCCCTCTTTGTAAGTGACTTGAATTTATCTCAGACAACTCTTGTGCTTTGGGCATTGTATCTGTGATAATAATCTTTTTACAGAAGTATTTGAATTCATCCCACTTCTCCAGAGGCACAAACCCAGCCTGTCTGACCCAGAGGTCTTCTGTCAATGTGTCTATCACTGTGTCAGAGCTGGCCTGTCTCTAATAAAAGGGGATTTCCTCAGTGCTGTGTTTGAAAGTTGGTTTCTTCTTCCAAAGCTGGAGCCAATAATTCACTCAAGGGTTTTCACCATGAAAGGGCCTGTTGCTTTTCCAAGGTTCCCCTGGGCTCAAGGCAATGAGCTCATGGGGTGCTGTGTTAGGGAATGAGGGCTGGATTCAGCTCTCACTTGTGGGTGCCCAGTGCTCCTGGAGGTGCTGAATGGTCAAGTGGTATCTGCCTGGGACTGTCTGCCCTATGACAGGGCTGGTGACAGATGGCCACAGTGGGGACCCTGCAGGCAGATGGAAGGGAGCCTGGAGAGCGGTTCATGCTGCCTTCAGTGGAAAACCCTGGGCTACTTGAACACAGCCTGAGCCACCTGAAATGCCCTGTGATTGCTCAGAGCATCATCCACAGTCACAGACCCCTTTGTAGGGGGTTGCCAGGTGCAATGATGTTCGTCTGGCTGGGTCTCCTTCTCGCCCCAACCACCACGGCCAATGTGGAGTCACCCCATGGCCCTGGGGCACCACAGCCTGCTTATTCTGCAGAGCAGCACCACCAGCTCGGAGCCCTGTGGGGAGCACAGGGGAGGCTCCAGGAATGGCCAGCCAGGCCAGCACTGATGCACTCACTGGTGAAAGGCTCTCTGGGGAGCAGGAACCTCCCTGGAGAAGGGGAAAGGAGCAATTGTGTGCTTGCAAGGAAGAAAAAATAGAAAGAGATATCTATTTCCATGCATGTCAACGAAGGGCAGGGGGTGGTGAGCAGAGGCATTTCTACACCGGCTCTGAGCTGGCTGCCTCCCACCTGCAGTCCAATTTCCTCAACTGCAGAAAAGTGGAAACTGCAGAGCTGGTCATATGGGGACTTGCTTTAGTTCAACAGAATGACATTCTGAGTGTAGTGGCAGGGCTGGCAGGCACTGGTGCCTTCTCCCCTGGTCCAGGAGCCGAGACTTCTCCCCAGTGCTAAGAGACAAAAAAGAAAGTTTTACGTGCAGGGAGAAAGGCAGAGAAATACTGCAAGTCTCGTTCAGGCCAGACATTATGGGATCTGCTTCTGAGGGCATTTCAAAGGTGGTCATGATGTGACTCAGGTCCCTTGTGAGCCACACATTGGAGGCATCTCATAGTCTTCAGTCACCCAGGACTTTAAGGTCCCAGAATGAAATCTTTGAGTTCCCAGAAACTCCTCTTTGGTTGGGAGGGGTGTCTCAAATCCTGCTGCCCTCTATCGCACAAGGGGGACTAGGAAAAGACTCTCCTTCCCCCAGGTGCCACTGGTCGTGGAAGGAACGGCCTTGCCAGAGAAGGGGTAAAATCCGCCAGTGTTTGTGTGTCAGTGGGACTCCTGGCCTTCATTCCCCCTCTTTTGATTTGTCTCCACTTTCTTCCACCACTTCTCCCACACAAATTTATTTGACACTGTGAGGTGTGTCCTGGGCACATCATGCCCATGTCATGAGCAATCAGAGGAGGCCACATCCATGGCTCAGGGATCAGGATTCTTGGCAGCTTGGGATGGTCTATCTCTAGCTAGGTTAGGCTAGCAAAGATAGGTTCTGTCTCTGAAAAGTCATAATCCTGTCCATGCATCTAGAGGTAAATAACAGGTTCCCCTGGAGCTGCCTCCCTTAAGCAAGTCTGGGCACTTTTTTTTTTTTTTTAAATTGTTTTAAAACTTTCCCAGTACTGGGGCCATTGATGATACCATTGTCTCAAAGATCAGTTCCGCCCTTTCTTTATCTTGCTTCTCTTTGGTCAAGGTTGCCAGGATATTTCATCTGTCCCACCGCACGCACTCTTCTGCCCGCACTCTTGCTAATACAACCCAGGATAAGGGTGGCTGTCTTTGCTACAAGGGCAGCCTGAGGACTCCTTGTCAACTTGCTGTCCACCAGGACCCCCAGGTCCTTCCCTGCAAAGCTGCTTTCCAGGCAGTCAGCCCCAGTTTGCCCTGCTGCATGGGGTTATCTCATCCCAGGGACAGGACTTGGTTGAATTCCCATATCACCAGCCTGTCGCCACCCCTCTGCTTAGCAATCCTGCCCTCCAGCAGGTCAACAACTCATACCAATTTGGTACTGTCCATGAACTGGCTGAGAGTGCACTCCATCCCACCATCTAAATCATTCATAGTGGCTGTCCCGATCCAATATCGGGGGGGGGGGGGGGGGGGTTCGTTACGATCCCAAGGACGAGATTAAGATGCTAAAACTGGTCAAATATCATACAACCTTTTAACTTTATTTTCCACAAAGTGGGCAGAAAAGGTGGGGAAAGGCGAAGGGGAGGAGAGAGAGAGAGAGAGATCACCACCCGTGGATCCAGCGGCGTCCCGTTGGTCCTCTTCGCCCTGGGTGTAAATTTTAGTGATGCGCATGCAGTAATTACAACTCGAGCAGGGTCCGACCCTAGGTTCCCGCTGAAAGGTTTGGAGCCAAATCAAGGCAAATTAAATAAATAAATTGCAATGACACGTGTGCAGTAGTTACAGCTCGAGTTGCGTGCCTCCGACGAGGGACCCCAAACAAAGAAATCCCTGGGCAATTATAGCTTTTTTCAAATTAAGTTTCCCACCCCTCACGTGGCAGTTCAGACCAATAGTAATTTTGGGGTCTGGGGTCTCCTGCTCCCTATTGGGTCTCATCGTTGTTCCCAGGCAGGCTGCTTTTCTCCCTTATGTTTACTGTTGAGGTTTCTGCTGACAAATGTGTTTTGATTCCTCGGGTTCTGCCCTTCTTTCTCAGGGCCCTGACAAACAGGTGTTGTTCCAGCAATTAGCACTGCCCCAGCAGTGACAATAGGTGTTATCTTCCAAGGTCCTGATGAAGGGGATATAATCCAGACCGCCCCCTAATTAACACTGTTTCAGCAGTGAGGGGAGGCTTTATTTCCCAGGGTCCTGGCGCCCAAGCAGGCCTTATTTCAAAGCCTTGACATCCTCCCTCCTGGAGCACGAAGCACAGGAATGCAAACTGCTTGCAACTCCCTTATCATTGCAGCTTCAATCATCTCTCAGGCCCTTTTCTTACTGAACTAGGTAAAAGTTCATTATTTTATCTAAGCGCAGCCTAAGGCTTCAACAAATTTAGCTACTCATGCTAAGCAAGTTTTATATAAGTTGTGCTATGCAGCTACCTCTAGACAGTTTCAGCTCAATATTCTTTAACAATCCCCACCTCCAGATGTCTCCCCCATTGCAGGCTCAAGGAATCTGCCAGTCTGAGACTCTTTCCATAGGGACCAGAGGCTTTGGAGATGCCGCCTCCACCGCTGGCCAAGGACAGGTGTCTCAGAGCCACCCAGCACCCTGAGAGGCCTGACTTCTGGTGAGGTGGCATCTGCCCTGTCTGCAAGGGTCTGGGGAGGCACAAAGGGGAGAAAGGGCTCTGACTGCTTTGATTACATACCCATCTCTCAGGTGGATTGGAATGGATTAGGGTCTGAGATGGAAAGATGCAACGAAGGTCCAGCTTCAACAGAAAGCCTTTAAGGAGTAAGAAGAGAACTTTCTCCAGCAGTGTCAGTAAAATCCCAAAGACTCACAGAAGCATCAAGATCGTCAGAAACTGCAAGCCTGAACCTCAGCGGACAGAAACCACCAAACTGCGAGCATCCCTGGCTCGCACCAGCATGCTCCAAGGAGGGAACACGGTCACCAACAGTCCTCACCCAGGTCTCCCAGAAGGACTCCATGATGGCAGGCAGGGCTCTGGGAGCAGAGCACTGCTCTCTCCAGCTACCTCCTCCCATGCTCAGTAGCAAAACACTGGGGCCAACACCCAGCTCCACCACAGGGCACCCCGCAGTGTGACACACTACTACCCCCGCACCTCACAGAGGGCTGGCAGCCAACTCGTGCCTCTGCATCAGCGACACACAGGGCACAGCACCACACATGGCAGCAGACAGGGCACCCCCAAGCACCCCAAAACACAGAAAGCCCAACTCTCCATCCCCTCAATTCCCTTCCAGTCCTCCAAGGCCTTGCAACAGGCACTGCCTCTGAACAGCCACTCACAGCCCGGGGCCTGCTCACTTCCCACCTCCAGGGAGCAGAGGAGAAGGGCTCTCACAGGGCTGATCAGGCAGCTCTTGCCTCTCGCTTGTGCCTCAGCTTCTCTGAAAGCCTCTCAGAGCCCCTCGGAAATGCTGTTTTCAGAACAGAAGAGACCCCTGGGAAGGGACCCTCGCGAGGACACCAGCAGCCTGCTCAGCCTTTGCCCAGCAGCTCCCAAACGCAGCTCTGAGCAGCACCTGGGGGCTGCGGTGGCAGCAGCAGTTCAGGGAAACCCTTGACAAGGGGTCTGTGACCCAGGGCAGGGGCAAAGCTTCCTGCCCCCAAACCCCCCCCAGCCCCCTGGCCCAGCTGCTCGGGGGCAGCCGGCACGTCTGGCTCGCAGGGCAGCTCCCCCGGGGCCAGGGCGCTTTGTCCCGTGCTCCCGGCCCCACCAACCCCTGCTGCAGCTCCGGGAGGAAAGCAGCCCCGGGGCAGCACCGCTGCCCCCGCCCCGGCAGGAGGGCACCTGCCACCATCGGAACGCGCCCGCAGCCCTGCCAGCCCTGCTCGCACCTGCTCTCGCCCGCCGCTCCCTCCCGCTTTACTCCCGCCTTACTCCCGCCCTGCTTCCAGGTCTGGGTTTTTCCTCATGCTGCACTCCCATTGGCTGACAGAGCCATCAGTCAAGCCCATCCCTGCCCTCCTCCTCCCACCAGCCAATAGGAGGCAGCACTGGGGCGTTGCCGGGGAAACGCTGCAGCCTCCTGCCCTGGTGGCCAGCTCTGCTGCTTCCTGCCCCCCCCATTCCGCGGCGGTGGGGCACCAGGTTGTGGGCAGCAGCATAGGGCGTCGCAGGGCCCCGACACGGGGCCCCGGGGCAGCCAGGGCCAGAGCAGCTCTGGGCCTGCCGGTGCTGGGCAGCGGAGGTGTGGGGCTGGGAGGGGACGGGGGAGATGGCCCTGCTGGGCTGCCCCCAGCACTGTCCCCCACGGCTCAGAGAAACAGGCTTGGGGTCAGCAGGGCCTTGTGGGGTGGCGATGGCACCCCCACCTGTTCCCAAGCTGCTCCCCCAAACAGGCTGTCTTTTGGGTGCAGAGGTTTGACCCCATTTGCAGGAGGACAGGGGCTGTGGCCATCGGAGGACAACATCTCTGAGCCCAAAACATGTTCTGCCATGTTATAAGAGTAAAAGGATAAGAGTAAAAGGATCCAGGGGGAAGGAACAGAGGTTCTCCCAAACAAGTAGGCACCTTGGGGTTATTACAAGGTGAAGGTTTGATTTCCCATGTGGGCATTTCCAGCAGGCTCTTGAGACCCCCACGAGAGCTGCGGGACAGCCCAGCCTCCAGGACACAGGACCCCTTTCCTGCCAGAGCCAGATCGCAAAGGGGGACCCACTCCCAGGGAAGCCTGGCTATGGATTGCCCCCCAGCCTCCACAAGGGGATGGAGCCAGCCCCACAGGAGCCTTGGAGCTCAGGGCAGCCCCATCTCCAGGACCCAGGAGTCCTGGCTGCCACATTGTCTTCCGAGCCAGACAGGACCCTCAGGCAGGGCTCTCATGGAAGCCCCCACCCTCTCCAGCCACCCCCACAGCCCAGGACCCACAGCCATTTTTGCAGTTAACAGTCTCTGCGTGACACCTTGGGAAGGAGCTCTCAAAGCCCTTACCCTTGGTGGAGAGCCGCAGGAGAGCTGGGAACAAGGAACTGCAGTACAGGCTGATGGTCTGGGTCCAGCAGTCCTCCATCTCACTTTCTCCCTTGCCCTCGGCTCACCTGCATATCCGCGCAAAAAAGACCCTCTTTTTGTCTTGTCACCCAAAACTCCTCTTCAACCTGCTCCTCTGCCTGCCATCGAGGGGCCCCATTGTGGCCCCACTCTCTCCTCTTCCCCCTCCTTGCCATGAAGTAGCTCCAAAGGGCAGCAGTGGGGAGCATGTGAGCAGTGCCCAGCAGCTCCTGATCCTCCCAGGGAAGTGAGGGCAATCCTGTGGTACCAGGGAGACCTCCCTGTGATGCAGCACATCCCACTGTGACCTCAGCTTGTGTCATCTGGGGGCTCAGTAGGGCACCACCATAGAGATGGCACAGCCAGGGAGAGAACAGACAGATTTCCCCTCACCTCACCTTCCTTCACCCCAGGTTTTTCCAAGAATTTCTGACAAATTCTTCAAGAACATCTCCAGATGGTGCCAAAGGCTTTGAAATATCTAAAGGGGGCACTGGTGAGGTCACTTCTGTGCCTCTGCACTACCAGGTCTCTGCATTGGGCAGACGTGTGTGGGAATCTAGCACCTAGATCTATTTGGTCTGGGATTTAGCATTTTTTTAAGACAAGATCAAAGTCACTTGGGATGAAACAGCACAAAGTGTGGCCACAGTTTGAGATGCTTTGGTGAGCCTCAAGACTGGTTTCTACTGTGGGTTGCTCTTTTTGTAGAAGCAGGATGTAGGACAGTATGGGACAGGACACAGCCTTCCTCCTTGAGGCGCCAAAGCAGCCTCTTCGTTTTTAAAAGTCCTCAGCTGGGTTTCCCAGTCTGTGGTGCTTAAGATAGAGATGATATGCCAGAAAAGAACAAATGTGCCCTGAACACACATCATCCTGAGAGCTTTATCTGGGACCCTGGTCCCTGCCATGCTTCATAGCCATGGTCACTGTAGTGCACAAACATGGTGCTGCCAAGAATAAAAAATATATATCAAAGTGGTAAAAATGTGTGAAGTTTTGGAAAAGAAGACTTTTTTTGTCAATTACTACATTGTCAATTTGTCAATTACTACATTGAGTTATTTTTTGAGAAGATTTCAACTTATGACTAGAATCTCCTTCTGGGGCTTGATTCATTTGACTGCATAAAGAGGCTGTTGCTGCCTGAGATGCCCTGGGATATTTGTGTTCCCACATGGTGCTGGAGATTTTGGAGACAGCTCCTACAGGACCTTAGCTTGCCATTAGGAGATGTATCTTAAAACAGCTCAGTTGAGTAACCTATTTCCCTCCATTGACTAGAAAGGGAAGTCCCCACAACTGGGTTAGACAGGGACAGCTGCACTGATGGGAGTCTGGCATGGGGTGAGATCAGCCTCCTCCCTGTTGTCCCTGAAAATGAAGTCACACTTCATTGACCGTGCAGGGAGTGAAAAGGGAGTGTGGCTAGATGTTTTCGGGACTCTTTTAAAAGGCCACAGTAACACAGGTATGCTGAGATTTGTGCAAATTTGGCCATCCAAAAACAGACGACGCTGGTCCCCCTGCTTTCCTCATCAGTCGAGAGAGCCCGACACCTCAGAGTGCTCTTATTGTTTTTCTTGATTTGTTCTGTTTCGGTATACTAGTCTTCTGGGGCGATTATGCATTATCTTTTTGTCTGAAATTGAAAGTGATTTTCAGAACTGGGCTGGGATGCAGTCACAGGGTCATGGATTTCAGGTGCCCTTTGCCCAGCCTCCCTCTGCAGCTCCAAGAGGCTCCAGTCTCCCGCAGGTCCCCTGTGAGAGCTGCCAGGTCCAGGCAGGTGCCTCAGAGACACCGGGGCCTCTCCAAGTGCCACTGGGTGCTTGTGGTTGGACACCTGAGCTCTGCCTGGAAAGGGGAAGAAGTGTTCTCAACATTAAGAAAAAAAAAAAAGCATATGAGAATATTTTCATCAGCTGAAAGGACTGAATAATTCTAATTAAACGTCTGTTTTCCCATGATGACGTGATTCAGCAGTCTAATTGTGTCTTTAACCAACTCCTTCACTGTCTATCTAAGCAGCCTTTCCTACCTATTTGGGAAAACATTTCAAGGAAGGTTATTCCTTGTAGACTGTGGACCTCACTGGAGGCAACTTGGACTTGACATACAGTTGAGGAGTGTGATTTATTTCTTATGACACTGGATCGTGTTCATTTTTATTTGATCGCAATTAAGACAAATCCTTCTGTGTCTGTTTGCAGCTAGTTCTCTAAGGAAAGCAGGTGGGAATTGATGCAAATGAGTGGTAACATTCCGCTACAGCCCTGAATGGAAAAAGGTTAGATTTTTTCCAAGAGTGCTCTAAGTCCCCAGTGGCTGGTGAGAGAAATGGCAGGGAAGGTGTGGAGGAATATTTTCCATGGATGTCTGACCTCAAGGATGCTGCTTGTCCTACATGTCCAGACTTCATTAGGAGACACTCTGGATCAGTATCAGTTGGAGAATGGGGACATCACTCTAGTTTGTAAGCTGAAAAATAAGGAAAACTTTAAAAGCAGAAATCCCTTTTTTTTTTTTCTTTTGATGCTCATTGAAATCTTCCTCTTCTAAATACACTCCTGAAACCTCCCAATTAGCGACACAAGAATTGAAGAGCTGAAGAAAATTATGGAAAGAGGCATGGCTCTTTAGAGGTTTTTGCATTTTAATGACTCTTTGAGTGTATTTTCTGCTCAGCCCATGAACCTCCGATGCTGAGACTGAAGAAACCTCTCAAGAAGTTGAAGTCAGAAGCAAATCCCAAGTTTCTTGAAGTATTAACAGGTCCCACTGAGGCTCATTACCAAGAAAGCCTCCCCAGGGGCTGATTAGAGCACAAAGTTGGAGGCCCTGATTGCAGGTAGGCAAAGGCAATGTGCAGGTGGCTCTGATGCCAAGTCAACCTTGATGTGTGTTATCAAGCAGAGCAGCCAGACACTGACAGCCAGCCCCGGGGTAGGGTGAACCTTTCCCTCACATGTTGCTCAGGGCTCTTCCTGGGGGCAGGGTGGCAGGGGTGCGCAATGCCTTGTACAAGACAACAATTCAGCACTTACTGGGCTCCCTGAAGGTTGAAAGAGGCAGCAAGGCCACAGTACTGTAAAGAAACGTCAGCTTCTCGTAGGCCTCACTGGCAGGGACACTAGCCATAGCAAAGGAGACAAAGAACTCAGTTCTGTTGGAGGCTTTCAGCCTTGGCATTGCCCTCGGTCATCTCCACCACAGGCTGTCCTACGCTGTCCCAAAGCTGTGCCTGTTTCCCTGCAGCCTGCAGACACCCAACCTGCTTCCCCACCTTGCTCTCACTGCAGTATCACCCCACCTTTACTCATGTTCCTCTGTCCTTGCTGGCTGCTCCTTGAAACACAAAGCCAGGGGCTGATCACAGAGTCCCTCTGGGTGTCCAGCTGCACCACAGCACCACCCTACGAGTGACATTCTTGTTTCCTAAAGGGCAATCTGAACCTCTCAAGATGCAGTTTGTGGCTGATTGCCCTTCTCATGCTGCTTCCCACTACCAAGAAAAGCTCCATCTTCTCTGAAACCACCCTGTCACAGGCAGTCACAGGCAACGACTGTATTGGCCTTATCCTCCCCTTCAACAGGCTCAAGCAGCCCAGGTCCCTCAGCCTCTCCATACAGGCCATGTGCTTCAGGCCCCCAGCCCCATCTTGGCAGACCTCCTCTGGACCCTCTCCAGTTGCTCCCCATTCCTCCAGCACTGGGCTGCCCACACTGCGACACACTGTTCCAGATGTGGCCACACCAGTGCTGAGTTGAGGGGGATAAGAAGTGCCCTTGCCTGGGTGGCCATGCTCTTCCTAATGCAGTCCTGTCTGCAGCTGGCTTCATTTGTGGTGAGCACACATCACTGGCTCATAGGGCATCACTTGTAACATCCATGGCCTTCTCCTCAGGGTCACTCCTCCACCAGTCAGGTCTCTGCCTGTCCTGATGCACGTGTTGTTCTGCCCTGCTGATGAGCCTTTCAAACAGGACAGGATGTGGGGTACACCCCTGCATACCCCACCTTTATCTGGCTTCCTTTTTCTGCTCATTGAGACCTCCCCTGATCTCCACAGCCTTTCAAAGATGACAGAGAGCAGCCTTGCTGTCATAGCAGCCAGCTCTCTCCATGTCCATGGATGCCAGCAGTCCAATCCCAGGGCCTTATGTGGGTTGAGTTCTAGACACTTTGGCACTGTAGGTTGGTTTTCTCCTCAGGACTCCTGACTTGAGGCACAACAGCTCAGGAGATCTTGCTGGTGAAGACAGAAGCCAGGAAGGACTTGATTTCCCCAGACCTACCTACATCCACTTTTGCTAAAATCCCTGCCCCATTCAGCAGTGAGCCCACATTTCCTTGTTTATTCTTTTACTGTCACTGAAGCAGTAGCAGCTCTTCTTCCAGTCCTTCACACTCCATGCAAGTGTCCCTATCCCAAAGGAGCTTTCACTTCCTTAACACCATCCCTGCCTTGCTGGACAATATTTCCAAATTCCTCCTTTGCAGCCTCTGCCTTCTTCCCCTTTCCACAGGCTGCCTTATTGCCCTGAAGCTCATGTGGGAGTTCCTTATTCAGCCAAGCTGGTGTCCAGAAATGTCTATTAATTTTACAAACTGTTCATATGCAGCGTTCTTATGCTTGACAGGTGCTTAATGACCTAATGGCATTCCCAAACTTCTCTTCAGAGCTGCCTCCCTTGGTCCATCCCATGGAAGAGCTCCATACATCCAAGCTGCCCCTCCTGATCTTCCCCGATGCTCTCTCCTGAAGAACTTGCACCCTGCCATTGAAGGAGTCCAGTCATGTGAGTGATCCCACCATATCTCAGCTATTCCAACCATGTGGCATTCCTGTGACAGCTTGTGCATCTCCATTTGCTCCTGCCTGCACCCCAGCCTGCATATCTTTGCATATATTTTGGCTTCAGCACCTCAGCTGTAGTGCCGACCAAAGACTTGTCACAGGGAAACATGTTATCGAGGACCTTAAGTATGCAAAAGCTTTGATTGCAAGTGGGGACATGCTGTCATGGATAGTAGGTGGCACTGTAATGGTGAAAGGAGGTTCCCACAAACAGGTCAGGATGTGGGGTATACCCCTGCATACCCCACCTTTACCTGGCTTCCTTTTTCTGCTCATTGGGACCTCCCCTGATCTCCACAACCTTTCAAAGATGACAGAGAGCCACCCAGCTGTCATAGCAGCCAGTTTTGTCCATGTCCTTGGACACCAGCTGTCCAATCCCATAGACTTCTATGCATTGAGCTCTAGAGACTTAGACACTGTGGGTTGGTATTCTCCTCAGGACTCCTGACTCGAGGCACAACAGCTCTGGAGACCCTGTGGGTGAAGGCTGAAGCCAGGAAGGACTTGACTTCCCCAGACCTGTCTACATCCGCTTTTACAAGAATCCCTGCCCCGTTCAGCAGTGAGCCCACATTTCCTTGTTTATTCTTTTACTGCTCCTGAAGCAGTAGCAGCTCTTCTTTCTGCCCTTCCCATCCCCTGCAAGTGTATTTGTCCCAGGGAAGCTTTGGCTTCCTGAACACCATCCCTACTTTCCTGGACAGTATTTCTAAATTGCTCCTTTGCAGCCTCTGCCTTCTTCCCCTTTCCACAGGCTGCCTTATTGCCCTGGAGCTCATGTGTGAGCTACCTGTTTAGCAAAGCTGGGCTCCAGAGATGTCTACCAGCTTTACAGCTGTAAATGTGTGGAGCATTCTTGTGCTTGATGGGTGCTGTTCTTAATGACCTGCCAGCTTTCCTGAGCTCCTCAGCCCTTCAGAGCTGCCTCCTTTGGTCCATACCATGGAAGAGCTCCATACATCCAGGCTGCCCCTTTGCACATAGGACATCCCCCTCCTGATCTTCTCTGATGGTTTCTCCCGAAGAACTTGCACCTTGCCATTGAAGGACTCCATCATGTGAGTGATCCCACCACGTCTCAGGTATTCCAACCATGTGGCACTCCTGTGACAGCTTGTGCATCTCCATTTGCTCCTGGCTGCACCCCAGGCTGCATGTGTTTGCATATATGTTGGCTTCAGCACCTCAGCTGGGGCACCAGCTGAAGATCTGTCACAAGGAAACAGGTTACCAAGGACCTTAGGTATGCAAAGGCTTTGATTGCAAGTGGGGACATGCTGGCATGGATAGCAGGTGGCAGTGTAATGGTGAAAGGAGGTTCCCACTAAGAGAGCAAACCCTGCAGTGCCCAAGGCCAGGGAGAAACAGAGCTGGGCTGTGCAGCCCTGGCAGGAGAGGGGTTTGCTGCCTGAGCTGACTCTGCAGCAATGTTGGACCTGTGACAGACTTCTTGAACCAATCTCCAGGAAGGACAAGGTGCCCCTAAAGAAGTCCCTGGGCCTGGACAGCCTATGATCCAGCCACCCTGAGGGCATCATTAGCCCAGTCCCTGCTCATATCATGTGCGGGGTGAGAAGAGGTTCATGGGAGGAAAGCTAGAAGGGTTTGAGAGTGCAGAGACTAGAGCGGAGACCTTGGTGTGATGTGCCTCTCCCATCTCGAAGCATGCTTGGATGCAGACAGTAGAGACTGCCCAAAGGCAGAGTTAGGATTCATTTGTTTGGGCACAGGTAGGAAACCCAAGATGTCCTGGGGCACTTGCCCAGCAGCAACTCCAAAGGGACATGGTTTTCCTGAATGTGCCATGCTGTACGTGCTAGAGACATGTGGTTGTGCTGGACTCCTCGGGCATCCGACATGGCCCTGCAGACATATATCAATGTCATTAAATTAAGCATCTGCATTACCTGCTTGTAACATTGGAATCTGCTTGTGTCTCAGCTTCATAGTGAGTGGGTCTCTAGTTGTAGCAGGCATCTGGGGTCATTTCAGATGGCCAAGGAAATTCCCCACCTGGCCCCCACCTGATGCTCCAGAAGGATGTGGGTCTCCCAGTTCTTCTATCAGAGCAAGCAGACACTGCACATGCCTTGGACCACCTCTGTCATTTCAAATGTCACCAGGTGTCACCAGCTAACTGACTCCCACCCTCCAACTCCAGTGATTGCAGTGGGAGTATAGACAAGGAGCTCACGTGCAGACACCTCTGTTGTGCTCACTTCAAGTTGGGAAGAGGCATCTCAGCACTTGTGTGTTTGTGGAGTTCATGGGAAGGATCTGAATCCCACTCTAGCCCAGGGGCTTTTAAACAGGCATGAATGCCCAGATTGATTCTTCTGAATGAAAACCTGAACCATGTGTCAATCATAAGCTCCCTTCTTGTCCCCGTCTAGGTGTCCTGCCTAGTTATGAGATGAGAATAGGGGCTTCCAGAGTGGGACATTGCCACCTCTCATAGATAGCCATCCTCTGATGAAATAAATTGCAATGTTGGAATCAGTTTCTCTGCACTCTTTAGGACAATAGGTGATTATTTCAGTCTACCTCAGTGAACATTTCCCAGGAGGAGGGAGCACAAGGGACAGAGAAACTCCTGCTATCAGCTGGTCCTCTGCTCCTGAGCAGGGTCAGGCTCCTGGGATGGAGGGAGCTCATGGCAACCTGGCAGCACTGCCTGGAGACAGCTGTGTGCAGGAGCAGCTCCTCTGCCAAGAGCAGCAGGGCTCTGGGCACTGCCTGCTGCTGCTGACATGAGATGAGAGAAGGCAGAGAGAAGTGGAAGGCAGTGTGGAGTGGGAGGACAGAGGAGAGCTCCTTGTGGGAGAAATCTTCACAGTCCTTGACACGGTAAGTCTCTGGCTGTAGAGCAATATTATTGAGGTTCCTGGAGGGGTCTTCTGAACCCAGTCCATCCCCTGAATTGCTCTCCTGGTTCCTCCACTGCACTGGAGGAAGGGGAGATGCTTCAGAGTGGGGATTCCCTGCCACACCATCACAGGAACAGGGCATCCTGCTACCTTTTCCCAGGGGTGACTGCAGGTCTGTGAAGCCGGGGTGTGCACCCAGGTCTGCCCAGGGCCGTAATTCAGGGCAGTGTCCCTGTGCCCCAGTTTGCTGTGTGCCCAGGGCAGTGACTCTGCCGCCTGCGAGGGTCAGCACTCAGCCTGCCTGGGGAGCTCCCCATGGCACTGTGGGGAGAAGATCTGGTTGGG
This sequence comes from Dromaius novaehollandiae, assembly GCF_036370855.1. Lineage (NCBI taxonomy): Eukaryota > Metazoa > Chordata > Aves > Casuariiformes > Dromaiidae > Dromaius > Dromaius novaehollandiae. The sequence continues at coordinate 3,107,124 of NW_026991289.1, read as the reverse complement.
AGGAGAGACCCCTGGCAGGGCAGGTTCATTCTGCTGAGAGGATGCTGCCTGGGTCAGGGCTGCTCTCAGCATTAGCTCACCCTGAGCACATTCCTGAGGGGACTTTTCAAGAGGGAGCTCAGGGCAAGGGCTCCTTGAAAGGGAAGCAGCTTCCCTTTTAGGGTGTGTGCTTTCAGTTCCCTAGTTTTTGCAGGGAGACAAAAAGAAAGTTTTCTGGTTTGACAGAGAACTTGGACTCCTAAGCCTTCACTCTCAGACATCAGTAGGTCTATGAAAAAACAGAAAAAGTCCCTTCATCCTCACCCAGCCTACAAACAGCATCATCATCACCTTTATGGCATTATCAGGGTTTATGTGACGTGCTCCTTTGGACTTTTGAGCACAGCAATGCCCCTGGCCAGTGCCTTGTCCTGGGAGGTTTCTGTAAGGTAGAACTGAGCACACAGAGGGTGGAACAGGGTCTGGGAAAAGACAATGGGAAAGAGAAAGAGCTGCGAGCAGGGACAGCTCCAGGCAGCAGAGATGGGCAGGGAAGTCCAGCAGAGCCTCTGTCCTGACAGCCATGGGCTCCAGGGCATCAGCCGCCTCCTCTGCAGCTAGACCTCTGCCAGAGGAGAGGGGCATCTCTCCTGCCACGGGCCCGTTTCATGATGTTTGACAAAGAGACTGAGAGCAACTGCCCTGCAATGTCACCATCTGCCAAGTGGCATGTCCAGCTGGGTAAGGTGAAGGCTTTCCCAAGCCCCCTGTCTCTCTCTCTCTCCTTGCCTCCCTCGGCAGCAGGATCATAGTGTTGCTTCTCGTTTCCCCTCCTGTCCATGCTGCTCCTGTTCTTGCTCTTGGACTCCCTAGGTTTGGGTTTTTTGAACCTGCAGTTCAGACACTGATGCTGCCAGTTGTGCAGCAGAGGGGTCTGCATGGGAATGAGGTTTCTCCAGCCCCCTTCTGACCTGTGGAACTCCAGGAAATGCAGTCTGTGGAGTTGGGAAATGAGCTGACTCTCCCTTAAGGAGAGCCCATCTTCAGTCCTGATGGTCCTTTGACTGTTTCCCTGTGTCCTGCCAGGCTGCGAGCTGCCCTCCAGAAAGGCACAGCTGTCTCATAGCATATCTGTAATATCTGAGAGACCCTTAAATAAGCTTCAGAAATGCTGAGAATATGGAGGTGGTGGTGGGTGTCTGTATATGGGCATCTGAAAAGAGCCCTGTGTGTCCTTGGCTGGAAGGGGAGTGTGGAGACCTCCCTCTGGTGTCTGGAGAAAGGGTGAGAAGGTTGGAGACCTGCACTTTGAAACTGGACTCCTCTGCTCTCTGCAGGGACTGGTTTTCTTTTAGGGCAACATATGGGTGTGATCGTCCACCAGCTCAACGAGGTGGGAGCACAGGACAGCTGGGAACAAGACTAATGAACAGACTAGCTGTCCTCACGCTGCAACAAGGGACAGCGAACCTGTTCTTCTCAGGACTCACAGCAGAAACGCCCAGGATTTCTACCTTGGAGGAACCCTCCCCAGGGCTGATGAGGACATCTCAGAGAAAATAAAAAATCCCTGAAACTCTGCTCCTCAAACCTCATTCTTTAGAATTGGGAGTGAAGATGCTGAAAAGCCCTTCTGTACGATAAGTGTATTACATTTGCCAGAAATGGTGAACGTCAGAGCTAGTCACCCCCATTCCCTTGTGCCCACTGCTGCACAGCAGGACTGACCCCTCTGGAGCCCACAGGCAGATGTCCCTGCTCCTCACAGCAGCACACTCAGCCAGTGCAAAGTGGAGCCCAAGCAAGGAAGCTGCACAAAGATACTCTCAGTAAAGGGAGGCAATGTGGGGGGTTGTATGAGAACTGCAACAATTGGTGGTTTGGGGTTTTTTTGTTGTTTTTTTTTTTGCTTGAAAAGTCTCTCCTAATTTCTTAATGTCTTTTCTTCTTTGGACAGTCCCCCATGACCTGACATAGCAAAATGTCCAACAGCAGCTCCTTCAACGAGTTCCTCCTTCTGGCATTCACAGACACACGGGAGCTGCAGCTCTTGCACTTCTCGCTCTTCCTGGGCATCTACCTGGCTGCCCTCCTGGGCAACGGCCTCATCATCACAGCCGTAGCCTATGACCACCGCCTCCACACCCCCATGTACTTCTTCCTCCTCAACCTCTCCCTCCTCGACCTTGGTACAATCTCCACCACTGTCCCCAAATCCATGGCCAATTCCCTGAGGAACACCAGGGCCATTTCCTATTTGGGATGTGCTGCCCAGGTCTTTCTGCTTCTCTTCTTGTTCATAGCAGAGTATGCTCTCCTCACAGTCATGGCCTATGACTGCTATGTTGCCATCTGCAGACCCCTGAACTATCTATCAGATCCCCTCTGAGCAGGGCCGGCACAAAGCCTTTTCCACGTGCCTCCCACATCTGGCCGTGGTCTCCCTGTTCATCAGCACCAGCCTGTTTGCCTACCTGAAGCCCCCCTCCATCTCCTGCCCAGCTCTGGATCTGGTGGTGGCTGTTCTGTACTCGGTGGTGCCTCCAGCAGTGAACCCCCTCATCTACAGCATGAGGAACAAGGAGCTCAAGGAGGCACTGAGGAAACTGATTCAGCTGGTACTAGTTCAGCAGCAATAAGCTGCTCATCTCTCTTCACAAGCAATTTCCAGATTATCTCAGGCAGCTCTTGTGCTTTGAAAGTTCCGTTTGTGATAGCCATGTTTGTACACAAATGTTTGAATTCATCCCACTTCTCCAGGAGCACAAACCCCGTCTGTGTGACCCAGAGGCCTTCTGTAAATCTGCCTATCATTGTGTCAGAGCTGGCCTCCCAAGTAGCATCTCTGTAATAAAAGGGGATCTCTTTAGTCCTGTGCCTGAAGGTTGGGCTCTTCCCAAGCTGGAGCCAAGAATGTGCTCACGGAATTGCACCCAAAAAAGGCCCTGTTGCCATGCCTGGGTTTTCCATGGGCTAAGGAACATGAGCTCTTTTGGGTGATGTGTTAGGGAATGAGGGCTGGATCCAGCTGTCACTTGTGGGTGCCCAGTGCCCCTGGAGAGGGGGAGAGGTCAAGAATTCTCTGCTGGGGACTGTCCCACCTACTAGAGGGCTGGTGAAAAATGCCCATCCTTCTGGAAGGCAATATGGAGCTACCCGGAGAGCAGAGGGGATCTCCAGGGGCAATGTGTGCCTGGGATGGGCAGTGAGTGGAGACTCCCCAAACCAAGTGGAGTCACCCAAAGGTAAAGGGCCAAACCAGGGAATGCCCCACATCAGGGCTCTGCAGTCTCAGGAGAGGGAGTGGGCTCGGTCTAATGACACCTCTGAACACCTCCTGAGCAACGTGAAATGGCCTGTGATTGCTCCAAGCATCCTCCACAGCCACAGACCCTGGGGAGGGTTTGTCAGGTGTAGCGATGCTGGTCCAGCTGGGTCTGCCCTCACCAGCATGACCAGTGTGGAGTCATCCTGGGGCTGCACTGCCCACTCACCCTGCAGAACAGCACTGCCAGCCTGGGGCCCTGCAGGGAGCACAGGGGAGAGACACAAGAACGGCCGGCCGGGCCAGCACGGACACACTGATGTGGGGAAAGGCTCTCTGGGGAGCAGGGATGTCTACAGAGAAGAACAAAGGAACAACTGTGTGCTTGTGGGGGGAATAAATGAAAACCTGTTTCTGTGTGTGTCAGCTCAGGGCTGGCTGCTCTGTCACTGGAGTTGCCTGAGGAGCCCCGGGGCCAGGACTCTGGTGCTGTCCCGGGGAGAGGGGCTGCCCAGAGGGGCTGCAGGCAGCCAGGGTTAAGGATCTCTGGTCATGAGAGCAGTGGAGACATGGAGTGCCTGGCCTCCATTTCCTTGTGCCATTGCTGGTCCCCAGGAGTGGGGCTGATGGGGAGGCTGACACCCCTCTCTGCCCCCCAGCAGCTGCTGTGCCCTGCAGAGGGGCTGGGGCTGTGGGGTGAGTGCCCAGAGCTCTGCAGCCCCCTGCGGTGGGCACTGCTGTGGGGCCACCCCAGCCTGGTCCGCTCTGCTGGGTGGGCTGGGGAGAGGGCAGGGGAGGTGGGGAGAGGCAGGGAGAGTCTGGTCTGGTCTGGTCTGGAAAGCCCCCAGGAGAGGACAAATGCCAGCAGGCAGCTACTGCATGTGAACAGCAGTGTGGGAGCACAGAGCTGTGTGCTTGCAGGCAAATGCAGGTCTGCTGGGAAAGGCAGCAGGACATGGTGGGTGCAGGAGAGAAGAGCCCAGGTCGTTCCCTGTGTTGCACAGACACAGACACAGACACAGAAGCTGCTCCAGGGCCATTGTCCCAGACCAGCCCCTCACATCACCCCTTTCCAGCACTGGCTGCTCACCCCAGCTGTGGGGTGGTGCATGGCCAGCTCTGTCTCCCTGCAGGTGTCCATATCCCAAAGGAGAGGAAAAGGTCTTGCATGGCCTCTCTTCTGCACCAGACCATGGCAGATCCCAGAGCATGGCTGTCTGCTGACCCCCGTATGGGGCACAGCCCGGGCTGGGCAGGGGCTGCGTGCTCAGATCCCCCAGACTCTGGGGGATCATTTAATAGTCATTTAATAATAATCCAGCCCTTTTTATGTCAGTGATCTCTGGTGCCAGCTCAACCTCAGCCCGCTACTGAAAGGCTCCAGTGCAGCCCTGGAGGGAGATGGAGCTGCCTTGGGCCCAGGGCAGTCTGGTGGCAGGAGAGTTTGACATGGGCACAGCAACAGCAGTGCCGGGAGCAGGGGAGGAGCAGGGAAATTAGAGCAAAGACCCCTGCCCTCAGCTGCACAGCCGGGGCACTGAATGGGTGATGCCTTTGTGACTGGCCAGGCTCCAGATTCAGGGTGGATGCCAGCTCAAGGGTAGGAGCACCAGGATTTCATGGGCTTCAGTGCAGCCATGACCATGGTGAAGGCAGACCCAGGCCCAGGCAACTGTGAAGGTCAGGGGTGGAAAAGTCAGCGTGGGGCTGTTGAAGGCCCTCCCTCTCCTCCCCGTGTGGAAGGGAGTCCCCAGGCAATGCTGGACTCCATTTTGGCTGATAGGAGGGGAGTGCAGGGAGGGTGGAAGAGGCAGATGGAGCCTCTTGGGGTGTGTGAGGGAATTTTCAAAACCCCAGGGCTGAGCCAAGGACCTTTGGATCTTCTCCCCGACATTCTCCCAGCCGAGCTCATTCTGCTCTGCCCCAGGTGCCCTTGTCCCCATGCCAGCTGTGCCAGAGCAGAGGCTGAGAATTCATGGAATCTCAGAGGAGTTTTGGTGGGAAGGGTCCTCTGGGGGTCTCCAGTCCAAACTCCTGTGCAAAGCAGGGCTGGTTGGAGCCCTGCAGTCTTGTCTGGCCATCACTGGACTGTTCATGACCCTGGTTACCATCCCCGGACCTGCTCAGATGGCACCTCTTGTCGGTGAGTCACTGCCCTGCCTGCCTCACCAGCACCCTTGGCTCCTGGCTCCACTTCCCACATGGAGCTACTCTGCTGTGGGGCCACGGGTCATGCTGGTCGGGGAGGGAAGCAGACCCAGCTGGACAGGGATCACCACCACTGATACCGGTGGCACCTGCCTGTGCTCATGGAGAGTGCTCAGAGTGACCCGAAGCTGTTGGCAATGGCAGGAGATGTGTTTGGGTGGGCACTAGCTCCAGCCTGTGGTGTTTCACTCAGGGTGCAAGAATCACTCTCCAGCCCCCTGCCCTGGGCCTTCTGGATCCCCACTGCCTCTCTGGGGATTGCAGAGCCCTCGTTTCCCCATGCATACCTGGATTTAGTGCTCTACTTTCTGGTTACTCCACTGTGGACCATCCCTTACTTTGTGATGCTCCACTCACTGCCCACCCCAGGCACACGCTGTCCCTGGAGATCCCCTGAGATCTCCTGGGAGCTCAGATTCCCCTCCAGAAGGATGGGCATCTGTCATCAGCACTGTCACCTGTGGGACATCCCCAGGCAGGCGATTCAGAGACCATTCCACATCTCCACTGGCACTGGTCACCGAGAAATGAGCTCTGAGTGCAGCTCTTGGTCCCTAAGAGATCACCCAGGAACTCTGAGCTCATCCCCTTCACAAGCAGAACACCAACCCCTCAGTGGTGCAATCCCTTGGGCGTATTTTTGACTCCAGCTTCTGAAGAAAGGACAGACTCCAGGCATGTCACCGGGGATATCCCCTTTTATTATGGAAATGTTGTTCTGGAGGCCAGGTCTGGCAAAAGGGTGCCCAGTGCCTGGTGCTGCCTGTACTTCCAGGACACATGCACATGGAAACACAACCCTTCCACCACCAGGTTATGAGAACTCCTGGGCCATATCCACAGCACAGAGCACAGAAGGCCAGCATGGAAATGAAGAGAGCAACTCTAAAAAGACAAATTCCTGCTGCTGTGTGAGGACATGTCTCCAGGAAAGCTGCAGTCCCCCTGGGAAGGCTGCAGTGAGGAAATGCCTGCTGTGGCAGTGGGGGGATGATACTGCCAAGCACGGGGTCTATCCCCACAACCTACTGCCTGACTCCCCTCCTCTCCCCTCCCCCTCCACTTGTGGTGTTGGAGTGCTTTAGAGGGAAGGGACCAGCCCACGGTGACACTTGGCTGCCACCCTCGCAGGAGAAGGGTGTGAGGTCACACCCTGACTGTGACCCAGGGGACATGGGAGCCATGGTCTCACCCTGCCTGTACTCATCCGAGCCTGACTCTGTGCCCCTGAGCTCCCTTGGTGTCAGCGTCAGAAGAGACACTGCAAAGGGAAACTCTCCTCACTGCACTGGGGGCATTGAAGGGAGTTCAGATTAGGGGCCTCTGAGGTTCCCCCATCTCAGCTGATGAAGGGGGAAGCCTGGCTCCCTGCTTCAATACCGTCTCTGGGTCAGATTCAAATGAGAGATTCCTGAGGAGATGTAACATGAACCCGATTTTTTTTAAGAAAAAAGAGAAAAATAAGAAAGAAATAAATGCAAAACACAGCCTTGATGCCAGATACCCTGAGGAACAGATGCACAATGAACAGTTATTGGTGCTGACATTGTACCCTTTGAATCAGCTTCTTCAGTGCATCTTTGAGCTCCTTGTTCCTCATGCTGTAGATGAGGGGGTTCACTGCTGGAGGCACCACCGAGTACAGAACAGCCACCACCAGATCCAGAGCTGGGGAGGAGATGGAGGGTGGCTTCAGGGAGGCAAACATGACAGTGCTGACAAACAGGGAGACCACAACCAGGTGAGGGAGGCACATGGAAAAGGCTTTGTGCCGGCCCTGCTCAGAGGGGATCCTCAGCACAGCAGTGAAGATCTGCACGTAGGACAGCACAATAAAAACAAAACACCCAAATGCTAAACAGGCACTAACCACAAGAGCCCCAACTTCCCCAAGGTAGGCATCTGAGCAGGAGAGCTTGAGGATCTGGGGAATTTCACAGAAGAACTGGCTGAGGTCATTGCCTTGGCAGAGCGGTATTGAAAATGTGTTAGCAGTGTGCAGTACAGCATTGAGAAAACCACTGGCCCAGGCAGCTGCTGCCATTTTGATACAAGCTCTGCTGCCCATGAGGGTCCCATAGTGCAGGGGTCTGCAGATGGCAACATAGCGGTCATAGGCCATGACCGTGAGGAGAGAATATTCTGCTGAAAATAAGAAAATGAAGAAAAAGACCTGGGCAGCACATCCCAAGTAGGAAATGGCCCTGGTGTCCCACAGGGAATTGGCCATGGATTTGGGGACAGTGGTGGAGATGGAGCCAAGGTCCAGGAGGGAGAGGCTGAGGAGGAAGAAGTACATGGGGGTGTGGAGGCGGTGGTCAAAGGCTACAGCTGTGATGATGAGGCCATTGCCCAGGAGGGCAGCCAGGTAGATGCCCAGGAAGAGCGAGAAGTGCAAGAGCTGCAGCTCCCGTGTGTCCTCAAATGCCAGGAGGAGGAACTTGGTGAGGGAGCTGCTGTTGGACATTTGCTTCCTCTGTGCTTTGTGAACTGTTCATGGAGGAAAAGACAGTGCCAAGTTAGAGCAGCCTTCTCTGAGCCAAACCCATTCTGTTTCTCATAGAAACCCCTGCCTTTCCTCTGTCCTTTACCTTCGTTCAGCTCCCTTTCTGGAGCTCTGTCTGCTCTGGCTGAGTGTGCCGTGCAGGCAGGGGCCTCTGTCCATGGGCTCCAAAGGGGTCAGCCCTGCTCTGCTGGGGGGTGTAAATGGAGGTGTCAAACTGATCCTTCTGTGTGGTGGGATACCTGGGGATGGGTGCTGGGAGCAGGGGACTTGGTCTAGGCACCAGTGGAATGTTCTCTGTTTACCATAATGAGAGCTGAACACAGTTCTCATGCCAGCTGTATCTGAAAGAGAAGACCCTTGTGAGAGATTCCTCCAGCCTTGCCCTCTTGAATCTGTATCTGAATCAGTCACACCAGCTCCCACTCCAGGAAGGCAGAGAAACAGTCAAGTGAAGGCAGGGGGTGCCTGACCCTTTCTCGATGTCTCTCTTCCAATGAGATAGACCCTGTCCTCACACCAGTTTGCCATCTGCGCCCTTCCTCCAGGCACTGCAGAGAGAATGGGAAGTGACTAGCTCTGATGCACACATCCTGCAGCAGAATATGTCCACCCCATATGTGGAAGGGCTGTTCAACTTTTGGAAGCCCATTTTTCTCTGCAAAATGGTCAGTGGAGGAGTCTGATTTGTATATATATATATATATATATATGTTTTATATATATATATGGTGGTGTATACACACACACACATATGTATGTATTTTAGATGCCTCCTTCTCAGCGTGGGAGCATTCTTTGATGGCGTAGAAATCTTCAGCATTTCAGTTGCTCTCAGCCTGAGCCCTTGTGCATCCCAAGAGGGAAAAAGGACTCACTGTGACTTTCTGTAGGGCCACGGGACCTGATCTGTCAGTGAGCCTTGCCCTTCACTGTCCTGCACTTACACCTCACTCAGTTGAAGGACAAGCACACTCACAAGTTCCTCTAAGAAAGAAAGTGGACCAAGCTGGGAGCAGAGGACTTCAGTTTCACAGTGAACACTTCCAAATTCTTCTCTCTCAGCCCAGAGATGGAGAGGGTGATGAAGAGTGTGACAAGGTTTCTGACTCACATGACCAGACCAAGGACTCTCAGATATTGCAGAAATGCTCCAGGGAAGCTCTGCTTTTCTGGAAGGCAGCTTGCAGCTTGGCAGGACAGCCCAGAGAAGCAGTCAAGGGTCCTAAAGATGGACTCTCCTAAAAGGAGTGGCAGCTCATTTCCCAGCCTGATGAAATGCATTGCCAGGAGCCTCACAGGTTGGGAGGGGATTGGGGCTTCTCATTGCCATGAAGACAACACCATGCGGGACACACAGGGCTGGTGCCTAAAACTGCAGTTGAACACCCCCAAAAGGTCTGAGGGAAACCTCAGCAAGTCTCTTCATCCCCACCTCAGCCTACAGACAGCACCAACATCACCTTCTTGGCCTCATGAGGGTTTGTCTGACCTGCTCCTTAGAACCTGCAAGCACAGAGGTGCCCCTGGACAGTGCCCTGCCCCCGGGAGGTTTCTGGAGGGCAGGAATGAGCACACAGAGGGTGGGATGGGTTCTGTGAGCACTGACCAGGAAAAGACACTGGGACAGAGAAATAGCTCCCAGCAGCGACAGCTCCAGGCAGCAGAGATGGGCAGGCAATGAGAGAGAACTGCTAACAGAAACCTTGTGGGAGGATGGAGCTGAGCAAGTCATGGTCAGTCCCTGCAGTGCCGGCACCTCCCTCAGCAAGGTCAGTTCTGCCCTGCAGAAACCTCCCAGCAGCAGGGCACTGTCCAGGGCATCCCCATGTTTGCAGGTGCTAAGGAGCAGGTCAGATAAACCCTGCTGAGGCTAGCAAAGGGGAAGCTGGTGCTGTCTATAGACTGAGGGATGGGTGAAGGGACTGTCAGAAGTTCCTAGCATACACACTGGCTGCTCATTAAAACTGCTAATGCTGACAGCTCCATTTCCATTTTCCCCTTGCCAGGTGGTGGGAAATCTAAAGCACCATCCCAGGAAATTGGCTTCTCTTTCAGGAAATCCCTGCCTTCACCTTCCTTCTGAAAAGTCCCCTCTGAAATGTCTCGTGCATGAGCTAGAGCTATGAGCAGCCCTGACCCACACAGCACCCTCTCAATGGGAAAATGCACCTGTCCTGCCGGGTGTCACTCCTCCCACCCAGAGCTTCTCCCTGCAATGCTGTGGGGAGCTCCCCGGGCAGGCTGAGTGCTGACCCTCGCAGGCGGCAGAGTCACTGCCCCAGGCACACAGCACCCTGGGGCGCAGGGGCACTGCTCTGAATTACAGCCCTGGGCAGACCTGTGTGCACACCCCGGCTTCACACCCCTGCAGCTTCCTTGGGAGAAGGTGGTAGGATGTCCTGTCCCTGAGATGGTATGGTAGAGAATCCCTGCTCTGAAGCACCTCCTCCTCCTCTGCACTGGAGAAGCCAGGAGAGATAAGCTAAAAATCCTATCTGTCATGGGATGGGATGGGTTCGAAAGACCCCTCCAGGAACCTCAGTAGCATTGCCCTGCAGCCAGAGACTTACCGTGCAAAGGGCTGTGAAGATTTCTCCCACAAGGAGCTCTCCTCTGTCCTCCCACTGCACACTGCCTTCCACTTCTCTCTGCCTTCTCTCATCTCATGTCAGCAGCAGCAGGCAGTGCCCACAGCCCTGCTGCTCTTGGCAGAGGAGCTGCTCCTGCACACAGCTGTGTCTGGGCAGTGCTGCCAGGTTGCCATGAGCTCCCTCCATTCCAGGAGCCTGGCCCCACTCAGGAGCAGAGGCCCAGCTGAAGGCCTGACTTTCTCTGTCCCTCGTGCTCCCTCCTCCTGGGAAATGTTCACTGCAATAAACTAAAATAATCACTGATGGTCCCTTTCTAAGCACTGAAGGAAGACTGATTGCAGCATTTTAATTTGTCTCATCAGAGAATGGTTATCTACGAGAGGTGGAAAGTGTCTATTCTACAAGAGGTGGAAGTGTCTATTCCTAATTGCCTTCACTAGGCAGGAACATAGACAGGGACAAGAAGGGAGTTCATTTACCCATGGTTCAGGTGTTGATTCGGATGAGTCGGTCTGGGCACCTTATGCCAGGTTAGAAACCCCTGTTCTGGAGTGGCATTCAGAGCCGTCCTGTGAACTCCACAAACACACAGGAGCTGGGATTCCCTTGGCCAAAACTGAAGTGAGCACAACATAGGTGTCTGCATGGGAGCTCCTTCTCTAACTCCCCATTGTAATCACTGGAGATGGAGGGTGGGAGTCAGTTGCTCACACACAAACACCTGGTGACAGTTGAAGAGACAGAGGTTGTCCAAGGCATGTGCCAGAATCTGCTCGTTCTGATGGAGCAACTATGACACTCCCATTCTTCTAGAGTGTGAGGTGGCGGCCAGTTGGGGAATTGCCTTGGCCATCTGAAATGACCCTGTAGTAGATGCCTACTACAACTAGCGCTCCACTCACTAGGAAACTGAGACACAAGCAGCTCTGTACAATGCGGACAACTAATGCAATTCAGCACAGACAGTAGATACAGTGACATAAAGATAGGCCATAGGCAGGGCCATGTCCAATGCCTGCGGTGTCCAGCACAACCACAGGTCTCTAGAAAACTCAGCATGGGACCTGCAGGAAAGCCACGTCCTTCTGGAGTGGTTGCTGGGAAAGCACCCCAGGGCCTCTCTGGTTTCCTACCAATGCCCAAACCACTGAATCCCACCATTGCCTTTAGGCAAAGTCCATCCTGTCTACATCCAACAGTGCTGCACAGATGGGAGGCACATCACACCAAGGTCTCCGCTGTAGTCCCTGCACTCTCAAGCCCTAATAGCTTTTCTCTCCATGAACAACTTCTCACGTCCTCAGATGATATGAACAGGGACTGTGCTAGTGATGTCCACAGGTTGGTTGGATCACAGGACATCCAGGTCCAGGGAATGTTTCAGTGGCACTTGTCCCTCCTGGAGATCGGTTCACCTCTGTCACAGACCCAACGGTGCTGTAGAGTCAGCTCGGGCAGCCAACCCCTTCCTGCCATTTCATCACAGCCCAGTTCTGTTTCTCCCTGGCCTTGGGCACTGCAGAGTTTGCTCTCTTAGTGGGAACCTCCTTTCACCACTACATTGCCACCTGCTATCCATGCCAGCATGTCTCTGCTCTGAAGTGGGGCCACTGCACACACGGTGTCTTTGGCTCTTGGTAACATGTTTCATCATGACTGGCCTGTGCTCTGTGCCACAGCTGAGGCTCTGCAGCCCAAATATACACGAGTGAATCCAGCTGGGGCACAGGCATGGGCAGATGGAGATGCACAAGCCAGATAAGGATGATGCTTTCCTGGATCTGGAAATTGAAAATAAGGAGGAACTGATCAGGGATAGGATAGTGTCAGCTTTTCCTACAGTGACCATGAGAAAGTGGAGTCCCAGATCCTGGAGGGAGTGAGGAGGAACAGTAACAGAGTACAGACTCTGGACCTCACAGGAGCAGACTCCCTGGGCTGTTCAGGGGACTGGTGGGGCATGCCATGGAAGACAGCTCTGAAGGGCCCAGGAGCTCAGCAAAGCCAGCAGGCCTTTAAGGACAGACCTCCAAGCACAAGGATGGGCCATCCTGATACTCATTAAAACTAGCAGACACCTCAGGTGGCCAACTTGGCTACACAGGGACCTCGCACCTTAGCTCCAGGGTAATAGGGCAGCATGCAGCAGGGGGAAGAAGGGAGAGGCAGAGGAGGAATTTAGAAATATTGTCCGGCGTCATAGGCATGGTGTTAGGGAAGAAACAGCTCCCGTAGGGTAGACACTTGCAGGGGACGTCAAGGGAATAAATAAAAAAGGAATATGTGGCCTCCCTGCTAAACGGGACAGGGAATCCTCTAGCAGCAGCTGCAGATAGGTCTGAGGAACTCAACCCATGGTTAGCTTCTGTTTCCACAAGCAAGGTCTCCCGGGCTGTTGTGCCTTGAGTCAGGACTCCAGAGGAGAAAAACAGCCAACAGTGGATGAGGTTAGTGAGGGATTCCTTGTGAGAACTCAAACTACACCAGTCAGTGGGGTTGGATGGGCTGCATACGAGGATGCTGTGAGAGCTGACTGCTGTCACTGTAAGGCCACTTGCCACCATCTTTGCAAGGTTGTGGAGATGGGGCAAAGTCCCAGCGACTGGAGAAAGGCAAATGCTACATCCATCTTCAAAAGAGGCCCCAGGGGCAACCTGGGGAGCTGCAGGCAGTTCAGCGTCACTTTGGTGAGGAGTGAGCCATGGAATGAATCCTCCCAGATCACATTTCTGGGCACATGAAGGAGAAAAAGGTGCCTGAGAACACTTAGCATGGATTTACCCAGGGTAAACTGAGCCTCACCAACCTGATTGCATACTGTGATTAAATACCTGTGTTTGTGGATGGAGAAGAGTAAATGTTTTTTTTCTAGACTTTAGAAAGGTGTTTGATACTGTCTCCCGCAATATTCTTGCATGCACGTTAGAACGTTACAGGCTAGAAGAGCAGACAACTGGATGGATAAAAAGCTGCTTGGATGGTCTGGCTCAGAGGGCAGTGGTGAATGGGTAGCACTCTTCCCGGAGGCCAGAGAGAAGTGGAGCACCACTGATCTCTCCAGGAACTTGTCTTGTTTATCATCTGTACTAGTTACATGGAGGAGACAACACTCATCATGCTTGTGGATGTCCCCAAACTGGAGGTGGTGGGCCCAGTCATACACTTGAGGGCTGCCATTCAGAGGCATCTAGACAGGCAGGAGGAATGGGCTGTCAGGAACCTCATGGAATTCAACAAGGACAAATGCCAGGTCTTGTACCTGGGAGAAACCAACACCCCGCCATGTTACAGTCTGGGTCCTGAGTGCCTGGGGAGCGGCTCTGTGGAAAAGGACCTGAGAGTCCTGGGGGACAGAGGCAAAACATGAGCCAGCAGCGTTGTCTGGCAGCCAAGAAGGCCAGAAGCATCGTGGGCTGTCTGAGCAGGAGCACAGCCAGAAGGTTGAGGGAAATGATGATCACCTTCTAGTCAGTATTCATTAAACTACCTAGAGAATACTGCATCCAATTTCGGGTTCCCAGGAAAAGAAAGAACTTGATAACTGGCAGCGAGTTCAGCTGAGGGCCCTCACAGTAGTTGGGGAGCTGGAGCACTTGCTTTGTGAGGAAGTGGGGCTTCTTCAACTTGCAGAAGAGATGGCTTTGGAGGGATCTCATCGCAGCTTTCCAATGGCTATGGGAAGGTCATCGAGAAGATGGAACCAGGCTCTTCACCAGGATGCATGGGGGGAGGACAAGAGACAACGGGCATAAGTTGAAAGAAGAGATGTTTGTGCGGGACATAAGGAAAAGCTTTTCCACTGAGAGGATGGTCAAGTATTGGAAGTGGCTGCCCAGAGAGGCTGTGCAGTCCCCTCCCTTGGAGGTTTCCAAGACCAGACTGGATGAAGCCCAGAGCCACCTGGTCTGACCCCAGAGCTGACCCTGCTGTTAGCAAGGAGGTTGGGCTAGAGACCTTCTGAGGTCCCCTCCACCTCAGTCTCCAAGAAAGCCCTGATCAGTCCTTTACTTCGTTTTTAATTTCCTTGGGTTTTTTTCTTTCTCCCCTTTTAAGTTTGTCTCCTTTACCATCCTGATCCCTTCCCCTACAGTCGGCCCACCCCTGCTTACCCTGAACTCATTGGTGCTGTTTTGGTTTCTTTCTTTTTTGTTTGTTTGTTTGTCTTTTGTTTTTGTTTTGACACAGGAGGAGCTTCACTCCACAAGGACCTTGAGGAACTCAGGTGATTCTGACAACAGATACCTCATGAAGATTTACAAGAGAAATGTCAAGTCCTCTGCCTAGGCAGGAATAACCCCGTCAATGAGGAGAGGTTGAGGGACTTGAGCTTCTTTAGCCTGCTGAAGTGGAGGCAAAGGGCAGTAGAGTAGAAGCCTGTGACTGTTTGAAGGGTGGTTTCAGAGATGATGGAGCTTTTCTTGGTAGTGGGGAACAGCATAAGAAGGGGAAAGAGCCACAAACAGCAGTTTGTAGGGTTTAGATGTGGCTTTAGGAAAAGAAAATGTCACTTGCAGGGTAGTGCTGTGGTGCAACAGGACACCCAGAGGGAGTCTGTGATAGGCCCCTGGCTTTGTGTTTCAGGGAAAAGCAAGTAAGGACAGGAAGACATCAGGAGCGGTTGGGAGATCCCAGGGTGAGAACAAGGTGGGGAAGCAGGTTGGGTGTCTACAGTCTGCAAGGAAACACGCACAGACATGGGAAAGCGTAGGACAGCCTGTGGTGGAGATGGCCAAAGGCACTGCCAGGGTTGAAAGTTTCTAACAGAACTAGGTCTTTGTCCTCTTGGCTATGGCTGGTGTCTCTGCCACTGAGGCCCACAAGAAGACCCCATTCCTCAAAGCACTGTGGCCTTGCTGCCTCCTTGTCCTCTGGGAGTCCAGGAGGTTCCATATCATGGTCCTGCACTCGGCACTGCACACCCCCATCCACACACTGTCCCCTAGAAGAGCCCTGAGCAATGCATGATGGAAAGGATCACCCTACCCAGGGGCTGGGTGTCAGTGCCTGGCTGCTCTGCTTGATAACACACATCAAGGTTGACTTGGCATCAGAGCCACCTGCACGTTGCCTTTGCCTACTTGCAATCAGGGCCTCCAACTTTCTGCTCTAATCAGCCCCTGGGGAGACTTTGTTGGCAATGGTCCTCAGTGGGACCTGTTAACGCTCCAAGAAACTTGGAATTTGCTTCTGACTTTAATTTCTTGAGAGGTTTCTTCAGTCTCTTCTCAGCATCTGCAGTTCATGGGCTGAGCAGAAAATACACTCAAAGAGTCATTAAAATGCAAAAAACCCTAAGGAGCCATGCCTCTTTCCATAATTTTCTTCAGTTCTTCAAGTCTTTGTGGCCAGTTGGGAAGTTTTCAGGAGAGTATTGAAATTAGGCAGTTTTCAATGAGCACCTGAAAACGAAAGATGTCTGCTTCTGAAGCTTTCTTTATTCTCCAGTTTTCAGAATAAGCGATACCCACATTCTCCAATTCACACTGACCCACTGGGTCTCCCCATGAAGTCTGGACATGTAGAACAAGCAGTATTTTTGATAGGGGACACTTATGGACAACCTTCCTCCCCAGCTCCCCAGCCCTGCCAGTTCCCTCATCAACCACTGGGCACTTAGATCACTCTGGTTAAAATCTAAACGTTTTCCTCTCAAGTCTCACGTGCACCAATTCCCACCTGCTTTCCTTAGAGAACTAGCTGCAAACAGGCACAAGATGATGTCTTAATTGCAATGAAACCAAAATAAATTGTGAAACATTTTAAGACAAGATAAAAGACACTCAACTCTATGCCAAGTCCAAGCTGCCTCTGGTGAGCTCCACTGCCCACAAGACATAACCCTCCTTGAAATGTTTTTGGCAGATAGATAGGAAAGGATAGACAAGAAGCAGAACAAAGGAACTGGCTAAAGAGACAATGAGACTGCTGAAAGATGAGGCAAGCTTCAGACTCCCAGCAGCTCAGAGCAGCAACTGGGGAGCTGAGATGTATCTGAATGATAAAGAGCAAGGGGAGGAGGAAAACTGGGAAACTATGGAAAGTGCATATGTCTGATGTGAAGATGCCTTTAGAAATGACCAATTTAATCAGGACATGTGGAAATATGTGAGACATCACTGGGATTACATCCATAGCCTAATAGACAGAGCAGTGGAAACACAATGTCAAGGGCAGATCAATATTTCTTCTCCCAAGATACCCCTCCAGAAGATTTCCACTCTTTCATCACAGGAAAACATTGACATTAAAATTATCCAGTCATTTGAGCTGATGAAAGTGGGCTCATATTTTTTCTAATGTTGAAAAAGGGATCTTCCCCTTTCCAGGCAGAGCTCAGGTGTCCAACCACAAGCACTTAGTGGCACTTGGAGAGGCCCCGGTGTCTCTGAGGTATCTGCCTGGGCCTGACAGCTCGCACAGGGGATCTGTGGGAGACCAGAGCCCCTCAAAACTGCAGAGGGAGGCTGGGCAGAGGGGAGCAGGGCACCTGCAATGGCACTACATGTCCATGTCCCTGTGACTGCATCCCACCTCAGCTCTGAAAATCTCTTTCCTTTTAAAAAAAGAAAAAACACAACATTCCCCTAAAGAACCACCGTATTAAAAAAAAAAGAAAATAAATCAAGAAAGATAATAAGAGCACAAAAAACCTAAAAGCTGGAAAGTATAACAAAATATTTGTTTGCTTTAAAACTTGTTCTTAATTTCTTTCTTGTTTCATTTTCAATGTCATTTTCTAAACATTTCTGTTATAATCAGGCTTACACCATTAAAGAAGGCATTCTTGTGTCTCACACAGATTCCCAGTGCCCCAATACCACCCCGTGTCCACGGCTCTCCATGCCACTCCTCACTCTTTGCACAGCGTACGTCACACTCTGAGATGTCGAGCTCTCTCAACTGATAGAGGAGAGCAGGGGGACCAGCTGGAAGGAAACACTCTTTTTTTGGATGGCCAAATTTGTACATATCTCAACATACCTGTGTTATAGCGACATCTTATACATGTCCCACTGAATCTAGCCACACTCTCTTTTCATTCCCTGCACCGTCAATGAAGCACAACACCATCTGAGGTGACAACAGGGGTGAGACTGATCTCAGCGCAGGCCAGACCCCTTCAGTGCAGATGTCTCTGGCTAACCCAGCTCTCTGCACTTCCCTTTCGAGGAACACAATGACACCAGGGCATCTCAGGCAGCAACAGCCTCTGTATGTGGGCCAACAAACAAAGGCCTGAATGAATATTATTTGCCGTAAGTTGAAACCTATCCAAAAAATAACTCTGTGCAAAAGTTGAAAAGAACACATACTCATTTCCAGAAGTTCAGATATCTTTATCAATTCTAGTGAATCTTTCCTTTCTTTTTTGTTAGCAGCACCAAGTGCATGCAATGCAGTATTGACGCCTTCTCTTTGAGTAGATATATTTGTGTCCAGGTCTTCATCCCAATACATTTTCTACCAGCACGCTGAATGCAGAAACTTTGTTCTGAGGAACTACTTGATTTAAAAGCACATATTTCCTCTGTCTTCTTCTGCCTCCCTGTCCTTTCCTTGTCCTCTCACTATTCTGTCTTTACAGAGCTTTCCAGGGAAAGGTTCACTGAATCACAGGATGGACGAGACCTCTGGACACCACCTAGTCTCTACCCCTGCTCACTCAGAGGGAACTAGAGCTTGCTTAGGGGTCTGCCCCAGTTACACATAGTCCACAAACCCGCTGAGAGTGCGCTCCATTCCATGGCCCAGGACATTCATGAAAATGTTAAACAGTTGCCCCATGTGCTGATGATCACTGAGGGATGCTGCTAGTAACCAGCCACCAGTTGGACCTTGTGCCACTGACCACAGCATTTTGGCCCAATGGTCCAGCCCATTTTCCTCCTGCCTTACGGTCCATTGATGCAGTGCTGTGGACTGGCTCGTCACCATCTCCAAGGCAAAGCTCTGTCCACTCCAGCCACGCCTTTGCACAGAGCACACCTGCACCTCCTCACTGTCCCAGCCTGCCTTCTCCAGGAGCCCATTTTCATCCTGCCACGTGAGCTGTCCACCACGTGTGTAATCCCATGGAGACAGGGCAGACGGAGGTGCCAGTAAAGCAGACATGGCTTGGATGTTGAAGGTGGGGTCCAGAAGAGAGGAGGCCTCAGAAGAGGGCAGTGGAAGAGGAAGGCAAAGGTGACACAGCTGTGATGCTGATGGTGAGGTCACTTCTTTTACAGGAACCTCACTGGCCAGCATCTGGAAGGAGATATTCTGAGGACAAAAAGTACATCACACCACCACTCATCCCAGCCAAGACAAGATACGGGTAGGTGAACAGGGAGAGGCAAGAGTAGGGGAGACAGCTGCCATGCTCATAATGAAGTCCCACTCACGTGCCTGCTCCTTGCCCATCACTTGCAGAGACAGGAGTGACCTCACAGTCACTTTCACAACCATGTGCCTCAAACTGGCCTTTGAGATTGTGAGACTATCAGCTCATCAGAAATCGGTACTCTCATCATGTTCTAAGCCCAGGTGCCTGCTGCAAGCATGTCAGCTTCTTGGATGGACACGATCCACCTATGTGCATGCTGCCATCCAGTCAGGTACTAAGTGAGGTCAGAAGCGACCTCACAATCAAAATGCAACCCATGTGCCTGCTCCTAGCCCATCACCTGCAGACACAGAAGTCACCTCGCAGTCACCTTCATGGTCCTGTGTCTCCTAAGGGCCTACGAGCTTCTGAGAGACAATGATGTCCTAAAATACAGACACGATACAATCAATGTTTGTTCTGCTATTCAGAGGGACCTGAGGAGGCTGGAGAAATGGGCACGGAGGAACCTCATGAAGTTCCATGAAGGGAAATGCAATGTCTTGCACATGAGGAAGAAGAACCCCATGCACCAGGACATGCTGGCTGCTGACCGACTGGCTGGAAAGCAGCTTGGCAGAAAAGGGCCTGGGGGTTCTGGTAGACAACATGAAGCAGCATGAGCCAACAAAGTGTCCTCGTGGCAAAGGCCACCCCTAGGCTGCACTGGGGCAGAGTGCTCCAGGAGGGCAAGTGCTCTGTGCCTGCAGGCTGTGTGTCAGCAGGCTCTGTGCCTGCTGCCTAATCAGAGACTCAGGCAGAAGGAACCTCACAAACACCTGCCTTAGGCCTGAGCCACAGGCTGACCTATCAGCTGCTCGATAGAAGCCACCTCACAATAATATATCAAGCCGGGGGCTGCTGCTGGCCCTTCTGCTTCTCTCATGGACATGACCCACCTATTTGCTTGCTGCTATCCAGTCAGGTATTACGGCAGAGGTGAATTCCCAATCAACATCCAAGCCGTGTGCCTCCTGATGGCCTATCAATAGCTGAGACTGCAGTGACCTCACTGCTAGGTGTTTGTTACTGGCCTTTCAGCTACTCAGTT
Source organism: Dromaius novaehollandiae (assembly GCF_036370855.1). NCBI lineage: Eukaryota > Metazoa > Chordata > Aves > Casuariiformes > Dromaiidae > Dromaius > Dromaius novaehollandiae. Next base: position 3,087,159 of record NW_026991289.1, on the reverse strand, counting down.
CTAAGTGACTGCACAATGAACATCCAAGCTGTCTACTTGCTGCTGGCCTATCAGCTGCACAGACAGAGGTGACCTCACAGGCACTTCCCCACCCATGTGCTGCTGCTGGTCCATCATCTTCAGGGACAGAAGTGACATCACTGTCGCCTTCACAGCCATGGTCCTCCTCTTAGCTTAAGAGCTTCTGAGACACAATTCACCTAAGAATAACTTTGCTGCCCAGCAGCCTCTCAGTGGCCCATCAGCTGATCAGGTACAAAGAACCTCACAAACAACATCCAAGCCCGGGGCCAGCTGCTGGCCTTTCAGCTTCCCTGATGGACGTGAAGACCCAGCTATGTGCCTGCTGCTACCCAATCAGGTACTGCGGCAGAAGTGACCTCACGATCACCATCCAAGCCACATGCAGATGCTGCTTAGCATCTGCAAGGACAGGAGAGACCACAAAATCAACATCCTAGCCCTGTGCCTGTGGGAAGCCTAGTAGGTACTCCGGCGGCAGTGACCTCACAAGGAGCAGCCAAGCAAATGAGCTGCTGCTATCCAGTCAGGTCATCAAGAAGAAGGGACTTGGCAAAGACATTACCAAGCCAGAGGCCAGCTACTGGCCTATCAGGCACTCACAAACAATTCACCTCACCATCAACAGCCGATCCATGTGCCTGCTACTGGTCTAACAGCTGTTTGGGCAGAAGGGACCTCATATGCACATGCCCCAGCCATGAGTCTGCTGCTGGCCTATCAGAGGCTGAGACAGAAGTGACCTCACCACCACTTTCCCAGCAATGTGCCTGCTGCTGGCCCATCACCTGCACAGACAGAAGTGACATCACTTTCACCTTTATGGTCACGTGCCTCCTACCATCCGAGGTGCTTCTGAGAAACAACTGCTCTCATCATAACATCCCCACCCATCAGCCTTCTTTTGGCCTACTAGCTGATCCTTTACCAGTAACCTCACAGTCCTCTTCCAAGCCCAGGTGCCTGCAGCAGGCCTTTCAGCTTCTCCGAAGGACTGGACTTGCCATGTGCCTGCTGCTATTCAAACAGGTACCGAGGCAGAAGTGACATCACAATCAACATCCAACCCATGTGTCTGAGAGTGGCCTATCAGGTACTAAGGTACAAGTGACCTCACAGACAGTTCCCCACCCATGAGCCTGCTCCTGGCCCATCACCTGCAGACACAGAAGTAACTTCATATTCACCTTCATGACGATGTGCCTCAAAGTGGCCTTTGAACTTTGGAGCCTCTCAGCCTGTCAGATACCAGCACCCTCCTCCTCATCTTCCAAGCCCAGGTGCCTGCTGCTGACATGTCAGCTTCTTGGGGGGACATGACCCAGCTATGTGCCTGCTGCCATCCAATCAGGTATTCAGGCAGCAGTGTCTTCATAAACAACATCTAAGCCATGAGTCTGCTCTTGGTGTATCCAGTACTGGGCAAAAATGACCTCAAAATCAGCATCCTAGCCATGTGCCTGCTGCTGGCCTATCAGGCACTCCAGCAGAAGTGACCTCACAGACAGTTTCCCACCCATGTACTTGTTCCTGGCCCATCACCTGCAGATACAGAAGTGACCACACAGTCACCTGCATGGTCCTGTGTCTCCTAAGGGCCTACGAGCTTCTGAGACACAATCCTTTCCTAAAATACAGGCAGGATACAAGAGATGTTTGTGCTGCCATTCAGGGGGACCTCGGCAGGCTGGAGAAATGGGCACAGAGGAACCTCATGAAGTTCCACAAAGGGAAATGCAATGTCTTGCACCAGGACATGCTGAGTGCCGACCAGCTGCAAAGCAGCTTGGCAGAGACGGACCGACCTGGGGGCTCTGGTAGGCAGCATGTAGCAGCATAAGCCAGCAACACGTCCACATGGCAAAGGCAGCCCATGGCTTCCTGGGATGCATTAGGGACAACGCTGGCAGCAGAGTGAGGATGCTGTGCCTGCAGGCTCTGTGTCAGCAGGAGATCGGCCTACTCTCTAATCAGATACTCATCAGATACTGGCCCATCAGATGATGAGGTACAAATAACCTCATAGTCATCTTCCAAGCTCACTGGCCTCTCAGCCTCCTGATGGACATGATGACCCAGCTATGTGGGTTTCTTTTCTCTCTCTAGGAGAAAGGAGACACACTGGGATTTAGTCAGCATCCCAGCTGGAGATCCTGGGAAGAGCTCCCAAAACTGTAGGCCTCAACCAGCTCAGTGACACATTGCAGAACATGCTCAGCTGCAGAGCACGTGGAAAGGTGAGGAACATAATTCTGAGGGGGCTTGCAAGTTATTTGCATGAAACAACTTCAGCTGTGCAAGCTGATTCTCAACTATAACCCCTGAAGTATTTCCTGCTGACTTGCAGGCAAGTGCTTGAGCATCACTACTCACTCTGGTATGCCCACCTGGGAGAAGTGGTATTAAAGCCAATTGTTTTCTGAGGAAATCCTTTATCTTTGGAAGTTTTCCTTATTTTGCCCATTTTAAAAGCTAAGGACTATGGCAATGTCGCTTGAAAGGGTGCCTCTGAGGGCTCCACTGTGCCAAGGCCTTTTCCTTGTTAAGTCCCATGTGATCTAAACTGCTCTCTGCAGTCTCCTGCTGGATGTCAGCCCCTGGATGTTTTCTTTCAGAGCTCAGGGCAGTGCACAGTGTGCAGAGCGCAGCAGAGAGCTCAGAAGAGTGAGGCCTTCAGCAGGAAGAGCTCAAGACCTTCTCCCCCCAACTAGAAATCACTGGATTGGAGGGGGGGGGTAATCAGATGGTTAAGTAATGGCTAATTGGGGGATACTACTGCATTATAAGCAAAGAGTTTCTAGGGTCCTGCCACATGAGAAGAAAAGAGTGTCTGCACCAATTAGGTATATGGGCAGAATCCCCCCTTAGCCTTTGCTAATAGGAGAGAGGCAACTGCTACGCCTCTAGCCTAAAAAAAAAAAACAAAAAAAAAACCCCAAAAAAGAAAAAAAACCCTTGTGGTTGGACAATTCCCAGAAGGGTTAAATTCAAGAATCTCCAGCAAGGAACCCTTTCTGAAAGATGACATCTTGTACTGCAAATACTCTAACCTCCATATTTCTATGTATTTCACAGTCTGTGTGGGATATCTGGCTGCAGATCCTGGCAAGAGCTGAGGAAACTCCAGGCCTGAACCTCAGTGCACAGAAGGCAGCAGGCTGCCAGCACCCCTGGCTCTCGCCACCAGGGCAGCCTGGGCCCTGCGAGCCAAGTCACCTCCTCACCTCCAAGGGCTCCCCAGCTCCCCAGTCTGGCGGCACTCCCCACGCACAGCACTGCTCTCTCCAGGCACCTCCTCCCGGGACAAGTGCCAAGACACTGGAGCCACCACCCATCCCCACCACAGGGCACCCCTCCACTGTGACACACCACACCCCCAACTCTCGCCTCACAGAGGGTGGCCTGCCAACACGTGCCTGTGCAGCAGGGACACACAGGGCACATGACCATACATGGCACCAGACAGGGCACCCCCAGGGCCCCAAAACATATACAGACCAACTCTCCAGCCCTTCATTTCTCATCTATGCCTCCAAGGCCTTGCAACACGGACTTCCACTCAACAGTCACTCACAGCCCTGCGCCTGCTCACTTCCCACCTCCAAGAATTAAAGAACAGAGATATCGTTCAGATCTCAGAGAAAACATCTCAGAAGCCTCCTGGCATTTTGATGTGGAAGAATATTCTGCAGCACACAGACACTGGAAATCAGAGATTACTGATGTCACTGCTCACACCAGCACTTCATTCATTTAGCAGCGTAAATATTCTAGCTGGACGCCCTCCTCCACCGGCAGCAGGCTGGAAGCCTATACTTAGCAAGAAGTGCATGGTTAAAGTCCACATCTACATTCGCCAGCGAACATCATCCACATTTTAAATGTAGCACTACTAAATTCATGATGAGGCAGCAGAAAAACATTTGTGACAGATGGTGTGGAATATTATTATCTACTTCTGCTTGATTTACTAGTTGCATCTCTATACTGCTGTAGAGCTCTGCAGGTGTCAATCCCTCCTTCCGGCACGCTCACCAAACCCAGAAGTCACCTCACCGCCAACATCCAAGCCATGGGCCTTCTCCTGGCCTATCAGCTGCTCAGACAGAAGTGACCTCACAAGTCCACACCCCCAGCAGGTGCTTGCTGATGGTCTAAGGGCTTCAGAGGCAGAAGTTGCCTCAAAATAACTTCCCCTGCCTGAGGTACTCTGGCCCAGGAGACCTCACAATCTGCTTCCACACCCATCTGCCTGCTGCTGGCCTATCAGGGACTCAGGCAGAAGTGACCTCACAATCAACAGCCAAGTCACGTGCCTCCTGCTGGCCTGTCAGCTACTGACCAAGAACTGATTTGACACTGGGGATTTTCTGGCCCAGCTCTCGCAGACAGCCACGACCTCCCTGCCCACAGCCCGGCCACACAGGTATTGCTGCCTGCAGCTCCCCTGCCTCCCCCAAGGCTCAGCCAGCTCCTGAGAGGCCGCCAGGACTCACCTCGAGGCCTCACAATGCTCATCGGGCAGCAAAACACCCACTACGCACCAGTTACTGCCCCAAGAGAACATCAGCCTCTGCCTAGGTAGCACCTCCACCTGGCCTGTGGAACTTAGCAATTGCAGAAAGGCCTGCAAGTAATTCTGGGCAACATCCCCTAACAGGAGGATTGCATGGGAGCAGTGACCATGGAGCTGGAGACAGCAGGGCCTCATGGCCCAGGCAGAGGGAGAAGCCTTCCCGCAACTCCCAAGTCTGGTTCCTGCCCCAGTGCTGAACACACCCAGCAAATCCTCCACACCCCCAGGACAACAAGCACTCTCCTGCTTGGGGCCTGACACTCTGAGACACGGGGAAGGACTGCGGCAAGGGCATCTCAGCGGGTGGAACCAGCAGAGCCGGGATTCAGCAGCTCTGCAGCCCCACCTGGGAGCAGGGCTAATGGCACCGGCCAGGGCAGCACTGGCCGCCCAGCAGCTGCCAAGGCCCTGCAGGAGCCCAGCAGCTCCCAGCACAGAGCTGCTCTGCAAACACCCTCCCGGCTGCTGCCAGGGCTGCAGGGCTGCGGCCCAGCAAGAGGCACGGAGCAGCCGCAGCGGCTGGGGCCCGGCGGGACCCGCGGGGACAGCCTCTCTGCGAGCCCTGGGAAATGCACTGTTCAGGACAAAAGGGAGCCTGGGGCAGGGCCCTGGCGAGGCCCCCAGCAGCCTGCTGCACTCCCATTGGCTGACGGAGCCACCAGTCAGGGCCAGCCTGCCCTCCTCCCCTTCTGGCCAATGGGAGGGCAGCACTGGGGGCGATGCCATGGCAATGCTGTGGCCATGTGTGACCTTGTAGGCAGCCCCTCCCTGCCCCTGCGTTGGGGCACCATGTTGTGGGCAGCAGCCCCGGGGCTCGGCAGCCCTCGCGCTGCACCCGACAGGGCTGGGCCGCGGCCAGGCAGGGGCTGCTCTCTGCAGGGCTGGGCTGGGCCCTGGCGCGTCGCTCCGCAGAGCTGAGGAGCCCCGGGGTCCTGGGGCAGCCAGGGCCAGAGCAGCTTTAGGCCTGCTGGTGCTGGGCAGTGTAGGTGTGGGGCTGGGAGGGGGCAGGGGAGATGGCCTTGCTGGGCTCCCCCCAGCACTGCCCCCCACGGCTCAGAGAAACAGGCTTGGGGTCAGCAGGGACTTGTGGGGTGGCGATGGCACCCCACCTGTTCCCAAGCTGCTCCCCCAAACAGGCTGTCTTTTGGGTGCAGAGGTTGGACCCCAGTTTGCAGGAGGACAGGGGCTGTGGCCATTGGAGGACAAGATCTCTGAGCCCAAAACATGCTCTGCCATGTTATAAGAGTAAAAGGATCCAGGGGGAAGGAAGAGAGGTTCTCCAAAACAAGTAGACACCTTGGGGTTATTACAAGGTGAAGGATCCATTTCCTATAGGGGCATTTCCAGAAGGGTCTTGAGAGCCCCCCGGGAGCTGCAGGACAGCCCATCCTCCAGGACACAGGACCCCTTTCCTGCCAGAGCCAGATCCCAAAGGGGGACCCACTCCCAGGGAAGCCTGGCCATAGAATGCCCCCCAGCCTCCACAACGGGATGGCGCCAGCCCCACAGGATCCTTGGGACTCAGGGCAGCCCCAGTCCCAGGACCTAGCAGTCCTGGCTGCCACATTGTCGCCTGAGCCAGATGGGCCCCTCAGGCAAGGTTCTCGTGGCAGCCCCCACCCTCACAGCCCAGGATCCACAGCCATTTTTTCAGTTAACAGTATCATTGCAACACCTCGGGAAGGAGCTCCTGAAGCCCTTACCCTTGGAGAGCTGCAGGAATGTTGGGAACAAGGAACTGCGGTGCAGGCTGGTGGTCTTGGTCTGGCAGTCCTCCATCTCGCTTGATCCCTTGCTCTCAGCTCTTCTGTCCATCTGGGGAAAAAGGATGCTCTTCGCATCTCATAACCCAAAACTCCTCTCCAGCCTGCTCCTCTGCCTTTCAGCGAGGGGACCCAATATGGCCACGCTGCCTCCTGTCCCCACTCCTTGCCATGGAGCAGCTCCAAAGGGCAGCAGTGGGCAGCATGTGAGCAGTGCCCAGCAGCTCCTGGGCCTTGCAGCGAAGTCAGGGCACTGCTGCAGCACTGGGGAGACCTCCCTGTGATGTGGCACATCCCACTGTGACCTCAGCTCTTGTCATTGGGGGCTCAGTAGGCCACTGGCATGGAGGTGGCACAGCAAGGGAGAGAGCAGACAGATTTCCCCTCCCCTCCCCTTCCTTCACCCCAGGTATTTTCCAAAAACTTGCTGATAAATTCTTCAGCAATATCTCCAGAATGTGGTAAAGGCTGTGAAATATCGAAAGACGGGTTCCTGGAGAGGTCACTTCTGTGCCCCTGCACTGTCAGGTCTCTGCACTGGGCAGACCTGTGTGGGAAGCTGGGGTATGGGGGTTGGTTTGGGGGTTTGGCATTTTTCAAAGATGAGATCAAAGTTGTGTGGGATGAAACAGCACAAAGCCGGGCCAGAGCTCAGGTGCTTTGGTGAGCTTCAAAACTGATTTCTACTCTGAGTTGCTCTTTTTGTAGAAGGGGGATGTAGGACGATACGGGAGAGAGCGCAGTCTTCCTCCCTGAGGCACCAAAGCAGGCTCTTTGTTTTAAGAAGTCCTCAGCAAGATTTCTCGGTCTGCGGTGCTTAAGATAGAGATGAGACGCCGAAAAAGAGCAAACCTGCCCTGAACACACATCATCTGGAGGGCTTTATCTGGGACACTGGTTCCTGCCAGGCTCCAAAGCCATAGGCCAGACCAGGTAGCAAATCTGGGGAAGTTTTCCCATTGCCCATGAATTTTGCCCAGCTTTCCTTTGGGCTGAGCCTGGGGAAAGCCATTTCTCATCTTGGCCCTCAGTTGGTCCTTGGGCTGTTCAGCATCATCTTGGGGCAATGCTTCACCTCTGGGTAAAGTCCCTGGCATCCTGGTTCTCCTTCGGGGCTATACAGCCCTGGCTTCCTGGATGTCTCACAGTTTGGACCCTGGGCTTCTCAGGACATGCCCACACGCTGCAGTGCTGCTGTGCAGGCTCTGGTGCAGAGACTGGAAGGCAGTGCAATGCCTCAGGATCCACATTTTGGCTCACTCAGAAGTTTGTGAGATGACCATGTCCCAGCTCTGCAGCTGCTGGAGTTTGAGAGCATCCCTACCACCAGCCTTCCTGCTCTTCCTAGTCTCTGCACAGTCCCGGGGTGACTCTTGCAGAAGGAAGACCCCATCCCCCCTTGAAGACTGTCCGAGATGGGGTTTTCTGAGTCCCTGTAAAAGGAGGGACTCGTTTCCTTCTTTGGGTTGCTTTTTCAGGCACTGCCCTCTCTGATGCTGTGAGCCCCAGCTCTGCACCCTGGGCTCACTGCCCTTTTTCTCCCATCTCCTGTGTGTCTACCCGAAGTCTTCTCTACGCACCAGGGCGTGGCTTCAAATGCCTGAAGTGTTGCTGTAGAGAGCTCCCTTGAAGCTGTGACATGTTGTGGAGCTGAAGGCCTGATGGAGGCTAGTCTGGGATGTCGCTGTGGCCCCACACTCCCTCTTGCTCTATGCCCAAGCACCCAGGAAAGTCCCAGGAAGGAGAGCAGTGGGTTTGGTGCATGTGGGATGGGTTTTCCCTCAACTTGTTCCGAGTCCTGCATGGGTGTCTCTGAGTGCCCAGGAAAGTCCCTCTTCTCTAGGACCTTGAATCAAGGCTTTTCCAGACTTTTGTACAGGAACACAACCCAGCCCAGGATCCCCAAGAGCAGCACAGCCCATGGCATGGCCCAGGACCTCCAGGAGCTATATGATTGTCTCTTCTATTTCCACATGTCCTGATTAAATTGACAGCTTCTAACATCACCTTTACAGCACATTAGCTGGACCTTGTCACATTGTGCCTCCCTTCATTACTCTTTCTTTATTCCCACACTGAGCTGTTGGTTTATACTTCAAGGAATTTAAAGCTTGATCTGTCTTTCAGTAGTCTTCCCTTTAGCCAAGTCTTTAACTGTGTTTATATCTACCAGTTCCTATCTATCCAAAAGGTTTCCAGTAAAGCTATCCCTTGTGGAAAGTGGACCTCATTGGAGGCAGCTTGTACATGGCGTACCGTTGAGGAGTGTCATTTTTTTTTTATGAAACTGTATTGTTGGGGACCAAAACAGGATGGCACTGTGTAAGACAGCAGAGAATCTCTAAGACGGAAAGTGATGATGTGGTAACTATGATCTGTGGCCAGAATGTGTGCACGTGAGTTGACAGTGATCATGATGTTCCTTCCTGCCTACATGCCAGCAGTTATGGTATGCCTTCCTGCCTACGTGCCAGCAGCTATGGTGGGCCTGTCCTGCCCGCCTGCCAGGGATCAGATGTCTTCCTACCTATCACAAGATGCCACAATGCCTAGGAGATACTTGGAGGACCGGTGGTGGCTGGGCTTGATTGCTATATAACCAGCCATTGCGTTTTGCAATAAAGGATCTTTGCACTACCCTACCTGAGGTCCATGTTGTCATATGCCACAAATGGCACCCGAAGAGGGACTTCAAAAACAGAAGCATGAAAAATAGAAGCATGAAAAACAGGATCAATGAATCCAGTGGCACAGCCCAGCTGAACTTCAGGACGGTTGACAACTGAGCGCTGTCATCACCACCGCTGGACAGCAGGTGAGCAGCTGGGAACCATGGGGCAATCTCTTACAAGAGAACAGAGAAATCATGTGAATGTGTTATAGAAAGTTTTAAAGACTCATGGGGGGAATATCTCCCAGCTCTCCTGGTTTCCGCAGGAGGGAACGTTAAGCGTTGCGGTGTGGCAACATACCGGGGATGAATTGGGGCAGCAGAGTAATGATAAGGTGAAGAAACTTTTAGTGACTTGGCAACAGGTCTTTTCTGCCTTCCTCCGCTTGCAAGCAGTAAATGCGGCTGAACTTTTGCCCTACGCAGCAACGGCTGGTGAGAGCGCCGTAAGGTTCTCGATAATACCCAGACCGGATTCCGAGTGTGACGACACATTTAATTCAGGTCGAATGATCTGGAACAGGAGGCAGACTTTTATCCACCCTCTAATATGCATTGCTGTGTCCAGCCCACGGCTCCTCTGGGACCACCCCCCGCCTGGGACCGCCCCCCCCCCGGGGCTGTTCCCCCCCCCCAGGACCGCTCCCCCCTGGGACTGCCCCCCCTCGGGACCGCCCTCCCCTCAAGAGGCGGGGCTGCCCACGAACGTGGACCGCCCACAGCCCCCCTCCGCCGTCTCCGCTTCCTGGGGAAGATCTGTTGGCTCGACGCCAGCGCTACTGCAATGCTGTGGTGCGCTAGAGCTTTGCCGCGAGGAGACGCTGCGAAGAGGAGACTTGGACATTCTCCACGACCAGTCCCTTGCAGATATGATACGAGCTTGCCAGAACGTTCGCACGGAATCGCATCGTGCAGACCTGCTAGCTGCTGCTTTGTTACAGCAGATGGTTGTTACTACGGTACTGGGAGCTCTGTGTTTTAACTGTGGGCAGAGTGGCCACTTTAAGAGGGATTACAAGTTCGGAGCGGGAAGTGGGAAGAAGTCAGGCAGACGAATTGTTGCATGACCTACGTGCAGTAAATGCACTGATAGAACCTATGGGGACACTCTAACCTGGGATCCTGTCACCAGCAATGTTACCTGAATCATGGCCTCTTGTTGTTATTGATCTTAAGGACTGTTTTTTCACTATACCGTTACATCCATCAGATGTACCACGATTTGCATTTATGGTTCCAGTGATCAACAATCAGGAGTCTACACTTCGCTTTCACTGGACGGTATTGCCTCAGGGGATGCTAAATAGTCTGACAATATGCCAAATGTTTGTGGCTCGAGCTATCCTCCCTATTCGCAGAGCATATCCCAGTGCTTTAATTTATCACTATATGGATGACATTTTGATGTCTGCATCCTCGAGGGATGTTGTTCAAATGGTAGTCGAGGAGTTGCGGAAATCTTTGAGTGCTAATGGTCTGTGTATAGCTGAGGAAAAGGTCCAAGTGCAAGCGCCTTGGAAGTATTTAGGGTGGAAGATAACAGACACTGCTATTCTGCCGCAGCCTTTGCGGCTAGCATCTGATATTAAAACCCTAAATGACTTGCAGAAACTGCTTGGCACCATTAACTGGGTGCGACCTTATCTTGGCATTACCACACAGGACCTAGGCCCTCTCTTTGCTCTGCTAAAGGGAGAGTCAGACTTAGCATCATCCCGAGCATTAACTCCTGAAGCACTGCACGCCCTACAACAGGTGTCTGCAGCTATTCAAAATCGACAGATTCATCGCATCTCTCCAATGTTTCCTGTTTGCCTGATTCTGATTTATAATGCCTTTCAACCTTACGCTCTCTTATGCCAATGGGTTTCAGGTGACAATGATCCCTTAAGAATTTTGGAGTGGGTGTTTCTAGCACATGCTTTCTCGAAGACCGTGACCACTGGGACAGAGATGATGGCGCTGCTTATTCAGAAAGGGCTCCATCATTTGCAAAGCCTTTTGGCGCAAGATCTGGCTAGTATCTCTATCCCACTGGCCAAGCGGGACTTCAACTTTTGCTTTCAGCAGAGTGTCTCTCTCCAAGCTGCTTTTGCGAGTTTTGGAGGGGAGCTTAGCTTCCCCATTCCCCAACTGGCCAGGCAACAGTGGAACGTACCCATCATACCTTGAAAGAAATGCTTGAAAAACAAAAAAGGGGAAATAGCCCTGGCACTTCCCCACAAGAGCAACTCTGGAAGGTTTTATATGTTCTTAATTTCTTAAACCGATATACACCAATATATTCAGAGTGCAATTAATAAGCATTTCTCATGTCCTACAGGGCGAGAACGACCTCGAGTTCGCTACAGGGACCTGGAAACAGGTCAATGGAGTGAACCGGTAGATCTAATAACGTGGGGGAAAGGTTATGCTTGTGTTTCTACAGGTAACGGATCTCGTTGGATACCTGCACGACTGATTCGACCTGTTAATGTATTCCTCAGGATACCAAACGAGGGCTGAGAGCCAGTAAAGATGAACCCATCTTGGGGTATTTTTCGGCAGTATTTGCCTGCCTTGTGCAGGATCACTATTAATTTACAGAAGCTTATTGCACTTATACGATTGCACTGATAAGTTATAGATAGAATATAGGATAAGTTATAGATAGAATAGAATTGCGCTGATAAGTTATAGATAGAATATAGATAGAATATAATTGCACTGATAAGTTATAGATAGAATATAGGAGAAGTTACAAATAGAATATAATTGCACTGATAAGTTATAGACAGAATATAGGATAAGTTATAAATAGAATATAATTGCACTGATAAGTTATAGGTAGAATATAGATAGCATATAATTGCACTGATAAGTTGTGGATACAACACGACCTCACTGATAAGTTGTAGGTAGAATCAGAGTGGAAGCCTTTTAAGGGCTAGGACTGGACTTTAGGTTTGGGGCATAAGTTAAGAAGGCACTGATGTGTGAATTGGTAATCTTGGTAGGATTTCTAATCCTTGTTATCTGTCTCCCCTATCTGACAAGCTTCAAGTTTAATAAATAAAAAGAGGGGATATGTTGGGGACCAAGATTGAATGATGCTGTGTAAGACAGCAGAGAATCTCTAAGGCAGAAAGTAATGATCTGGTGACTATGATTTGTGGCCAGAATGTGTGCATGTGAGTTGCCAGTGATCATGTGTCTTCCTGCCTGTGTCAGCAGTCATGGTGTGCCTTCCTGCCTACGTGTCAGCAGTTGCGGTGGGCCTGTGCTGCTGGACTGTCCTGCCCGCCTGCTAGGCATCAGAAAATGTCTTCTACCTATCACAAGATGCCACGATGCCAAGGAGATACTTGGAGGAGTGGCTGACCTTCATGGCTATATAACCAGCCGTTGTGTTTCAATAAAGGCTTTTTTGCACTACTCTTCTTGTGGTCCGTGTCATCGTATGCCACATCCCTTTGTCTCCCTTCTTGGCCCCATCTAGGTGTTCTGCCTAGTTAAGAGATGGGAAGAGGGGCTGCCAGAATGGGACACTTCCACCTCTTGCAAATAACCCTCCTCTGATGAGACAAATTGCAATGCTGCAATCAGTCTTCCTTCAGTGTTCAGAGCAGGACCATTGGTGATTATTTTAGTTTATTGCAGTGAACATTTCCCAGGAGGAGGGAGCACATGCGACAGAGAAATTTGTGTCTTCAGCTGGGCCTCTGCTCCTGAGTGGGGCCAGGCTCCTGGGATGGAGGGAGCTCATGGCAACCTGGCAGCACTGCCCAGACACAGCTGTGTGCAGGAGCAGCTCCTCTGCCAAGAGCAGCAGGGCTGCGGGCACTGCCTGCTGCTGCTGACATGAGCTGAGAGAAGGCAGAGAGAAGTGGAAGGCAGTGTGGAGTGGGAGGACAGAGGAGAGCTCCTTGTGGGAGAAATCTTCACAGCCCTTTGCACGGTAAGTCTCTGGCTGCAGGGCAATGCTACTGAGGTTCCTAGAGGGTTCGGAACCCAGCCCAAACCATGGCTGACAGGATTTTTCATGATCTCTCTCCTGGATTATCCAGGACATAGCAGGAGGAGGAGATGCTTCAGAGCAGGGATTCCCTGCCAGAGCCTCACAGGGACAGGGCATCCTGCTTTCTCCCAGGGATGGCTGTGTACACCCAGGCTGTGCACCCAGGTCTACCCAGGTTCATGAGTCAGAGCAGCATCCCTGCACCCCAGGGTGCTGTGTGCCCGGGGCAGTGACTCTGCTGCCTGCAAGGGTCAGTGCTGCAGGGAGAAGCTCTGCGTGAGAGGATCGACCCCCCGGCCAGGCACGTTCATTCTCCTGTCAAGAGGGAGCTGCATCGGTCAAGGCTGCTCACAGCTCTAGCTCATACACGGGTCATGTCCAAGGGGTCTTTTCAAGAGGAAGATTAAGAGAAGGGCTACTCCCAAGGGAAGGAGCTTTCCTTCTAGTGTCTGTGCTTTTGGTTTTCTCCCTAATTTTGGCACGGAGAAAAAAAAAGAGTTTTCTCTTTTGGCAAGGATCTGGGACTCACAAACCTTCCCTCTTGGAGTCTGTGAGAAAGCTCAGCAAACCCCTTCAACCCCACCTCCACCTACAGACAGCATCAGCATCAGCATCACCTGTGTGGTCTCCCTGTTACCTGCTCCTTATGAACTGCAGGCACAGAGATGCCTCTGGACAGTGCACTGTCCTGGGAGATTTCTGTAGGGCAGATCTGAGCACACAGAAGGGGTGATGTGGTCTGTGAGCACTGCCTGGGAAATGATGTTGGGACAGAGAAAGATCCCAGCAGGGACTGCTCCAGGCAGCAGAGCTGGGCAAGGAAGGAGAGGGAACTGCTGACAAAAGCATCCTGGGAGGATGGATTTGGGCAAGTCATGGTCAGTCCCTCCAGCGCAAACACATTGCACTGAGCAAGCCCCCCGTGTTTCTGCTCCCACCCAGCAGAGCCTCTGCCCTGACAGCCATGGAGTCCAGGCCATGAGCTGCCTCCTCTGCAGCCAGACCTCCAGCAGAGGAGAGGGGCATCTCTCCTGCCACGGGCTCGTTTAGTGCTGCCTGACAAAGGGGTTGAGAGTGACTGCCCTGCAGTGTCATCATCTGCCAGGTGGCATGCCCCGCAGGTAAGGTGAAGGCTTTCCCAAGTGTCCCTCTGTCTCTCTCCTTGCCTCCCTTGGCAGCAGGATCATGGGGTTGCTCCTTGTTTCCTCTCCTGTCCATGCTGCTCCTGTTCTTCTCTCAGGATCTCCAGGGTGGATGGGTTTTCAGCTGCAGTTCAGACACCATCACTGTGAGTTGGGCAACAGAGGGGTCTGCATGGAAGTGAGGGGTCTGCAGCCCCCCTCTAAGCTGTGAGGCTCCAGGAAATGCAGTCTGTGGGGTTGGGAAATGAGCTGACTCTCCCTTAAGGAGAGCCCATCTTCAGTCCTAATGGTCCTTTGACTGTTTCCCTGTGGTGTCCTGCCAGGCTGCGAGCTGCCCTCCAAAAAGGCACTGCTGTCTCAGCATCTCTGTGATATCTGAGAGGCTGTGAAGAAGGTGCAGAGATGCTGAGAGTATGGAGATGATGGTGGGAGGCTGCATATGGGCATCTGAAAAGAGCCCTGTGTGTCCTTGGCTAGAAGGGGAATGTGGAGACCTCCCCCCGGTGCCTGGAGAAAGGGTGAGAAGGTTGGAGATCTGCACTTTGAAACTGGACTCCTCTGCCCTCAGCAATGACTGTTTTCCTTTTAGGGCAACATATGGGTACGATTGTCCACCAGCTCAATGATGTGGGAGGACAGGACAGCGGGGAAGAAGACTAATAGACAGACTGGCTGTCCTCACGCTGCAACAAGGGACAGTGAATCCGTTTTTCTCAGGACTCATAGTAGAAATGCCAAGGATTTCTACTTTTGAGGAACAGTCCCCGGGGGTGACAAGGACATCTCAAAGAAAATAAAAAAATCCCTGAAACTCTGTTCCTCAAGCTTCTTTCTTTAGAATTGGGAGTGAAGATGCTGGAAAGCCCTTCTACATGACGAGTGTATTTCAGCTGACGGAAATGGTGAATGTCAGAGTTAATCACTCCCATTCCCCCGTGCCCACTACTGCACAGCAGGACTGACTCCTCTGCAGCCCACGGGCAGAGGCCCCTGCTCCTCACAGCAGCACACTCAGCCAGTGCAAAGTGGAGCCCAAGCAAGGGAGCTGCACAAAGATGCTCTCAGTAAAGAGAGAGGCAAAGTGGAGGGTTGTATGAGAACTGTAACAACAGGGGTTTTTTTGTTTGTTTTTTTTTTTGTTGTTTTTTTTGCCTGAAAAGTCTCTCCTAACTTGTCAATGTCTTTTCTACTTTGGACAGTCCCCCATGCCCGGAGATAGCAAAATGTCCAACAGCAGCTCCCTCAATGAGTTCCTCCTCCTGGCATTTGCAGACATACGGGAGCTGCAGCTCTTGCACTTCTCGCTCTTCCTGGGCATCTACCTGGCTGCCCTTCTGGGCAACGGCCTCATCATCACAGCCGTAGCCTTTGACCACCGCCTCCACACCCCCATGTACTTCTTCCTCCTCAACCTCTCCCTCCTCGACCTTGGCTCCATCTCCACCACTGTCCCCAAATCCATGGCCAATTCCATGTGGGACACCAGGGCCATTTCCTACTTGGGATGTGCTGCCCAGGTCTTCCTGGTTGCATTCTTGTTCATGGCAGAGTATTGTCTTCTCACAGTCATGGCCTATGATCGCTTTGTTGCCATCTGCAGACCCCTGCACTACGGGACCCTCATGGACAGCAGAGCTTGTGTCAAAATGGCAGCAGCTGCCTGGGCCAGTGGTTTTCTCAATGCTCTTCTGCAGACTGCTAATACATTTTCAATACCACTCTGCCAAGGCAACACCGTGGACCAGTTCTTCTGTGAAATCCCCCAGATCCTCAAGCTCTCCTGCTCAGACATCTACCTCGGGGAAGTTGGGCTTATTGTGGTTAGTGCCTGTTTAGGATTTGGGTGTTTCATTTTCATTGTGCTGTCCTACGTGCGAATCTTCACAGTCGTGATGAGGATTCCCTCTGAGCAGGGACAGCACAAAGCCTTTTCCACGTGCCTCCCTCACCTGGCTGTGGTCTCCCTGTTTGTCAGCACCTCCTTTTGTGCCTACCTGAAGCCCCCCTCTGTCTCTGTCCCAGCTCTGAATCTGGTGGTGGCTGTTCTCTACTCAATGGTGCCTCCAACTCTGAACCCCCTCATCTACAGCATGAGGAACAAGGAGCTCCAGGATGCTCTGAGGAAAGTGATTTCATAGACATTTTTCAGCAGTGGTAACATTGCCATTGCTCTCCACAAATGACTCCCACGGTATCCCATACCAGGACTGAGCATTGTTTGTTCACTTTATTTTTGGTATGACTATTTTTACTATTATTAGTAGTATTTGTAATCATGTTCCTGCACAAATGTTTGGATTCGTTCCACTTTTACTGAGTCTGCTCTGTCTCACCTGGTGCCCACATTACATTGTGTTCAACACTGGGTCAGAGCTGACTCCCTCGCAGTACCTCTGCAATAAAGTAGGTTCTTCCTGGTGCAGTGCTTGAAGGCTGGCTCTTCTTCCAAAGCTGGTGTCAAGAATAGGCCCAAGGAATTGCACCCCAGAACGGCCTACTGCACAGGGTTGTCCATGGGTTCAAGAGCAAAAAGCTCATAATCATGT